>NC_088688.1:39304718-40504718 GCF_028017835.1 Emys orbicularis | reverse complement strand
AATTTCATTCCCATTTCGTTTAGCCCCTTTAATCAAATTATCTAATATAGCAATATTTTCCTCACACCCAGGGGCGGATATAAACCCTTTTTGTCTACTACATATCTTAACTGTTTCCACCAGTCTTTTTGCTAATATTTTGGTATAGATTCTAATCCAAACTGACCCAATTGTCAATGGTCTCCAAGATGTTAACTTCTTCATTTCCTCCTCATCTTGTGTCTTTGGTATTAAAATCGTTCTATTTTTCTTAAATTCATCTGGTACCTGTCTATTTAGAAACCATATATTAAAAATTTTTGTAAGTATTAAGGAGTCTAAATTAAAAATATCCCACAAATTGCTCACTTTTACTTTATCTGGGCCAGGAGCACTATCTTTTCTTATTTCTCTTAAAGCTATTCTAATCTCATCCACAGAGATCGGACTCATTAATATATCATTATCCGCATTCTCTGTGGATGATGGCCACCCTATCATATTACCATGTCCAATTGTTCCCAAAATATTCACATAGTATTCCTCAATTTCTTTCATAGGGATAGCACACTTAGCCTTATCTGGCTCTCCCATTATAATGCGAGTCAATCTTCTTCACCCCCCCCGCTCCTTGTCCCCTGACTGCCCCCTCCTGGGACCCCTGCTCCTAACTTCCCTCCAGAACCCCACCCCCTACCTAAGCCTCTCTGTTCCTTGTCCCCTAACTGCCCCCTCCTAAGACCCCCCCCAAATGCCCCCCAGCACCCTACCCCCTACCTGTACCTGACTGCCCAAAACCTTATCCACACCCCCACCCCCAGAAAGCCCCCCCCGAACTCCTGACCCCTCCCCCCGTCTCTTGACTGCCCCCTCCAGAACCTCCCTGTCCCTTCTCCGACCCCCTGGCCCCCTTGTTGTTGGCCTTTGCCTAACGTCTCTGTGAGCTTGCTCAGGAACGGCCTGAGCCGTTCGTCCCGGCACTCTGGGGAGCGGGGGAGGAGCTCCAGACTGCCGGAGGCGATCTGCGAATGCAGGGAGGGAGGGAGTGATCTCTGCTGCAGGGGAGAGGAGGAGGGGCTCTCTCTGGCTGTCGGAGCCCCATGTAAGTGGCACCATCCGGCCGGCTGCCCTGTTAGCCGCGCGCGCTCTGCATGGGGGGGGGGGGGAAGTCCGGACATTTACAAATTCCCCCCGGACGCTATTTTTAGCTCAAAAAGCCAGACATGTCTGGGGGAATCCGGACGAATGGTAACCCTACTAATTTACCATGGATAGATAAGGCTTACTAGTCTGTAAACTCCCCTAACAGTTTAACCCCATGCATTTTAAGAGATCATGGGTGAAATTCTGACTCCAATGCAGTGAATGTCAAAACTCCAATTGACTTCATAAAGGATACGATTGCAACCCATAGTTTAAAAAAATGCCAAGCTACTGTGGAAGAGAAAAAATTATTCTATGGATTTGTACTGGGAGGCTATCTTAGGCCCCAATCCTGCAAAGACTTACATATATCCATTTAAGAAAGTAAGTAGCCCTATTGAAAAACATGAGGTTACTCACATGTTTAAAGGTAAGCAGAGACTTAAGTTTTTGCAGGATATGGGCCTTGCTTATGTTTACATTTGGAAAACATTACCATTACTTATTGAAAAATAGTGGAGTCTTGTTTACAACTTTTCCTGACGCTACAAAGATGTGATTTACATAAAAACCACATCTTGATTCAAAACCTGTATTTCAAATCTAGTTTTGATATTTAGAAGCATATTATTATCTGCTTCTCTTTTATAACACTTGTTAAACATCATTTCCAAATATAAATCCGGATTTATTTGATCTGATTTCCATTTTTTGGAATGAATTTGCAATTGACATTAAGTTCTATCACCAGTGTTATAACTATGTGCTTTTATACATAAATCCTCAGTGTATATTATCCTCTCCAGAGGGTCCTAATCAAGATTGCTATGTGTGATTTGCTTTTATTTATTTCCACTCTTATAGTAAATACAACACAAAATGCCAGAAGGCTATTTTTGCATCAACAATTTTGAATCATCTTGTAATCAAAGTATAATTATGCAAACATTTAGTGACATTAGTTATGACTGGGTAGTTGCTAGAGCCTAAAAGATTTAGAGAAATATAATCCTTGATTTGTATCTCTATGTGATTTACTTTAAGCAAACCTGCATTAAATTTATCCTGGATTAGACTTTATAATGTAATCATTCTACATTCAAGAACAGCAATTTTAAAATAGGAAACTACTGCTATTCTATAATTGTTCTTCCTGTAGAAATCCACAGAAATGCTTCTGATACTGCATTAAGAATATATACGACCAGATCCTGCTCACTTTATCCACACGAGTAATCCCACTGATTTCCATGAGCAAAGCAATCAGGATTTGACACCCAACATATGGAATAGATTTTAATTCCCTATTATTTGGATGTGTCTCCAAGCTAGTGCACTAAAAATAGCAGTGTGGACTTTGCAACTTGGGCAGTAGCTCCGGCTCTCAAACCCATTCTATCCTCTGAATCTAATCTGGGGCATCTAGCCTGAGTCTATGCCAGAGGCACAATGTCCACACTGCTATTTTTAGCACATCCACTAGCTATTCTGAGCCACACTAGCACAATTTGTCTACCTCCACTGTGAGACTCACTCCCAGCTGCAGTGTAGACATACCCTAACTTACCATCTGTTAATCAATTAAGATTCAGTTGAAAGTGGCAATAGTACAACTAGGCTAGAAACTAAATCCTTGCTCTCAACACGCGCTAGTAAAGAAAAAAAATGTTCCTTTGCCCTGAAATACATCGAAAACCTACTTGGATACGTTTAATTCATAGAAATTGGGGGCTACATTTTTCCACACTAAATCATTATGAAAAAATGTTACTGCAAAATCATTTAATCCACACTGTGCTTGTGGTCTCCTTTAGAAGAGTGATTCTAGGTGAGTAATTTCTGATAAGAAAAGGCCATTTGGGCCATCTTACAAAAATTAGTGTGTTGACAATCATACATAATTAGGGTTGCAAATGAGTTTTGAGTACAAGTCTCTGATTCTGGCAATCCCTCTAAACTATGTAAAAAAGTAATTTGTCTCAAAACTTGCAGACTCTTCTACTCAATTTTCATGACATGAACAAGGGTTCCTGAATTATGTCACCCTAAAAATAGGGGAATTTACTGGTGTTCAAAACCACTTAACAGATTTTGCTTCTTTAGAACAAGCACCAGTCCCAAAACCATCCCATCCAAAAAGCCGCCCCCCACCCCCCAAAAAAGAAGAAAACTAGAGAGGTGAAAAGACTATAAAGTCTAGTTTACTAGACTCATCCAGCTAAGATCTAGGGTATAATATTCAAAAGTGATTCAGGCACTTAGGAGCCTACGTCCCTTTGACCTTCAATCAGAATTAGGCTCCCAGGTGCCTGAGTCATTTTGAAAATGGGACGGAACCACTAAGTACTTGTGAAAATTTCTCTTTTGGTGCCCAGGCCCAAAATTTAGTTGACTGAAATCTAATTTCAAAAGTTCATAACTTTGGATTATTTGAACATAGCTCAGCAATTTCAGCTTGACAAGCTCAGTATAAAATGTCACATTACTGGTGGAGATCTAAACCTGAAAGAAAAAATACATTGAAGTCCCTTGTTTCCTTGCACAGATAGAGAAGGTGATCAGGGTGGCCTTCCCCTCTGTCTAAAAGTGGACCTATCAAGGTGTGAATGAGAGAAGACTTCAGTTACCTTTAGGAAGCTCATTTGGGGCCACTCCTAATGCCCATAAGCTTTAAGAGGGTTATAGGAGCCACCTTCAACCCTCCTGGCCTTTGTAGGGTCGCAAGTCTCTACTGAAACCACATCGGCTCATTTGGGGCTGAAGGGACTGTGCTGCATGTTGGCATGTGGGAGTCCAAAGAACCATACTACGGCTGAGACCTGTTCCCCATCCCTCCTCATCTAACTCCTCCTAAAGCTCATGAAGGTGCATTGTGGGGCATCAGTGACCTTCCTAATTTAAATATACACATTTGAAGAAAACATAGTACAGCACTCTAAATTAGAAAATATCAAAGTTAAGGTTGTCTGTGAAATCTTAACTCTGCTCTCTTGTATGTATGCATTTTGATACAGTCTTTGACAAGGGGACATACTATTTTATCCACAGGACCCCTGCCTCATTCACTGTGAAGGCTGAACAGTCTTTAGTGAATGATGCTGCTGTTCGATATTTAGGCTAAGATTCTTAAAATCAAGTTGATATCCATATTTAGATGCCTAAATAGGTGGAACTGATTTTCAAGTGCTGATATTTAAAACAAAAAATTAAACAAAGAAAGATTTCTATCATGTGTTCTTAGTAGCATACCACAGCAACTGTTATTTTTTAGACAGCAGTAGAACTTTCTGTCCTGCATATTATGCATATTCTGAGGAGACCTTGCAAGAAGAGCTTGTGTGGAGACATGCTTCACTGAGTGCCCTGTTTTATGAACTGAGTGAAGCAGATTTGTGATCCTGATCTTATTCAACGGTCGCTTTTCCATGTTCAATGGAACGAGGCAGGGAGTACAGCAGAAAGTTGGAGGGCTCCAAAAGGAGCCTTGTCTCATTCCATAAACATCCTCACAAATCAAGGCACCTGTACATTAAAACAAGTTTTACTCAACACTTCATAAATATGCCAGCACAATCAGACATTGAATGAGAATTTCCACCCAAATCACAAGAATAAGCATGCAGAGTGCCACAGTAAAAACCTGCGCCTGTGTAACGGAAACAAGTCCATGTGCAAAGTAGGCTTTTTAGCCCTTATAAGTAACAGAAATCAAAAAGGATTTTCACAAAGCACAGAAAAAAGGCACATCTGTTACATATATCCCTGCCAAATTTCAAGTTTCTACAACCTCATTCTGAAGATCTAGTGGTATTCAAAATAAAGTTGCGAACAATAATAAATTTTTTTCTTAATTTTTTAATTTGTCTGAACCCATTTTGCTCCAGCTTAAAAGAAATAAGTCACTCTGAGCTGAGGAAAATTTCAGTTAAAAAAAGTCTGAGAATAATATGCAATTGAAAAAGAATACTTATATTGGACATGCTTGTGCAACATTGGAATAATGAAGTTAACATGGAAGCATGTGGTGATTCTCCCAATTAAAACTACACCTACCAGTTGTGTGAAATGCAAGGCACTGATGTGGTGATATTAGGTAATACCACCACTCTTTGGTTTACTGCTATTTTATAATTGCTCTTTTTTAGTGGAGAAATTCCTCAGAATAGTCTGTTGGTTTCACTAATTTCACTATGAAATTACATTTATAATAATCATTAAGAGATTTACAGAATGATTGTAAAAGCATTTACTTTTTATATCACTTGCTATTTTTCTGACTGTAAAATATCACCCATTTTGTTTTGTTACATTACATTTGTGACTTGTATGAACGAAAACACACACTCACTCTTAGCAATGGAGAATCTGTAAGCTAAACCCATCGTTTAAAAAATGAATAATTTATTTTAATTAATGTATTTATTGAAATACACAGAGTATCAGGAGTACAGAGTATGGTTTGATATACAGAAATTGAGAGTGGGGCTGCTCTGGCAGAGCATGTTCTGAAGGCTCGAAGATTTTGAAATTCAATTCCCCCCTTGAATCTGAAAAAGCCTGAATCAGAGAACCATCAGGGATCATTGTAAGACTGATCTTTCCCAGGCATCTAAAAATGGAATGGGTGTGGAGCGGGGGGGCGGGGGGGAAGAGAGAGAATTGTAATTGTCAGGGCAGTGAATTGCCTCTGGCGGGTTATCTTAAATTGTCAGAGTTACTATATATTTTTAGGTTATGACAATGGCACCTACACTATATGGATGTGTACCTCTTTTAGCATTTCTATAAATCAAAATCAGTCAAAATTCTGACCATTCTTTTGCACATCAATTAATTATTGGATCATAAAGTCAATATTAACAGTATTGGCCCAACCATACCCCTTTGAAACTGATGCGTGTTTTGCCATTGTTTACACTGACAGCAGTATCAAGTCCTGTCCATAGTTGATCTGACTCAGTCCAGAGCCCAGTACCTGACCCTACTAGCTGGACAGATGCCTGGGGGCATGAAGATCTGGAATCTTCCTCCCAGTCTGGCAGGCTAGAGATCAGCTGAAGAGCCACTTCATGGAGGCTACTCGAAGCAAATGGGTAGAGCAGGCTTCTTGGGGATTTATGTAGTCCCCAAATGAGTGGGAGGATGGGTGGATCTGTGCAGTGGTGGATTCACTGCCCCTCCTACAATCTGCCCATGCCCAGTCCCTGCTTGGTCACCCACCTGTCTATGAGTCTGGCATAGTCATAGAGAATATGCTGGATGTCCATCTACTATTATTTGATTAACTTTCATATGGGCAGAAAAAGTTATTTTCTTTGCTTATATATATTACTATTACTCATTTGCAAATTCAGTTGAGCTCCATTAACATGCAGGTTGCCAGACATCCTTAAATAATCTCCAAATTGACTTCTGACAGTCATGTGTTTCATCAGGATTTGAGCAGTAGTGATACCAAATGATGGACATTCTGTTGGGCTTATATCATTTATACCTGCTTTTCCCATCATTCTGATTCTGTAGGAGTGCCAAATATCCACTATGTTCTACATAGTTATAGCTCATTCATTGAGACACTGTCATAAGGCAACTAACATAACAATGGAAAGAAAATCATATTAGAGTCAATTGTGGTATAACCTTTAATTTATCAGAAAGCTATTGCTAAAATGATTAACATAGATTTGATTCTTTGGACATTACAAGAAAAGAAGTAATTAGGCAACTTAGAGAAATTTAGTCCCCAGATATCAGTTGATAGGAAAAACATTGGTTCTTATCAAGTAACATCATAACTATTGGTACCTCCATAAGCAATCTTGTATTCTCTCGCTGTTTTATACAGCCCACAGAACTGTGAAATTAGAATCTACATAATTATATTGGAAAATGCTCAATGTTTAAAAATAAAGTAAAGTATCGGATTACAGTGGCAGGATCCCAACAAAGGCAGTCAGCAGCAAGGGTCAGAGCAGGGGCAAACCTGAGACTGGGCCTAGCAGAGGACTTCATAGTCAGGTTCAAGGCCTGCGTCAATACCCAGGGTCAGAGTCCAAGTCTGAAAGCAAAGTCCAAATCAAGCTGACGTCAAAGCCAGGAATTGAGGAGCAGGCGGGGTCATGGTAACCAAGATATCCACACTGTTGCCTGAACACTTCCTGGGTGCTCTTTGGGTTTACATAGGGCAGGGAGCCAATCAGGAGCCATGAGGCTGTTGTCTGTCAAACCCTTGAACTTTCCATGGTCTGTGTCCATAGCAGGTCATGGGAATGGAGCACAAACAGGTTACAGTTACTGTTGGGTGGCAGCCTGGTGATACAAGTTGCCTGGTAGTGCTGCAGTCCTGGGCTCTGGACCCTAAGGGCCTTATGTATTATTTACATACAAATCTTATCATTAAGTTCTTGCTTCAATAAAGTTATTTCCTATACATACAGTAGTTATTTCACATTGTAACTTCCAATACTTTTCCTTGAGGTTTTACAAAGGATCACCAATACTTCTTTTGTACTGGTTCCTACAGTACTTAACATATATAAAATTACACTGAGTTCCAGCATAGCTTTCCAAGTTTTAAACCCTAAAAGCCAAAACATATTAAAAAAGCCCGCTTCTTTCAGTTCAGCATCCTTTTTGGCCTTTCATTGTTAAGAGCACAGCCAAACTCTTAGGCAATTTACGCCTCTCGTAAGTAATATACAGGCCTTCAAAAAAGCCTTGCACCATTGTTCATCTGAAGTCTTTTGCTCTTTGAAATATTGCAAGATTAATTTAATGTAATTTAATTCAAAATTACAAACTTTTACAGCTGCCACAGAAAACTGGCAGCCTTAGTTTGGACAGGAAATGAAGGTGAGATTTTCACTGCCATTCAATGAGGTTTATTCTCCTATTTATAAGTTTGGTATTTGAACACTAACTCTTGCTATCATTAATTTGAGTTTATAGACTTAAATTCCATGGACCTCAATAGAATGCTTTTGTCTGTTTTGTTGTATTCCACACAAAGCAGCAATAATATTCTGAACATTAAATAGATAACCAAATACAAATAAGTGACAGCAATAACCACATGCTGTTTTATGGAGTAATAATTTGGTTCTCACTGATTAAAATACAAGACAGAAAGCTGAATAGTATCTCTTAATGAGGGATCAGATTGGTAAAAAATATAGTGAAAGAGAGATACTATAGTGCATGACCTTACAGAACCTTCTGTAGTGCATGAATTTACAAAACCATGTAAAACTCATGCAGGCGGTTTGCATGTACACTCTTACTTCCATAATCTAGCATTATTAATGTCAACAAAAAGTTGTTTGCTATTTTTTCAGTGCACCACATTGACCAGTTTCATTAAAAATATTTAGCCCATACTGGAAAGTGGCTGTGCACAGTCCCTCCCCACATTCAGAATGTAAAGCTAGCAACAATGTGTTTTCCTGTCTCAGACTTTCTTCCCTTGGACATAAGCACACGAAAGAAGAACTGAGGGTTTGTGTGGGGGAGGGATGAGCCTAGATTTACTAGAATACCCATACTTTCTCCATCCAGACATCTGTGCTAATTCTATAATTAATACTTTGAGAGACATGAGCTTATTGGCTTCTCTGCATCTTGGAATGCATGCTAAAATAGGAGTAACTTAATTTTACACATCAGGATGTAACATAGTTATTGCAGGAGTCAGGATGGAATTCTGACACCCACTTGCCAGGCACATGATTGTCCAACTAGCAACAGGTGCATTATGTGGTGGGTTTGGTTTTTCCCCCCTTCTTCTGAAGCATTCGGTATTAACTGCCCTAAAGGCAGCATACCAGATGTTAATTGTATGGCAAATCCTATTTTCCTCTTCTAAAACCAGAAAACTTTACCAGTTAAGGTTGCTAAGTAACAATAATATAAATTATGTATCAGTTTACAAAATCCAAATACTTAAAACCAGTAAATGAACAGGTAAGGATGTCATACAATAGGTTGCTCTGCACACATAGGGCTAGATAGAACTTTCAGTCTTAGCCCTGTTTAGGGGGCATAGAGCTGCACTATACCAGGGGCATCACCAAAAGTTACAGTTCCTCCCCTGCTCCCCTCACTCTGAGAGGGAAATAAGTTGTCTCGCCCCTTTTCAAGGTGCAGCTTATATTCCCCTGTGGAGGGGATCATGAAGGCCTGGCTCCTCTTACTCCCTGCCCATCTGCAGCCCCTGCTGTTGCTCCTGCACCTAGGAAAATCCAAGCAGCTCAGAGAGAAGCTACTTACTCCCCCTGTAGCACAGGTCTAATATGATGGGGCACAATCTAACCCAGGATAAACACATTGTTAACATTCTGCATTTTAAAGAAACGTTTCACCACAACACCACAACTTTATTAGATGTATAATATGTATTATACTTATCTGAATTTTCATAGGTAAATAGTTTCATTCTAGGCAGTGGTTCTCAAACATTTCTATGGGGTGGACCCCATCCTGATAATGACACTGTCTTGTGGAAACCTTCCCTCCATTTGTGATTGTTCAGATCATCTCCTCTATAACTAACAATCACACAGGACACCTCCCTTACATTTCACAACCACTTTGCTTTCCTGTGGTAACACATCAATGATTTACATGGAAAAGTAATGCTAGGAAAATATTTAACATTCGGACTTCCATGACTTCTCTAGTCTCAATCCCTTCTTCACACACTCTGCTCCTCCTATTCCATTGACTCAGTCACTGACTTTCTTCCTTGAACTTCCACTACCCTCTATTCTTTTGTCCCTCTCTCCTACCTCAAGGTCAATTACTCAAACACAGATTACTCCTAACATACACTTCATCTGCTCCAGCTCACTTCTCAGTGACTTCTTCTGAAAGGACCCACAATCATGCCGACGTCTTCCATTACAAAGTCATTCCCTTCTTCAGTTTGCCATCTTCCTGATCGAACTACACTATTTCTCTACCCTCCTTGATTCCCATGTTCACCATTCTAGAAGCCCATTCACCTTCTGACTTCTTTCTAAGCCCTTCGCCATTCTTGTCCATCCTCTCTTTCCATGCAAGATTTGTTGTTCTCTTTGGAAAAATCAGCAGATTCCTCACACCTTCTCTTTCAACATCCTCTCCTCTTCCCATCACCAACACTGAGATTTCTCACCAGTTTTCCTTCTCTAACCCCTCCAGTTACCCAGTGGCCCCATACCCTTCCCATCACTATTGTTTCCTTTCTCACCCTCCGCAACTTTTCACCCTCCTTCTAGTTTCTTCTCTACAGAATAGAAGAATGCTCTGATTCCCTCATCCTTAAAATAAATTCACTCTTGACCCAACCTTCCTCTCCAGCAATGAATTAATCTCCCATTTTCCCTTTCTTTTCCACAATCAGTGAAGTCACCATCACCTTAAATTCCTAAATTCCTCTCCTTCATGCCACCCCTAATCTCCTCCAGACCGGCTTCTAACCTATTCACTTTACTGACACTGCTCTCAGCAAAGTCTCTAATGACCTATTCCTAGCCAAATCTTAGGGCCTCTACTGCATCTTCATCTTCTTTAACCTCTTGGCTACTTTTGACCCTGTTAAATATACCCTCCTCCTTGAAATCCTGTCCTCACTTGGCTTTTGTGATTCCATCCTCTCTGGGTTCTCCTCTTACTGTTCTGGTTGTTCTTTCAATGTCTTGGCTAGTTCTCCTCCTCTCCCTTTCACTTTCCATGAGGCTTCACTTATGAAATACTCCTCTTTTGCCTCAGCACCCTTTCTTTGGGTTATCTCATCCCCTCTCAAGGCTTCTTCTACCACCATCTTTACACTGAACACTCACAAATCTACCCTTTCACTCTGGTTTGTCTCAGTCCAATTCTATCTCTGGGCCTCTCTCTCTAACATTTCTTCTTGGAAGTCTTGTTGTCAATTTAAATTTAATATAGCACAAATGGAATTCATCTTCCTTCCTAAACCCTCCCCAGTCTCCTCTTTCTCTATCATTGGTGAGAACCAAAGGCTAACTGGGAGAGATGGTCAGGCTTTTAGGTTGACTGGCTTGTCTCTAGAAGTTCTGGAGCCTTAGAAGTTCTGGAGCCACATCATTTATTGAAAGAATATGACTCAGTATCAGTTTTATAAATGTTATTAAAACTTTGAAACAAACACAAAATCAAAAACAAAATCACTAAAGCTAAAAGCTACTATTAATACTAAACTAAGAATAAAGCAATACAACTATCAAATAAAAATCAAATCAGCAGAGATATTCCAATACAGGCCATAAATCAACACCAATAAGTGGAAGTTTGACAATGCTGGTTTAGCAGTTTACAGCTGACAACTTTAAAGTTCTTAGGACATTTAAAGGAACAATGCAAATCACACTTTCAGGAGTATCTTTATGAGACTATCTTTTAAGGCTTTTTACAATTGGGGAAGTTTCTTCTTCTGGCACTTTCTTCATGTACACCTTACATACAATCACACTTTCACACCCAAAAATTAAAAAATAAAAAGCCTGGGCCATCTCCCAGCTAATAAAAACAAAAGACAAACATAAGAAAAGGAAAAACAGGATATTTAAGATATAACAGTGGAACTCTTCAGCTCTCAGTGTTCTGGATTCTCATGAAATTGGAACTGGAACTTCAGTCAATCAGCCAGACAGTGTTGCTAGAACAGCACTATTCATGAGCGGGCTTTCTTTAAGTGCTGAGAGAGACTGCTGAAAGGCTGCAGAAGCCTATTCATTGATGTCATGACTTCTTCTCCCTGAAGTGATCAGTCTTGGGCAGGGGTGCTAGAACAATTTGTATAATGGGGGTGCTGAGAGCCATTGAACCAAACTATAAACCCTGTATATGATGGAAACCACTTCAAGCCTGGGGGTGCGACAGCACAGCCCCCTCAGCACCCTTAGTTCCAGCACCTATGGTCTTGGGGTTCTGGAACTTCAGTCTTCCTTTGGATGACTTGCTGACCCAATAGGCGAGGCTTCTTGGCCTGATCCTTGATTCTTATGATTTGTGAGCTTTGCTCACTCCATTTAGCAGTGCTGCCCTCTAAAGACTTTAGAGAAATGAGGTGCAAAGTCTACCTTGGAGGCATGTAACTTGGTCCAAACATCCTTGAATTAGGTCATCCTTACCCAATGTCAACCCAGGAAAGTCCTGCTTAAGCCAGTATCTTTAAAAATATTTGTTGTTTAAATACTAGAGACTGTAAGTATGGGATCCCCCTAAAGTATCAAAAACACAAAATACAAAACCGCTTTTTGAATAAGCTGATAGGGTCTTGTCTGAGTGAAAAGGTCTTGAGAGGACATAATATCACCAGTTTATGGAAAGTTTGACCAAAATCCTATAAATATAAATTGAAAAGATTTGGCAAGAGCCAGGCACTCAGCATTCATTCATCAGCAAAATTAAAATTAAATTTGAACATTTTATGACCAGATGTTACCATTCTTGCAAACAAGACAATGTAGTAATCTTTATATATTTAGGAGCAAGGCCATAAAGCAAATAGCTTATCTTGCAAAACTTTCATTTTGATAGAAAAAAATTATTGTAAAGCTTATCATGACAGAACTCATTTAAAACAAAAATGTCTGTATCACCATATACCCTATTTCCCTCTTACATTGTTGACAAGCCTTAATCCCTATCCCACCAGGCCTGTAACCTGATTGTCACCTTTGACTCTCCCAACCTTTGTTTTGCAAATCCAGATCATGTCCAATGTTGTCACTTTTTCCTCTAAACATATCTAAGATTCAGACTTTTCTCTCCATCCACACAGCTAAAATGCTAACCTAAATCCTCATTATGTCCTGACTTGACTTGTAGTCTCAGCATTTCTGGCTTCCATGAATGACATACATATTCCTGCTCCAGTTTGTTCAAAATATAATTGTTAAATTCAGCTTCCTTGCTCATCATTGTAATCACGTCACCCCATTCTCCGAATGTCTCCACCGGTTTCTCCTTTCCTACTGCATCAAATTCAAGCTTTTTGTTCTCATTTTCTCCAATGTAATTGTTCTCCAATCAATTACACTACTGTTAAAAATTCACACCTTATTTACAGTCTGAATTTGTCAAGTTTCATCTTTCAACCACGGGATCAGGTTATACCCTTCTCTGCTAGATCAAACAGCCCATTATTAAATCTTTCTTTCCCCATGTTGATATTTATAAATCAAGTCACTCCTTAACCTTCTCTTTGTTAAACTGAATAGATTGAGCTCTTTGAAACTATCACTGTCAGGGCTGTTTTTAAATCCTTTAATCATTCTCATGGCTCTTCTCTCAACCCTCTCTAATTTATCAACATCTGTCTTGTGGACACCAGAACTGGACCTAGTATTCCAACTGCAGTCACACCAGTGCTAAATATAGAAGTAATATAATCTACCTACTCCTACTTGAGGTTCTCCTGTTTATGCACCCAACAACTGGATTAGCCCTTTTGGTCACAGCATCGTACTGGGAGCTCATGTTCAACTGATTATCTTCCACCACTCCCAAATCTTTTTTAGAGTCACTGCTTCCCATCCTATAAGTATGGCCTACATTCTTTGTTTCTAGATGTGTACATTTAAAATGTATATTGTTTGCTTGTACCCAAGCAATCCAGATTACTCTGAATCAGTGACCTGTCCTCCTCATTATTTACCACTGCCCCAATTTTTGTGTTATCTGCAAACTAATGACAATTTTCTGTTTTCTTCCAGGTCACTGATAAAAATGTTAAGTAGAATAGGGCTAAGAACTGATCCCTGTGGGACCCCATTGGAAACACATCCACTCAATGATGATTCCACATTTAAAATTACATGTTGAGACCTATTAGTTAGCCAGTTTTTAATCCATTTAATGCGCCATGTTAATTTTATATCATTCTAGTTTTTTAATCAAAATGTTGTACCAAGTCACAAGTCTTAGGGAGTTCTAAGTATATTACATCAACATTACTTTCATCAACCAAACCTGTCATCTTCTCAAACAAAGATATCAAGTTAGTTTGAAAGGACCTATTTTCTATAAACCCATGTTTATTTGCATTAATTATATTACCCTCATTTAATTCTTTATTGATCAAGTCCCGTATTAGCTACTCCATTATTTTGCCAGGGATTGATGTCAGGCTGCCAGGAGTCATCCTGGGCAATTCCATTCATTGAGCCTTTCTAAAAATTGACATAACATTAGCTTTTATCTTCTGTCCCCTATACCTATGAAGTTGAAAGGTTCTGTCCTGAAACTGAGGGTCTGCAATGCTCAGGAATGCCTGTTATTAAGTGTTGCACTATACTTGATTATCCCCTGCACCGCTATATCTGTGAGAATCCAGATGTCCAGGAAAAAGAACCCCTCAAAGCTAATCAAAGATGCCTATAGAAGTATGCTATAATAAACAACACTGGGTAATTTATAAAGGGTACTTACGATCCAGTTATGCTCTGTCACTGTAGGAAGCGTCTACACTACGGTGCTACAATGGTATAGCTACAGCACTGTAGCTGTGCTGCTGTAGTGCCCGGAGCGTAGACATGCCCTAAGTGAACTGCTGAATGTGCATGGGTTGAGGTGCATTGGCAGAGCTGGAAGGGTGGGGGGGGAGGGGTTGGGGTGCACTGGCAGAGCTGTGGGGTGCCACGTGTCCCTTACCTGAGCCCCTAACCTTTCTCCCTTCCCCTACCTCCCATCCCCCATTTATCCTGTGACCCATAACACCCCTCACCTTGCTGCAGCCCCAAACCCCAATTCCCCTTTCCCCATCCACTAGTGCCCTTCACCCTTCTAAGAAGCATTCACATGTCTGATTTTTTCCCCCGAAGACTTTGATTATATTCCCCTCAAAAGAAAACTGTCAAAGAAACTCACAAATTGTAGCAAATTCCAGCCACTCTGTCCAAAACGTCTTTTGTCTTAGGTGAGGGCTTGTGATTAACTTATCCTTAGACAAGTCAAACTGAATGGTGAGTTCACAGCCAGCAATCTCAATGACATCTGTGATTCATCCAGTCATTAGTATGTCTCAGACTACATCTTCACAGCCCTGAAGTTTGGACTACAGAGCATGAACTGCAGAGTGCATTATGGTGCTGTCCAGGTAAATAGTTTGCATTAATGTTGCCTTTTTAAACAGGATTAAGTTAATGAAAACTAGGTTCCTTTTAGTTCGTACCTGCAACATCCACAGCGCAGCATGATAGTGTGTGCTGCAATTCACAACTCTGTAGTCCAAATTGCAGAGATGTGTAGACAAGCCCTCAGTTTAACAGTGCAAGCAGAAGATGTAAACCATTTTTTGGAGGGGGGAGGGGAGATGTAATCCAGGAATCCCCAATCAAAAGACTCCAAATTTGGATCAGTAGTCCTACCCTGAGCTCCCTTAAGGCTCAGCAAATTTAAAAACAATCCAATTAACTGCTTAGATTTTAGAGGACATATAAGAGTAAAGCTTTAAGGCATATAAAATGGCAGGAATGGAAACTATCTGTTTTTCTATACTGGCACATGCGCACTGTAAAAAGTGTACATTTTCTTAATACTGATCTCAGTTTGGGCCACCCAAAGATTAAATGGTGCCTTGGATAAAATTTGACAGATTGAGACCATGTTGATCCGCAGCACAACAATAGTTTGAGCTCTAGCTCTGCACAAAAAAAGAAAAATCTAGAAACTTTTTGAAAAATGGCTATTTTTTCCAGGGCTTATATCTCCACAAACCCTAGCTCTAATGACCCCAACGTGGGTCACTAATCCTACCCTGCACCTCCTGAGGCACATCATATTACAAAGGAATCTGACTAAGCAAGCTGATTTTAGAAGACTTGCCTATAGGGGCGCTGCCACACCAGCATGATTACCTTGTAGACAGAAAGTACGTTAATTTTTTATAACAATGTAATGCTCTAATTCAGCGGTTCTCAAACTGTGGGACAGGACCCCAAAGTGGGTCGCGACCCCATTTTAATGGGGTCGCCAGGGCTGGCATTAGACTTGCTGAGTCCCAGGGCTGAAGCCCAAGCCCCACCACCCGTGGCCGAAGCCCGAGGGCTTCGGCCCTGGGTGGCAGGGCTCTGATTCCAGGTCCCCCTGCTTGGGACTGAAACGCTTGGGCTTTGGCTCCCCCCGTCTGGGGCAGCGGGGCTCAGGCGGGGTCAGGCTTCAGTCCCCCATCCTGGGGTCATGTAGTAACCCCCGCTCTAATTGAATATTAGAATACCAGTTAATATAGTATACAAGTGGATCTGGCTTTGATAAGTGTTTTATATAGCGTGAGTTCAATTGTCTTCTTGACTACACCTGTGAAGTCTCATTTAATTTAAGGGGCTTATATAAATATAAATGAATGCAGAATTTGGCTTATGATGTCCAATGTATAAAAGTCTATCTAGGCATGTATTTACTTAATTACACTTACCACAATTTAAAAAAATTAATCCAGTGCCTTCTTTAAATATCTTTTTAAGCTCTGGTTTTGCAGAGGCTCTTCAATTCCAGAAAAAGAGTTACTTTACAATTTCATCTTCAAAAATAAAGCAAAAATGAATGCTAGAATATAATCTCTTGGTTTAGCACTTACATAACACAAGTGATCTTTCATCAAAACATTTCTGATGAGTTTATTTTTCGGTAATTGTATACTTACAGTACAGTTTTATGCACTCTTGTGAAATATTTCAGCACATTTTGAAGTCCCTCTTTTGTATGTGCAGTTAGCACATCTGCAAATACAAATGGGCATTTGCATATGCAAACTGAATATCAGGGCATCTAATTACTGATTAAGACATGCAAATGAGTTATACATTCAAAAGAATTATGTATAAAAGGGAGGCCCTTAAAATTTTTGTCCCTAAGCTCTAACTAGGATCCTACCAGTTAAAATTTATATCACACAGCATGACAAATTGGCAAAATCAAAGCATCTGCCAAAATTGTGGAGGTACTCATTGTTTCCCTTCCTGTTTTCTCCCAGGAGAATGATCTCTCTAAACAAGATGGGTTAAGCAAATGCAAGCACGTTTGGTGGAGTGGACTTTGTATGAATAACTTCCTTTGCCTGAACCCTTCTTACTATTTCCATGACCCTGTAGATTTTAATGTTCTATGTACTTAATACAACCTTCAAAAAGATAAGACTTAAACAAAATATTTTCTTTCATACAGATTAGGTGTTTTATTATGAAAATTCACACTCAGTCTATAACAATACATCATTTCTTGAACACTGAATGTTTTGAAAGCCCAGACATCTGGGCACCCATATATACAATGCACTCCATTTAAAATATGGTTCATACAGCACTTGGTTGCATTTGACAAAAAGGTTTTCAAAATAAAAAAAGCGTATAATAAATATTTGATCTGTTCTAAGAAAAACAATCACAGTGGAGATGTGCTATACTGATGCTTGGAAAAGAAAAGCTAGCAAGGAGTTCTCAGGACTAGAAATAGAAAAGCTACAGTACTGAGTATTTTTGTGTAAAGAAAATAAGAATCTGTGAACATGTTCTTTGCTATTTAGATTCTGAAAGACAACAATTTTACATTTTTCAGGACAATTTTCACAGCAATTATGATTTGTACAGTGCCTAGGGATCATTTTAGATCAGTGAATAAATTCAGAAAATAAAATTGCTGGTCCAGACCTCAAGCCTATAATAATCCTGCACTTTATACAAGTTTGGATCAGTTCAGATAAAATAAATCTTCCTATATAATCTAAAGTCTGTTCAGCTGTCAAAAGCCTCCTTCTGCTGACATCTAGCCAAATCCATTGTGGACTTACACTCTCATCAGATCTGGCATTCTCTGATGGGAGGCTATTATCTTCAAGGTTCATTTATTCTGACTTCCACACTATTAAAGTGGACCACCACATTTTGGGGTGTTTTTGTCCTGTGGGAAGCCTGTCTTGCATTAAATTAGAAGACAACAACCAGCTCTACACTAACTACTACAGCTGCTGGGTATGTAATACCATCAGTTCTCTGTACACTTCCTTCACAGCCACAAAATGTGTTCTTATACTTAAGCAATGTAGTAAAGTACTGCACTGTAAAAAGGAAGGAACCCTCACCTTCAAAGGTCTGGACATTCCAGTCCCTGCCTACATCACTGCTACTTTCTAATCACATCCACCAGTACTACCAACCTCACTGCAACTTTTGTTTCCTTCTCTCCTTCTCCTCTAATTTCACCTCCTGCCTGAAATCCTTATCCCAGAAACTCAGACTCTCTTCATTCAAATCCTTCCTTAAAATCCATTTCTTCCATAAAGTCGACGAACGCTGACCTATTTCAGTATTACGCTGTTACTGCCCCAATTAATAAAAATATAGTTTAAGCCATAACCATTCTCCAGAGCTTATGGTGTGCTTGTTTGATCATTGCCTTTTACAGCTTGATCTTGCAAACAGCAATTCTGATAGGTGCCAAGAGTGCCCAACTCCCTCTATGCCCAGCATCTTGCCCAGTGGCATCTTAGACTGTAGTCCCCTAAGGGCAGTGACCTTGTCCTTATTTATTTATGTTCTGTCTGAGCTGAGCATGCAATTGGCACTTAATAAATGAGTGAAATAACATTACCAACTATATGCCCATGTTTGCTCTTTACTGTGTTACAACAATAACACGATAAGCCCACCATAAATATAATATAAAAATAAAAATGGCTGAAAGAGAAAAAGAAAAGAAAGTCATGTGCTTGCTATTCCTTGGTTGCTGTCAGGAGCTTTTTGCCTGTGAGCAATACCAAAGAAGTCCTGCCAAACCATTAAATTTCACAAGTCTATGTGCACAATATTGATGCCCTGGAGCATTTCTTATTGTTTTCAGTGTCAAAATGATGACCTTGGCTGACCCAGTTTTATAAGTGGTAACCTAGAATTCACCTTATTTGACCTGCGAACAGGACTGGATAGAGTCACCAAGAAAGTTAAAAATAGGTGACATATTTTTGACACATTTTTAGAATCAAAGAGCCTTGGTCTTAAAAACAGGAAAAATTATTGTAATAATATTGTTGGCAAGACAGTACTCTGGAGAAGCATTCTCACAACTAGAATATTCTGATCACCTGGTGTTCTAGCACACCACCAGCTATAACAGCAAATATAGATGGAGCCCAAGAAAAGAAGAGACCTTGGACTGAAATAAAGGGATACACTGGGGAAGAGGGAAAAATCAGACATTTTAATACTCTAGTCGACACTAAATAATTTTTAGTTAACAGCCAATATTTTGGTGTTAAATTAGTTACAAGAGGACTATTGTTTCCTGCATAAATAGATACAATGTTGCAAAATGAAAAAATAACAAAGGACATAAAATGACGGTGAAGCATTTCTTATTCTGTTTCATGTGCAGAAAGCCAGCAGTATTCGGCCCTATTTAATAGATTTCTAAACTGGCATTTTACACTTTTACAAGAGAGTGATTCTGTGGTTTCTTTCTAATAACCACACCTGGGATGGAAATTTTTCACAAAGAAAAAAAACAAATACCTCTCTATGTTTATAAAAGATTTTCCAAAATGTGTGTACAATTGTATATACAATTACTGTAACTGTGCATGCACACTGGACATTTAGATTTATAACTAAACATTTGCACATGAAAATTAAGACCTAACTGCACATGAACATGCTTGAAAACTAGGCTCTGCATGTCTACAGTGTTATATTGTCCAAACAGTAATGTTTTTTGCAACGATTTTCTTACCTTCACAGACTCTGAATGGTTTCCTGCAGCTGGGCAGGGGCCATTTTGCAGAACTTGATTTTTGAAAGCTTTCTTTTAATTTTAAATATTCTGTTGGGAAGGAAGATTTCGTGGAGTTGTTCAGTTCTGTAATTAATGGAAAAGAAGATATAATTATAAAATGAATACATTCAGAAAAGGTATTTGGACAAATGCATAGTACAAAAAATAAAAATGTCTTATCTATTGGATAACATCTCTGTAATTACTACATGTCTTTAGATCTTTTCAAGCTGATGAAGATCAAGAGAATGAGATTTTGCAGATACAGAAAGCATAATTCTTAAATTTATTCTTCAACCTCCTTATCTCCAAGCTTCCTACCGGCAAATGAAATTAAGACCAAGAAAAAATACTTTGCGGAATTACAAATATTCCACTTTTAAAATTAAGCAGGAAAACACATTAAAAATAGATGCAGACAAGCTATAAGTGACCACAGGCAGCGTACATCACACACTTACTCAAACAATCCCTATTACAAAGTAGTGATGACCCAATGTACAGACATACACAATTAGATCCAATGTACAGCATGTACAATTAGATAATCTTGGTAAACATTAGTAAATATAAAAGCATTTTCATGAACATAGAGTCTATACATCTGATTGTGATTCCATTACTCAGGTTACATTCTGGTATTTCCTTTAAACACAGTGATACAATACCAGTTATCAAGCCTAGTAGACAGGACTGGGGAATGAAAAATTGTCTAGAACATTTATTTACAGCAGATGTGGACAAACTTTTTGGCCCGAGGGCCACATCTGGGACAGTGTATGGTGAGCCATGAATACTCACAAAATTGGTGTTGGGGTGTGGGGGGTGCAGGCTCTGGGGTGGGGCTGGGGATGAGAGGTTTGCGGTGCAGGAGGGAGCTCCGGGCTGGGGCAGGGGTGCAGGTAGGTGAGGGCTTCAGCTGGGGGTGCAGGTTCTGGAGTGGGGCTGGGGATGAAAGGTTTGGGGTGCAGGAGGGTGCTCTGGGCTGGGATCAAGGGGTTTGGAGGGTGGGAAGGGGATCAGGGCTGGGGCAGAGGGTTGGGGCACAGGGGGAGACTCAGGGGTGCAGGCTCTAGGCAGTGCTTACCTCAAGTGGCTCCTGGAAGCAGCGGCATGTCCCTTCTCCAGCTCCTACGCGGAGGCGTGGCTAGGCAGCTCTGCACGCTGCCCCATCTGCAGGCACCGCCCCTGCAGCTCCCATTGGCTGCAGTTCCCAACCAATGGGAGCTGCAGCGTTGGCACTTGGGGCAGGGGCAGCATGCGGAGTGGAGCCCCCTGGCTGTCCCTACGCATAGGAGCTGGAGAGGGGCTATGCCGCTGCTTCCAGGAGCCGTGTGGAGCAGCTCCCCGACCCTGCTCCCCGGCTGGAGCGTGACAAGCCCCAGACCCCCCTTCCCCAGCGGGAGCTCGAGGGCGGGATTAAAATGGCTGGCGGGCCGAATTCGGCCTGCAGGCCGTAGTTTGCCCTCCCCTGATTTACAGTCACACCCATATTGTGGGTTAACAGGAATTATTATTTAACGAATGCTGATTGGAACCAAAGACACTTTCTTGGGGGATGGGATTAATAACCCTCTGGGATAAAGAGTTATTAGTCCCAAGCAGCCATTAATTATTTAAGAAATATTTGGGGGGCAATTTTATTATTCTAAAATGTTCTGAAAATAGGAACACAACCCAGCATGGGCAGGACCTTGCTGGCCACATTAACCTGCCTATAGCAATACACCCAAAGAAACCAACAGTGAGAAAAAAAAAATCTTTAAAATGTTTTCCCTACCATAGCAAGGAACAGGATTGCAGATTCAAGAGATAGATTTGCAGAATCAGTGGGTAAGAGGAAAGGCTTTTAAAATCCAAGCATTGGCTACCAGAACTATGGGATTCCCTTCCAGGGCCAAGTCAATGAGGCTTCCATTGACTACTAATAGTTGTGCTCACAATTTCAAATTGTGCCTTTAAAAGACAGAGGCCACATAAGGCTCAGATGAAAATCAAGCCCCAGATACACACAGTCACTGGGTTCAGTTTATTACTTTAAAAACTTTGATACAGTTTTATGTACAGCCCTAGATGCCTTGTCAGTGATGGATGCTTTCTGAAACTTTTAAAGGCCAAATCTTTTCCTCTGTGCTGAAGCAGAGAAAGCTGAGCTTGGTGTAGGCAGTTTTCAAAAAGACTAGGGAGGAAGTCTAGGGCTGCAGTAGCCCTTGCTATTGAAGATAAAGGTCAGTGGATTTGCATAATCAGAAGATCCACTGGCCTTGTTCCCACTCATCCCCAAACTTGCCTCTATAAATTCTACTGTGCAAGGATGCAGTGTCCCCTAGAGTTAACCATCATGGCACCCACAGAGTACAGAAATCCCCAAATCCTTTCACCATCCCTAGAAACCTCCACTAACGAGGAGGAAGGGGCCAGATTTGGCCCTATATAAATATTGACAATTTATAATATGAACAACCCACATGTGTCTTCACTAATGATTTTCAATGTATGCAAAAGCTTTACATACTAACCGAATAAATTTTCCTCCTACTAGACAATACACATTATACTCCTGGGGGAATTCTGCACCAAAAAATTAAAAATTCTGCACACAATATTTTAAATTCTGCAAAATTCTGCATTTTTTGTCAAAATGATGCAATCTAATCCAGCTAGTTTAAATTATTTTGGTAATTTATTTAAACTACAATACAGTGGATGGAGAATGTGTGTGGGGAGCATTGGAGGAAATTACCAAACCCCCTCTGTCTAATAGTAATGTAGCTAGTATTGACCCTTTACTTCTAATTATTAGTCAACAAATATATGCAGCCATATGCTTAGTGTTACATCATAGGCAACTGAAGAGCAAGTGAGGGCTGGGGACTCAAACTCACAATTTATACTGGCTACTGACCATCTCCAAAAAGGTCAGTAGCAAAAAGTTCGTGGAGCACATTTTGATAGGAAATTTTTTCAGTCCAAAAATTTAGACCAGTTCTAATCACTAAAGTAACATAAGCATTTATAAGGCCGCACTGTCCTTTAAAATAAGGCTCATTTACACCACTCTTGCAAGGTAAAGGAGCCTTACAATTTTTATACCTGTTTTATACTCTGGGGGAGTTCACTAAGAACAATAGGAACAATTCACTAAGCAGGCAGGCTGCTACATTCTCCTCTGCCTGAGGGAACAGAGCCTGCCCCAAGCCTACCTCTTGAGAAATACCCTAAAGCCCTGCTCCTCCACGCCAAGGGTGCTGCAATAGCGAGTGAGAGGGACAGAGTGTCTCTCTCTCTCTCTCTCACACATGACTACCCAGCCCCGCCCCCCAAGGCAGTGATTTACGTCTCTATTGGCTGCTCTGGGTGCCCAAACCGACCTGTCTGCACTGCCAGGGAGTGGGTGCATGACGGCTCTTGCTGCTTCCCTTTGCTTCCCTTCCCTTTGACAGAACAAGGAGTAATGGCCTAAAGTTGCAGTGGGGGAGGTTTAGGTTGGATATTAGGAAAAACTTTTTCAATAGTAGGGTGGTGAAGCACTGGAATGGGTTACCTAGGGAGGTGGTGGAATCTCCTTCCTTAGGTTTTTAAGGTCAGGCTTGACGAAGCCCTGGCTGGGATGATTTAGTTGGGGATTGGTCCTGCTTTGAGCAGGGGGTTGGACTAGATGACCTCCTGAGGTCCCTTCCAACCCTGATATTCTGTGATTCTATGATTCCATGATTCCCCATCAGAAATCATTTTTCTTCAGGTAAGCAAAGAAATCTTCAGGGGCCATGAATTCTGCACACACGCAGTGATACAGAATTCCCTCAGGAGTAACATTAGCCAAAACATTTCAACTTTGTTACTCAAAATTAGGCATCTAAATCCATATTTAGGGATATCTAAAAGTTGCCTGATTTTCAGAGGAGATTAGCACCAACAACTCCCATTGGCTCCAGCTGCAGGAACTCTGCACCTCTGAAAATCACTTTTATTTAGGTGCCTAGATATGGAACACTGAGTGATGTAGCAAGGTGGCTTTGAACATTTACCTACACCTCTCTTGCCTTGTGACATGCAACTTTCAGTTATGGTTGTGGTTAGTATTTAAAACTGCACAGGAAAAAAGTGAATTTCTGAGCACCTCCCTAGCTGTTTCTGAAGAGGGCTTTTTAAAACAAAATGAATTATACTAAAAGACACTTGCAGAAAGTACTATTCAGAATACATAATACCCTAGTAGGGGAAATCAGGTTTCCAGTCAGTAGTATTAGTGTAAAATATAAAAAATGGCAAATTCTTCAGTAGCCTGCATAGATTTATAGCAGCAATAACTTTTTAACATAGCTTTTAAAAGGCTTAAGGAATCTCCCGTGAGAAAGCCTATATGTATCCTTCAGATTAGTCTGGCACCACTCATTTCCCCATATGTATTGATTTATTAATTCCCCTATGGATATTGTAACATCAATATTTCTTTGTTGATTTAACACTTACTCAACATATAATGAACTGGCAACTATAATACATTTTCCTTAGTACTTTTATACTATAACAAGGCAAACTAGATTTTTTGTTTTCAAGTGAGCCGGTAAGTGATATCACACTGTAACAGTATATGAATTACATGCACTACAAAATTCCTCCATTAAAATTATTCATACTAATCACATCTCATAAGCTTGTTGTGCCTTCCTGTTCTTGAGGTTGTATTACAGTGTGGCCACACATATGAAGTCAAACTTTTTACTTTTATAAAACCACATATTGGAATAAGACACAATTACAAAAATAAAATGCTGCAAGTATTTCACTTGTAAGAAATTACATACATACTGTACCTCAAAAAGTTTTAACATTTTGGCAACTACATTTTAGCATTTATTCAGGTTTTCTCCATGATACTTTATTATAGCATACTTTGGGGAAGAGCTTCTCCTCTCTACACAGATAACTTCTTATGCCAAAACACTTATGCACTGTGGATGAAATCCACTCCATCTTCATAAAGCCAAAAGATTATCAAGCTTTATACATGTTGAGTGTGGAGGGATTGCAGCCGTTATGCACCGGACGCAAAGGGTGTTAGAGGCACTCATTCTGCATGAGCATTGAATCTCTGTCCTGATGCCATTACACCCCTACCAGCCTATGTGGGGTTGGTGCAGAGTCCCTTTCTGCATCATGCAAGGAATATACAGGCATGCCTGTATGATCTCTCTGGCCGCACTGATCTGTGTATCCTCTATGCAGGGCTTAAGTGGTGCAGAGGGCCTTGCCCCCATATCACAAGTGAATTTTACCTATTAATATAATATATGGAGATATACCTATCTCATAGAACTGGAAGGGACCCTGAAAGGCCCCTGCCTTCACTAGCAGGACCAAGATCCCTAAATGGCCCCCTCAAGGATTGAACTCACAACCCTGGGTTTAGCAGGCCAATACTCAAACCACTGAGCTATTCCTCCCCCCGTTTGAGTGTGCCTTTTAAAATATCTGAATTTGCAATTTTGCCCCACCTTTCCCCCCCAAGACCTCACTCATTTCACATAGTACTACTCACCCCTTGCTTTCCCCACATCCCTGTTCACCTTGAACAACTACAATTCACCTTCCCTCCCAAGCTCTATAGAGTCAGAAGAGCAGAGCTCAGGAGTCTGGGGGCAGGCTGGCCAGTGTCTAAGGCTCAGATCCTCCAAGGTATTTATATGCAAAATGGGAGTTAGGCATCTAACTACCTTTGAGGATCTGGGTCTAAGAACAGAATTAGATGGCGGACCTTGACAGTTCTGTCAGGTTTTATTTTAGTCTATGATGAAATTAGTTTAAGATGAATAGAGAAATAATTATTTTTGTGATTAAGTGTAAAATTTGAAAAGTTGCCTTTTAGGGACATATTCTGACAATGCGTGCAAGTATAAAGTTTGGAGTTTGTGGTTGTTAAGTTACACTGAGCCAAAGAAACAAGAGACGTCAAGGGTAAATTTCAAAAAGGAAACATTTTTAAAGTGTTTCCTCTGCAAAAACTAATAAATATTTAAGAAGGAATGTACAGGAAGAGTTATTGCACCAAAACTGGAAATTAAATGCAACCACTAAAGTCTGAAATAGAGGGATTTTAGTCACACTTCAAATGCAAACAAATCTCAATGCACTCTTAACTATGGAGTCATTAATGATGTGTGTCACTGGGCCAAATTCTGCTCTGAATATACTTATTCTGGATTTACCGAAATGTACATTATTATTTATACATGACAACAGAATTTAGCTGACTGTATATTGTTAGCAGGGCTCTTGCTATATTTTTAGCTGCATATTTATTCAGACCAAAAATGGGAAAAGGAAAAGTTACAAGTGTTTTCTATATTTAAAAAAGTTTCATTTTTATACCTGTTTGGAAAAAGACTCTGGCAATTATAGTACGGCACAGTGGACACGGAGTGTTGGTTGGGTTGTCTTTGGCAAGCATCCGCAAGCAAGGTTCACAAAAGATGTGGTGGCATGGATAGCACATATACGGATTGAAATAAACATCCAAGCACACTGCACAGAGGTAGCTTTCTTTATCTCCTCTTTGTTCATGCTCGTCATCTGTATTCAGGTTATCATTCAGAGTCTGCAAGGAAAAAGAAAAGAAAAATCTCTTCACAGCTCAGTTTAAAACTTTCAGATCAGTCAAGTAGGAGGGAAGGTGGTCTTCTATTATATCTAAGAAATAAAGGTATGATTCCCAATGGTTAATACATAATTCTTTCAAAGAGATAATGAACCATCCTCAAGTGACAGAAATGCCTCTTACAACAAGAATATTGAGGGAAACAATTATGGACATCAGACCAGGGAGCCTAAAAGTAAAGAGAAACATGGAACTAAAAAAACTGGATAAAAATATAGCAATTTACAGATTCCTGCCTTTCCTATAAATCTTAATATTTTCTCGGTAATTTTATAACAATAAAGAGCTGCTAAGTTTAACACAAAAATTTAGTAACCATAAAAAACATAAAAACACTATATGCATTTCTTCTGCTTTTGAAAAAACATTGTCCATTTGTGGAAGGCATGCTCCAGCGAGGATGACTCAAAAATTTTGGCAAGTGCATGGTTTTGCCAAAACCAGTTGCTCTGTATTTTCATAAGCTAATCTACTTGTAGGACCACCAACCTGGTCCTTCCATATGGTTTGCAGATTGCATGAGCACTAAAGCGTTACACCCTTATGCCAAGTACTAGCCTCAGACAACCTTTCATTCTTGCTCAGAAATGGGACCTGTGCATCAACCCCCCGGTAATGGGGGCCTATCCATTAGCATTTCCCTTGTCTCTGAACTACTGTGGAAATTTAATAATTAAGGAGCCCTCACTATAGGGCTGCCCCTTTACAAAGTCAGAAGACAAGTTGGAAAAGAGAAGCAATGAAGTAGCATTGGTGTTTAGTAGAAGACAGAAATGGCTCAGCTTTAGCAGCACTGTGGCAGTGAGGAAAACCACAAGTCAGCCATGTGACAACTCATGAACAAAATCTACTATGAAGCCCAGAGAACTGGAAAAAAGTCAACCCTCTGCTGTCCCAGATATGAGTTTTGGGAGAAAAGGAGAGATATTGGGGGAGAAGGGTAGAGATCATCTGACTACCTGCAAGTTAGAAATGTTGTGTGGGTCAATTAAGGAGTTCAGCAAGCTGAAGGCAAAATGACTTGGAAGACCCCAGAGTAATGGGAGGTTCCCAGGAAGGTTTGGAATCTTTATAACATGTGCATGCAGGGAAATCCCAGAGCCCATTGCAACTAGTAAGATAGAAGTAACACTAACGTGCAGTGAGACCCTATTTAGGAGTAATTTAATTTAGTGGATCAGGACAGTAAGTTCACTTTTTTACAGCCTTATACACCCTTTGTAAAAGACCTACAAACCCTGCCTACTTACCTACACACACCCTGCACAAGATGGAAGTACAAAGTCAAAAGCACAGGGAATTGCCAACATACAGTAAAGAAATTGTTGCAACATAATTTGAATGAGAGCTAAGTAGCAGTTTAAAGTTGAACTGTTGAACTATTATAACCAAAGTCTCAAGTTGAACTATTATTATTGTTCATTATTTGTAATACGGCAATACCCAGATGCTCCAATCAAGATCAGCACTGCACAGAGTGCTTTACAAGTGTAAATCAGATGACTGTCCCAGCTTTAAAGAGTTTACAATATGCATGAAATATGACAGCTGCTTGTAGAACACTATGGAAGTAAAAGAGGGGCAAGATAAGAATGCCAATGATAGGAACATGTCACCACTAGTGCACCCTTCTCATGCCTGGATACAACATTGCAGGGGATTTTGCTCCAGCACTCCCTGGTGGTCACTGCCATAGCCCAGAAATGGCGCATCTCTACCCAAGTCTTCCATGGCCTGGCGCTCTGGCCAGGCATGGGCAACAGGGGCAGAGAGGTAAGGGCCATTGCCACCCCACTTTTTAAAGAGGGGGGGCATACCTCTCACTTTTGAGCACTGAACTCAGCAGGGGAGCAATAGGGAGGGCAGAACCCCGTTGGCTCCTGACTGGAGCTGAGTGGCATAATGGCAGAGTTCCTTCCCTTCTGGCTTGATAGAGGGGTGTCCAGGCCAAACTCAGTGAGTGGCACTGGGGCCCCTTGCACCAAGTCACAAGGCTTAAACTTAATAACGCAGATTTGGCCTTGCCACCCTTCCATCCTGACAAATGAGATGCCGGGACAAATCTGAGTGATGGGCATTACAACCTGCCACATAAGGTCACACCACCACTCAAATTTGGACCATTTTGGTTGCTTACCTGGGTCCTCACTTCTGCGGTCCTCCCAGTGCCCTTGCAAATTAAAAGTTCAATTCCCTTCCTGGGTAACAAAAGATCCAGCTGTAAGTCCAAATAAATAGCTAAACTAATAGTTCTTCTTCCCCTCTTGAACTACTCTAAAGTCTTCTGTTTTTGCCCCTTACTCCTGGGCCTTAACGATTTCCTCCTACACTGCTTCTTCCCCAGCAGGATTCCCCCACTGCTGCCCTTCCCCAGGGACTCCAGCAGTTTGCCCCAGGGGTCTCCCTGCTCCTTACAGGCCTCATCTCAAGTCCTTCCCTATATCTCTTCCAACCTGACTTTCCCAGGCCCTTCCCAGAGATATCCCTCCCCTTGCTCCTCTCTCCTGGGTCTCTTATCCCCTAGACTGAGTTCACAGTTCAGTTTCTTGCTCTCTAGTCCCCACCAGTAGGGTTAGTCATTATAATTAGGTCTCCATCACCCTCAGCTGTTTGGTCATAGGCAAGGCTGAACCTGACTTGACTTAAAGGGCCAGCCAGCCTGTGACAGTATCCAAAGCATTAATAATATTCAAGCCTTATATAGCACTTTTGATCCCGAGATCTCAAAACACTTTATAAAAAGAAGTAAGTAGCATTAGTCCCATTTTAATGATGGGGAAACTTAGACACAGAAAAAAGTGACTTTTCCAAGATCATCCAAAAGGTGAGTAGCAGACCTGGTAACAGAACTCAGGATTCCTGAGTCCCAGTCCAGTGCTCTATCCACTACGTCCCCCAGAAACAGAAATGGAGATGAAAGGATACATTTAAATGCAGATGGGGAAACCAGGAGGTTAAGCATGTGAGAGAGGAGTCTAGAATGAGAATGAGGTTGTAAACCTGGGTAACTGGAAGGATGGTACCAATATATAGAGTGACAGAGAGGGGAGTGGGGACAGCTGGATGGTGGAGGAGTTTTGTGTACACCATGTTCAGCCTGAATTGGCAGCTGGACATCCAGGTAGAAATGACAGAAAGACCACTGAAAATGAGGGGCTGAATGAAGGAGGAGAGGTCTGAGGTGGAGTACCAGATTTAGGAAATACTGGTAGAGGGATAATACTTACAACCAAGTAATTGAAACCAAAGAGGTAAACTATGCAATAAGTCCCACAAAAACATTTATCCCATGATAACAGGGAGTGATTTTGCTATTTTGGTAAGTGACTTATTTAAAAAAAATACATTTGACCAGCTTAGAATGTACTGAGTAAATTCAAAAAAATGTCCATGTTCAGCGGGAAATAAAAAAGGGAAGACAAAAATCAGTACTACACTTTTAAAATCATCTTGGAAAAATACCTGTCCCAAATTAAAAGTGCAGAAAACATGCAAAATTTATTTGGAAAAAATACTAACCTAGCAAAAATTATTGATCAAAGTTAGAATATTTTAAATGGCCTTGGAGTAAAATAAACATTAGAGAATGTGTTCCACATAAGTCACTTTTGAAACAGAGGCACAAAAGCCTAAAGATACCTGCATATGTTTTGGGCAATGCAAGCACCGCTCCAAGCCTGACTGGTAGCTAATTTACTATTTCATGATATTTATGTCAATAAATTGTCCTGAAATGGTGAGTGACTGATAACACAAGGAGGAGAAAGTCAGCACCATTTATTTATTTCTAGGCTCCTATCCTGTAGACTTTGTATTTACCAAAAGCTGATAACAACAGAGTGCACCCACCCTCCCATCTAATTAATGTAAAATTAGCATTTTGGAATTGGATTTTTAATTGTGCAAGTAAAAAGTCTGTCTCACTTTAAATTAATAACAAAAGGGATAGCTCAACATGTAAGCATTCAAACCCTTAAATATAAAACACACATTTTATCAGAACAAGGTGGGTGAGGTAATATCTTTTATTGGGCCAACTTCTGTTGGTGAGAGAGACAAGCTTTTGAGCTACACAGAGTTCTTCTTCAAGTTCTTCCAAATTAGGCCAAGAGGCCCTTTGAGGTTTGTGTACCTTCAGGCACTGTGTTTTGGTTGACAAGTATATTCAGTGCAGACCTTCTTTTTCGCAGGTTTCTGGCAAACTTAAGCTTAAAACCTATAGATCAGAGAGGAGCAGAGAGGCCAATGCCTCTGGCCTACATATCTATATTATAAGTTAATAATTCACTCTATGCTACTTGCACTCTAAATTTCTCCCTATACGGCCACTCACTAAAATCCAAAAACAAGTTACAAACTTCAGAGCAGAGCAAAGTAGCTTAAGCAGCTCACAGGAGTTACCTATTGCCAGGAGCCATGTCCTCCTTTCAGGCTTTTCTGCTTCAGCTTGTGCTGGATAAATTGCTCATGGGAAAAACTAAAATGCTACCTTCTTCTACAGATAACTATTGTTTAAAGCAGATACCATATCTTCTTTTTTCTTGTTTTCATATTTAGAAGAAGCTATAGGCAATGGGATTGGTCATCTAAAATGATGAAATACTTCACAGACCACAGTTTCTGAGCCAATGATTAATTATGTGTAGCGTGCATAAACTTTTGATTAATCTCTTATACGGGAAGAAAAAAGGCAACAATAAATACGTTGTGTAAACACTCAAACTGAAACTCGTAAAATGCTTAACAACTAAAATAAGATATCAATATAAAACGTGTCAACATTTAAAAGACCACTCAAATGATTATTTAACTGAACAAAAATTAATCTTTTTATTTAAAAAACATGTTTTCTACAGCGATCTACCAAAAGCCGTCCTCCAAACCCCACGTACAGTGCATATATTTATGATGACCTCTGTTCAGAGCTCTGTCCCACTCACAAGGAATGTATAAACTGACATCCCAGAGAACTCACTGTGCTGCCAATTCTGAACTAGAATTATGTAAAGGCCGGTCATGGCTCCATAGTTAAAGTTGAGTTCCATCTTCCACTTAAACCTCTTTGTTTTGTATGAAAAATACAGCATCTCTTCCCCAAACTTACAGCACTAACTCTTTGGGCACAGAATGATTTTTCCAAGAATTTAAAAGTAAGTCCATTAATTAGTTTCTCAATTAAAGTAGATTAAAAACCGGGTCCTTTAAGAAATTTAGCATCAGTGTAAGTCTTTTCTTTGTCCTGAATGATTTAATAATAGAACTCAAACTTTTCATAGAGTTCAAATCCATTGAAATTTATCCATTCTAGTGTATGGGCTATATTTGTGCCATGCCATGGAAGCCATGACTGGGGGGGCAGGTGATATACCATTGCATAAACTAGCTTGGCCTTCCACCAGACCTCCCAAGATAGTTTCACTGGATGAACTTCTTCATATCCCATGATACAGAGTGAGGGAACAAACTTCATCATCTACAAAATGATCAAGTAGAAGCTAAGAAATGCAAACCAGAGAGCTTCCAGCCCCCTGCATGGGGGTAAGCTGTAAGGAAATGATTTGAGACAGTAGAGTACACTTGATGGCAAAAGAAAATCTGTTTTTGGATAGATATTTGGATACTTTCTGTCAAAATAAATTATGTTTTATGGTGGTGTATTATTATACGTGTGATGAGAACTTAGTAAGAAACCAAGACAAACGCACAGCTAATATAGCAGAACAGCAAGACATTCCAACTGGAAACTTGATTAGTCCTAACTCTTCTTTGCTGCCGATCGTGATTAGGATTGGTATGTTGGATAAATGGGCCAATTTATAACAGCTTTTCCTTCTTAGTAGATGTTTGTTCTGGGAGCTACCAGTTATGACAATATGTTCATTTGAACCTTGTAGATCAGATTGTGTCTGGCCACTGTACACACAGACAAGGATAAAATTGTATGTGTATGTTCCTTGCTATGTTGGGGATGGGTCAGACCATGTTGTAAACACAGGCCATTACACTAGCTCTATCCTCTTCCTACTCATAAAGGCTTCTGCAAGATTACTGCAGAGATACTATGTCAGGGCAGGCCACAGGCAGCCTGTGTGTACTGGTCAGTTACAAAGTTATAGTCAAGTATCAGATGGGTAGCCGTGTTAGTCTGGATCTGTAAAAAGCGACAGAGTCCTGTGGCACCTTATAGACTAACAGACATATTGGAGCATAAGCTTTCGTGGGTGAATACCCACTTCGTCAGACGCATGTCATGTATTCACCCACGAAAGCTTATGCTCCAATATGTCTGTTAGTCTATAAGGTGCCACAGGACTCTGTCGCTTTTTACAGATCCAGACTAACACGGCTACCCATCTGATACTTGACTATACGTCTGTTAGTCTATAAGGTGCCTGTGACAAAGTTGGGCCTCACCACCACGGCGCCTCCTACTGGTCGTCTCGGGGAATTGGTTCAATCCAATAGAGTGCCCCCTTCTGGTGGTGTCTCGTCTGTCGTCCTGCCTTTGGTTGGCGTGTGGACCCGCGTTGCTCCCGACGCACGGTGTCCTCTTCTGGAATACTGCCCTCCGATAGTGTCCCTTTGTCCATTCACACCCCCTTCCGGGGGCTGGATAATCAACAGTCCTACACCTCCAAGTCTGATCCCTACAGCCCAGGATCTGGTATAGTTTCTGCTGGCTGCTCCCTGCGGCCTATGGCTGGGTGGACTACCAAGAGGAAAAAGGGGGGCGGACCCAGGCCCGCCCACTACTCTGAGTCCCGGTCCAGAGGCCCTCTAGCAACAGCCTCGCTGTCCTCCTTCTCCTTCCCCCTCTGTCTGTTCCTCTGGACCGCTTCCCCAACGGCCCTTCTTCCCGCTAGGCCCTTTCCTTCAAGGCCTGCCGCCGGGCAGACTACGGAGTAGGGCCTTCTCCCTGAGCAGTCTTTTATATGGCTGAGCCTGGCCCTGATTGGCTGTCCCCAATCTGGGCTCTGATTGGCTCACAACAAGCCCTTCTCTTATTGGCTGCCGGGATATGCAGGCACCCAGGCCTGCCGCAGCCCACACTCTCTGGGCGTGGGGCAGCTGCCCCACCACAGTGCCACAGGACTCTTTGTCATAAGTTATAGTCAGGAGACATGTAGCAGAGTCAGGGTCGAGCTAGGTCAGGATACCAGGAAGTCAGGGTCAAGCACCTGGTTACAGACAGGAAGCAAGTAGTAGCAGACTCTGGGACAAACTGGGGACAGGAGCTGGAGTCTAAGGTTCACAGAAAGGCAAGGTTTGGAGCAGAAGCAAGCAGATGATTTACATCATTTCTCAGACAGCTCCCTGTAATGACTTCCTGTTTTTTTACTGGCATGGGCCAATTAGTGTGCTGCAGGTGGCCGCCACTCAAACCCCACTGGGCACTACTTCCTGCAGTATCTAGCTTCACAGAGTCCCCCAACAGAAATATAGTCTGAGCTCCTGATGATCATGTGGAAGCATTGGCTGCCTCAGATCTCTGTAGTCCCACATTCTAGTCCTGCAAGTGCTTCCACAATGATCACCCCGTAGGATTTCATACTGGATTATCATAATGGGCCCTTTGGGCTTTAAACATCTATGAATATCTTACACTAAAACTGCATTTAAAGATCATTTCTCTCAGCTAGAGAAGAACCTGCCTTGTTATAGGACATCAAAGACATAATGAGCATGTTGTCAGTTCTGTGTTAAAGTAATTGACCTGATATAGACATGCTTGGGCAACTACATCAGGCCAAAATAGCATTATATGAATAAATTTGAGGTGGAAGTCCCTCCTTAAAAGAGGGAACAGCATACATACTGTGCAGCCCAGAAGGTTCACAGAGCCTCTACATGGCAGTAGCAGTAGATGCACATTGGGATGGATTACAGTCAGTATCTTATTCTTGCTCTCTTATTCCCCAAACAGCTATCTAAAACTATTGCAAGGAAGTGAGATACTTCACACTGAAAAAGCCATTTGGTAAGTGCAGGTCTGTTTTCTGATTGTTTAGGGAACTGTGTCCTTTTTACATTCTCAGTGAAGTTCTAACTCTTCCTATCAAAATAATTAATTATAATCATTTGGGAAAAAAACATTTCAAATTTTTTAATTTAAAGCTTCATTAGAGCTGCAGGAAATGTGATAACCCCAATGATCTGTTACTGCCATATACTATTTAAAGTATAAGTTAAGTGAGTCTATCATTAACATAATCTATTTTCAGTGAAAATAGTATCTGAAGACATGACTGGATTACCCATTATTACGGTTTGATACAAGAAAAATTAATCAATTTCATTCAGTCTAATATTATTTTAAAGAACAAAGCACTGTTTTGTGGAACAAATGAAACAACATCCATGAAGACTAATAAAGGAGTAGACGACATATTTACCTATTTCTTGCCCTCCTTTATGCACACCTGGCATTGGGCTTACAGTAATTTTTTTAATCAATCACATAATGTATTTTTATTTCATATTTTTATTAGAGAGCTACAAGGTGGGTGAGGCAATATATTTTATCGGACAAGCTTCTAGATTATCAGAGTGTCACAACTAGATAGAATAGATTGTTTAGCATAAGTAGTTAACACATATTTCAAGGGAGCATTCAAAGTAAAGTGGCCCATTAACATCCAAGATAAAGTGGCCCATTAACATCCCTCCAGTCATAGTGAGAAAGGGGAAAAAAGCTGGGGAAGGGGCCTGTTTAAATGGGGTATAGACTGTTGTTATGAACTATAAATCCAGTGTCTCTATTCAGTCCATGATTTTTAGTATCTTGGAAAGTTATGAATTTAAACTCGTAGGTTCGTCTTTTAAGATGTTGTGCAGGTTTCCTTTGAGGATGAGGACTGAAAATTCAGATATAGAGTGACTGCTTTGTAAAAAGTGTTCAACTACAGGTGATATGGTATTTTCCTCTTTTATCATTTTTCTGTGTGAGTTCAGTTGAGAGCATAGTGATTGTCTTGTTTCACCCACATAGTTGTTATTGGGCCATTGAGTGCACCACATGTTGTAATAGGCATGTGTAGGACACATGGGTCTCGAAAGGTGTGTTGTGGGGAATGTTGATCATTGTTTTTCCCTTTCCCCCTATGACTGTACTGGAGCGGTGTCATCTTGAATGGTCCCTCGAAATATGTGTTAACTACTAAGGCTAAACAATCTGTTCCACCTTTTATTTAGCGGTGACAGTCTTGAGTACATTTCCCGGACTTGAAGAAGAGCTCTGAGTAACCTCCAAAGCTGGTCTCTCTCAAACAACAGAAGTTGGGCCGTATCTCTCTAATATCCTGGGACAAACAGGGCTACAACACTACTGTATATATTTATATTATGGTAGTGCCCAGAATTCCCAATCAGGATTGGCTTGCATTGTGATGGATGCTGTACTAATATAAAGATGCAGCCCCTGCCAAAAACAGATTATGTGTTTTATTTTTTTAAGAAGTTATGATGACATTCAGCTTAATCCAGGTAATTAGATATGGAGTTATTTAGGCACTCTTTGTTATGTTGCTTGATTAATCCCTCTGGATCTTTCCATGTACTAATTGAGCTGTCGCCTCTTAGAATACACATCTAAACTGGCAACTCAAGATATTATTACTTTCCTGAAAATTGCTGTTAGAAGAATTATATTTATCTCGTTAAAAACTCTTGGGAAAACAGCTCTTCCTGAAGCTAGTGGCAACTGTTTCACTGAATAAATAAATTAAAATTGTATTATTTCTATTAAAAGAATTAAATTATCAAGATTAATATAGAGGAGGGCCATAAAAATACTCTGCCTATTTAGAATCAAATCCTTGTTAATGTGTGAGAATTTATGCCTACTATTCATATAGCAAGAAAATAGGAAGTATCTATCATTCTATGAGCCTCATCATTTTGACTTTGATTTTGAAACTAATAAAATAAATATTAATTTGCACTTAAAATGAGTTATGGTAACCATTAAAGCTATTTCTGATGTTGGCAACTAAAACGTTTCTGTGAACGTACCTGTAGCAGTGAGTCTCAGAGCCCAGGTCTACATGCGTGGGCTTGCGTGACTCCGGCAACAGCACTAAAAATAGCTGTCAGAGTAGTAGCCGTGTTAGTCTGTATCCGCAAAAAGAACAGGAGTACTTGTGGCACCTTAGAGACTAACAAATTTATTAGAGCATAAGCTTTCGTGGGCTACAACCGAAGAAGTGGGTTGTAGCCCACGAAAGCTTATGCTCTAATAAAAATAGCTGTGTAGATGATCCTGCTTGGACTGGAGCTCAGGCTCTGAGACCCAGGGGGAGGTGAGTGAGAACGAGACTGCAGTGAGTGAGAAAGGCTCTTGCAGGGAAGACCCTAAGACCAGAGGAGGTGCCCCAGCTAGGAAGGTCTGGGAGTAGTTTGCTAAAGCAGAAAAGCACTGAGAGATCGGGGAGTTTGGGCCTGTACCCAGTTTAAGATGGAGAGAAGATTTTAGTGTTTAAATTTGAACTTTAAGTTAATAAAGCAGAGCCTAATGAGGACTGTTGCTACTGGACTTGTAAAAGCCTTTTTTTAAAGTTTATTGAGGAACCAAGAGGGAAACTGAGGTGAGGGGCTGCTTGCACGGCTACCCTGAGGCCACAGGGGGAACCCGGGAGGAGGCCACTTGTTGACATCGGAGAAGTCGACAGGATTTGCAAGACCCCCCTACGGTCAAGGAGGAAAGGGAATGCATAATTAGTACATAGAAACATCTAAGGGTGGCAGGACAGGCCTGTTGCGTGCGAAAAGGACATCAATACCATGCTCTTGGGAAGGGACATTAATGGGCTGCTCTCCTTGATGGAGAGATATCAGAAGGAACAAGCGGCTTTTAAAGACGCCAGGCAGCTGCCCTGAAGGAAAGGACGAGTTAGCCATGGATAAGAAGGGCTTTGAGTGGCAAATTGATATGCTAGTGGTGGTGGACAAAAGAAACAGGCTTCGTCTTTAGGTGGCAGAGATATAGGCACCTTTGGAGAGAGGGCAGTTTCTATCTGAAAGCAGTCAGATGAAAGGAGAGGGGCAGAGGCTGCAGAGTGAGACCAACAGAGGCCAATGAAATAAATAAATCATTCCCTTGGGTAGAACTTGCCGTAGGGTGTTCAAGGTTCAAAGGGTTGTTTGTGTCACAGAGTGGCTCAGATCATAATGGCTGGAAGGCCTGGGGCTAGCCAACCCTAATTACTAGAGGCACACCTGGGTTGGATCAGGTGATACCATTATATGAGCAATAGGAAGCTGCAACTGGGGGGAGAAGAGGGGTCTGTGGAGAGACTGCAGTGAGTGAGAGGCTCCTCCAGGGAAGATCCTAAGAGCAAGATCCTAAGGCCCAGCTAGGAAGGGCTGGGAGTAGACTGCTAATGTAGAAAAACCCTGAGACACCAGGGCAGTTTGGGGCTGTGTCCAGCTTCAGGCTGGAGGGAAGATTTTTGTGTTTAAATCTGGAAGTTAAGTTAACAAACCAGAGCCTAAGGAGGGCTGCTGCTACTGAACTTGCAAAAAGCCTTTTCTGAGTTAACTGAGGAACCAAAAGGGGAAAATGAGGCACCGTGCCACTTAGAAGTCTGCCATGAAGCTAGGAGAGGGTGCCCAAGAGGAGGCCACTCATTGACAGTGTCATTGCATCTAGGAGTAAAGCAAATACTTAATACCAATAATTTAATTTAAGTGTTTCACACAGAGGGTGAAATTAATCCCAGAACAGAATCCTGCACAAGCTCCTATCTTCCACTTAAAGCTTTGATACAGCATTTAAATAGTGCATAAAACCTTGCATGGACTCTCTCTGTGAGAATTTCACCCAAAGAGAACACACAGGGTTTTTTTTTTTGCAGAAGCTGCAGTATGAAGCAGTGTACTGCTCCTCATCATTAAATATCTCCTTTTCATTTCACAAATTGATGTGATGCTGTGCTGGGAGCTACATAGGTACTAAACATACTGATGGGATTTGCAGATGTATTTAAATAGGAAGATTAAATGATAGACAAAGTAATATTCACTCTGCAAACAGGACTATGGTCTAGTACAGTGGTTCTCAAACTTTTTTTTTCGTGGACCACTTGAAATTGCTGAGGGTCTTTGTGGACCACTTACTGATCTTTCCAAATGTGGTTTGTACCATTAGCTAACTATTGTAAAGCGCTTTGGATAAAAGCGCTATATAAAAAACACCTTAACAAACAACATTTTTTTGTTCTACAAATAAAAGCACACAACTCATATTTTAATATCAGTAGTCTTACCTTTCTAATGCGATGGATGTGCCCCCAGCCTCTGAGCTGGGGCTGGAAAGGAGTGGTGTCTCTCCCCTGCCGTGGCAGCCCCTGAGCTGGGCTGGGAAGGGGTGGGGTCTCTCCCTCTCTCCCCCACTGCAGCAGCCCCCAAGTGGGGCTGGGTAGGAGAGGGTGTCTCTCCCCCGCCATGGCAGCCCCCCAAGCTGGGGCTGGGAAGGAGAGGGGGGGGGGTCTCTCCCCGGCAGCCGCAGCCCTGGAGCTGGGGAAAGTTGCCTCTTTCTCTGGCTGCTGCAGACCTGCACATCCTAAATTCCTTGACTTTAGCAAAGCTTTTGATACGGTCTCCCACAGTATTCTTGCCAGCAAGTTAAAGAAGTATGGGCTGGATGAATGGACTATAAGGTGGATAGAAAGCTGGATAGATCGTCGGGCTCAACGGGCTCAAGGCTAATGACATTTTGGGCTGTATAAGTAGGGGAATTGCCAGCAGATCAAGGGACATGATCATTCCCCTCTATTTGGCATTGGTGAGGCCTCACCTGGAGTACTGTGTCCAGTTTTGGGCCCCACACTATAAGAAGGATGTGGAAAAATTGGAAAGAGTCCAGCGGAGGGCAACAAAAATAATTAGGGGGCTGGAGCACATGACTTATGAGGAGAGACTGAGGTAACTGGGATTGTTTAGTCTGCAGAAGAGAAGAATGAGGGGGGATTTGATAGCTGCTTTCAACTACCTGAAAGGGGGTTCCAAAGAGGATGGATCTAGACTGTTCTCAGTGGTAGCAGATGACAGAACAAGGAGTAATGGTCTCAAGTTGCAGTGGGGGAGGTTTAGGTTGGATATTAGGAAAAAAAATTTCACTGGGAGGGTGGAGAAGCACTGGAATGGCTTACCTAGGGAGGTAGTGGAATCTCCTTCCTTAGAGGTTTTTAAGGTCAAGCTTGACGAAGCCCAGGCTGGGATGATTTAGTTGGGGATTGGTCCTGCTTTGAGCAGAGGGTTGGACTAGATGACCTCCTGAGGTCCCTTCCAACCCTGATATTCTATGAAATTCCTCCCACCCCATCTTCTCACCCCACTGCCCCCTCCCACCTACCTCCTATTCCCCCCAAGGCCACCACCTCACCTTACATGTGCATCTTCTCCAGGGTCCAAGCACCTAATTAGTGGAGCCACGCCTGCGCAGCTCCACTAATTAGATGGGTGGCCCTTCATTCTCTTGTGTGCAGCTGCCCAAGTGTGCACCTTAGAGGGAACTATCCGTGGACCACGGAATGGAGCTTGGGGACCACTGGTGGTCCATGGACCACAGTTTGAGAACCTCTGGTTTAGTAGATACATCTGAGCAATCACTGTCTTTTTGTCTAAAATATATATTTTCCTCTACTAGCAAAAGTGCTGATACATGATAAAAAAAGGCTCTTTTCTATTCATTTCACTTATATGAAGAACTATAAAACTAATACAATTTGTGCTGAAATGTTAATTCTGTACTTATGAAAATAGCCTGCATAGTAATCTTAAGATCATGACACAGGATGTTTTTCAAATAGATATGCTCTAAGAATTATTTTTGAAAAGTTCTATGGCCTGTATTATATGTGAGATTAGATCACAGTGGTACCTCCTGGCCTCGGAATCTGCAAGTCTATCAGTTGACCTGCTGCACTGAAATAATAGCTGAGCATTTGCATTTATTCTGGCATTCTCTCAGTATGCTGGATCTCTATGTATATATATCATTCTGTCAGGAAAAATATAACAAAATGGTGCAAAATGATGTCTGGAACAGTTTTGGCAGCTCTGTATAAATATAATCACAGCATTCTAAACAATGCATCTGATCTTCTTATTGTCATCCACCATAATATCAACTGTCATTTACACAGCGTGGATGGAATAATCTCAGTTAATAGACAGCATATGAAGATTATTTTTATGCAGAATACCAACTCCTCTTATCATTACAACAGGTCTCCAGATAGCAGACTGAGAGAGAAGGGGGGCAGAGTTCCCACCCTGTTCTGAACAGAATCTACACAAATACTCATCAATGCAGTCCAAATGTATCCCTTTTTCTGGGGTTTAGCTTTATAAGTAACAACAACATAAACTTTAGTCTTCTGCCCAAGCTTCACTGTTCCTAGGGTTTCTTTATTCTAGATCCCAGTTACCTCTTTTCAGATGACTGCATTCTGGATATAAAGGAGGATAGGCTACCAAGCACAAGCAAGAAAAGAGTCAGCAACTCCCAGCAGGGGTCTAATATCTGAAAACACAATGGGTCAACAGAAGAACTCAGCAACCCTGTTACAGAGCTAAAGAATCCACACTTACGTAGGGGCTGTGATTGATGGCTATGAATAACTGCAACTATTCTAGCCAAAAGGCTGTAATAACAGCCACAGAGAGGATGTGTTGCAGCACCGTACTGTGTCCATAGTTTAAGGTTAGCACAGATTCCATTACTTTCCCTAATGTTTTTAATTTCCCTGCCCAAAGCCTGATGACAGGCTTTTTCTGGGGAGCTGTGTGAGAGGAAAAGGGTAAATTTCAACCTAAATTAATTATTTAATATTATATGGCTACAGCTAATAAACATACAGTCTTGACCATAGTCACTATTAGTAGTGGTTAACCTATAGCTATTCATCCACATTACTAGCACTGACAAGATTCAGACATAAAGTTTTCCAACAAGACGGGAAAAAATCAAATAAAACGTTTCTTGTAGAGCTCATTTTGTTCTTTACAGAGTACAACCTATGTAAAGATTGCTGGGGCTACTGTAGGAAACTTCATCCAAACAGGTTCACAGGTGATAGATCTACCAACACTATTTGTATGAGATCAAGATTTTCAAAAATAGTTCTATAAAGTTAGGTTCCTAAACCAATATTTGACACCTAAATAAGTGGCCTGATTTTCAGAAGTTCTGAGTTCCTAGTGCGAGCTATTGAGTGATCCTCACTTTTGAAATCTCAGGCCACCTATTTGTAGGCCTGGCGTGGCATGAGTAATTAAACATAGGGGAGGCCTCATTTCTTGGAAGACAGGATTAGGGAGGTAACAAAATCAGCAGGCTGAAAATGAAATGTTTCTGCTAAAATAAATAAATGGGTCAGTAAGCTAAAAGACAGAATGTCTGAGCTAGCTAAGGTAAGAGGGGGAACGCCTAGGGAACCTAAGAACAAGATAACAACGGGCAAGAGAATTTGGGAACATAAAGATGAGATAAAGTGTAAATGCGAATATGGACAGCACAAGGACAGAGAATTTTGTACAGAGACCAGTTCCTGGAAAGTCACCAAACCAATCCCAAAATATGTGATACAATGAATGGTGAATGTAATGTCATGTGTAAATATATATAAAGGAAGGGAGTTTCTGTGTAACTTTAGATGTGTAGTAAGCCCTTTACCCAGACACTATACAATTGAGCCTGATCGACTCAAGTGTAGTTTGATTGTATGCTAATAAAGAAACCTCAGTGATGAATTCAGAATTGAGCTGAGTTCTCGGGAACCGAGTGGATAAAGTCTTGGAGGCTAATGAGTGGATAAGGTCTCAGAAGCTGCCCCACTGTACTCCTGTGTAGGGGAATCCTCCAGTGGCATGAAGCTGGATAGCTGGCTCTACTTCACACCCCACTGCGGCGCTACACCGCCACTCATTGCAGCCATCCTCCTGGCAGAGAGACATGGTCAAGGAAAAGGGGCATTGCTGGAGTTCTCTTCCCAGAGCAGCCCCTTAGTGGTTGTTGCATCCAGGACAATTTAGAGAACCTTGGGATTGTTCTAAGTTGCTGTTTGTAATCAGACTGGAAGCCAGCTGGCTGAAGATCACAGAGTCCTTTGTGGCTCCTCCCTGAGTGAGGCCAGCTACCAAGCAGCCAGTCTCCATGGATCATCTGACCAAACATTTTAAAGCGTCTGAGCCTGAATTTCCTCACTTCCATTGGGGGTAAAGGAGAAGTAACTTCAGTGAAGTCAGTGGAGATAACTGACAATAGTCAGGCCCAATGTATTTTAACCTCTACTTCCAGAATATCCTACCAAATCAACCTAGTCATCTATATTTTGTTCCAAAAAAGTTATTTTAATTTTTTTTTCATATTTCTTATTCAATTAGAATTTTTTTTAAATACCATACAAAGAATAATATGCTAAATGGAAATAAAAAGTAAGCCACTGCATTTTTAGTAATGACGAAGGAAACACCTGCACACATGTATGTTTTTATAGTATATGGAGCAACGTTGTACATCTTTTCTCTCACACAAGCTCTATTTGATATATGATTATGAATAGTATGAGACACAGACATATTGTGTCTTACCTTAAACAAGATGTAATATATTTTTGGCTTATAATTAGCACATTGCATCTTATTTTATGCTATGCCTTTTGGGTTTAGGTTGGCAAAGCTTCCCTTCTTTGAGAGCCTTCTTGCAAAATCCTCTAAGGGACTGAATAATGAGCCCTAATGATTTCAAGCCTTTCTGCTTTATAGTTTAATATCGCAGAATTTTATCCTGTGAGCTTTCTTGCAAAGCTGCTCAAAAATTAAATAGGCGATTCCAGCCAAATTCAGAGGATTTAAGACTTTTTTTGAGTGGCAGGGCAAGAAAATGGGAAATGCAGTTTAACATCTGCTATTTTACACTTGTCTGCCTGGACTCAGGGAAAAAAAAAGGGAATAAATATTACATTTAACCTTGGTGCAGTATACTGACCAACACAAGGATTTAATGATTAATGTATCAAAGTCCTTGTAAACATAAGCATAGTTTACTTAAAAATATAAAAGATTAACGTGGTTAATTTTTTAAAAAAGAATTCAAAACAAAAAATACTGTATTGCTATACAAAATGCTGGTTGGAACCTGTCTAGAATACTCAGTGTGGCATTACACCCCATATTTTTCATAGTAATATCATTATAGTTAACCCATAATCACATCATAATGTATTTTATGCAAGATAAGTCATGTAAGATATCATTGAAAAGGTTTGATTTACTATGATTATCATATTTGTATGCATGTATCATTTTGGTATCTGAAATTAGGAATATTGTCTGTGCATCTATTATGGGGGGAGGGATAGCTCAGTGGTTTGAGCATTGGCCTGCTAAACCCAGGGTTGTAAGTTCAATCCTTGAGGGGGCCATTTAGGAAACTGGCATAAAAATCTGTGGGGATTAGTCCTGCTTTGAGCAGGGGGTTGGACTAGATGACCTCCTGAGGTCCCTTCCAACCCGGATATTCTATGCTTCTATGTTTACACCTGGGGAATGCCCACTAGGCAAAATGCAATCAGTCTAGATTGCTGGTTGGGAAGGGCCATTAGGGAGAACAACAGGTCTTAGAAGAAGCTAATCTCCCTCCAGGGAGCCTTCCTGGGGATGCTACAAACAGCCTCAGACTCATGGCTGCTATGACACTATGGGGTCATGTGACCAAGTCACCTGGTACTGGGCTCCATCTTGGAATACCAGTGTTTTTCCACTGAAAGGCGTGGGAACCAAACTTGAGACAAACGGTTCCCGCCATATGCAAAAACTATTTAACGTAGGGGAGTGACTTCATCATGGTTCTTCACTGACTCCCTGCCCAAGAAAACTGCTGGAAACACCTGAGGAAAAAGGACTGGACTGTGTGAGAAGTGTTGGACCCAGGCTAGAGGGATTTCTAGCCGGCGAAAGGAATACCTGGAGTATTTAAGCTACAAGCAAGTTCAGCTTGCCCTCAAGAATCTCTGCAAACTGCCTAAATCAACAATTAGGATGAGAATTTGCTACTCATATCCAATCTCATTAGTATATTAATCTTAGAATGCATTTTGTTTATTTGCAAGGTAATCTGCTTTGATCTGTTTGCTATCCCTTATAATCACTTAAAATCTATCTTTTGTAGTTAATAAACTTGTTTTTATTTTGTCTAAAACCAATGTGTGGAAATCATAACTTGGGGCAGAAAGCAGTTGCATATCTTCCTCCACATTGAGGGAGGGGGTGAATTTCATGAGCTTACGCTGTGCAGTTTCCTGTGAAGCGCAAGACTGTATCATTTTGGGCTTACCCTCCAGAGGGGGGGTGCGTTTGAGAAGCTGGTAAGTGCCCTAGCTGTATAGCCTTCCCATGTAGGGACTGGTCAGAAAGTCTGTCTGAATGTTACTACAGCTGTGTGTGTGTCCCTACTTGTGTGCTGATGAAAGTGAGAGACTGGGAGCGTGTCTGCAGCTTGTCACAGCATTACAGGGTGACTGGTGGGCCAGGGGGGCTCAGTGTTACCCTAGTTTCAGGTGGCACCCCGGGGGGAACCCATCACACTCAGTATTGTTGATCACGTTATAAAGAGGATATTTCCATACCGGGATTGTGGATACAGTAATCAGAATGATTCTCAATTTTTAAATATTTTTTTGGTCATGGCCTCTTTTTGGTGCTTGGCCCTGTAGCCAATGATTTTAGTTTATTAGGCCTTGTCTACACTACGAGAGTACTTCGATTTTAGTTAATTCGACTATGTGGAATCGATATTACTAAGTCGAACGTGTGTGTCCACACTAAGGACAGTAATTCGACTTTGTGAGTCCACACTAACGGGGCAAGCGTCGACATTGGAAGCGGTGCACTGTGGGCAGCTATCCCACAGTTCCCGCAGTCCCCCCTGCCCATTGGAATTCTGGGTCGAGCCCCAAATGCCTTCTGGGTAAAAAAATGTGTCGAGGGTGCTTTTGGGCGCCTGTCGTCATCCGTCCGTCACTCAAGCCCTCCCTCCCTCCCTCCCTGAAAGCGCCGGCGGGAAATCAGTTCGCGCGCTTTTCTGATTACTGACAGCGCGGACGCCACAGCAGTGCGAGCATGGATCCCGCTGCGACCATCGCTGCAGTTGTGGCAGTTCTCAACGCCTCGCAGCTTCTCCTCCACCTGTACCAGAGGCAGCTGCAGATCAATCATGAGAGGAGGCTACGGCACTACCGTGACGGCATGAAGTCGGACACTAGCTCCGACCTCTCTGAGAACATGAGACCCAGCGCCCAGGACATCTCGCTGTCACTGGGTCTTGTTGATACTGTTGAACGGCGATTCTGGGCCCGTGAAACCAGCACGGAATGGTGGGACCGCATAGTGCTGCAGGTCTGGGATGAATCCCAGTGGCTGCGCAACTTTCGCATGCGGAAGGGGACTTTCCTCGAACTGTGTGAGTTGCTGTCCCCTGCCCTGAAGCGAAAGGACACCCGGATGCGGGCAGCCCTGACTGTCCAGAAGCGAGTGGCCATAGCCCTCTGGAAGCTCGCAACGCCAGACAGCTACCGGTCCGTCGCTAACCAGTTTGGCGTGGGCAAGTCTACCGTGGGGGTTGCTGTTATGCAAGTAGCCAGGGCAATCGTCAAGCTACTGCTATCTAAGGTAGTGACCCTGGGAAACGTGGAGCTCATCAGAGATGGCTTTGCCGAGATGGGATTCCCAAACTGCGGTGGGGCTATAGATGGGACTCACATCCCTATCCTGGCACCGGACCACCAGGCTAGCCAGTACATCAACCGGAAGGGCTACTTTTCCATGGTGCTGCAAGCACTGGTGGACCATCGGGGACGTTTTACCAATATCTACGTTGGATGGCCTGGCAAGGTTCATGACGCTAGGGTGTTCAGGAACTCTGGTCTGTGTAGACGGCTGCAGGAAGGTATTTACTTCCCGGACCACAAAGTAACTGTTGGGGATGTGGAGATGCCTACAGTCATCCTCGGGGACCCTGCATACCCGCTAATGCCCTGGCTCATGAAGCCCTACACTGGCGCACTGGACTCAGGGAAAGAACTATTCAACTACCGGCTCAGCAAGTGCAGAATGGTGGTGGAGTGTGCTTTTGGCCGTCTCAAGGGCAGATGGAGAAGCCTACTCACTCGCTGTGATCTCAGCGAGACCAATATCCCCATTGTGATAGCTGCTTGCTGTGTGCTCCACAATTTGTGTGAGAGCAAGGGGGAGACCTATATGTCGGGGTGGGAGGTTGAGGCAAATAGCCTGGCTTCTGATTACGTCCAGCCAGACAGCAGGGCGATTAGAAGATCACAGCGGGACGCACTGTGCATCAGGGAGGCTTTGAAAGCCAGGTTCCTGACTGAACAGGGTCTCCAGTGACTTTTTACTTTGTGGACACAGATGCTGAACCTGCCCCCGTTTCTTTACCCAGTTACTGTTGACTATCCTTCCAAGTTACATACCCCCTTCCCCACCTTCCCAACAAATAAAATCTGTTCTGTTCTGTTAATGAACAAGGTTCTCTTTTTTACTGTTTTCGCGGGAATGTTTTAAACCGGGGACGCAGACTGTGGCGGGGGGCGGGCTTACTGTTTTGATGCAAATGATGCTTCTAAAGTCCGGGAATGACAGGCTCCGCAGTGCTGCATTGGTTGTTTCAACGCAGCCTGCCAGCAGTCCTGGGCGGGACTGGATGTATGTGTCGGCCAAGTGACTTTCTGGCAGGGGGCGGAGGGTAACAGATCCCCTGCTGCGTGGCTCTGTGATCCAGGATAAGGACCGCGGCATAGGATCTCTAACTGCCCTCCCCCGACACAAAGTCACAGATCAACCCCCTCGCACCCCAGAACAAGAAAACCGCCTCCCAGACTGACCAGGGTAACTGGTGACTGTGCTGTGTATGTGTCCTGATGCTGGACCTGCCCCTGCCTCTGTAGCCTGCTACAGGTGACTGTCCTGTCCAAGTAACAAACCCCTTCCCCCCCTTCAGACAGAATCCCCTCCAAAAGACACTCTCGGAAACAGTACTTAACAGAAACCGATGTTTTATTACGAACCGCACATGAAAAGGGGGGGGGGGAAGGAAACTTGGACATGGGCTAGTGTGAGATGGGTAGGAAAGGACTTTTCAAACTTTGGAACGAGAGCCTTCCATTGCTGCAGCAGTGTGCAGTGGCCGACTGACAGTTTTAACGGCCCTTGCCGCCCCTCCTTCTTTGTACTTTTGGTGAGGGGGGTGTGGGACTTGGTGGCGGGGGAGGGCGGTTAGAGATAGACAGCAGCAGTGCTCTGTCCTCCTGCCTCCGGTCTTGCAGAACATCCACTAGGCGCCGGAGCGTCTCCGTTTGCTCCCTCATTAGTCCAAGCAGGGTTTGAGTAGCCTGCTGGTCCTCCTGGCGCCACCTCTCCTCCCGTTCCATGACTGCTCTGTGCATTTGTGACAAGTTCTCCCTCCACTGTGTCGTCTGGGCTGCCTGCTCTCGTGAGCACTCCATAAGTTCATAAAACATGTCTTCACGAGTTTTTCTCTTCCTTCTTCTAATCTGCGCTAGCCTCTGGGAGTGTGATGCCAGGCTGGGTTGGGAGACAGTCGCAGATGTGTCTGTTGGAATGGGAAAAAGGGAGTAAATTCCTGAGACAGATAAATGAAGTTGCTAACAAAGAGCATAGTCTTTCTCTGTGAACAACACCATGCACTGCACCTTTCACATGCGCACTCAGGACAAGGTCGAATTTTCGGCCCTCGCCTTATGTGTCTGGGGTCCTGCAGTTGCAATCAGAGAAGCGTTGCAGGACACCTCTACTTCTGCTGCGGGAAAACATGGTAAGCCGTAGACTTGTGGCAGCTTAAACATGTAATAGTAGCACTGGGCTCCTTTCGCACTGAATGCAAGGCCACTCTCTGCTGGCAGCAATCAGGGAAGCATGAGCTCTGCCCCTGTCCCACCACCTCGCGGCTGTCCCCGGGAAAGATCCCTGTATGCTGCCCCTCTGCCGCCTCCACCGCGTGGCTGTAAAGCAGTCCAAATACTAACATTCCCCTCCCTAATTTAAAGCAGGGCGTCATGTGTGACATAACCCTCATGAGGATCTCGGAGACCGAGAGGGGAAGGATGCTGCGTGAATGCATGCAGAGGCCTGGGCCATATGCCGCCATGCTGTGCCGCGCACTGATCCCCGACTACCTCATGGACTCATGGCGTGGGAACGTGTGCTACCACGGGGGACCAAACAAGATTGCCCTGCCGTTGAACCTCGTGCGCATGCTGGAGCGGTACCTCCAGGAGAGCTATGCGGAGCTATCACAGGAGGACTGTCTGTCCATTCCCGGGCACATTGACCGCCTTTTCCTTTAAGTTGAGCATAACGGACTACAGAGTGGAGGGGCCGTGTTGTGGACTAATCATGAATATCCGGACAGTACTTGATTTTCTATACATAGTTAGTAGAAAAAAGTTTACTAAGCCAACTAAATCATGAACAACAAATTACTGATATAGTTATTATTCCTGTTTTGTTATTAATAAAAGTTTCTATGTTTAACTGAGTGACTGAAAAGCCCATTCTTAACAATATAAATATTCCACTTATGTTAAAATGAAATGTTTAGATGTTTAAAGCACTCACTGCTTGATCCTTCCCCTGATTCGGTGTCCGGGGTAAGGGCTGTGGACGGTTGGTAGGGGATCTCGGTAAGGGTGATGAAGAGCTCCTGGCTGTCGTTGAAATCAGCGGTGCAAGCGCTGTCGACTGCCTCGTCCTCCTCATCTCCTTCCTCATCTTCCCCGTCACCTAACATTTCCGAGGAGGAACCGGCCGTGGACAATATCCCATCCTCGGAGTCCACGGTCACTGGTGGGGTAGTGGTGGCGGCCGCACCTAGGATGGAATGCAGTGCCTCGTAGAAACGGGATGTGTGGGGCTGGGATCCGGAGCGTCGGTTTGCCTCTTTGGTTTTTTGGTAGCCTTGTCTCAGCTCCTTGATTTTCACGCGGCACTGCGTTGCATCCCGGCTGTATTCTCTCTCTGCCATGGCTTTAGAGATCTTCTCATAGATCTTTGCATTCCTTCTTTTGGAGCGCAGCTCTGAAAGCACGGACTCATCGCCCCACACAGCGATGAGATCCAAGACCTCCCGATCAGTCCATGCTGGGGCCCTCTTTCTATTAGATTGCACGGCCAACTCTGCTGGAGAGCTCTGCATCGTTGCTAGTGCTGCTGAGCTCTCCACGCTGTCCAAACAGAAAATGAGATTCAAAGTGGCCAGACAGGAAAAGGAATTCAAATTTTCCCGGGGCTTTTCCTGTGTGGCTGGTCAGAGCATCCGAGCTCAGACTGCTGTCCAGAGCGTCAACAGAGTGGTGCACTGTGGGATAGCTCCCGGAGCTATTACCGTCGATTTCCATCCACACCTAGCCTAATTCGATATTGCCATTTCGAATTTAGCGCTACTCCTCTCGTTTTCGAGGATTACAGAAGTCGAATTTAAAAGAGCTCTATTTCGAACTAAGTAGCTTCCTGGTGTGGACGGGTGCAGGGTTAATTCGATGTAACGGCGCTAAATTCGATATAAGCTCCTAGTGTAGACCAGGCCTTATTCATTTATTGTGTGCTGCTATGATTAATCAACCTGTTATATCATCTACATTCATTGTCTGTTAATTAGAGTTAATTTGGAGGATTATAGGTGTATAAGATTGATCAGTATTTAAAGGAAACATGTATTAGATATAAGTAAGACAAGCTGAAATACAAGAATCTGTAGGCTGAGGCCTGCAAGATTTTAGCTTAACTATTTTAGGCCTTGGAGACAAGAAATGCTGACATAAGAAAATAACCGGGAAATAACCCAATACTCTAAGGCCTGGTCTACACTACGAGTTTAGGTTGACTTTAGCCGCGTTAATTCGAATTTAGCCTGGACACGTTCACACGACGAAGCCCTTTCTTTCGACTTAAAGGGCCCTTTAAACCGGTTTCTTTACTCCACCTCCGATGAGGGGATTAGCGATAAAATCGGCCTTAGGGGGTCGGAATTGGGTTAGTGTGGACGGAATTCGACGTTATTGGCCTCCGGGAGCTATCCCACAGTGCTTCATTGTGACCGCTCTGGACAGCACTCTCAACTCAGATGCACTGGCCAGGTAGACAGGAAAAGCCCCGCGAACGTTTGAATTTCATTTCCTGTTTGCTCAGTGTGGAGAGCACAGGTGACCACGCAGAGCTCATCAGCACAGGTAACCGTGATGGAGTCCCAGGATCGCAAGAGCTCCAGCATGGACAGAACGGGAGGTACGGGATCTGCTCGCCATATGGGGAGATGAATCAGTGCTGGCTGAACTCCGAAGCAGTAAACGAAATGGCAAAATATTAGAAAAGGTCTCCAAGGCCATGAAGGACAGAGGCCATAACAGGGACGCACAGCAGTGCCGCGTGAAAATTAAGGAGCTAAGGCAAGCCTACCACAAAGCCAGAGAAGCAAACGGAAGGTCCGGGGCTGAGCCGCAAACATGCCGCTTCTACGCGGAGCTGCATGCCATTCTAGGGGGTGCAGCCACCACTACCCCAATCGTGTGCTATGAGTCCCTCACTGGAGAAACACACAGGGAAGCGGGTTCGGGGTACGAGGAAGATGAGGATGAAGATAATGTAAATAGCTCACAGCAGCAAGGAAGCGGAGAAACCGGTTTCCCCAACAGCCAGGATATGTTTATCACCCTGGACCTGGAACCAGTAACCCCCGAACTCACCCAAGACCCTGTGGGCACACAGGGGACCTCTGGTGAGTGTACCTTTGTAAATATTACACATGGTTTAAAAGCAAGCGTGTTTAATGATTAATGATTAATTTGCCCTGGCAATCGCGGCCAGTACAGCTACTGGAAAAGTCTGTTAACATGTATGGGGATGGAGCGGAAATCCTCCAGGGACATCTCCAGAAAGCTCTCCTTCATGTACTCCCAAAGCCTTTGCAAAAGGTTTCTGGGGAGGGCTGCCTTATCCCGTCCGCCATGGTAGGACACTTTACCACGCCAGGCCAGTAGCACGTAGTCTGGAATCATTGCATAACAAAGCATGGCAGCGTATGGTCCCGGTGTTTGCTGGCATGCAGACAACATCCATTCCTTATCGCTCTTTGTTATCCTCAGGAGAGGGATATCATTCACGGTCACCTGGTTGAAATGGGGCAATTTTATTAAGGGGACATTCAGAGGTGCCCCTTCCTGCTCTGCTGAACAGAAATATTCCCCGCTGTTAGCCACGCGGTGGGGGGGAGGGGTGAAGTGATCATCCCAGAGAATTGGGTGTGGGGGGGAGGGGAATTAGTTGGGTTTGTGCTGCACGTTAACCCTGAAACCGCAGCCCCTCCTTTTACATTGCAAACCCATTTTAAAATGGCCAACCCAACGGGTGCTTGGTATGGTTAATGAGAGCAGTACTGTTTTAAACCATCCCCACATGTTAACAAGGTTAAAAAAGCCAAAAGACTGTGTCTTACCATGGCTGCCTGCAAGCTGAAATCTGTGGCCTGGCACTGCGTGAGTGATCTCTCACACCAAACCGGCAGGCCCTCAATATAAGAGGAAAAATGCGACCTTGTAACGAAAGCACATGTGCTGTGTGATGTGAACAGCAAAATTTAACGTGAAAGAGTGTACCCATTGTTTTTTAAAATTTATCTTTTTTAGCCACCTCTCCCTTCTCCTCCACCAGCTGCAAATGTTTCTCCTTCACAGAGGCTAGTGAATATTCGAAAGCGGAACGAAGGACGCGTGATGAAATGTTTACAGAACTACAGACTGCCTCCCACGCTGACAGAGCACAGCAGAATGCGTGGAGGCAGTCAATGACTGATTATAGAAAGGCCCAATATGAACGAGAGGAGAGGTGGCATGCTGAATCGCGGGCTGAAGAGCAGAGGTTGCGTGCTGAATCGCGGGCTGAAGAGGAGAGGTGGCGTCAGCTTGCACACAGAAGGCAAGAGTCGATGCTCCGGCTGCTGGAGCATCAAACTGATATGCTCCTGCGTATGGTTGAGCTGCAGGAAAGGCAGCAGGAGCAGAGACCGCCGCTACAGCCCCTGTGTGACCAACAGCCCTCCTCCCCAAGTCCCATTGCCTCCTCACCCAGACGCCCAAGAACACGGTGGGGGGGCCTCCGGCCACCCAGTCACTCCACCCTAGATGATTTCCCGAGCAATAAGTGTTAAAGTTTTAAAGTTTTAAACTGCAGTGTGTCCTTTTCCTTCCCTCCTCCCCCACCCATCCTGGGCTACCTTTGCAATTATCCCCCTAGTTGTGTGATGAATTAATAAAGAATGCATGAATGTGAAGTAACAATGACTTTATTGCCTCTGCAAGTGGTGCTTGAAGGGGGAAGGGTAGGGGAGGGTGGGGTGGTTGGTTTACAGGGAAGTAGAGTTAACCGGGTGGGTGGGGGGGCGGACATTTCATCAAGGAGAAACAAACACAAGTTTCACACCGTAGCCTGGCCAGTCACAAAACTAGTTTTCAAAGCTTCTCTGATGCGCACCGCGCCCTGCTGTGCTCCTCTAACCGACCTGGTGTCTGGCTGCGCGTAATCAGCGGCCAGGCGATTTGCCTCTACCTCCCACCCCGCCATAAATGTCTCCCCCTTACTCTCACAGATATTGTGGAGCGCACAGCAAGCAGCAATAACAATGGGGATATTCTTTTCGCTAAGGTCTGAGCGAGTCAGTAAGCTGCGCCAGCGCGCTTTTAAACGCCCAAATGCACATTCCACCACCATTCGGCACTTGCTCAGCCTGTAGTTGAACAGGTCCTGACTCCTGTCCAGGCTGCCTGTGTACGGCTTCATGAGCCATGGCATTAAGGGGTAGGCTGGGTCCCCAAGGATCACGATAGGCATTTCAACATCCCCCACGGTTATTTTCTGGTCCGGGAAGAAAGTCCCTTCCTCCAGCTTTCGAAACAGAACAGAGTGCCTGAAGACGTGAGCATCATGTACCCTTCCCGGCCAGCCCACGTTGATGTCGGTGAAACGTCCCTTGTGATCCACCAGGGCTTGCAGCAGCATTGAAAAGTACCCCTAGCGGTTTATGTACTCGGTGGCTTGGTGCTCCGGTGCCAAGATAGGGATATGGGTTCCGTCTATGGCCCCACCACAGTTTGGGAATCCCATTGCAGCAAAGCCATCCACTATGTCCTGCACGTTTCCCAGAGTCACTACCCTTGATATCACCAGGTCTCTCATTGCCCTGGCAACTTGGATCACAGCAGCCCCCACAGTAGATTTGCCCACTCCAAATTGATTCCCGACTGACCGGTAGCTGTCTGGCGTTGCAAGCTTCCACAGGGCTATCGCCACTCGCTTCTCAACTGTGAGGGCTGCTCTCATCCTGGTATTCTGGTGCTTCAGGGCAGGGGAAAGCAAGTCACAAAGTTCCATGAAAGTGCCCTTACGCATGCAAAAGTTTCGCAGCCACTGGGAATTGTCCCACACCTGCAGCATGATGCGGTCCCACCAGTCTGTGCTTGTTTCCCGGGCCCAGAATCGGCGTTCCACGGCATCAACCTGCCCCAGGAACACCATGATTTCCACATTGCTGGGGCCTGTGACTTGGTCTAGGTCCATGTCCATTTCCTCATCACTCTCGTCACCGCGCTACAATCGCCTCCTCCTCGGCTGGTCCTGGTTTTGCTTTGGCATGTCCTGGCTCTGCATATACTCCAGGACAATGTGCGTGGTGTTCATAGTGCTCATAATTGCCGCGGTGATCTGAGCGGGCTCCATGATCCCAGTGCTAGCTATGGCGTCTGGTCTGAAAAAAGGCGCGAAACTACTATCTGAAGGACCAGGGGAAGGAGGGAGGGAGGGGCGAGTGACGACATGGCGTACAGGTACAGGGAATTAAAATCAAGAAAGGTGGCTGTGCATCAGGGAGAAATACAAACAACTGTCACACAGAATGCCCCCCCCGAGATTGAACTCCTAAGCCTGGGTTTAGCGGGCCGTTGATTTGACGGAGGGAGGGGGGAAGGAAATGAATACAGAACAAATCTATTTTTTACATCTTAAGACGACGGTGCAGCATGACTGATAGCCCTCGGCATTTTCTGGGTGCTTGGCAGCAAATACTGGGCGCTTGGCAGTTAGCCTTCAGGCCTATTGCATGATCTGATACCCACTGCAGTATGATGATGACGGATACCAGTCATAATATACTATCTACTGCCAAAAGGCAAGGGGTTGCTGCTGTGTAGCAATGTAGCCCCACGTCTGCCAGCCCCATGTCTGCCAGCACCCAGATCGCCCTCGGCCTCTTCTGGGTGCTTAGCAGAAAATACTGGGCGCTTGGCAGAAAATAGTATACTACGACTGATAGCCATCATTGTCAAGACAGTTCGATAGGACAGAGCATGTCTGCCCAGGTGCCAATGATTGATAGCCACTGCTGTACGACGAGGACGGTTACCAGTCGTAATAAACCATCTACTGCCAAAAGGCAAAAGGTAAGGGGCTGGTGCAATGCAGCCCTACGGCTGCCAGCCCCACAGCTACCAGCACCCAGATCGCCGATGAAGGCTACCAGTCATGCTGCACCGTCTACCGCCAAAAGGCAGTTAGCTGCTGCTGCTGTGTAGCAATGCAGTCCCACGTCTGCTGGCACCCGGATGACATATGGTGACGGTGAGCTGAGCTGAGCGGGCTCCATGCTTGCCGTGGTATGTTGTCTGCACAGGTAACCCAGGTAAAAAGGCGCGAATCTATTGTCTGCCGTTGCTGTGACGGAGGGGGAGGGGCCTGACGCAATGTACCCAGAATCCCCCGCGGCACTGTTTTGCATCATTCAGGCATTGCGATCTCAACCCATAATTCCAATGGGCGCAGGAGACTGCGGGAACTGTGGGATAGCTACCCATAGTGCAATGCGCCGGAAGTCGACGCTAGCCTCGGTACTGTGGACGCGGTCCGCTGACGTAATGCACTTAGAGCATTTTATGTGGGGACACACACAATCGGCTGTATACAACCGATTTCTATAAAACCGGCTTCTATTAATTCGATCTAATGTCGTAGTGTAGACATACCCTAAGATTATGGGAAAAGAGGTACCAAGTGGTAATATTGCAGAAGTCTAGCAGGAAGATTAAATTTTAAATTATAAAATGCTGTAAAAGCAAATATTGTTTCCAACATGTGTCTTAACCACAGGATACAGGTGGTACGTCAATGTTAATGAGAACCTGCACAGCCTATAGAATTCGGGATCCCTTGTGTTTCTAGGGGACACAGACCAATAAGAAAGAGAGGGTTGACACTTTCATGTACATGCACAGAATGTAGGTATAGACAGAATCACATTACAGTACAGAACTATTTATGCGCAGATGTCGGGAGTCAAGCCGTCACGACCGCGTGTTAACGGACCGCAGGTTAAGAGGGCCATGCTGAAATATCTTAAGATATCTATATATACACACACACACACACGTATAATTATCTAGGATTACATACGTATTCACAGCATCTCAAATACTGCAGGCCTATCTGTTAATGGCGCTTTGCAAGAATATAAATTCAAATGTGTAATCTAATTAAAACATTGTTATTACTACATGGGGTGAAAGTAACTCAGGACAATTACCGGTATGGGGCAGGGGCGGCTCTAGCCCCAGGAAGGGGCGGGGCCTCGGGTGGAAGGGGCAGGGCTAGGGGTCAGCATCCCCCAGCCAGGTTACTTTCCAGGCCGCCTGCTCCGTGCTGCCCAGGGTTCCCATGGCAATTTAAAGGGCCCAGGGCTCCGGATGCTGCTGCTGCAGTAGCAGTGTCCGGAGCCCCGGGCCCTTTTAAATCGCCAGCCCCGGGGCAGCTGCTCCCTTTGACCCCTCTCTGTCGGCGACCGAGGGGGGGCAAAAGGGGCAGGGACCTTAAAGTTGCTGCGCCTGCTCCCCCCCCCCCCCCCTTTGGCAACCCAGCTGCCCTTTTTGTCTCCCCCGTCGGCAGCCCTGCCGGTAGGATCCCTACTGGCAGGGCCACCGATGGGGGCTGAGGGGCGAAGGGGCAGCAACGTTAAAGCGCTGCCGTGGCAGTGCTTTAAGGATGGTCCTTTGCTGTGGCAGCGCTTTGAGGATCCACAGCAGCGCTTTAACATTGCTGCCCCTCCCCCCACATCGGCGGTAAAGACGTACAACACGTTTCCGCTCCGCATTTCCTGTTGATTTCTAGGTCAGTGAGTTAGTAGCAAATCTGTAGCACTACATAGCAAGTTCCTGTACCGCGTGTTAATGAGTCTCACGTGTTAAATAGGTAGCACTGGGAGGCATGGCGCTACTGCGCGTTAAGAGGATTCACGCGTAAACCGGTCTGTACTGTATTAAAAAAGGGTGCCCAGAAAGGGAAAATAGAGTTTCCTATGGGAAACCTCCAGCAGGAACCATCCCCGTATTAAGTATCAGGGGGTAGCCATGTTAGCCTGTATCCAAGGAGTCCAGTGACACCTTAAAGACTAACAGATTTATTTGGGCATAAGCTTTCATGGGTAAAAAAAACCTCACTTCTTCAGATGCAGAGGTTTTTTACCCATGAAAGCTTATGCTCAAATAAATCTGTTAGTCTTTAAGGTGCATCCCCGTATTGATGATCAATACATGAAAGGGCCATCAGACTCTAATACCATCTAGGAGGAGGTGAGTATGTCTATAGTTATAACTAGTACATGGATATATTTAGGAATTCTATATGCTGTGACATTTATAATTTTGTTGGCAACCTTAATAAAACTGCTAAAAGATAGTGGACCTTGTTCTTGTGATTGTATGTGTTACTTGCCTATGGTTCCTATGGGCTCTGGATCCAGAACAAAGAGAGACAACTCTGTTGAACTTGAAACTGTAGCTGCCAGAGCCAAACCCACTGTAGTATAATTAACATTAAATAAAATAAAAGGCTACAGCCCTGACTTGAAGGCCAGTCTAGCAGAGTTTGTAGCTTTCCTGTACTCATACATTTTGGGGTTTGCATGCATTGGCACTGACTTCCTCTGGGCCCTGGGGGTGCTCAATCCACCGCTCCGCCCTGGAGCACCCATGGAGTCGGCTTATATTTGCATCCATCAGTGGGCTTTCAATCATTGCTTCTCTTGGATGTCTTGCATTGCAGTGATTTCTGTTTGAGAAAGATACAGACACCAAGTTGCTTTGTGAATCAATTACCAGACGGTACTAACAGAATGAATAATTGCTGCTTCTTTCTCCAAGCCCAGGCATTCATTACACAAAGACACCTCCTATAGTCTCACATCACAGAGCGGGATTCTTGTTCTTGTCTTTAAACTCAGAATTTCTCTGTGATGGACGACGTCTAGAAAGCAGTAATGTCAAACCTGACATTTGGGTGATAGATGGCTGCAAACTAGATATAATCTTGAAATGCGAAATGGACAAAAGAAAGACACAAGACAATTTTGAATTGTCTCATAACACAGAGCTGCATGTCCCTCTCTGCATTACATTGGTGAGACCAAACCTGGAACACTGCCTTCAGTCCTGGGCATTTCAGTACCAGAAAACATAGAGAAAATGGAGGAAGTGTAAAGAAAAGCAACAAAAGTGATTTGGAGTCTAGGGATTGGTTTGTAATGAATAAATAAATAAACAGACAAATTCAGGTTACTATAAAAGGGTTACTATGTATAGCTTAGCTACATGACAATTAATGGGACATGATAATGTAAAAGCATTTGAAGAGCATAAACAGACTGGGCATATAACTAGAAATAACAGGATGAAATTTAAAAAAGAGAACATTTAGGCTAAATGGCTGAAAAGCTCTTCTTATAATGAGAGCCAACCAATTGTGGAATAATCTCCTAATAGAAGTAATGGAAGCATCATCTCTTGGGACTTAAGACAATAAACTGGACAAAGCACTAGAAAATTTACCGTAGAGAATAAATCTGCATTGGCAGAGAGATGGATCTGATGACCAAATACATTGAAGTTCTATTAATCTATTATTCACGTGATGTGGCACTTCGCTGCATTGGCACCAAAAAATTTGTTCTGAGCAAAGTTTAAGGAGAATGGTCTTAGAAAACTGATGGCATCTGGGTGGCATACAAAAAGTATTCAAAATTATTAAAGCATATGCCAAAGCTGAACCACACGATGCGTTCATGCTAGTGAGTGGTTCAAAGAGAAAAATGCATAAATGAGTTCCACAGGAAAACTAATACTTTCAATTTTTATTACAATCCAGTTATTATAATATCCTCTTAAAACAGTGACAGAATTCATATTCCTCTGCTCATTCCCAGGGAATGGATAAAGGAGCATTTCCCATGCAAGCATGATGGAAGAAGTTGTTGGTTTTTAAGAATGAATTTGCTCTCCTGGGTGTTTCAGCAGCAGTTTTATTCCCTGTAAATCTTGCTTGTATAAAGAAAGGAAAATGTAGTTATGCTTGGGTGTTTTTGGATCCCCAGAGGTCAAACCAGGACGTTCTTTCAGAGAATGGTTCCACATTAGAACTTTAAAAATCCTTGTTACTAAGTTTTTACATTGGTGTATGCTTGCATTTATTTTTGCAGGTTTTGAGGGTCAAAGTTACATCTGAGGTGCAGTGTAAATTGGGTGAGGCAACAGTGAATATGGATGGATTATTTAGGTATAAGGAACAGGACAGATCCTTTAATGGTTCATTTCCAGAACTTAAAAAAAAATGCAGGATTCTTGTAGGTTAGATTTTGGGAGTTTTAGCTGGACTTCACTGAGGCCTGGGTCTACACACACAGAAGTTTCATCAGTTTAACCCAGGTGTGATTTTATACCTGTACATCCTTGTGTGTAGATACTCTTAAGTAGGTTTAAACTTGACTTATATTAGTTTAGCTTGCACCTATAAATTACAGGAGCAAGCTAACCTGTGTAAACTGCATTTAACCTGTTGGAAGAGTGTCCACACAAAGTTGCATGAGTTTAATGGCACACCTTTAGTTAGAACCAGTGCAACATCTGTATGTAGACCAGACCTGAAACACACTTTCAGCCTCTGATAAATGAAGGGGGGGGGGGGGGGAGGGAGAGCTCTCTTTTATGGACACCCAGCCAGCTATAAAGTCCCTCTTGGTGGCTGTTCTCTGCTTGCTTTACCTGTAAAGGATTAAAAAGTCTCCCTGGCTAGGTAAAAGAAAGGAGTGGGCACCTGCCCAAAAGAGCCAATGGGATGGGTAGAACTTTTTAAAATCGGAAAAAACTTCCCCTTTGTCTATTGTTGTTCTCCAGGAAAGAGGGGAACAGGGCAGCAGTTATGCTATCAGACGCTTTAAGCCAGGTATGAAAAATCATCAGATCATACCTAGTACTACTTATTGGAAACCCCCAGATGTGTAAGTAGATGAGGAATATCTAGAAAGACGCGATTAGGTTTATTTCTTTTATTTTGTAAGGCTTATGGACTCCTCTGTGCTAACCCCAGATGCTTTTGTTTTACTTGTAACCTTTAAGCTGGAAGAAGCTATCTTGATGCTTAATCCTTGTATTGTTTTAATAAAATTTACTTTTAAGAACAGGATTGAATTTTTGTGTCCCTAAGAGGTTTGGGCATATGTTATTTAATTAGCTGGTAGCAACAGCTAATTTTCTTTGTTTTCTTTCTCAGCTATTCCCCGGAGGGGGAGTGAAAGGGCTTGAGGGTACCCGACAGGAAGGAATTCCCAAGTGCGCCTTCCTGGGCTTCAAAAAGGGGGTGTTTGCACCTGGGTGGTGGCAGCATCTAACCATCCAAGGTCAGAGAGAAGCTGTAACCTTGGGAGTTTAATACAAGCCTGGAGTGGCCAGTATTAATTTTTAAAAATCCTTGCAGGCCCCCACCTTCTGCATGTCAGCCTTGACACAGTCTTACCATTTTTTACAATAAAATGTGTTTGCTAATTGAATACACTGTTAACTCAGAAATACTATTCCAAAGGGAATAATTTGTTTTCCTTTCACAAACAATGGCAATAGCAAACCATGCATGATATTGAGAGGACATTATATTATTTACATGATCTATACTGTGAAGTCATATAGTTAATTTGTTCAGCTCCAAGAAATAAACATGTCAAAACAGTTACATTGTTTATTTCCTTACAAATGAAATGTAGATGTGATTGGAGATGTTATGCTTTTGGTTTATGAGCTATATTTTCATAATCAAAACATCAAAATAAATCTGTATAATTATTGAAATGTGTATTATTTGAGCTACTTGAAAGCAGACCAGCTGAAAACATTATTTAAGCATGACAAACAAATTTAGAATATCTTTTAAACATCAATTGTATTGTTTCATATTTAGGATTATTTAACTTCAGAAATTATCCCCATACAGTGAGCACTATAGAAAGGAATTTATAGTCATGTTAGAAATCTCTATGAAGTAAACATGCAAACCCTAAGTGCTGAGAAGATGCATAACTGAATATTTCCACTAGACATTTTTAATTAACCAATACTCAGGTGTTCAGGAAGTACATAGTTGCAAAACTGGTTATTCATATTTGTGTTACTTGGCACTCAAATCTTCAGGCATCATTTCATAATCTTTGCATCTTGAAATTAATTCAGTTTTCAGATATCTATCCTAGGTTACATTTACATAGTATCTTTGTGCCAAAGGATCATAAACCGCTTTAAAAACAACATATTTGGCACAGAGCTAAGGTATCAGATAACAGCTCAGGAGACATCAGTTCTATTCCTAGCTCTGCCCAAGGTGTGCTGTATGAGCTTGGGCAAGTCCCCTCAGCTCCTTGGTTTAACCATTTGTAAAATGGGGATTTCATGCTTATTTTCTTTATAAAGCATTTTGAGATCCTTAGATGAAAAGCTGCATATTTCTGTTACTATATTTTTTATTTAGATTTAAAAAAAAACCACAAGTCTCTCTCCCTCTAGGTGCCCCTGAAAATTAACTAAAATCACAATTAATATAAACAAAAGAGAACCAGCAGCAACCCCACCAGTTATACAAATAACTAAATAAATTATACATCATAGATATAATAAAAGAAATACCACACCATCGCTAACTCTCAGCTCTGCTCTCATACAGCATCTCATTCCACAAAAACCCCTTTAAAAAGATGTGTCCTTATGGCCAAGTGATTCAGTCTATTTTATAAGTAAGAGGAGCACATTCTCAAGAGAAGGGGCTCTAACAAAGACCCTGCAGGCAGCCCCATCTTTCATACAGAATATATACCCACCACTAAAATGAAGCGACCGCAGCGTTAATCATGGCATCTGTTTAACAATGCATAGCAACATTACAAACCAGTATAAAACAGTTAGACACAGCTGCATGTAGGATACATATACTAGTTTGCTAGAATTACTTTTCTGGGCTTTTGTGCCCTACATTTTCATTTAAACAATATTTGCAATAAGAGTTTGCATTTACTAACAGTTAAAATAAAATAAAAACAGCAATGGGAACAGATTTTTATTTTTATTTTATTTCTGCTGGCACTGAAAATGCAATTTTATTCACATCCATTTTTTCAATGACTTCCAGTCCCTAACTTTTAGCCACTTTATGAGCACTAATAGCTACAATTTGCAAACGAAGCCCGTTTGTATAATAGATTGAATGATCTCTATCTGTGTCAAATGGCACACATAAGAGTCAAACGTCAGAGAGGTTAGAGATGAGATAATCAAAGAGGTTCTGGTCACAATGACAAAGTCTGGTGAATACCAAGTAGGATGCTGTGATGCCAGCCTATTGTCATTACAGGAAATATATACTCATATTACAAGGCGCAAGTAATTGATTCAAAATTACTCTTGCCCTTTTTGTAGGGATAACTGGTTCGTAGGGATGGAGCACAGTTCTCTTGTCTTTTGGAGTTCTTTCCTTAGTGTGTTCTTTTGTTGTAACACTTACAGTCATATTGCATACCAATCTGTAATTTCTCCTAATTATTCCATTGTTAGCAGCGTTTAAAACAGCAACATATTTCACTAACAAAAGGACCTATATAGATGCTCCTACTGTTCTCATTATTTTCAACTACAATTACTTGTTGGAAAAACTGTAATAACTTTGTAGGGGGAAGCTGTACCGTGAACATTTTATACTAATTGCATTGTAATGGCAACTTTATTACAGTGTTTTTTAATCAGATAGTCTCTCAAGAAATTGAAGTTAACATATCTGTCAGTCTGTTGCAGTTGTAAAATTACAAGGATGGCTTGTGAAATTACCAAAGTTTTAACATCTCAGTGATGTGATGAATGCCATGTAAACCTCCTGTAAGTTATCTAATTAATTTCCTGTATTTTCTTGCTCAAATAATGGAAATGATAAAGCTCCCTTCTTAGGCCCTCCCTCACCAAGAGCATTGCACAAGCAAAAACAAATATAATAAAAATGAAAACACTGTAAGAAACCACATACAGTAAGCAAAAAAAAAAAAAAGACTTGAAAGTGAGATGGGGAGGCCTTTAAAGATAAAATTCAGCTTTAATATACAATTTCCGTATCTAGATAGGCAGGTGTATACATAAACACCTTTTGAAAATGTTGTAAGCACCCAGCTGCTTGCATTGATTTCAGAGCTCAGATCAGTAGGTACCTAAATAGTTCTGTTCAATGGGAGGTGCTAGGTGATAGGCACCTCTGAAACCCAGGCCACTTACTGAGATCCCTAAATTTAGGGCCTCATTTTAAAAAAAATCTTGACCAACCAGAACATAAATTGAACACGGTCTCCTGGATCAAGGAAAATAGAAGACAGCAAACCACTGAATCCAGTGATAGGTTTTGGGAATTTCAAATGTCTGAAAAAATTCTCAGAAGAAAATACCAAACATATTTTTGGAATTCCAAGGAAATACAGCTGATGTGCAGAAGAATGAGCAGAATTTGACACAAGTGCCCATATTGTAGGCTGCAACCAGACACACAGATTACTGATGCCAGAGCATCAAAGAAAAAATGAGGCTACTTATTCAACAAACTCATGTGAGTCAGTTAAAAATAGATATAGAAAAATCACAAGTTATATAAAATCAATAGTCCTATAAAAATAGTTAAGTCAACTCTACAATGGAATAAAAAATCAAGAACAAATGCTTGTACAAAGTACTTAAAGCCAAACTTAACAAAAAACAAAACCCAAACAAAAAAATAAAACCTGTCATATTTTATTGAAAGTGGCTCTATTAATTCTTTTCAAGATCTCGGCAAGGGGTTGTTCCTGCACATTAAGGATAATCAGTGCTGAAGTGGGTGAACAGGGGTTTGGCACTCAAAAACAGGTACTCCTGCTGGATCAGAAGTTGCAGAAAAAAAACCAAGTGTAGACAGGCTCACTTGCCACACTGTATATTGAGACCTTCCCCACCCAGAACACTACTCAACATTGTAAACATTGGCCTGTCTACACTACAGAAATTTTGCAAAGTTTCCCCATCATTGCGAACACCAATACAGCTTCACTGGAGTTACAAACTGTTGGAGTCCCAGGACTCCCAGTGTTGAGGGGTCACTAATAATTTAAGCACTACTTCGATTAAACATGCACTGGAATGCGTTACCTAGGGAGGTGGTGGAGTCTCCTTCCTTGGAGGTTTTTAAGGCCCGGCTTGACAAAGCCCTGGCTGGGATGATTTAGTTGGGAATTGGTCCTGCTTTGAGCAGGGGGTTGGACTAGATGACCTCCTGAGGTCTCTTCCAACCCTGATATACTATGATTCTATGCCTTGAATAGGTTTAGAAGACACTTGCTCAAAATGCTGATGACTGCTATTACCTTGTGTACACTGGGACCCCAAATGTGGCTAACACAAGTGGAATTGCACTGGTATTAATAACAATGGGAATGTTTTGCTGAATTTCCACAGGGTAGAAAAGGGTCATGAGAAAAGTATGAAAAGGGGACACATTTGAGGAAGTATGTCTGTATTTTGGAGGAAATGGATTTACATTAAAAGATAAACTGCTGTTTTTAAGAAAACAAAAAGTTACTTGGACTCTCAGCTAGGAATGAAACCTGTACTTACCTTATGGTATTGCAGTTAATGAGCAGAAGTAGGAAATGTGGCATTCAAAAGGGATACCATACATGCATGCACTGTTCCCTACCACCTGCCCCTCACTTCACAATGCTTTGTTAATACTGCAGAATTATGGCTATCTTCTTTTAACCAATGAGTGCTGTGACAAAGTTCCTCCTCTACCTTGGTGGGTCCTGCGCTTATAGGCGGATTTGCTCGCTTCACAGATTCACCCTGTGGGTCAGGAAACAGTCCAGAGACCTTCCCCTCTGGTAGAAGCTATAGTCCAGATCAGTTCCTCCTGTGTTTGATCAGGAGTTGGGAGGTATGGGGGGAACCCGGGCCCGCCCTCTACTCCGGGTTCCAGCCCAGGGCCCTGTGGACTGCAGCTGTTTAGAGTGTCTGCTAGTACAGTTGCACGACACCTACAACTCCCTGGGCTACTTCCCCATGGCCTCCTCCCAACACCTTCTTTGTCCTCACCACTGGACCTTCCTCCTGATGTCTGATAACGCTTGTACTTCTCAGTCCTCCAGCAGTACGCCTACTCACTCTCAGCTTCTTGCACACACATCTCTCTCTCTCTCTCTCTCTCTCTCTCTCTCTCTCTCTCTCTCTCTCTCTCTGTGTGTGTGTGTGTGTGTGTGTGTGTGTGTATATATATACACACTCACTCACTCTCCCTGGCTTGACTGGAGTGAGCCCTTTTATAGCATCAGAGGGGCCTTACTTAGAGTCAGGTGCTTAACTGCCTCACCTGACTCTTAGCAGGTTAATTGGAGTCAGGTGGTCTATTAGCCTGGAGCAGCCTCTGTTCTGGTCACTCAGGGAACAGAAAACTACTTATCCAGTGGCCAGTATATCTCCCTTCTGCTACTCTGCTGTTCCCAACTGGTCTGGGTCTATCACAGTGCTCACTGTGCACATTCCACAAGAATACTGCTTAGTTATTCAGAGGCATAAATTGGAAGCCAGTCCCAGATTTCAGGTGAATGAAGAGCACTAAAAATGCCACATGCAGGGGGGGACTGATCACCCTTTCTCTCTTTTTTTTTCCTGGCTCACCGCCCCAGCCTACAGCCAGATGCTCAACTTAAATATCGGGGGCTATGTCTACACTGCATAGTAAGCCTGGGCCTGTGGGACCCGTACCTGCAAACTTGGTGTTTCAAAGCTTCTGCTTGGGATCCACACTGCATTGTAAATCCAGGCCACCCAACCATGCTGATGTGTCCATACTGCTTTATGCAGACCCGAGTAAGATCTTCTGCTTCTGGGGAGGCATCAAGATATCCCAGGGGTCCTAGCACCCTCACCAGCTGTAGCTGCCTCTAGGGTTTGGTTCATAGTGGATTGTGGTCAGTCCATCCTGCCTGACTTGATCAGAGGTGGTTTGAGCCCACCAACACAACCAGCCAAGCCATTTTTGAATCTGCATGCTCCCAGAAGCCAGAGTCATCATCAACATGATCCCAACTCAGTGGAAGAACTTCTCCAACTCATGCTGTCAGTCCTATTTCAGGAATCATGCAGAGCATCTGTGAGATGCTGGTGGACATTTTAGCGGCAATATCTGACCTGCCAAAGCACCTCTCCCCTGATGCTGCTCATGCCTGTTGCCATAGCCACATATTCCTGGTATTTAAGAGCATGGCCACAAACACAGACTGGTGGGATCGCCTTGTCATGTGGACCTAGGATGACCAGCAGTGGCTCCAGAACTTTTGCATGATGAAGCAGACATTACTGGAGGTTTGTTATCAGCTTGCCCTGACCCTTTAGTGCCAGGAAACACAAATGAGGAAGGCTAGGCTGGTCCAGAAGCAGGTTGCTACAACTGTCTGAAAGTTGGCTACCACTGATTGCTACAGGTCTGTTACTAACCAGTTTGGAAGTCAATTGTGGGGATGTTGTGGCAGAGGTTTGTGAGGCAACCAGGACGGTGGTTTACCTACTGGAGGTGGGCATTACAAATGTTCCTGAAATAATTGCTAGCTTTGAGAGAATGGGTTTTCCAAACTGTGCTGGGGCCATTGATGAGACTCATGCCACAGTTTGCCCTTCACAAGGAACACAAGTACATAATCTGCAAGAGGTATTATTCTGTCGCTATGCAGGCTCTGATAGACCACAGAGGCAGATTAATGGATGCTAATGTGGGATACACTGGCAAGGTGCATGATGTCAGGATTTTCTGGAAATTGGGACTTTACCTTCCTGGACAAGCTGGGACATTATTCCCACTGAATGATATTGTTATAAATGGAGTCACTGGCCCCACTGTTATTCTAGGGCCCCCCACTTACCGCCTTTTGCCATGGGTTACAAAACCAAATCCTGATTTCAGAGGAGCAGGTAAAAGAACATTCAGCTACACACTCAGTAGCTGTAGGATGGTGGCTGAATGTGCATTTGGCAGCTTGAACTCTGTTGGTACTGCCTTCAGAACCATTTGGATGCCAGTATCGTCAGTGCTGACTGCATTATTGTGGCCTGCTGTGTTCTGCACAATGTCTGAGAGGATAAGGGAGAATCTTTTTGCCAAGAGTGGATTTAAGGCACTGCTAGATTGCTGAACTGGTACACACAGCCAGAAAGTGCACCTGTCATTACTGGAGCTGGATCCACATGTGCAACAGAAATCAGGGATGCTTTGTGCTCCCACATAATGGGCATACATGGTCCCATGCATGAGGGAAAGTGAAATGGTATTTGTAATTGTGCTGTTTCTGGGTGTGGGGCAACTGAGGGAGCATTTTTTAAATGTATTTTATTATGAATTTTGCAAACACTTTTAATGTGCCTTTACACAAAGTATGCTGAAATGTATGGAGATTTTTTTATGCTTATGGATTACCGTGATGACTTTTCTTGCATTTTTTGTAATTTTACTGAGACTGGCCATGTTCTTAAACCCACAATTTATGGAGCACCGTGATGAAGTTCCACCTCATTACATATATTAAAAATTGCTAATGCAGCCTGGTGTGCAAATTCAACACTTTATTTTAAACATGTATTTAAACATAAAATACCAATTTAAAAACCTGTCATGCAAACCAGCTGCCATTCAAACATACAACACAGTAACCAAACACAGTGCAAAAACAGAGAAAGGTGTGTTTTGCACGTGTGGGCCACAACTGTTCCATATACTAACCTGTGACATGGAACAGCCAAGCCCTGATTTGCCCAAAGGCTGAATAGTCTGCAGGATACAATAGTGTGGAGGGGATTCAGGGAGTAGGGCTGGTTCAGGAAGTGCAGGTGGCAGTGCAGCTGGCCCGGGAGCCTGCACTTGGGTGGCCAGGAATGCAAGTAACTGCTCAAACAGCTCCTTCTGCTGTGCTCCGTCTTCATCCCTCAACCTGCAGTCACACCCCAAGAACTATGCCTCCAACCTTTCCTCATGCTGTGCAGTCTCTCTTTCACCCTTCTTGCATCCTTATCTTTCTAGTACTCAGTCTGATCTTTCTGCTGATTGGCTTTATCGAGAATCTCTCCCATCAACACATTTAAAACTTTCTTTCTCCTTGCCCATAGCTGGAGGGTTTGCTCTTCCAACCTCCTGGTGCTATATATTTGCCCTGTGGAGGTGAAGGGGCCTTGAAAGAAAAGACCATATTATTGTCTGACCATGATAAAAAAATTACATTTTCTACTCTTTAAAGGAGCTGCTTTTCTTCAAGGTCAAAATATGATACTTTTTATCAATGGGCTCATAGGTGCCAACTCCATGGATGCTCTGGGGCTGGAGCACCCATGTTAAAAAAAATAATGGGTGCTCAGCACCCACCAGCCACAGCTCCTTCGGTGGCTGCCGCCAAACAGCTGATTGGCGGCCACCATCCTCCAAATACCAACTCCAGAGGAATAGCCTTCTCGACCTCAGCATGAGAGTCACTTCTTGCCCTTCATCTACCAGCTGTCTCTCCTCTGATGCCATCTCTGCTCAGCAGATTGTCATGCACCTTGACTTTGTGGTAGGCTGCCTTGAGCTGCTGGGTTTGTTCTCTGGACTGATCGATCCCCCAAAGCCACCAGTTGCTCCAATATAGCTTTGTAGACTTGATCATTTCTTGTGCTTTTGCTGAAGTCAAACATCTTGCTTGCCTCACACTAGAGATTAACCAGAATCTGGCTGCGTTCCTCTGAAGCTAGCAATGCATTTGATGCAGGACTTCTTGTTAGTGCTGGCCATAGCTCACACACAGGAGGGCTAACTGTGTTTCCAGTTGAACAATCCATGTGGAAATGAAGGGTTAAATGCTGAGCTGCTGAGCACCTGTATTTGACCCAGGGGGTTGCTTTTGATTCCTGGGAATCAAGTGGGAAGTTTTGGGATGGAAGGTCTTTGAAACGCTGGCTCAGGCAATTGTGAGGATAAAGTTGGTGAGTCTGGCAACCTGGACTTGATCTGCATTCACCCTGCTAAATGCCTGGGCTTGGACTCGCATTATAGTGGGATTCAGGCTCGGACAGATATCCCTGGCTGAGGCCGTGGACCCAGTCCTGAGGACTCTCTGACCTGAGTCAGACTGAGTTGTGCCTGGGTGATAGAGGGGGTTGGGCTTAAACCCGAGTCAGAGCCCAGGTTTACTATGCAGCGTAGGAAGAAGCTGCAACCCGGATGCAGACTTAGGCCATGACTAAGCTCCTACATTGATGTCAGCAGGCATTGGATCATGCCCCAAAAGATTAAAAGAACCCAACAACAGGTAATTCACACAGATAGCTTGAATAGGTTTGAATGACAGGTAGTAAAATAATTCAATTCCATAACCTGACACCAGATTCGGACTATAAATTTACAAAATCTATAAAATCTCCTGTAATATGTAATTCTCATTATAACAAGTAAATTACAGGCCAAACTACTCTTTTGACATTTTAATGGACATTGTGGGTAAAATCGGGGCCCCACTGAAGTCAGTAAAAATTTTGCCATTTATTTCAACGAGGTCAGGATTTCATCCTATAACATGAGGATAGGGAATTCACCAAGTTGGAAATGAGTTTGCATAAAGCAGTTCAACTTGTATCTAATTCCTGCTTCAGTTACTTTATTAATTACTAATTATTATTATCACTATTTATGCAGGTACAGGTTGTGACTCCATAGTTTAGGCTGTAACCAGGAGTGCATTATCAATCTTGCTTTGACAACCCTCTAACTTTTAACAGTGACAATGTATTCCTATAAAATGTTTTTGTGATCGTTTTAGGCATAAACAAGATTTTTTCTAAGGTTCCAGTAGTTGTTTTGAAAGGGCAAATTCTTAAAATGACCTTTTTGTAATTTGTAACGGGTGTCATGAAGTTTTGGCCCTCCACTCCTCCAAACAGTTCACACTGTCTAAAATGACACCCTTGAGACAGTAAGAAAAATATATATTCACCATAAAGCTCCACTTATTTGGATTTATACAAATGTTAAATGGGGTTTATCCATAAATTCTAGGCACCCTTGACATTACTTAAATACATAACAAAATAAATACCCAAACATAACTAAAACGCAACAGTATAATGCAATGCAACTCACTACCAGCAGACAAGACACATCAAAAGTTTTAATTCCCTTCCTATTTCCAAATGCTGGGGGTTGGAGATAATCTTAGCAGCATGCCAAGGTTTGGGGAATTACACAGAACTGGGATAGCAAATTCCAAAAGTGGGGCCCTTATAGAAAATGCCCAGCCCTCCTCATTAACATTGGGCTTCAGCTTGAAGACCTTTGCTGATTTCAGCTGTGGGAATCTGGTGATCTCTCAGTGAGTTAGGCTTTCGGCAACTTAAAGATTTACAGGTTTATACAAACTCCTTAACCATCATTAAAAATCCACTGGTGACCAATTCAAATTATGGAGCACTGGTTGAACATGCTCACATCAAGGTATTCAATTTAAGAAGTGGGCTATTATATTCCCCCCTGGCTTCACTTTCTGGATGATTTTAAGATGTAGCCCCAGAACATCTCTCTCCATGGTAAAATGCTTTCTAGATATAGATTATCATTATTATTATTTGTTTCCAGTAGTTTGCTTTCAATGTTCTACTTTCTAAACATAAAAGAAAGGACAGTCTGTGCCCTGGAGACTAAACTATCTAAAAGAGGGACTGACAAACAAATAGACAATGGGTAAGGAAAAAGAATAAAACATACCAAATTGGTAATAAAATATTTTAATGACAAAACAATTTTGTTTTGTAAGATACATAGATGATCCTCAAGAAACTCCATCCTAGTCATAATCAGCCATTTAGTTTATTGAACATTTTGCAGTAGAAGCAAATCTTCTGGAAGGCTGGGATACGAATGCTGGGATACAAATTGGTTCACGTCTTTCCTAAAGACACACGTTTATTGTGAAGCATACAAAAAACTAACCGGCTGATTATGGCTAGAGAGTGGGTGCTTGAGGATAACCAATACATCTTACAAAAAATAATGTGTTATTAAAACATTGTGTTACAGACACTATTATTGTAATTCTAAATAATAATATTGGTAACATCAATAAGTATTTTCACTAGAGAGGAAACAGTTCAAAATATTTTCAGTGACTGTCAAAACTGTCTCACATTAGTGACTTGTATGGTAGGATATTTACCATACTTCACATAAACCTATTATGACTATCGTTTCCACTTAGTAGAAATATTTATCAATTTTTGCAGTCTCAGCCATGAAAGGCTACCGAAGAATAGAAATTTCACTGCTGCCAGCTTGAAGGCCCTTTCAAAAGTGACACTAAGAAGATACAAGCAAGTTTGGAAACTTGTAGAATTAATGGGAGATAGTTTAACTGCAATGCACAACTGTTATATAACATTTTAATGTGAATGTACAATTATTTAAAATATGCTCCATGATGAGAGGAACTTAATAAAAAGGAGATAACCATTTCTCTAAATAGATTCCCTGCAAAATAACTCTATTAAATTACTTCTTGTGTCAAAGCTCTATATTCCAATCTGATACAAAAAATATGTATTCAGATTACCAGAATTTAACAGATTTCAGATTTGTATAAATGTGAAAAGATAACATTGGCGTTTCCACTAACGTGAACATGCATGACACCAAAGTGTATTTTCATTTTTAATTAATCTGTTTATACATACAGTACAAATTTACACCTAGAAAAAAGCAGAAAAAATAACCTTTCCTGAAAATCCAAAATAACCTTATTAAAACTCTGCAGAAGAGAGGTCTCCCAGGAGAACTTCCCACATTATTCATGTCTCCCAAGTGAGATCCTGTAAACTTTCCAAAATTAGATATATAGAATGCTGAACAGTGTCCTGGGATAAACATTAATATCAAAACTGTCTAGACCTCTCAGATGTGACTACTGTGAGGCAGGAGTTTGGGACCGAGCTACTTCTTTCCTCCCCATGAAATACCACGGCACTTGCAACTACGGATAGCTCTTTAATAGCCTCTTTTTAAAAGCCTGAACTTTAAAATTGGCCCTCTCCTCTAGTCCACCGGAGTTCTGATGTGTGATCTTGAGGAATGCTGTAAGACACATTTTTTCTCTTGGACTTTTGGTGAGTGGATGTGCTAAGAGTCTTAGGTGGCTGAATGAGGAAAGGCTCTCTTTTGCTGGGTAAATTATATTTTGACAGTTGAGGTTAATAGGTAAGAGTGTTCTTTAGTTTTGTATATTTTAAACAGCTGTACAAACACCTAAAGTTGTTAAAATAGATGATCTAAAGACATTTGCAGAATAAATTTCATTTTTATTTCTTTCCAGAGTGCAGCAACCCAAGTTCCACTCCTCCACAGAGAGAACAAAAAACTGTTATGAAAAAGAACTATAACTTCCAGGAAGACAATTAACCCAATTCCATAAAGCATGCAAAGTACCATCATTAGTGTGCCAGTTTTTGATTGGCTGCCGGCCTGCCACATAATGATTTCTTTAATAATAACAAGTATCCAATATGTGATTTATGTCAGTTCCTTAATGAAAAACAGAGCATGTTTGTAGCAATGAAGTTTACTTTTACATTTTAATCACAGACTTGTTTATATTTCTGTTGGATTCAAGGAATAAAATGCACTAAGCTTCACTCTTTTCATCTTGTGGTTTCAATGGAAATGTCTTTTGCCACTTTACTGAATACTACCTAACAGAACAAGTGCAATCTTAGAGTACATCTATACTGCATACCACTGGTGGCGGCATGTAGGGTATGTAGCTATACATCACAGTGAAAAGCAGACTGCATCCACATTGCAGTGTGTAGTTACATGTGTCAGTGAAAGGCTCTGGAGGGTGTAGGGGGAGAGGAAGCAGAGAAAGGTTCTTCCCCAATTCCCTGTGGCGGGAAAAGGCTCCAGCAACAGGGAAGCAGTGGGACACTACCCTGCTAAAAGTAGCAGTGTGGATGGAGTAGACACTGCTTTGGCATTTAGAGAGCTCTGTAGGATACATACCCACAGGGTTCAGGCATGTCTTTACTCAGTTAAGCAGGCCTCACTATCTACACTGCTATTTATACCTGTGCTAGGGGTGTGTATAGTGTATGTACTCTACAGCCTGCTGTAAGGGATGTGCAGTGTAAACATACCCTTAAGGGTGTGTGTGTGTGTGTGTGTATTGATGGAGCCTTCCATCCAGGGACAAAATGCCAGTTCTTGTGTGAGCTTTGAGGATAGATCCATTCGTGACAATGGGAGTGGGGCCACGCCAACTCCCTGCCAGCAGAGCTAGTCATCATGCATCCCCATGCTGTGTAGAGTTCTGAAAGAAACATCTCTGCACCATCACCAACACAGCCCTGATTCTTCAAGGCACATCCAAGCTTTAAGTGTCTAACACAAAATCCATGAAAGCAAAGAAATTCAAAGTTAAGGATGAAAGAACATCTCTAACAAGCCATGACCCTATTACCCCATTTCTTAGCTCTTGTGATTTTTATGCCTTTGTCACCCCTGGGTTGGACTACAGCTATTCAACATACCTGGGTATGAAGGCTTCAGTTCTTAGTAAAGTCCAGCTAATAATGGATGCTGCGGCATGTCTCTTCAGCAACACAGGCTACCGTGAGTACATCATGCCTGTCCACTGCTCTCTACGTTGGCTTCCCATAGAATTTCGAATCATGTTAAAGGTCTCGGTCCTTATCTTCAAAGCTTTCCATGGCCTGGGCCTAGGATATCTAGAAGACCATTTAAAACAAGGACGGAGACCATTGTCCACAGCTACACTCCTCTGGCACAATGGAACTCTCAATAATAAGAGTAAAGCTTGTCTATGCAGGAGCTAGAACTTTCTCAGGGCTAGTAAGAGATGGTGGAATGAACTCTCCCAGGAACTAGGAACCATCACAAACCTCACCACTTTCTGTTCCAAGTCCAAGCCACATTTATTTGACCTGGCCTTCTTTAACAAATACATAGCAACAGGTACATTAATTTTTTTTTAAAATAAAAATTCCCAACACTACCAAAACAAGACACTCCCCCCCCCCCACAATTCTCCCTTTGGGGAGAGGATGAGAGAACAAACATGTGACAGATTTGTAGTCATGTGCCAGGCCCCATGGGTCTCGAATGCAGGTCTTAGGAGACATCACACTCCAATCAGCAGCTCACAGATAGGAGCTGTGATTGGGATCCATGAAGCCCAACTGGGGCACAAGCCCAGCCCCTACACTCTGGGAGAGTTTCACGGCTCCAGATTGGGTGGCAGCCCCTATTTAAGCCAGAGAACGAAACAGAAAGTTGTCTGTACAACTGAGCTTCATCTTGCCATTGACCACTGGTCTGGTGTTTTCCTGTTCCTGACTTCTCATCCTGGCCTCCTAGTATCCGGATATGGCCTGACTCTTGGTACTGCTTCCTGGTTCCTGCCATCTGGTTCTGTAGCCTGAACCTGATCTCTTCGTATCCTGACTTGGCCTGACTTTTGGTAACTACCTCCTGGTTCCTGCCCTCTGGCTCCATTGCCCAAACCTGACCTCCTCGTACCCTGACTTGGCCTGACTCGTGGTAACTGACTCTTGATCCCTGCCCTCTGGTTTGTCTCTCGATTCTGATCTCCTGGCATTCCAACCCAGCCTGATTCCTGGTAACTGGCTCCTGGCAGCTCGACCTGTGCCTGACACTAATCCCTAGGCCAGGCTGCCCATGCCCCATCCCGGACATCATGTTTAATAGGCTACTGGAAGGCACTCAAACACTATGATGATCATGGTATCCATATAGAATCAAATAGAAACCCATATAGAATCGAATAGAAAATATTATTTGAAATCATTTTTGTGGTTTAATTTCCCTGGGAGTCTTTTCACAGTTCTATGAAAAGAAATTCCAAACCTCCACAGTTTATTGTGTAAGTATACCTAGGCCAATGTTAAAAGTGTGTGATAATTACTCCCTAAGGGACAGAACTTGTATTACTTGCACACCAACTCTCTTAGTAGTTTTAGAGTGTGCTTTGGGTCCTCATAGATTTCAAGCTAAGGCCCTAGTTCAGGAAACAAAGTCCATGGGCGGGATCTAGCATACATGAATATTAACGTGGCTCACATGACACATTCAGATTCTCCACAATCCAAGCTGTAATTACAAAAAGAAGTAAGTTTCTTGCCCTCATAGCGGCTGAGACAACATTTCGAATGTGAATCAAATGTAACCGATGCAGTAACCTGAGTGTGCAGACAGCCTGAAACAATCATTCAGAGGTGTGAACGTCTCTTCTCCATTAACTTGATTGGAGTATTAACTTTAAAGCCCAGATCACAATTAAATGCCAGCATTAACTATTTTGGATGGAATGGGCATAGGATGGGAGTGAAGCAGACTGGGGCCTGATCTACACTACAGACTTATATTGGTATAACTATGTCACTCAGTGGTGTGAAAAATCCACACCCTGTAATGTAGTTATATTGAGCTAACCCTCCCTCCCCATGTAGACAGTGCTATGTCGACGAGAGAGCTTCTCCCGTCGACATAGCTACCGCCTCTCACCAAGGTGGATTAACTACACCAACAGGAGAAGCTCTTCTGTCAGCATAGGAGCATCTTCACTAAAGAGCTACAGTGGTGCAATATTGACCTGCCCTCAGTTGGGAACTGGGAGTTGCTGCAGGGTAAAAAAAAGCAGAGAAGAGAACAGAGAAGTGTGGCAAAACCAGGAAAGAGGGAGAGGTAAACAAAGAAAGGAGAATGAGGAAGGAACAGAAACAAAAGCAGAAATAGCAATGTGGCTAAAGGAAAAAAATATATTCTTACTGATAAATGTGACATTAAGGTGCTGAACAAATATTAAATAACTAAATGTTCATTTACTATTACTAAGCATTGTGCATTACGGGGAATACCATGTCTTGAATTTATACCCCAGCCCACGGATCATAATTAAAAATAAAATTTGGCCCTCTACCCCAAATGACCTCCAAAGGAATTCTGGCGGGCAATGGGGAAGCGGGCATGGCCATGATCAGTGACACTGCAACAGCCCAAGCATCACAGAATTGTGGGAGGTGCTGGGCTGCAGAAGGTGGGTAGATAGTGTGAATATGCAGTCAGCAACAGATGTTGATGGCAAATAACCTTTCTTTCTTACTTTAGATGGCTTCTGCATATTTCCTCCTATGGGAATACAACTTAAAAATACAGACTTGGGATTCATATTTAAACAAGGATTGCAGAACCACCCTCCTAAAACAAACATCTGATTTAGATTCCACATAAAAAAATAGCAGTGTTTAACTATGTAAAAAACACTACAGAAGCAGGCCATCAACACCTTATCTCTTGGTTTACAAGTAGTGTCACCCTACTTAAGGCATAACATATCTCAGTGCACAATCTAATCCATTTAGACCCACATGGAGTGGAAATGAGTAAGTCTTTACACTGATCCAGAAAAGTTACAAAGTCTTGCTGACCTCCTAAAAATCTTAGCTCTTCTAAGGAAAACTTTCAGAACAAAAAGTGAATATCCCTATGTGCACAGAGAAAGGAAGGAAAAGGGGTACATGCCCTCTTATAACTTCAACTGCAAATATTCAGAGACATAAGGGGGCTGTTATCCAGTACCAACTGCCATTACTTTTCTGGACATCTACTAAAGTTGAGCAGCACCAGAAGGTGCATTTCATAAGTGAGAATCTGCATAGACCACCTTGAAGAAGATTCTCTTATTTTTAATTTAAATAAAGTTTGAAGTGAAAACATATTCTGGATAGTGCAGAATAGTCAGCTGGCAAAAAACGTAACTGTTTAACTTTGAAGGCCATTATCTCAAGAAGAACATCTTAGGCACTTGGCAATTTAACGAAAGATTTGCTTTTCATGGAGCTGCACTTTTGTCAAGTAGGCATTTTTATACTGAGATCATACTTTGTTTTCGACCACAGTTACTTATTTATGCAGACATTACATAAAATATTCATTAATACTATTATATCTTAAAAATGAAAATAACAGCTCTTGAAAAAGCACATAGTCTTTCATAAGATCATTGATTGAAAACTCTTTTACCTACCAAATGAAGCTAAATTAATAATTTAGACTGCTCCAAAACACCACAATCAATACAACTTCTTTTAACTCAACTGGAGAAAAATACCTTATTAAAAAAATACCTTATCAATTGTGGAGTTAATTCCTGCTTTGCACCAGACACACATCAAATATAGTTCTCATATATTAGAGGACAAAATGGTTGTGGCTGCTAGCAAGTAGAAGAAAATAAAATAAGGAGAAATTACCAGCCTCAGTGAATACTCTGCAGCATTAAGTAGCTCATATACTAATTAAGTCAGCCACATGATTTTAGTGAACTTTTATAATGCACAATGCCTGTTGGAAAATTTTTCCTATTTCTAATCAGTGAAAACCACTAAATGCATTCTGCCACACCTCTCCCTCGCCTCCAATGTGCCTAATTCTGCATTCCATACTCAACATGCTCACAATGGCAGTTTTTGCCTAAAAAAAGAACACTTGTTTTTCCTTTTTCACCAGATCAAGTTTAAATGTGAAGGCCCGTTATAATTCTTCCCTCACAGTGTTTCTGATTCTGGGTCCATGGTGGATAAAAATTGATGATTCATTAAAAAAAAAGTTATTTTTTTATTTACATTGAATTAAAAAAAAATAAACCTCTTATTTAAAATAAAATTTCAAAATGAAACCTACCTTAAGACCTAAGCTTATTATATTTTAATTTTATTTAAATTGTAAACAAAAAATAATATCGAGTAAATGTTTAAAACTTGGCAGCAAAGTAAGTCAAACCACTAAACTGATGGAAGTCAGAGGCTAACCACCTCGAATCAGAGTTTGTTGAAATGCAAAACCAACTTTTGACAGCAGTAGTCTCTTCTTCAGGTGCAAAGAGAATACTGTCTTCATTTCAGTTTATTAAACTAGTTCAGTTCAATGACTTGTTCATTTGAAGTTAAGAAACCAATTGGAAGGTGAAAAAGCAGGAAAGCTTATTTTCTTCTTCCTATCTATGAATAAAAGCTAGGTGTGAGAGGAGGAGATTTACTAGTTCTAAAATATTGAAGGACATGATGAACAGAAACAATCAGTTTAATTCACTAACTTCAGATAATACTTCCTTTGTTTAATAAGTCATTTTTAAATGCAACACATTTTTTTCTTCTATATCCAGCACATTTAAGGTAGTTTTATTTAATAAAAAAATTAAAATGCTGTTTTGGGGATTATTGTATGAATTTTCATCCAAGCAGAGCTTGACACAAATCACATGTAAATCATCATCTAGTAGATAAAAGTGCATCATTTTCTAGCATAATAAAAATCCAAAAATTAAGAATCTAAATAAATGTAAGTTACACATTTAATGTGTAAGTTACACATTAAATGTAAGTTAAATGTAAGTTACACATTTATTTCAGCAATTATATTTTTATAGATCTAGTGTATCCTCCTGGTTAGCAAAAAGAAGCACCAAATTCAGTGTAAAGACTATATTTAGTTTGCTAATCAACATGTTTCAATGGTTACCAACCAATAAGAATCAACCTTTCTTTAGGAAAATCACTACAAAGTACAAATGTAAAACATGATTAATATCAAAGATGTTAATCAAACTTTCCTGATTGTTGATACGGTTGCCAACCCTCCAGGATTGCCCTGGAATTGCCAGGAATTAAAGATTAATCTTGAATTAAAGATGATGTTGTGTGATGAAACCGCTGGGAATATATCCAACCAAAACTGGCAACCCTAATTGTTGATTTAAATCACTTCACCCTGACTATGTCTCTTATCACATGCCGCCTACTCTACACTGTTTGTTTGCTTCTCAAACAACTGTACAAGAATATTTTCCTCCCATACTGCTTTGTACACACTGAATATTCCTTCCTGACATGGTATGGTCAGCTATTACCCTCTCCTTAACTCCAACTTCTGTCACAATGACTACAAGAAACAAGAATTTATTTTATTTGGGGGGATTTGGGGTTTATTTTTTTTATTTTTGTTTGTTTGTTTTTTTGCTGCCCCATGCTACTGTACAAGCCTTTGTTGAGTAACTGCTTAATTCTATTGCTCCAACTCATGTCCCTCTCCTACTATCTCCTTCCTGCAGTTTTGTTACTTCCTTCCACTGAGTCATTTCTGAAAGTAGATTGTATGCCCCTGAAGTAGACTGTCCTTGAAGCAGACGCCATGTATTTTAGCTATATTGTGAAGTACATTATTGGGTTTTATAAAAGAATAATGAAGGCTGTAGAATACTGGAACTCTTCAAGACTTAAAATAAGCTGCTATAAATCATTCCTAAGGAAAAGCTACATAGCTAAATAAATGTTGGCTATAAATAGAACTTTTTGGATTTGAACTTTAGTAAAAAACTATTACTTTTCATTCAGGGACACTATATAATTACATGTGCTCGTGAGATCCTAAGCACACAGCCAATGATTTTGTTTTAGCACTTCCATGCTGCTCTGCTCTTTTTCCTGAATAGGTCAACCTAGAATGTATCTAGGTTATGCAGCTTTGTGGTGCTTACGCACTTCAGAAGGCAATGTAAATTCTGGTCTAGATAAGATCCATGAAGAGGACTACAGTTCAGACATAGCACAACCTTTTGACTCTTTACTTCTCTAGCTGGAGAAAGAGTACAAAACCATTTTCTTATGTTTAGGAGAGGAATTTCTAATCTTGCACAGCGAAGCTAAGCCAAGCTTCAAGTAAAAGAATAAAACAGGGCATAGTGTTGCAAGAATTAGATCTGATTTTCTGCCAATTTTTTTTTTTTACTTCAGTTGTGTGAGTTTTTTGTAACTGCATATTATGGCAGCATTTTAAATTACTTACAAAAGCAGCACCCACTATCACAGTTATGCAGTGGTGAAATGTATCCACTATGCCAATCCCTTGCCAATTTTTCAAGAGACTGCAATGAGCCAGATGTTTCTAAAAGCCATTATTTTGAAGAAAAACAATGGCAAAAGAAAAATGTACCCACTGAGATGTAATAAGAGAACGGTACTATTATGCAATATAATTTTTATTAATGGGACAATGCTGTAGTTAAGGTTGTGTCAGCATTCCCAAAACACACCCTTATTTTCAGAAGTTTCTGACTTTGGTGTTAAAAATTTGCTAGCGAGAGAACTTCAATCAGTGATTTTTTAATTTTATTCAAAACTGTTTGGACATTTTTATGTTACAATAGGATAAAAAAATAACTTTTGCAATTTCAGATTTTTGTAAATCTGTTATAACTAATCTTTCCTAGATTGCTGGTTTGTAATGTTTATTATATTCTTATGGTCAGTTCTCCACTTCTACTCAGGCTACACTTGGCAGAGGACCTAGGATTTGAGGGAAGGGACAGAAGAAAGGGTGCCTTAATATGCCTTTCAGGTCCCCTGATTCTGGGACCAATTGAGGATTAAATCTCATCTCAGGGTCTGTCTTCACTGAACAGTTAGCCCAGGTGATTGGCACATGGGTGTGCACACCCAGGTTAGCTTAGTTCAAGTGAGAGCGTTCCCACAGCAAAGTCCTAACCACATTACTGTGTCCTCATTTTTTCTACACTTGACCATATGTCTGTGGTCATATCCCATAGTTCTTGTGCTGAGACAGTCTAAGATTCTTTCCTAATCAGTTGTGTCAATAGCAGGAGAACTTGTCTGTCCTTCAAGAGGGAATTGTGGGAAGGCATTGAAGGACTATCAGCTCTCAAGTGGTTTTGCCTGTGAACTCACTGCAAAGTGGGTGGGCTCCAGCCCAAGTTAAAGTGGACCTCAGGCTCTAACCCTTCCCACCCAGCCATGTAAGTTAGGCCAGGCTTAAAGCCCTCTAACCAGAGTAAGAGGTTTTTCCTATATGAATAGTAGAGGAGGAGGAGGTTGGGTTAAAACCTGGGTAAGAGCCCAGGTTAACTGCGCAGTGAAGACATATCCTCAGTTGTGCTAGTTATATCAGTTCCTTAAGAAATGTTCCATTGGCTGTGGATTTCTGATGTGCAACCCGCCCTGGTCACAATCGTTTTGCCTCCTGCCACACCCCTATGCCTGTGGGGAGAGAACGGCATAGTTGTTGAGGTTTTACACTTGCTGGGGAGTCCCCTATATTAAGACAACTGCCATCATCTTTGAGATTACAGAGTGGCATAAAGGGAATGGAACTGGGAGCTAGGATCCATTCCATCAGATATAAAAAAATTCAACATTTTACACTAATATCTATCACACATTCATTGAATTAAACATACTCAGACCTAATCAAGGACTTATTTATTATTAAAAGAATTCTACATATTTTTCTTGTAATAGTCGTCTCTCTTTTTTCTCTCTCTACAGAATATTGTCAGATTCCATATATTATATATGAGGGCATTTATTTCTGAACAATTAAAAAAAAAAGATTTCTAATGCGGCTACTGATCACTTTAAAAATATAACTGATATTTACAGTAGTACAGAGATACTGCACATGGCTAGAGCCATAAAATAAAGATTCCCTCAGTATGCTCCAATACAACATATCCTGAGGATACACAATGTACTAATAATCCATGGATTAACGGTTCATTAAGTACATGTGAGCATGTAAGAATATAGCGGCTCCAAAGAAGACATAAAAGTCCATTTTAGCAAACTGTAGACAATGGATCAATAAACTACATTTCTGTATCTATGTTGCAAAATATCAATAAACTGATTGTACAACAAGCTTCAACATAATTCTATTCACAGGAAATCACTGGTATAATGTCTTATAAATTTCCACCGAGAACAATTATGATTCATATAGATGGAAGTAACAAAATGATTCAATTGAAGATATACATCAGTGAGAGACTATAATGGCAAATGACCAAGTCTCTTTTACTGATACTCTCATGGTTACAATGATGCTCCTGCAATCCAAAGAGATTTAAAAACACACACACACACACACACACACACACACACGGTCAGGACAAATAACAAATGTAAGTTTTGTATTATACTATAAACTAAATGGGTTAAAAATATTCAGAGGTAGATCCTGGGATGTGTTGCACCTGTTTTCCACCACAATTCTGTGTATTTTGGTCACAAAAGCTGTATAAGTGGCCCAGACAGCATCAACCATGTGCAAGGCTGATGCTACAGTGGCATGCTGCTCACAGGGATTCATACACTATATTCCCTCCTTACTGTTGATATTGAGGGGAAAAGGGAAGTATGATTACTGAAAACAAGTTGTGGCTAGGTCACAACTCTGCTATGCCAATCCTGAGGTAGGTGGTCAGTCTATGGCTCTTAGAGGCTCCCGTTCTTCAAAGTAGCCCTAATGCAGTTCATAGCAGGGGCATGCACAAAATGGCACATGGCTCACAGCAGTGCCCATAGCACAGTTTTTGCTCTGTGCTGAATTACGTGAAGACATCTGGATGTAGCCCTTGGAATTAAGTTTGGTACCAAAGGCTCAATCTTGTAAGGTGCTGCATACCCTCAGTTCCTATTGCTCAGTCCTTAAATGGCTAACTCAGTTTAAATCCTAAGATTTTGGGAAGCACAGTACATTGTATGATTTTATATCACATACAGTATATGTTGTGTGGAGCTGCAAAATATTTTCAGTAAGAATTTATTAGGAATTACTTTGGTTCAGCTGTGCTCTCACCCGTCTTCTATTTGCTTTTAATGAAAAATCATTTGTGCAGTTAAAAGATTAAAAATGTTTTTGAAGTTAAAATTGTTTGAAAGGTTTTTTGTTAACTGTATAAGTTTACAGTGTTTACAAAGTTCAATATACATGAAAATATTCCAAAGGCATATATTTTTGGATAAGGGGCAAAAGGGAGGGAATACTTCTTAATGGCTAATGATTCTTTTATTTTAAAATAAAGATATAGATATAGTCAATTTATTGATGAGGAATGAGTGTTGTTTTCACCAGTGTGAAGCAACTATAAAATCAGGCCTAACACTGCACTTCACTGTGTGCAAGTGGGCCCCTGAGCTTCAATGCAGCTCTGTGCTGGCACAAGGACTGAAGGATCGGGGCCTAAATTATTTCATAGTGCAAGCACAACTGAGAAGTAGAACAACATTTTGTTTGCTTCATTTACTATTCAGGAACACAGGGTCTATTATTAAAAACATTGTTTAAAGTCCAACTTTTTATTGAATTGGTTTTTACAAGTTCAGTAAATGGTTAAAATAATATTTATTAAAAACAACTCAGTTAAATGATTATATTAATATTCCAGAGTACCAGCCACCATCTCATAGCAATGTCCCTATTTAAAGCTGTTTATAGTTATTGGCACTATACAAACAAGATTCCGGGCCTGATTCAAAGTCCACTGAAGTCAGTGATAGTCTTTCCATTGACTTTATTGGGTTTTGACGAAGAACCTCAGTGAATAAAATCTCCTGTTTTTTGGGGGGGATACACTGTGTATTTTGGCAGTCATTCCCAGATATTTACAGTCTGTTCAAGATCAGACTAGATAATTACAATGGACCTTCCTAGTCTAGAAATGTATGACTCTATGTGGAATACATTCATCTTGAGAATGACACTGGCATAATCATCTAAATGCCTTCACTATATTTCTTTACTCTAAAAATATATAGACTCACCTAATTTAAGGAAAATGCAGCATTGGCAAGTGTGCCATAACTATTAACATAGTCACTAGCATAGAATGAGTTAAACTAATTTCTAAAGAAGATTTGTAGAAAAGTACAATAATTAGACATTCAAGCTCTCCTGAATTCTCATGGATGTACTGTTTATATCCTGCAAAGAAATCTTACTGTTATAAACCAGAAGGGTCTTCTGTTGTGTTGCAGCTGAAAACAATAATATATCACCACAGTAACTATGAAGATGGTGTATTTGTTTTTCGGCTCAGTAATTGTTTGTTTAAGGAATGTGACCATCCAAGACAAATCTATATCTGCCAAGAATAGTTCTCCTATATGATGCTTTTTCTTCTAATGCATATAATCAATTTCCACTTCACTACTACGAATGATGAAATCTGTCTTCATCTTTACTGTATCCTAATCAGCACTCCCTTTCGTGTCTGTCAGTCCAGGCTAGGATTTAGACCCATCCTGCATGGGGTGACCTTAACTAGAACAAGCTCTATTTACTAAAATCTGGCAGCTAGATAGCCTGGAAGAACTGCAGGGTGTGTCTGTATTTGGTGGCCCAAACAAATATCTAAACAATATGCATCTAGTGATCTAAACAAAATTAACTCCTTATATATAATCTATTTCATCCAAAAAGGATTAAACCCCAAACTGTTTAATAGCTAATAAAATCTCAAACATTTTACACATTAATTCAAGTGGTCTAAAACAGAAAAAAATATAGACAACAGCTACGAAGGCAGCGAAAGATGACATCTCCTTCCTCAGTGTCTTATAAAAACTGGGGGACATCATTTGTGGAATCCCCTTATTTAACTCTTCCAGAAGCCACTGTGCTAAATCAGTCACCCAAAAGAAATGTTCTTTACCTGAATATCTGACCCAATTGCTGCTTCAGCAATAGCTTTTTTAAGATTTTCCTAAACAGGAAAATGCTCTCCATTTTGCCTATGTTTCTGGGTTTAACTCTGTAAAGAATAAAACTTTATAAGAATGTTTATATATAGTAGTATGTTTTGCTTCCCTAGTAGGTTCTGGAATTCTTACTTTGTCACAGATGTCTGTAAGGAGCAGTCCTTTTTTTGTACTCTTATCTCCTACCCAGGATTCTTAAACACAATGCTGCTTCTAATCCTGTTTGCTCTTTCAGTATATATTGGATCTTCTGCTATATCAGGTTGCAAGATATTAGGGACCAATCATTCCTGCTTCAAGTTCATTTTCTCCAACCAATTCAGGGAACCTGATGAGTCTAACATTCTAGCCAAGTTGATTCTCCACTCTGTTTAAGGTTTTATTTTCTTTCTTTCATGATGGCTGTGTGACGACTAACTCACACCCCTTTTCATGTTTTAATCAGAGATTTTTGCTTTTTTTCTTACTGGCATTAAACAGCTCTCCAAGTCTGTTATTTGTGTTACCAGTGAATCAGATTTTGTATCTAAAATATCAACTATGATATGGACACTGCCAAAGTTTGCTTTTCTAGGGGTATGTCTACACCCAGCCGCTAGTTCGGCAGCTGGGAATCGAAGTTCTGGGTTCGACTTATCGCGTCTTGTCTGGACGCGATAAGTCGAACCATGAAGTGATCGCCGTTGACTGCGGTACTCCAGCTAGACGAGAGGAGTACCGCGGCGTCGACGGGGGAACCGCGGCGTCGATGGGGGAGCCTGCCTGCCGCGTGTGGACCGAGGTAAGTTCGAACTAAGGTACTTCGAACTTCAGCTACGTTATTCACGTAGCTGAAGTTGCGTACCTTAGTTCGAATTGGGGGGTAAGTGTAGACCAAGCCTAGTAGTGTATTTCAAAGGACATGCTGTACCCCATCTCTCCCACTTCTAGGGCTGAGACATATTGCTCTCCAGATGAAGATAAAAGAGTCTGTTGTCTTTTTACTTGGTGATTTTGGATGTAAAATGTCCTTTGGACTGCCGCCGCACCACCCTTTTTGTTTTTGCTACACATTCCTTTTTTATAATGCTTTACTCAAATTATAAACTAAAACGTTTATACTTATGCAGAGTTAAAAGTCTGGGTTTCAGCAGTGTTTTGAGAAAAGGTTGGGATTTTTTAGGGATGAAGGAGAAGCACTATTGTTTAATATAATTCATCTTGCTCATCCCTAATTAGCTGTAATTTCTGAACATGTAAGATTACTACTAAATTGGTATTTTTTCCTTTCTTAAACCATTCAGTACATTCAAGTGTTGTCTTGCTGGTATAGTTCTTATGACATTCTGGATACCACATTGTTGACGTCACTAGGCATCACCCTAGGTAACTCGGGAGGGTAGACGACCACAAGTGTCAATGAAGCCTTCCTGCACTAGGCCTAAGTGAACCAAACTCTATCCTTCCATGTTTAAACTCTAATCAACCTCAAAAGCCAGGTGCAATTGGAATATGTAAGCAACCAGTTATCTGTGTGCAACCCCCTGCTCACACCAGTATCAAGCGGTAATAATGAGGCCTGCATGTTTCTGGCTGAAGGGAAAATAACAGTTCAAAGGAAAGGGACGAGATAATAATTCAAGAAGTGTTACTAACAAGCTAAACTTATAGCTGCCAAAATAATCTAACTGCTTAAATGTAATCGTTATTTGCTTAGTAACTGTTACCAGGGAAGGGAGGGGTAGAGGGGGAGGAAGGGAGGGGAAGAGGGGGGTGAGGCTTAACTGCAAAATGTATAAAAGAAGAAAAACGGTTTCTGTTAGTGTGCTTGATTTGAGACTTGCCAGTCCCCTTGCACCGCTTTGGGATCCCAAATAAACTTTGTTTGCTTCTCCCCCTAGTGTGTTTATTGGCGCGAAGCACACCGGGCAATGAACCCCGCTGTTGCTGTCCTCGGGCACTCTGTGCTGGCAACAGTCTTGGCGTCCCTGGGTGGGCTCGAGGCTGAAATTTAGCCTTGCCCGGACCCCTCTCGGAGGTCGACGGATTACGGCGACGACCGACGCCCAGCGCGCACCGGTGACTTCATCGGGGGCCTCAGCGGAGACGTGGTTTGGTCGACCCCGGAGGGCACAACGGTGCAACGCGCTCGAGCAGTGGAGAAGCAGCTGCGGGCGACGGTGGGGAACCGGTCCCGTGGATAAGGTAGGAACAGTCCAGTGGGGACTTTATCTGTCTTGACCTGGGGACGCCCAGTGTCTACCTGTTTTGACCTGGGGATGCCCAGAGTCTCCCTAGAATATGGGGCAGGGACAGAGTACTGCAGGCAGGGCAAGGCCTTAGAATGCATTCTGGTGAACTGGAAAGTGTTTGGATCGGATCCGTTGATTAAAAGTAAATTGAAAAGATTCTGTACAGTAGACTGGCCTCAATATCAGCTAGAGGACCAGGAAAGGTGGCCACCGGAAGGATCACTTAATTATAACACGATCCTTCAATTACTTCTGTTTTGTCAGCGTATGGGTAAATGGAATGAACATATGTATGCACAGTTGTTTATATTGTTAAGAGATAGGTCAGATCTTCTGCAAAAGTGTAATTTGACTCTGACAGGTTCGGTAGTAGCTACTGTTAGTCCCCAGAACCCCCCCACAGCTGTAATGGCAGGTCCGGTGTCCCCTTCGGCTATCACACCCCCACCATATAAAGACAAGGTGTCTCAGGTCCCAGAGATTGCCCCCTCGGTGGAATTTTATCCGTTGATCACTGAGACCGTGGTGTCCAGACATGGCTCAGATAGGAATCAGGCCACTACTATGCAGGTTTACACCCATGTGCCTTTTAACCCGGTGGACCTAGCAGCCTTTAAGGCACAGGCAGGGGAATTCTCTACGAACCCAAGCAAGTTTATCTCGGTCTTTGAAGGGTGCCTGGCTAGCTGTAAGCCTGACTGGGATGATTGTAATGTCCTTATGCGGACCCTGCTGTCTGAGGTGGAGCGTAATCAGGTTGTGTCTAAAGAAAAGGAAAAGAGGCAAGCGAAAATGATGGTTGCAGCAGTACAGGCCGGTGGCAGGGGAAAATTCCAGGAAGGTGGAAGGGGCCGGGGAATGAGAGGATGTGGGCGTGGGCGCCCTGGCTCACAGGAAAGGCGTCTGGGTCGCAACCAGTGTGCCATATGCCGGAAGGAGGGACATTGGAAAAATGAGTGCCCCGAAAGGGAAGGTACCCCTATGATGGCAGCGGAGGATCAAGAATAGGGGTGTCAGGGGAGATGGACTATCCTGCCCCCGGAACCCCGAGTAAAAATGCGGGTGGGAGATTCGGACATAGACTTTTTAATAGACTCTGGAGCTGCATGAACCGCCGTAAACCAACCCCTGCAGCTGCCTGTGTCAGAGTCCCTCACTGTGGTGGGTGCCACAGGGAAAGGAACCAAGTGCCCAGTATATGCCCCAGCGGAATGTGCTTTGGGAAACAGAACTCTATTTCACAAACTGGTTTACCTCCCCGATTGTCCAACGCCTCTACTGGGACGGGACCTGCTTTGTCGCTTAGGTGCCACCCTGCATTTCACCCAAGATGAAATAACCCTCACCTTACCCCCAGAGAATGCCTGGATAATGACTCTTGCAATTGAGCCCTCAGCCTTGCAAGCCCCAGAGTGGAGCCAGTGGGAGGACAAAAGGAGGGTTAAAAAGCAGCTTTGCTGGACAGTGTTGGCCCAGGAATTTAAAAATTCCCCCACCCTTTTCGGCCAGGCCCTGGCCAGAGACTTGGAGGAGTGGGACAACGAGGACAGGGTCCTCCTCCTGCAATATGTGGATGACTTGTTAATTGCCGCTGTGGGTCTCACCCCTTGCGTTAAAGCCACTGTGAGCCTCCTGAACTTTGTTGGACTCCTCAAAAGTGGGTGTGCTCGTCCTGGTTTGTTGCTCCAAAGCTCTGTATAGAAGTTATTTTACTGGAAGGGTGTATAATGGCAATGTGTATGTGTTCATTGTTGGGAAAAGGTGTATGAGTGAAGAGTGGAAGTTTCCTTTGTAAGTTAAAAGAAGCCAAGAAGGAGAGCAGGAAAAAGAACAGAATGAGTTAACTGAGGGAAAAAAAATATAGCTAGCAAGCTCAGTCCAAAGATAAGATGCTGGCCCCATCCAAGGGCACTGTTCACAGCTAAGACTTGGCTGACAACCAAGAAAAGGGGGGCCTGAATGTGCCCAAGCAACTATAAGATCTGCAAAACACTGCCAGGCATTAATGAAATGTGTTAAGGTTTCTTTTCTCACAGATAAAAGAAGTGCTAACCAAAGACCCTAGCAGCCCTGCCATTCATTGAAACAAGGAGACTGAGTCTACGTAAAGTCCACCAACGAAAAACTGCTTTGGCTCCACACTGGAAAGGCCCTTTCCAAGTCCTGTTAACCACTAACACCGCTGTGAAGTGCCAAGGACTGCCCACCTGGACCCAGGCTTCTCACTGTAAAAAGACCCCTCCACCTCAGGAGGACTCTCCTACTAATGATAAGCCTATTTAAAGACAGGGTGATGTGCTAGTAAACTCTCCCCTGTATGATGCTGAACCACACTGTTTCAGGAAAAGAGAAGAAGGAACACTTGCTTCATTGAAACCATAAAGTCCAGGAATTCCTGACTACAAAAGACATTAAGAACTGACCCTGGTGAAGAAACAAAGAATTATACGCTGGCAGGGAGGCTCTTACCCAGCTTATGAGTAAATATTTTCTAACCTCTGGACTTAGACCCCTGGCCTCCCAGGTACAGGCTGAATGTCTAGTCTGCCAAAAGAACAACCCTCGACCAGGAGTGTCAGTGCCACCAGCCACTCTGGAACCTACCCCAGGCCCAGGACTGGTTTGGCAAATAGACTTTACTGAGTTACCCCGGACCCAAGGATTCAGATACCTTCTCGTTTTGGTGGATCGATTCAGTGGATGGCCTGAAGCCTTCCCATGCCGTAACAACACTGCCAAAACGGTGGCTCTGAAATTTGTCAAGGAGATCATTCCCCGCTTCGGACTCCCCCAGTGGATGGAATCTGACAACGGAACACACTTCACATCCCAAGTCATTCAAAAGATATCGGATGCCCTGCAAATCCCCTGGAAGCTCCACACTCCATGGCGACCGCAGGCCAGTGGAGTAGTGGAGCGCACAAATCAGACACTTAAGTGGCACCTCTCAAAGGTCTGCCAAGAGGCTTCCCTTAAGTGGTCTGATGCCTTACCCCTTGTTTTGCTCCGCATTCGCGCTCTCCCAAAGGGCAGGTTAGGGGTCAGTTCCTTCGAGATTATGTTTGGAAGGGCATGGCCTATGAACGGTACACCGGTTCTGGCAGGGGAGTGGGAGGTAGGCTGTGGCTTTTTATCTCAGTATATGTGCTCTCTGTCTGCTGTTTTCTGTTCTCTCCACAGGTATACCAGAGATTTGCAGCCTCTCCCGCTGGATGCCCCTGTCCACTCCTTGCAGCCAGGCGATTCCGTTCTCGTTCGGACCTGGAAGGACGAGCCTCTCCAAGAAAAGTGGAAGGGACCCCACACCGTCCTGCTGGTCTCCCACACAGCAGCAAAGGTCGAGGGACACAAGATCTGGATTAATCACTCCCGTTTGAAGGCAGTGCCCGCTCCTGAACGGTGGACCGTCCAGCTTACGGAAAAGGACTACCAGCGACGACCTGGGACTTAAACTGTTTTCAAAAAAACAATAAGATCTGCTGGAAATGCCCTGTGGTCTCTTTGGACAGTCGCAGCGCACTCCCCGCGAAAACTCTAAGCGTTGGTTGTGTTTACTCTCACAGGGCCGGCCTAACCTGGTGCCCTGGTCCTTTTGTTTTTAATCTGCCTACTATTGGTAATTGTTATTTTGTGGGTATTTGGGGAATTGTAATTGTTAGGCCCTAGGGTCACCTGCCCAGCATGAGTTCAGGTCCAGGGTCTGCCACAGTGGTACTCTTTGCCATAGGGACACTCCTCTCGTTACCTCCCGTTTCCCCCCCGGCACATGCGGGATGGAAAGGAATCCCTACTAACTTGGAAACAAACACCTATGAGTCCCTGAAGATTTGCTTTGTCCAAGAGTTTAACCTCTCTAACTGCTGAGTATGCTCCCAAATCCCGCACCACGCAGCAGGGTTACCCTGGAGGGTAGTTCCCCAAAATTGGTCAGATATCTGTTGGGGATGGTTCAGTAGGGGAAGAAATACGTCAGGTACCCCCTTGTCGCAAAACTGTATCATTGAATCCCAGTATGCATTAAGGGACGACCCCTGGAAACCACAGGCCAACTCAACGCAGATCCCTTCCCCTATTAGGCTGCGGTCAGTGGCCCCCGGGTTGGTGTGCTATCGACAGTTCAAGTCCAGCAATCACACCTGGTCCGCTGGGAATAGCACCTGTATTATTTATCCCCTGACAGTAACACCTCCATCCCTGTCTATGTTAATGGCAGATCCAACTCTACCGCCCGGTTCGGAACGTTTAGTGACACCCAAACAAATAGGTGGAGTAGCGGTTATAATGGCTTGGTAGGAAATGGCCACTCCTTTTACATTTGCGGTACCTCTGCCTATAAGTGGCTACCGCATCGGTGGTATGGAAGCTGCTATCTAGGATATCTTGCCCCTCCCCTTCGTGTCCTCCCTAAACTGCCCCCTGGCCGCCCCAGACAGCGTAGATCTTTGTATGCCACCCCAGAGCCCATTACGGAAGGAGACAGGTTGGGTATGATCCTCCTCCCATCCTATGGGGTGGGACGGCTAACCCAATTTTATCGTAGGCTCTCTGTGTTTCTCACCAAGTTCGCCAATGAAACCTTGACCATAGAGAAAAGCCTTAACGCAGAGCTTTACCAGCTCTGGTTGCTGTCCCTGCAAAACAGACAAGCCTTAGACTATGTTTTAGCCTCCCAGGGCGGGGTGTGTGCCCTTATTGGGAGTAAATGTTGTACTTATGTCCCGGAAAACTCACAGGACATTAATAAGCACGTCCTGTCAGCCGAACAGGCTTTTGAGCAGTGGAAGGCCCAGGAAAGGGAACCCACAGGTTTCGATTCCCTTTGGAGTTGGTTGCCCGACCTGGGAGGACTGGGGGGTGGCCTTGTGCGTCTCCTCCTCACAGGTGTGGTACTGTGCCTGGTCACCCTCCTCCTAATTGCTTGTTTTAAGATGCTCCTCCACCCCTGGTGTGTTTATTGGCACGAAGCACACCGGGCAACGAACCCCGCTGTTGCTGTCCTCGGGCACTCTGTGCCGGCAACAACATAATTGGCCCAAATTTTGCTAACCAAGATTTCTAAATTCCCATTCACCTGCTGGAACATGAAAGAATTTAGGCCCAGATCCACATTAATACTTAGGTGCCTAAATGTGGTGTTTAGGCACCTAAGCCCCACTTTTAGCTGAGACTGAGCTCAACAAATCCCCATTTGGCTACCACCAAATCATGTAGATTCCTAAACTGACTCAGGGCCTCAATTTTTAGGGTAAAAGTTTCTAAGCATCTATGTTTCTGCCTCTGCATGCGTGCTGTTGCCTCACTCTAGGTATCCAGATGCCTATCTCCTGCCTAAGGCCCAGAGGGTGAGCGAGTGAGACTGACTCTGTAGCCTTGTGGTTAGGACACCCACCTGGGAGATTGGAGACTCAAAGATCCTGATCCAATGATTCTTGAAAAGCAGAACAGCTGCAACAAGAGAGACTGAAGGAAACCCACCACATCAGAATATCGCATACTTCAGTAGATAGAGCACTCTCCTGAGAGGTGGAAAACCCAGGTTCAATTCTGCCTGAGGGGGAGAAAGGATTTGAACAAATGTCTCCTACCTCTTTTGTCCCTCTCAGGCAGAACTGAACCTGGGTTTCCTATCTCCTAGGTAAGCGCTCTAAAGACTGAGCTAAAAGTTATGAGGTAGGCATCACCACCACCTCCTCCGGCAATATTGTGTGGAACGAAGCAGGTGTCTAACTCATTCTCACAAGAAATGACGTAGGCCCCTAAGCCTCCTGACTCCAGGAGAGGTTTTTCAGGCTGTGGACTGCAAGCAGAGATAAGCACTTCCTTGAAGTCTGGACATAGGCGCCTAACTCCATGAAAAGGCTGGGGCTTAAGATACACCCCTGTCATCAGCATCTCCTATTGGCTAACTTAGATATTTCCCTATCAAGTGTGCTGACTTTTGTAGATCACACTTTCAAGGCCCTATCGCTCCTCATTCAAAGTACAGGGAGTCTCAGCATCTAAGTGACATTTTGTGGATTACATTGTTGTTCCTGTGATTTTCTAGGCAACTAAAAGTTAGAAGTTGCAACTACAAGTACCTTTGAGGATCCAGGCCTTAGTACCTTACAATGAGGTGCTTAATTTTAGTACCTGGACTGTATATTTGTTTGACTTACCCTTAGCAGCTCAGGGTCATCTGACAGGTACGTACATACCTCTGACTGAATTTTACCTATTTCCCAGAGGAAACAGGTACTATCTTGTAAGTAGTTTTAAAGTATTTCACAAGCGGTTGAGAGACTTGGAACTTAACATAAATGTGAAAATCTGTTACTAACCAAGACTTTTCACTGGAAGGTTTTGCAAATGAAAACTTTCCCTGATGTTGTATAGCTTTTGAATCTTAGTATGTACTGAAGTCCTTCCTTGTTTTGAGCTATGATTTCTCTACACTTCATAAATCTAAAAGAAAATAAACATATCAAATAGCAAATAAACTGACTATGGCACACTCAGAAGTGCATATACCTTTATGAAAAGTCAAAAACACAAATGAAGGCATACACAGAAAAAAAAACTCATGAAAAAATGCAGTTACTGCATGCATATTTAGAACATATTTTGATTAGTTTTGCACAAAAGCAGCTAGACGATTACTTAAAAACCATGTACAATAATTATTTTTGACAACTGAATTCAAACAAATCACCACGCCAAAATTTATCTTGTCATCACTGCTTCAATTAAAAGTACCAAATTTTTTATGGGAAAGGGGAAAAGGGTTGCAGTTATCTTATAGTCAAAGGCCTAATTTGAAAATGTCTCCTCTGCTACTATGGATAAATTGCTAAGAAATAACCTTTTTCATTTGTTTAATGCCAGATGTATAAGATAAATGTATTATTGTGCTGTACCGGATCACTAGATTAATCATATCCAGACTCCATTTAATTAGTTCAGCTTATTGACAGCACATTTAATTGTGAGATGTAGACTACCATGCAACATAACTTTAGGCTTTTCCAGTGGCATATGCAACAATTCCTCTCCAGTAATTTGCTATTTTAAATTATTTCACTATAGGAACCTCTGCTATATTATCAAATTTACAGTTGCTATTAATTTTTACATGATTTTTCTGTTTTATTGTCTGGTATCCTATTGATGCTTGCAGTTTCTTACAATTCCCAGTGATTATTCACAGTTTGCACAAAGTGGTAATTTTTAAGGAAATGTAAAAATTAATATTATCCGTTTGTAAAAAGACTGTTTCCCACTCAGTGTAATTGTGGAATGCTCAGGTCTGGACGTTTGTTAGTGTAGATTCCAAGGAAAGTGACTGAGTCTAAATAAAATTCACAGGTAGTTTAGTTACTACAAAACTCTTTATCTTCTGGCTATAATAGAAGGAGGACAGGAGATACTGGATGTGCTTTAATTAGGCTGCAAGTTTATTATTAATTGTTTGGGAGTACCTGGCAGATAAAAGTATACAGTGCAGATAACTCCATGATCATTTTAAAATCTACCCAGGGGGCTTCCTCAGCATCCCCCTTTCCATCCTGTTCCCCAGCCAACCCACTGCTGCGACCTGAGCACCACCACCCTTGCATGAGGGTTAAAGGTGGGCTATAAAGGAAGGGGGAGTTGACTCCCTGCTGTGCCAGTCATATAAGCCACAAACCCCCATTTCCATTTCTTTAACAAACAACTCTAAATCCTTTACCAAGCTATTTATCTGATCACTGTATCCCTTCCCTGTGGAGTACCTTCACTGGACAGCCGCCACAAAGAGGTGCCAGCAATTAGCTTGGCTGCCTCCCCCCACACCTAGCTGGGTTCCCAGACATCTCCTAATGTCCCCTTTAACATCAGCAAAACACGTCAGCCCCAAGTCTGACAGGTGAACCCCATTCTCCCTGAATAATTATGGTGCCCCTTATGCTATGTCGGGATGTGAAATTACTAACACACTATGACTCCCATGAATTTGGCCACCTCCCTATTCACACACCTCCTAGCCTTGTCGTCCTGAGGGGGCTTCACAGCTCCCAGTCACACCCTGCATTGCAGCATGTCCAGCCAATTTTTACTCCTGGGAAACGTTCCAAGGTCTGCCCCAAGTCCCTCTTAGCACTAAGCATTAAGGCTACCCCTTTACATGTTCCCAGATCATTTTCCCCTAGGGGCATCACAATTATATCTGTTGCCCACTCACGGGCTCCCACAGTATAAAGAAGAGGCATCAGCTGGTCCCATAACATGCCCCTCCTTCCACGCCAGCTCAGAACTGCTTCATCACTGAGCCCCACCTGCAAACCCTCTGACAACCTGGAAGCCCGCCTGTGGGCTCAGTAAGCAATACTGTGTCTGCAGAACCACACCACTGCCTGCCTGGCCCGTCTTCCTGCCTCTGGAATGAAAACACAACAGAAAATTAACACTGATTTCCCACCTCGGCTCTCACGTACATTCTGTATGCTTCTGAATGCCAAGGCCCAATTGCCTGAATTGCTCTAACCCCCATACTCAGCTGAGCTACTGCTATTTCTGCCCCAATCCTGAATGGGTGGGAACCAAATTCTTGGGTTGGGAGCCACAACCCATAACAAACTGGTATGTGAGGGCCCTCCTGTCACAGTGCATAAAGAGGGGCCCATCCCTTCCCAGTCTTATCGCCACGTATGCCCTCAAAGTCTCCACAGGGCTCACCACCCTGCCTGTAAGATAATGGATTCACCCTGGCCTCCTTGATCTGTATTTGACTTCTGCAAGTTTAATATAACCGTTTGCCCCTCCCAGTGTCTCTCTCTCCTTCCAAGGCCCTTCCAGAAAAATCCCTATAGGACCCAGGTACTAACTCGTTGATCCTAAAAGCTCTAAAACATGCTAGTCCAGAAATGCTACCCTGAACACCACCACCTCCTGTCCACAACAACGTACGTTCTCCAGGATCAACACAGATCCCTAAGCATATCAACTATGATGGGACGACATGTATCCTCCCTGGCGCAAGTGCTTTGTGACCACCCCACTAGAAACCTTCAAACTAAGAAACTGCTGCAAGGATCTGGGTAACTGTTCAGTCTACTGACAAACATAAGGGTTGATAGGCAACTGGAGATGGTGTCGTTAACAACCCAAAGACTGGCATTCTTAACTATGTACTGGAGCACATGTTCCTCTGTAATGGGCCACACAGAGGCCACATAGGTGACCGGGCTTCCAGATCCTGAAATTGCACAAAATTATTAAAACTTCTCTCATAGTGCCGCAAGACTTGCAGAGTCACCAACCTCTGCGCTAACGCTGCTACACTGATGATGATCATACGCCAAGGTTACATAGTGCTAGCAGCATCCACTCAGATTCCTTGCTGGCTTCTGGTGCCACCTCCCGAAATCTGTCCATCTGCAAATGAATCAATGCGTCTGCTATGCTCTTATCAACCTCAAGCACATCCTTGGAAGAGGAACAGATATTAGGCTGAAACACTGTAGCCCTTACCAACCTCATGACCCTGTGTGATCTGGAGGACTGACGATTAACAACATACCACCACCATGTTGTCACACCAGAAACACACTCTTTATTAGCAAACTCTGTTCCCCCAAGTAACCACTGCAACCAAAATGGGAAAAAATTCCAGAAACATCATGCCCTGCACTATCTCTTTTTGCATTCAGGTGGAGGGCCATTGCTGGGTACACCAACTGCCTTGGTAAAATACCCCAAAACGCATAGCTTCCAAAGCACCCAAGCTGATTTTAAATCAGCCTCCAGTAACCATTCCTCTCTCCATAACAACACACCATTAAAATGGCTCAGAAACTGTTTTCACACCTCCAAATCCTCTTTCCTCTCTCTAGTAATTCTCATAAAATGGTGAGGTCTTGCTATGCCTGTAGTGGCCACTGCCAGCCAGGCACAGAATGTCTGCTCTGGGCCACCACCCGGCAGGGAAAGTTAAGGTGCGCATTAATAGATTGCAGCTCACCAAGTGTAACTTTCTGGGCCCCCTATACCTCTCCTAAGCAAGCTCAGTAGCTCCTGAAGCTTATCCTGAGGGAGCCGCAATATGGCAGCCTTTATCTAACTCGTTTCACAGGTAGGTCAGTGTAGTGGAAGGTCCCTCTGGTTTTAACTCTGATAGGAATACCTCCCAATTTTTTAGCAAAGGCCTGAAAGGTGTCCAACAGGTTAACATACTTGTCCAACTTCACCCTGCTTGTGAACAAAATATAGTCTAAAAAATGTACAGCAAATAGCACATTTTAGACCATTTTTTGTTCAGTGTAGCAATGTACTATATTTTTCTAATGCCAAACAGGATATTGCACATCCCATGGGGGGCATAGCTTTAGGAAAATAAAAATTGTTCCTTAAAAGAGAAACCCAAAAGATTGAAGTCTGATGGATGCACTGGCAGCAGTCAAAAAGCATAATTGATATCACACACAGCCATCATTGCCCCTGGGCCTCAAGACCTAACCATGTGCACGACCTCATCAGTAGAGGAATAGCCCATAGAACACAAAGCTGGATCTATTCCAGCTACCCTGTCGGTATGACAGATAATGAATGAATTGATATTCACCTGGAGTCTTCTTAGGGACCAACCCTAGGGGGACAAATCCATAAGTTCTGTATACATAATTAATTGAATGGCCTTGCTACACTATTCTCATTTAATTCCTGTGTAATCTTTTTCTTTACAATATGGCACATCCCCACCAAGGGCTTCAAATTTTTAGACATCACATGACTCCTTTTCCTCATATAGAGGATGCTAAATCACACAATAAACCCATCCCACAAATATGCCCCACCTACTTTGTTAGGGTAATTCCAAAGGAGCACCCTTAACATCTCCGTCTTAACTGTGGATGGTGCCCTTGTCGAACTCACTGCTTTCAGCTCACCCCCCACGCCTCCCTGTGTTTTGTCCCCCATACTCTGCTAATGCCCCCATGGGCCTGTGGGTGGCACCTGACCTATCCCCCAGCCCATTCCCCCACTACGATCTTCCCTTATTGCTCTGTCAAAAACAGGCTATATGAGCCCCAAAGCACGTTTTGCAAGCATGCCTGAATTTGCAGATGCTATGAAAACAACCACTTTCATTGAATGCCTAGCAAATGTCATTACGTGCCTCAGGCCTCTGCTGGGCTTGCTATGGTGTTATCCATTCCATTCCAACCCCAGAGTATGATATGGTATGTCCCACCGGATCCCAGTTTGTGTTGTTGCCCTCAGTCTAAACTGTTAATCATAATTAAACCAAGACATGCCCCAACCATCTGATTATAACCATATATTTAAACAATGCTGGGCTTCTGTCTGGGTAAGCCTCTGCAATAACTCCTGTATAGATCAGGAAGGCAGCCTCCCAATTTTCCCATGCTCTAGCTACCCTTGGCTGCTTGGATTTTTCATTGCCCTGCTTGCTCTGTCCTGGCTTACGGTCTGTCAGCACTTCCCTGTGCAACAAAGACAATATGTCTACATAAAAAGAACAGGAGTACTTGTGGCACCTTAGAGACTAACAAATTTATTAGAGCATAAGCTTTCGTGGGCTACAGTCTACATAGTCACCTCTCAAAATTTTATCCCTAGTGCTACTGGCCAGGCGAACTCCCATTAGGTCAGCAACCCTATCATCCTCATAACTGACTGTTGGAGCACCCTCAGGGCCCTTTTGCCCCCCCCCCCCGCCCCCGCAGCAACCCTTGGGGCAGCAATTCTATCGCACAAATTTACAGTCTCTGTTAATGGGTGATTCGAAAGATGCCCAGAAAACTCCCACCATTAGTGGCTCCCATCCCCTGGCAAGGGGTCAACCCCACCTATCGCCTGTTTCCCAAACTCGGGACCATGCTGGGCTTCCATTACTACCCCTTCCCGACCCCACACCCATGTGTGCTCCCAGCTGCTGAAATAACTGCAGGTTAGCTTGCAGCAGCTGTGTAAAAAAAAAAAAAAAAGGTGTGTGTACCCCAGACATCTCTGATACAGCACCAAGGATTCCTGATCCTCCCCCAGGTCTATTTATTTCCCTGCTAGGTTCAACCTCCCCTTCCCCATGTAAGTCCCCCAAGGGGAAAAGTGAGCCAGATCCCTGAACCCCACCGAGGTCCCCCCTACAGACACCCATTGCCGCATTGGGTGGCAAGGGCTCACCTGCACACCCTGCCCCAGCAAGCTCTATCTGGTGCTGATCAAACTTGCCTCTGCCAGCAGTAGCACCCTCCTCTCCTGCAATTTGTTGAACCAAATGTCCTGGCTCTTGGGCAACCCACTACACCCTGCAAGCCCTGCAGTGCTGTGGAAACAATCTGAAAAGCAACCACCTGGACCACCTGAATCAATTCTCTGGTGCCTGTCCCACCAGCAAACACAGTCAGCTCACCGACAGGGATGTTTGTTTCTCCTGAAGGAGACTCCCTTTGATAAACCGACAGACCAGCCTGAGATCCTCCAACCCCAGTCCAGCCCAAGTGGTGAGGATCCCACCACCTGGTCCCCCCATGGCTTCTCTAGCCCCACTCCGGTCATCCTGTGCTGGGTTTGAAAATCCCTCCCCTCCCTGTTCTAGCACTCCTGCTATGCCTAGCTGGAAGGGGGAAGTCATCGTACCCCTCGCTCTTGCCTACCTGCTCTGGCTTGAAGCAAAGCCTGAAACCCAATCCCTCTTACCTACTCCCACAGCCTGCCTGCTACAGCAGCCATGGGTGGGTTGGGGTCCTTTCCCCCTCCCCGCTGATTTGATACAGCTCCGAGCTCTTTCACTAACTGACTCGTCTTCCCCTGCTGTTCCCACCCGCTTTGCCCTCTGTGGTCTGGAGGGGGGGAATTCCATCCCCTTTCCCCACTCTCAATGTCCTGTTCCCACGCGGCACCATGCACACTGCAGAGCCAGAGTCCTTGCTACTCCATAGAATCATAGAATATCAGGGTTGGAAGGGACCTCAGGAGGTCATCTAGTCCAACCCCCTGGTCAAAGCAGGACCAATCCATACTGCTGCTCCGCTTGGTCTGGGTGAAAGAGGGCTTCTCCCGCCCAGCTTGCACCTATATAATCTCCCCTCTCTTCTGGTCACCTGGGGGATGAGTGAGCATCCCCACACTGACCCGCAGTGTGTGCAGCAACCTCTTTGCTTCTCTACCCCTTTAGGAGGTATACCCATTTCCCTGGCAAGCCAGATAACATTCCCCACCCCACTGAATGTGCGGTGTGGCCATTCTAAGCTCAACTTGGCTCTCCAAACGTAAAACAAAATTGTTTTTCACTAGGGAGGAAGGTATCTCCTGGCCACTCCAACAATTAAAGATCTCAACAAATTTTCTAAGGACTTCCTTCATGTTCATGCAGTATTGCTACTGAGTTCCTGCTCTCTATTACACTCCTATGCAGTCCAGATTTTAGCTCTGAAGGCCTCCGTTACATTTATTCAGTACCTACCATGTTACTAAAAAGTATTAAAACTCTAAAATACATTAGTTGCTTATTTGCTGCTTAAAAACATAAAATACCCAGGGGGTACATCAACTCATCTAGATGTTTGCCTAGTTTTACATCAGGCTACATAAAAAGCATTAGCAAAGTCAGTACAAACTAAAATTTCATACAATGACTTGTTTATACTGCTCTATAAATGATACACTGATGTGTAAGTATAATATTTATATTCCAATTGATTTATTTTATAATTACACCTCTACCCCGATATAACGCTGTCCTCGGGAGCCAAAAAATCTTACCGCGTTATAGGTGAAACCGCGTTATACTGAACTTGCTTTGATCCGCCGGAGCGCGCAGCCCCACCCCCCCGGAGCCGCTACTTTACTGCGTTATATCCGAATTCGTGTTATATCGGGTCGCGTTATATCGTGGTAGAGGTTTATATGGTAAAAATGAGAAAGTAAGCAATTTGTCAGTAATAGTGTGCTGTGACACTTTTGTATTTTTATGTCTAAGTTTGTAAGCAAGTAGTTTTTAAATGAGGTGAAACTTGGGGTACACAAGGGGTACAGTAGTCTGGAAATGTTGAGAGCCACTACCCTAAACTCTTCATCAACACTATTTTGGACTAACAGCGATGGGTCAGCAAATATGTCACTCATAATCTGCCTGACTTCAAAGCTGACTGCCATCAATGAAATATATGCTAATATCAAAGAACTTTGGTCAGGCCCTAAAAAATCTTAATTTCTTCCTTGCCTCATTTATGTCCAGCAAGCTCTCAGGCTCTGCAATGATGGGAAAGGTGGCAGATGATGGAGTCTTCCACCCAACCTGTGCAGTGCTGGGCACAACTGCAGTATTTCTGCTATTCTGATGACAAGAGCAGCAGCGAGTTAGCAATGCTAAACTATCCCAGAAAGGGGCAGCAAGGAAACAGGGCCACTGCAGACAGCAAATGTGGCCTGCCACAAAGAGGAGCACACAATGCAACCCCCCCAAGAGGTGAGCATACACTACACAAAATGCCATTAGAGCAGGAGCTCTGAGAGGTGAGACTCCATACCACCTGCACAACTACTGAAAATATATACATAAGAAATATAACAAAGCCTATCATTGGAATTACACCAGGGGTTCATTTGGCCCACTATTTGAAACAGTAACTCTGAAGAATAATGCAGTTTAACTTCAAAATCATCACATCAAAAAAACAAAAAAACAAAAAAGCAAGAGATACAAAGAAGCTACACGTATATATTCAAAGACATATTATCTCAGTATTGATATGTTCCCGTTACCTCATGGATTTCAAGCCATGCCTCCATTTTTGTGGATGGAATTTTGTTATGCACACACACTTGTGCACCTGCAGTGACTTGCTTGAAGAAAGTATGCATGAATTGAGTGTACAAAATTATGCCTACAAAAACAGAGCCCAGATCTGAAAACCAAGCCTCAAAACAATGAAAAATTATTCAAAATGATTTCTCATAAATTATATACTACTGAGAACAGTAACATTCATTTGTTGGCACACAATCAAATTACAAGGCCTTCTGCAAAAACACTCTTTCTACAAAATTCGTTTAGTATTGCAGATTTTCTTTTTACCATCTGTTGAGCGCTTTTCTCCACTTATAACAACTCTGTTCTGTATGCAAGAAGCATGCAGTGCCTCCTAAATTAAAAAGGGTCACAGAAAAAAGTACTACTCCCAGAGCCAAAAAGAAAACTATTACTGACCAAAAATGTGTGCTCTGAAAGTTTAGCAAGTCCTTGTTTAAAATCAAGCTGTTTCTTTTGAAGCCCATTCCTATGAAATGCCAAGTGCCCCAACTCCTATTTACTTCAATAGGAGTTGAGGATGCTCAGCCCCTCATAAGATTAGAAGTGTGGTATGTAAACATTTTGCCAAATTTTATATCATGACCTAATCCCAAACAATGTTTGAAAAAAGGAATTTTCCCGGGTCCATGTTTGACTTTTAAACAAGAGTGTATAAAATATACCAGAATGTTACCCTCTAACTCTATATGTGAAAGAGACGAACAGTCTGGGGGAGGCCCTAAAAGGTTGCGTCCTTTCTAAATAAAAGGCTAAGACTCTTCTGACATCTAGGGTATGACAAGCAGCTTCCTCTCTAATTTGGAGATGTTTCTGGTACAAACTGGAAGCTTAGTGACCTGGTTAATGTGGAAGTCTGAGGTGACCGTAGGTAAAAAGCGGGGCTATGTCCAGAAAGATACCTTTTCATTATAAAAGGTGGCGTAGGGGGGGTCAGCCATTAAAGCTCCTGATTCTCCAATTCTCCTAGCAGAGGTAATAGGCTCTAAGAATGCAATTTTCATGGAGAGGTGTAGAAGGGGATACACTTAGCCAGTGGTTTGAAGGGAGGCCTCATCAGGGAATTAAGGACCAAATTTAAATCCCATGCCAGACTAAGGCTGTCTAGCATGGAGGAAAAGGTTTGATAATCCTTTAATAAATTGAGAGGTGGTAGGGTGCACGAAGACTGAGAGCCCTTTGACTATGGAGTGGAAAGCTGTAATTGCTGCTGGATGAACCCTAACAGAACTCAGAGACAGCCCAGACTTCTTCAAATTCAGAAGGTGCTGTTCAAAACACCAGTGATGGAACCTCTTCCACTTTTGCGGGTACGTCTTTCCAGTTGATTATTTTCTAATATTGAGCAAAAAACTGATCTTGCTCTTCCCTGGCAATTTATATAGTATATGGGGGCTCTGTTGTCTGTCAATATTCTTACAGATCAGCCTTTGATCACAGGTAGGAAGTGTTTGCAAACCTATCTGACTGCTCTGAGTTCCAGTAAATTGATGTGAGGAATGGATTATTGAGTGGACAATTTGACTGTGATGATGAGCTCCCCATCCAACAAGAGACACATCTGTCATTTGTCACAGAGGGAGATGGGGGAGTGAAGGGAAGTCTGAAACATACTTTGACTGGGTTCTTTCATCAACTGAGGGAACCTAGATCCTTCTGTAGAATCAATACTAATTTGCCATGACGGTACTTACTGGGGGTGCAAACAGTCCTCAGCCAAACCTGGAAGAGATGAAGGTGTAGCCTGGTGTGTAGTGTCAAAGTGCCAGATGGCCCAGGAGTGGCAAATACATTCTGGCTGTTGTCTGAGGACTCATTTCAACCTGAGAAATGAGGTCTGTTAGTGGTATAAACCAGTCCATTGGTAAGTAAGCCCTGAATATTGTGGAGTCTATGACAGCTCCGATAAACTATACATTGGACTGGTGCAAAGTGGACTTTTTTCTGTTAAGTTGAAGTCCCAGCATGTCAAATAGAGTTATGGCCTTTCTCACTGCAATGTGAACTTTGCTGTAAAAGGGGGCCTTGAGAAATCAATCATCAAGACAGGGGAAGACAACTATTCTCCACTGACGTTGTTGAACAGCTACAACCGCTAAAACTTTTGTTGCTGGGTGTGGTGGAGAGTCCAAAGGGGGAGCACTTAATTTTGAAAGTGCTCCTGGCTAACTCCCTTTATTCTTGCATCTGATTATCTATGCGGATGGTAAGGTCCACAAAGGTGTCTAGGCCTGTAGGACTCTCTATGCAGGCCAGTTCATCTTTGATTTCTTCCTGAAAGTCCCATCCGAACAGGTACACCTGCACTTCTTGGTTCCACTCTGTATCTGCTGTGAGGCAGCAGAGGCATGCGGCAGGAGGCCACTGTGGCTTGCCCCTGCTGGAGTCCCCTTAGGGCAGCCTTGGCCATTCAAGCTCGGTGCGGGTCAGCGAAGATGGCTGTCTTTGACTGAAGAAAGGCATCACAGTTCAACAGTGCTGAGCTATGGCCTTCCAGCAAGGAGGAGGCCCAGTCGAATGCGTCTCCTGTAGGCAGGCTGATTACCAAGGCCACCTTGGGGACACATGAGAAACAGAAAGTGACATTGGTTCATGAAACCCGGAACTGCTGGCAGTTCCCTTTGAACTATTTGGGCAAGATGCTGCAGGCTGTGTTTGCAGCACAGTATTCTCAACACCGAACTGCCTCATTTTCTCCTGCAGCTGCTGGTTGTCCGAGGTCAGCTGCATAACTTGGGCCTGCAGTGCTTGATTATCCACCTGGAGGCGGAGGGCCCATTTGGAAGTCTGAAGTTTCTGATGGCCACAGTGGTGCTGCTGGGTCCGTCCTTCTTACACCAGGCTCAGCCCTGCAGAGTTATTGTGGTCCTAAAAAGCTGTCACTGGGTCGCAGTCACGGGTGGCCAGACCTAGTAGTCAGAGCCAGAGTCCAGAATGATGAGACGGCAGTCAAGAACTGGCTTGATCAGGATACTGGGAGGTCTGAAGTGGGAGAAAGTGGAGATCAGAACCACAAGTCATATGCCAGGATTCATGCTTAGTCGGGATGCCAGGAAATCAAGCTGCAGGAGCTGGATGCACAAAGCACAGTCCAGAGCAGGGTGGATCCCAGTTGTCTGGATAGCTTCCTGTTTTTGCTGCTGGCTTAGGTATAGCCAGCGGCCAATCTGCTGCTCTGGGACTTTGTCAATTGGATATCAAGGGCAGACCTCACCCTGGGGCTGGGCTTTGTAGGTCCCAGGTAAGCAATTGTCAGTAGGCTGCCAGGTGGAGGGTTGGAGTGTGGCTGCTCCCATGAATCCTATGGACCCAGGCCCAAGACATGTTGGTCATGGCAACTGGGAAGTGAATGGGGTGAGACATCTGTGCTGTTTGTCACTTGCTAAATTTTCTCTTATTTGCAGGCGTGCAAATTCCAAGAGATTGGAGGGAAGTCCTGGAATCTTTTTTAAGAGTGCAAGGACTCATCAGTGGATTCATTGAATAGTTTGGATTTGTCAAAGGAGAGATCCCCAACAGTATTGTGGATTCTCTCAGGATCCACAGTGACTGATGTCAAGAAACAGCACATAACAATTGCCGTTGATACTGAGCATGCTGCAATGTAAGCTGCTTCCAGGGACGCTGGAAGAGATGTCCTCACTAACAACTGGCCCGCATTGATGATAGCCTGAAATTGCTCTCGTTGTTCTTGTGGCAGATGGTCAATAAAGGCACTGAACTTCCCATAGTTGGTGGAGTTGTTACTTGGTGATTCTAAATTGTAGTGAAGCAGAATAATTACTTTTATGGCCAAACAAATCTAACCTCTTTTGGTCCTTATCATGAGAGGTGACTCTTAAAGTGGTGTTGCTCGTTACATTCATTGACTGCATTAACTACCTAAGAGCATGAGGTTGAATACAGGGACTCTGATCCGTTAAGGGGAACACAGTAGTTTTTATCAGCTCTCTTGCAGTAGAGGGTATGGTAGTTGGACTCTGTCAAACTGTCTTTGCAAGTTCAAGCAGAACCTTGTTTGTAGGCAGAGTTATCTTACCAGTGGAGGCAGTACGAAGGATGTTAATCAGTTTATGCTGAAACTCATTAATCTCTTCCAACAGGATCTGGAGAGAATCTGCAATATCATGAGATCCCGAGATTGCTTAAAATCATGCATGTCTGAGTGGGATGGTGGCATCACCGCATCATCAGGTGAGGAGAAAGAGAGATTAGTGGCAGGGGCTGATAAAAAGCTACATCTATCCACTGACCCCCAAAAGACTCCTTTTGAGGAGATGACCAATGGGAGAGATCTGGATGGGAGAGATCTGTTGCCTCTGATGCTCTTTATGAGTGTAGCTAGGAGCTCAGGAGAACTGTTCCCTACAGATAGCCCATGCAACCCAGAATGACCAGTGGGGAGGTTCATATGGGAAGGGAGGGGGCACCCATGAATGCTCAGACCAGGAGGAGCAAGGGGTGGCCTGTGCCTTGAGGATTCCTTTATGGAGAAGGTATTGGGAGAGGCAGCTCTGGATTGGTAATTGAGTGAATCCTGAACAGAAATCTGGCAGTCAGAGGAGCTCTCTCATCATAGTCCAGCGGAGAGATAGGGCAGATGATCATGAATTTGGGACAGGGAGTCTACCCATTTGAGTGGGCACCAGAAAGCATGTCTGTGTCAGGGAATGGTTCAATACCAGCAAGAAACGAGAGTCCGATACCGAGAGTCTTTCAATACCCATCAGTAGAGGTGATTCTGGTTCATCCAAAATGACCAAATTTTTAGATTGTCATCCTGAATCCCAGTCCAGCATCTTAATCACAAAACCATCTTGCCAAGGTTTGCATTTTAAAAGCTGTCATAATTTCTTATCTACCTGTTTAATCTGAGTTTAAATTAACATTAGTAGCATAATGAAAACTAACCTTTTAAAAATTGATCAACATGTATCTTTGTAAGACAGACACTTTTTAGCTTCAATATATTATTGAAGAGATACAAAAACACATATCAGTTGTCAAGTTATAAATTAAAGCCAAGAGCCCAACACTTTCCCTTGACCTGAGTTTCAATGACCCTTTCCAATGAGATGCTGTAAATTCTAAACAAACCACATATTCTTACTCTAACTAAACAATTGTAAAACCAAATAAAATCAAATTTAAAGAAAGGCAAAAAGACAGTTCCCTGGATGAGCCCTTTTAGACATTTTATCATAAGCTTCAGGCCAGGGCACACTTTCGGTATAAGTACATATATAACAAGATCCTTAATAAAGACATCTTATAATAGAAATGCTGGCAGATTCTTGGCTATAGTAACAGTAAGAAGCACCACTGTTATTCTTAAAACGTAGGGTTGTTAGAAATAAACACTGTAACTGTTGTACTCTTATTACCTTTCTAACAATATACAGTACTGTACCAAACCTGTTTCCTGAACTATACTGTATGCTGTTCTTTGATGGAAGTTAACAGTTTTCCATCATTTTGTAGTTAGAGGAAGTTTGGTGCCCCCTGCTGTTAAAAAACACAATTTAGCCATTACATCTCATTCTATGCAGTCCTCAATCTATGCAGTCCTCAATAGAACTCTCTATACAGACTACTTATGATTTAAGGCTGATGAATTTTAACACAATTATAAACACTGTAACATGTACCTCATTCTAACACACAAAATGTATTGATATAGTCTGGCTTACCACAATAGCTGGCAGTGGTACCTACAAGCTGTATGCACATTACATACCACTCAGGTTTGGCCCTGCAGTCCCTCTGTCATAGGACCAAAACTGAGTGAGTGGCATTGGAACCCCTGTATTCAGGGTGGGGTAGGGGGAAGAAGGGTGTCAGCACCGTTCAGGTCTGGCCCTGCAGCCACAGGGTTAAACCTGAGCAGGCACACTGGGCAGTAGGGCAGCCAGCACTGCTGCTTCTCACAACAGCTGTGGGGCTGGCTCCTGCACCAGGGCTCTCTCCTGGAGGCCTACCCAGCCTTGCCCCACTTTCAGCAACCCGTGTCCCCCTCCGGAATGAGGAGTGACACTGCACCTGGGCAGGATGGACTGGAAGGTGGGGGCTGAATGTGGCGCAGATCAGACGGGCGAGGTGCTGGGGCCAGCGGCTGCAGTGGGGATGGCTCCACAGGGACTGACACAGTGTACCACAGGAAAAATTCACTTGCCTTCAATGGGCTAAACCCAGAGAATAAACCTCTGCATTTACAGATGAATTTGTCCAAAGTCTGAAAATATATCCTCTCTCTCTCAAGCTGATAGTGGGAGGAAAAGGTTTAATTAAAAATAAATAAAAATGAAATACACAATACACTTGTATAGAGAAGGATTAGGATAAATTCACCTCACATCAGGAAAAAGTCCTACACAGAGACTCCCACAAAGAGCACTGCAGTGAGATGTTCCTGATCTAACCTCTTTCAATCAACCCCCTATAAGCTTATGCACTTTCATTTTTGTGAATTTTTATCATCTGATTGCTAAGTATGTGGTGACAAGCAAGCTGAAAATCATGGCACTGAGACACCACAGAACAATTCATTGTTCAAAACACAAGTCCACTTGTGGCACTACCCACATCCTCTGGTCCTAAGTAGGATGGTACAAAGTGGGGTGACATGGTAGGGTCAGTGAAGGAAGCCTAGGGAGAAGGGTCGGGTTCGCAGATTAACTGGAGAAGTGGGGGAGTTTGGAAAGAGGTCTGGTGGTAAGGAGGGAGGATTTTCTTCTTTTGTGACACGTCGGACTAGGTCATGTATTTCTGTAAGTGTGGTTTGCACTTCTGAGTCCATACTCTTATGGGAAGGTAATATCACAGGGGCAGGGGTGTGATGACTGCACACCTTGCCATGTGTGCTTAGAGAGCCTGAAAAACACATTTTATAAATGATCATTTAAATATTCCATACATAAGACTAGCCTTAATGCAACATTAAGGTTGAGAAATCAAGCACTCTGAAGTCAGAAAATACAGAACTAAGATTGAAATCTAATTTTTAGTTTTCCCACTCAGCAGATATACCTTAAAAGCTCTCTACGTTATTATAGCCAGAGCTGTGCAGATAACGGATATTTTTGGTTCGGTGGCCATTCCAAAAGTCTAAAATATTTCATTTGGGGTTGAATGAAACATAGTTTACAATTTGAAATGAAACATTTCTTTTTATCTGAGTTATTTTAATGAGTTACTTTAATGAAATCAAAGTCAATTTAGAAAAGTCAAGTCATTTCAAATTAAAATGTTTCATTTGGAAAATGTCAAAATTTTGTTTTTGTTTCAGCCAAAAAATATCATCCATTCTAATTATAAATGAATGAAAAAATAGACTTATGGATAGGTAATACCTTCTCCAACTAAAGAACCAGATTTGCATTCCTTTTTTAGCCCAATCTTGTCCCCTTCTAAAATCTCTAAAAAAATAGCAATTTCCATTTTAAGTTTTGATTGTTTAACCTGTGGCAGTAGAAGATTCTTGCCCAAATGTGAGGGTGTTCAAGTGAGGCATTTTTAAGATAAGAGATTTCAGTGGAATAACAGTATCTACAGACAAGCTACTGAAAAGAAATATCCTCAGCGATGTTAGTGATCAGATTTCAATAATAATTCCCACTCTTTTTGAAACAAAATAATTCCATCACTCTTCTTTCATATTCACATCAAAGATATGAAGACCCAGCTGGTAAACTCTATTATTATAGGTTAAAAACTAAAACTAGGCATCACTTTCTCAAAACTGTTATGTTAAAACACAGAAGTGAATATTGCTTGTATCTGTCGAGAAAACTAGAGTACTCAGGTTGAAATCCTGGCTCCACTGAAGTCAACTGGAGTTTTGCCATTGACTTCAATGGGGCCAGAATTTCATCCTGAGTATCTAGAGTATTCATTTTAAATGGCCTCTCCTTCTAAACTCACATAAAAGGTGATTCAGCTTAAATAAGAAAATTAGCCTTATAGTACATATAAAACTAAACAATTTGTTTTCTGGTGTTATTCTTGTATCTCTGTGTAGCTCCTGTGCTATTCCTGGAGCTCCAGTGTTATCCGCATTAGCACAGCTTGCAGCCTCAGCAGACTTTGATGTTAATCATACAGAAAGACCACAGGCTCGGTTCAGTGGCGAAGACTCGGACAAGTTTATTGTCAACAAAGCACGGTATCAGTACCACGGTTCACTGGTTATAAGCACACTAATGCATGTAGTGTGACAAGGTATCAGCTCATTCAACGTAATGTCCCCTAACCAATACAAAGATGCCTCTTCTTCCACTCTCCTTTTATACATTGATACAAACAAGTTACATATTACATTCCATATTAGTTACCATCCTTGTACCATGTATCTCATAATTTGACCAAAACATCCTCATCCATTATCCTGACATCCCAGCCTTATCTTTACGAGAGGTCTGTGTATTCTTGCGACATCCTCTCAGAAATATGTTTGCTTGGTCAGCTACTGTTACTACTCTAACTTCTCCAGCGCATCATCAAAGATCTACAACCTATCCTGAAAGATGATCCCTCACTCTCACAGATCTTGGGAGACAGACCTGACCTCGCTTACAGACAACCACCCAACCTGAAGCAAATACTCACCAGCAACCACACATCACTGAACAAAAACACTGACCCAGGAACCTATCCTTGCAACAAAGCCCGATGCCATCTCTGCCCACATATCTATTCAAGTGACATCATCATAGGACCTAATCACATCAGCCATGCCATCAGGGGCTCGTTCACCTGCACATCTACCAATGTGATATATGCCATCATGTGCCAGCAATGCCCCTCTGCCATGTACATTGGCCAAACCGGACAGTCTCTACGCAAAAGAATTAATGGACACAAATCTGACATCAGGAATCATAACATTCAAAAACCAGTAGGAGAACACTTTAACCTGTCTGGTCATTCAATGACAGACCTGCGGGTGGCAATTTTGCAACAAAAAAGCTTCAAAAGCAGACTCCAACGAGAAACTGCTGAGCTTGAATTGATATGCAAATTAGATACAATCAATTTAGGCTTAAATAGAGACTGGGAATGGCTGAGCCATTACAAACACTGAATCTATCTCCCCATGTAAGTATTTTCACACTTCTTATCAAACTGTCTGTACTGGGCTATCTTGATTATCACTTCAAAAGTTTTTTTTCCTCTTACTTAATTGGCTTCTCAGAGTTGGCAAGACAACTCCCACCTTTTCATGCTCTCTGTATGTGTATATATATCTCCTCAATATATGTTCCATTCTATGCATCCGAAGAAGTGGGCTGTAGCCCACGAAAGCTTATGCTCAAATAAATTTGTTAGTCTCTAAGGTGCCACAAGTACTCCTGTTCTTTTTGCGGATACAGACTAACACGGCTGCTACTCTGAAAACTACTCTAACTAGGCCTACTTTGGTTTACAGTCTACTTTTGTTCATACTTGTAGCCATGTCAGTGGCTCCAGCAAGGCCTACATCTGGTAACTAACAAATAATTGATTCAAGGACATTACAAAATTAGTTTTTTCCCAGATTATACTGAACATAACCTCCCAATTAATATTTATCCTGCTGCTTACTGAATCTGCTTCCATTTTTGTGGCTACTATCACACCATGAGATGCAGAGACACCGACTTTCTGGTGTCCCCGGGGATGCTCGATCCCTGCTCCGCCCCAGGCCCCACCCCCACTCCACCCCTTCCCCCAAGGCCCCAACCCCACCTGCCTCTTCCCACCCCCGCTCTGCCCCACCCCTTCCTGCCCCCATTCTGCCCCCACCCCGCCTCTTCCTGCCCTGTTCTATCCCCTCCCCCAAGCACACCCCACCCTTGCTCCGCCTCTTCCTGCCCCTGCTCCTCCCCCTTTCCCTCCAGCAGGGCCGGCTTAATGACCCGCGGGGCTCGATTCCAATACCCGGCGGCAGTCTGGGGCTTCAGCGGCACTTCACGGTGGGGGGTCCGCTCTGGGGCTTCCGCGGCACTGAAGGACCCCTGGCCGCCGAAATGCCACCGAAGACCCCCGGAGCGGGGCCCCCTTAGGCGCGGGACCCGATTCCGGGGAATCGGGTGAATTGGCTTGAAGCCGGCCCTGCCCTCCAGCCCCTCCTGCACATTGCTGAATAGCTGATCACTGGTGGGCGGGAGGCGCTGGGGAGGGGCTGATCGGCGGGGCTGCCAGTGAGTGCTGAGCACCCACTATTTTTTTCCCATGGGTGCTCCAGCCCCAGAGTTGGCACCTATGATGAGAGGTGTGATAACCTAGGTTTCAGTCAGGCTTCCATAATACAGATAATCCTTTAAAAATAAAAACGGGTGTTTTCATTGTATTACACTGTAAAATGTTAAAATATTAAGATTAAATTTAAAATACTAAATCAAGTTTTGGCTATAATTGAGAACCAATGCCATGCAAAAAATAAACATAACAACATATGACCAATACCTGCTCAGTTAAAGTAAACATGTTGTTTACACATATCACTAAATACTTTCTTCTGAATTTGTACATTCAATAAGTAGGTTTATCATGTGTAACAACATCCTCTGATGCATCAAATATATAAATAGAGAGGAATTGGGGAGGTGAGGGTTAAAAAAGGAAAGATAATTTTGTAAATGTATTTCTCGTTCTTCAAGCCCTCAAAGTGGGGGGGGGGGAACATTGCAGAGAGAAACTTAACAGACATTACTTTTAAAAAGTGTGGTGGCTGTGTAGGTCTTATGTGGTTTTGCACTCTGAAACCTGTGAAATTCCACACATAAAATGTCCTTGTAGCTGCCATTTTGGACTCCTTCCATAATAGCAATTAAGGCTGAGATTTTCAAAGCTACCTCAGGGATTTGGATACCTAACCTACATTTAAATTAATAGAAAATGGGCATCCAAATCCCCTCAGTTAGCTTTTAAAATCCCACTCAAAGTTTTAAAAGCTTTTTTTCCCCCTTCTTCATTTCAGAGAGGTATTTTAAAGCCAAAACAAAAATTTTAAAATGTCACATAATGGCAATGAGAATTGTCTCCTTGAAAGAAATATAAAATTGCAGCTGCAATATGATAGGTTTCATGGGACAGTGCAAAATCTTGTGATTTGTCCCAAGGCCAATCAGAGATACAAGTTGGAACACTCTATTTAACTTAGAAACACAGCAGCTGCACCTGCATAGTCATTTATCCAGACTGATTTTTTTCCACTGTACCAATTCTGAAATCAATTCATTGATTTTAATATGAGTTTTTGTGGTATTCTAGTGGCTCCATTTACAGTGTATTGTAATGGGTCTAAATGACTCATGGACCTAATCCAATCGGAATGAAATTATGCCTATACAATAGTATATATATTAAGGGTGAAATACACTTTGTGCAGAGGATTAATGCAAGGCCTATATACCACGTAAGTCCTCACGAGTAGGGCCTGAGTGGTGCTTTGGCCTTGTGCTGGCCCTCTGGCAAACAGGTGAATTTCACTCCAGAGTATAGTACTGTCTTAAAAGAAAATCAACACAAAAAAATCTGAAACTACTAAAATTAATATTACATTTTGATATCTACTACTAAAAGAGTACAGCCTATTCAAATAGTTTGTTTTGAGTGTAAAATTATGGTGTATGTATAGTGTACCAAGGTTAAGCACTATGAAGTTTAAACCAATCAATTATTAACTCCTGAAATATTGGGTTTACAGTGGCTTTACATTCCATAGCTGAAATATAGTAGCATGGTGTCACTACCTAGCATTGTTAAAATTACATATCCCCATAAAAACAGCAGTGATTTCTTGAGTAGATACTAGATCTCTGACCTGAATAATACCTATTTTTACCTCTTACCAGGCATGTGCTATTTTACTGCTGGAAGTTTTAGAATCCTTCCTGAAATTTATACTGAGGACATTCTATTAATATTTATATCACACAGTAGATTATAATTAATCTCATTCCTTCATTTCCTCTGACCTAGCAATAACTTTGTTGTTTGTTATAATACCTGTTCCTGGTCATTTTGTAAAACATCTCATGACCATCCCTGGTAAAACAAAAATAGTTTCACCTTTTAATTCTGTTCTTTCCTTTTATGGTTTCAGTAAATAGAAAACTATAATTACAGTCACACTGCTATTACATAATTAAAAAAAAAAATTAATCAGAAAGAGTTTAGTGTAGCTGGATACTTTATTCATCAGTGAGATATTTTCAATGGAAAAATAGTTAGAATGTAAAGATTATATATGAAAACAAACTTCTTGGGGCTAATTCTCTACTGACTTTCACATTGTGTAGTCTTTCACTCACACCTGTGCAAAGCAAATGTAAAATGTTATCAGATCTCAATGGTAGGATTTGCACATGGGTAAATATCACAAAAGCTGCAAGGGAGCAGAGAATCAGACCCCTTCAATTTTTAAAAATTCTTAAAGGCTGTTATCTCTTATATTGAAAATAATCTGTTACTATTGTTATACATAATCATTTTATGATAAGTAATAGTTAAATGTAAGTCTTCTGACACAGCTTTTACAAATTTTACCGGTTTGGTCATTACTTTTGTGAAAAGTGTGTCACGCTAACTTTGTAGTCAGGAAATCCTGAGAGTCAGTGCTTGCAATTTATAAGAACTGGGTTCAAGTTTGTTTTGGTCACATCAAGTAAGTTTTATGGTATTAGAATACTACTGCAGATTTGTTTCTACATCATAAAACTACAAGAAATGTGACAGAAACTGACTAGACTAGCAATCTCCATTCATGAAAATGTGGTTCTGTAGTCAAAAAGCAGTATTGCTGCAGTAGAGAAAAAACTGAACTGGAAAAACCAAGTATGTAGGAAGGTTCCACAACTTTTGTTTTCATGATGCCTGGCTGTGGACAGTACTATTAATCTTTCACATGCACTAAAAGGCAACATTTAAAAAAAAAACCCTCTCTTAAAGCTCCTCTCTTACTGACACACCAAATTGAACAAGCAAAGCTGTGGGTCATTTTTCACACACTCACCTGCTTCTGAAGCCACCTTTCTCGCTTTCTTTGTTTTTTCCTCAAATTCTTCAACTTGTTTCTCTCTCTTTTGCTTAGCTTTTGATTGACAGCAACCAAGGAAAAATTGGCAGGCTGCAGAAGATCAACAGATGTGATGTGCTGCTGTCCAATGTCCTCTTCTACAGCACTCACAGATGAAGAGAGGTCCATCATGAAAGGCAGTTGGTCAGCAGTGGTATCCCCAGAACATTGATCAGAAGCTTCAAAACTGCAGTCACATTCTGTCTCTCTACAGGTTAATGTATTGCAGGAAGTAACTGAAAACTTTTTTGGTAGCTCATCAGTATCAGAATTATACAGGCCCTGAAAGGAATTATTATATCTACTGGACTCTAATTGCAAGCTACCTCTTGGGTAAATGGGTTGTGTTTCATTTTGCCTGTGGTAAATAGGCCCCTTACTGGAAACTCCATACAAACTAGGCAACAAGACATGTCTCTCTCTGATATTCAAATCCAAACTGTGTGTTTTTCTATGACAAGTTTTTACAGTGCATCTCTCATTCACAGACCATGAAGCTGAAGGACTTTTTTTTTTATTAAACACTTTGAAGTGCAGTTTTTTATTGTTCATCTCAAAGCTGGTTGATCTCACCTCTAGGCAAAGTGCTTCTGTTAATCTTCCAGTACCATTTGTGGTTTTGGCATTGTATGAAAGCCCTTGATTTCTGGGTCCCAAAATTCCACCTGTCACACTGTGCTGTATTTTGTTATTAGAACCAGATGGAACTTTGCAAAGTGACGTGTGTTTTACTGATGATCTTGCTAATCTAAATGAACAAGCTGGCTGATAATCAATCCGACTCTTGCAGAGATGTATATTTGCAAACAGGCCACAAGAACATTTTGTATTGCTGACAAAGTTAAAGCCTCCCAAACGGGCCCCACAGAATGGGCAGTTCAGTTTTCCAATCATCCACTCTGCCTATAGATGAGAGAAAAAACAATGAATTCATTGTAAATAAAAAAGAAAGTAACCACTAGATTATTTTTTCCTCCAACGAAGGGGTCCACTTTTTGTTTTGTGAGACAAAAAACAGACTGCACAGTAAAAACAAAACCAAACATAAATCAAACTAGACCTTTGAAAACTGTCCTTTATAAATAGGAGGGGGGACGGGGACCAAAACCTCTAGAAAGACAACACATTTCAAAATATAGCTGCTTAAAAATATTCTTAAATATTCCTAGAAAATGTTGTGGATAGAGTGAGGATGGTACTGAATCACTAATAAAACATTAGACCAGGGGTCGGCAACGTTTGGCACGCGGCTCGCCAGGGTAAGCACCCTGGCGGGCTGGGCCAGTTTATTTACCTGTTGACGTGGCAGGTTTGGCTGATCGCGGCCCCCACTGGCCGCGGTTCGCTCGCCCGCACCACTTCTCGCCGCCCCCATTGGCCCGGGACGGCGAACCGCGGCCAGTGGGGGCCGCGATCGGCCAAACCTGCCGCATCAGCAGGTAAATAAACTGGCCCGGCCCGCCAGGGTGCTTACCCTGGCGAGCCGCGTGCCAAACGTTGCCGACCCCTGCATTAGACTCTTTAAAATGATTAAACCAGTCCACAAACTAATTGTGACTTAGCAGATGTAATTTCACACTTAAGTTTTCTGAGTGCTGATACACCTTTTGTGTACCAAACACAGAGGGAAGAGATTTCCCACAAAAAATGAATAAAGTTCCACTTATCATACAAATTCAAAAGAGTTATTTTGTACTTTAAGTAACAATGTAAGGTACAAGCAAATACACTAAAAATGAAAAATCCATAGCAGAACTAGCATCAGTAAAGGTAAGCTGAACATTGTAGGTACTAAAACACATTCTCTAAGCAGCTAATTTTAAAATGGAGTTATTAAGTGAAATTATCAACAATATTTTTTCATTATTATGTCACTGCTTCTTTTTTAAGGGAAATACAAACCAAAGCTCCAATACTGCAAACACTCATGCACATTCATTACTTATGAATGGAGTAGTTCAAATTAATATATTAATTTATTCAATGGAGCTATTTGTATGGGTAAAGTAACATACGTTTTAGTGTTTGCAGGATTAAGGCCCAATTGATTAGACAACATTATAGATGTAGGCTAGATATTTCTAACTCAGGAACCTAAAGTTATATTATAGGAGGAACTGGTAGCACTGCCTATTATTAAGGCTGCCTGACACTTCCCATTATTCAGCTTGCGTCTGATGAAGTGGGCATTCACCCACAAAAGCTTATGCTCCAATACTTCTGTTAGTCTTAAAGGTGCCACAGGACTCTCTGTTGCTTTTTACATTATTCAGCTTGTTACTTAGAACTCTGACAAACTTTGGGCAAAAAGTTTCCATAACTAGTGTCTGCCTCAGGCTGAATTTTTTTGGGAAGTTTCAGCCAAAACGGTATAGCCATATCAGGGAACGAGGTTAAGGAAAAATAAATTGTTTTGTAATGTTAAAAAATTTTCTGTAGACCTTTTCTTTAACAAGCTCTAGTGCCCCTATGCTTTAGAGTAGGGGGAGCGAAGAGATTAGGACTGAGAATTGGGGAGCGGGTGAAAGGAGAGACAGATTTTGATAAGGAGCTAGGTTGCAGAGGGACAACTGGAACTAGCTGGACAAAAAAAACTAAGAAAAGAAGTCAGGGAGGGAGAAAACAACTGGAGTCCAGGAGGGAGAGGAGAGAGATTGGACGCGGAACCAGGAATGGAGGAAAGGCTACAGACTGGGAGAGTGGGGGTAGACTGGAACTCAGATGGGACTCAAGGGACGACTGGGACTGCCTACGCAAAGAGACTGGAACAGTGTTGAGAAGCCTGAGGAATGGAGACTGAGACTGGTTAGGCAAAGGAGCATGGGATTGGGATCAGGGCTAAGAAAGAGAGGGGACTGGGACAGAAACAGTTTGGTGGTGACCAGGCAAGAGCGGTCAAGCTTAGGGAGCAGACAGAAGGTCTGTGTCCACTAGAGCACACTTCTCTGTAGAGTCTGGAAAGGAACCCAAGATGCCCGAGTTCACCATTTCTCTGCTGTCATCAAATATCTGTGAAACCCAGTGACAAAGTGTTTGACTCATCCCCTCTAGTGCCAGTCCATGCAGATGATGACAACCTACTGCTGATGTGAGTTATCAGTTAGCTGAAGTGACAGATGTCTGTGCAATAGATAAAACAGTTACCTATCTTTTGTAACTGTTGTTCTTCCAGAGGTGTTGCTCATGTCCATTCCATTCTAGGTGTGTGCACGCACACATGCACAGTTGTCAGAAACTTTTGCCTTAGCGGTATCTGTAGGGTCAGCTGTGGTGCCCCCTTGAGTGCCGCGCTCATGCGTCGGTATATTAGGTGCCACTGACTCTACACCCTCTCAGTTTCTTCTTGCCAGCAACTCCAACAGAGTAGGAGGAGGGCGGGTAATGGAATGGACATGAGCAACGCATCTCAAAGAACAACCATTACAAAAAGTAGGTAACCATTTTTTCTTCGAGTGCTTGCTCATGTCAATTCCATTCTAGTGACTCACAAGCAGTATCCTCGGAGGTGGGCTAGGAGTTCACAGCTTAGTGGCTTGTAGTACTGCCCTACTGAAGCCAGCATCGTCGCGGGCCTGCTGGGTAAGTGCGTAATGGGACATGAATGTGTGGACGAACGACCAGGTAGCCACCCTACAGATGTCCTGGATAGGCACTTGAGCCAGAAAAGCTGCCGAAGAGGCCTGTGCCCTGGTCAAGTGGGTGGTTACAATCGCCGGAGGTGGCACCTTCACCTGATCGTAGCAGTAGCGAATGCTGGCGGTGATCCAAGAAGAAATTCTTTGAGTGGACACTGGGCGACCTTTCATCCTGTCGGCCACCACGGCGAACAATTGTGTCAACTTGCAGAATGGCTTGGTTCTTTCCATGTAGAAGACTAACATCCTCCTGACGTCTAAGGAATGCAGCCTACGCGCCTCCTCCTCCTCCTCTGACTTATGCAGCTTTGGAAAACAGACAGGTAAGAAAATGCCCTGGCTTGTATGAAACTGAGAGACCACCTTGGGCAGGAAAACCAGGTGTGGCCTCAGCTGGACCGTGTCTTTGTAAAAGACCATATAGGGCGGTTCCAAGGTGAACGCCCTAATCTCAGAGTCCCGGTGGGCAGATGTTATTGTAACCAAGAACACAACCTTCCAGAGGGACGGGGAGGGAGGTGAGACGGAGGGTCGGCTACGAACTGCAGGGTGTAACCCAATGGTCAGAGGTTAGCCGAGACCAGACCTATCGGAAGGGGCAGAGGCGGTCAAGGAAAGAGAGGGAGGATGGATCCAGTGAAGTGACTGGGGTGTAGTTCTGACCGCACCCTCAAAATGACTTCTTCTGGCCTCCCTGGTTTCTGGGAAGGTCACGCTGAGCAGACGGGAGGGAAGATGATGGGTGTCACCGCTTAGACCCCTTGCCTCGGTCCTTTCTCTTGTAGAAACCCAATCGGGGAGTTCTCCAGGACCTAGACTATGGGGGCAGAGGAGACGGAGGACGGAATGGCTTCCTGGCCTGTTGAGGAGTGTGAAGGCCCAAGGAGCAGAGGGAGGCCCGGGAGTCTTTAAGGCCATGGAGCCTTGAGAACGTGAGCTCGGAGAAGAGCTCTGCTCCCTGAAACGGGAGGTCCTGAATAGTGGCCTGCATCTCCTGGGACAACCCGGAGGACTGCAACCAGGACCTGCGCCTCATGGCTACCATGGAGGCGACCACCCTGGCTGCTGAGCCAGTAGCATCCCAGGCCATTTAGAGGGCTCCCCTCGCCACTGCTGTGCCCTTGTCCACCAAAGCGGCGAACTCCTGAGCTCGATCTTGTGGGAGGGCCTCTTTGAACTTGTTAAAGGAGTCCCACAATTTAAAATTGTATCTGCCTAACAAGGCCTGGTGGTTAGACACCCTGAATTGTAGGCTGGCCATTGAATAAATCTTTCTGACAAATAAATCAAGTCTCTTGGCATCTTTGTTCTTTGGTGTGCCACTAACATAGCCCTGCCTGTCCCTTTCATTCACAGCAGACACAACCAGTGACGCCGCTGGAGGGTGCATGTAGAGGTATTCGAACCCTTTTGCAGGGATGTAATACTTCTTTTCCATCTTCTTAGAAGTCGGCAGAATGGAAGAGGGGGTTTTACACAGCAATTTGGCAATTTTAAGGACCCCTGGGTGGACGGGCAGCGCGACCCGGGCCGGGGTGGAGGAGAATATAACGTTAAAGAGGTGGTCGGACTCCTCTGCGACCTCCTCAATCTGTAGGTTCAAGTTAGCAGCCACCCTTTTAAGGAGGGCCCGGTGCCACTTGAAGTCATCGGGGGGACTACCTGTTTGGGAGTGACCCGCCACTGCTTCGTCCGGGTATGACGATGACGACTGCACCACCTGTGAAGGAGCAGGTTCCTCCTCCCTCTCCGAAGCAGCTGGGAGGGCTGGTGGGAACACGGGACCGGCATTACTGGCACACCCCACGGGTTCCAATAGGGCCACTGAGCGGGCCACAGTTCCTGCTGCCATGTTGTCGCTTAGGGTGACGCACTGGTCTCACGAGTCGGTGGCGAATCACCTCTTCTTGGTGAAGAGCTGAACTCCCAGTCCGACTTGGACCACTGCCCTTCCAGCAACCAGGGCAGAGCCATCGAGGCCTGAGTATGCTGACTGAATCTGGTCTGCAACCAGAGAGGCGAGGGCCAGGAATGGCGCCTGCCCAATGAATGGTACCAGGGGAAGGGGACCAGTGCCATGACAAGGAGCGGCCCCGCCCAGGCAGGGACCAAAGTCTGGGAGACTGTCTGGGAGAAGGTGACCTGGGCCGCAGCAATCTCTGATAGGAAGCTCGCCAGTACCGGTGGTATGGGGACCGGCAGTACGGGGACCGGCGCAACCCCGTGCCAGTGGTGCACTCCGCACTGATGCCGAAGTGCTCGGCGTGGGGTCCGAGTGGGAGTGCTCCGATGCAGGATGAAGTGCAACCTCCAGGAGGAGGGCCCTCAAGCGGATATTCCACTCCTTTTGGGTTACAGGTCGAAAGTTTTTACGGATTCGACACTTGTCCTTTCTATGGGATTCCCCTGAACACTTCAAGCAGCTGTCGTGGGGGGCACTGATAGGCATCAGCCTGTTGCATGACGAGCATGGTTTGAAGCCGGGAGAGTGGGGCATGCCCTGCTCCGGGGCGAAATCCCAGCCGGGACTCTAACTACCAACTAACCTAACACTTAACTTAATGGCTAACTAAGTACCTACAAACTATATACAAAGAAGATAACAAAGGCTGTAAAGAACCGCAGATGCTCTTGCGATCTACAAGACAAGGAGCTCCAACCAACCATCACAGGCGGTAAGAAGGAACTGAGAGGACGTAGGGTTGGCGGTGCAGCACTCAAGGGGGTGCCACAGCCAACCCTACTGATACCGCTAAGGCAAAAGTCTCTGACAACTGTGCACATGGGCGCGCACACACCTAGAATGGAATTGACATGAGCAAGCACTCGAAGAAGAACTAAAGGTTCCAACCCTGTTGATTAATCTTGTGCGTTTCAGTGTGATGCCACATGATGGAATTACTGTTTTTTCAGTCTACTTTTTTTAAAACCTAGGAAATTACACACACAAAAACTGTTAAAAGATCATCATTAAGGTTACAAAGTCAAGCACTCAAAATTAGGAAATGACTGTGCAACCTTAATTTGTTCCCCTTATGCACATATATTATGATACAATCTTTAATTACATGATCACATACTATTTTTTTTCATAAGACCCATGTCTCATTCAGTGCACAGACTGGACGGTACTCACCTAATGAGCAGCTATTTAATATTTTGTTTCCTCCTCATTGTTCAATGTGTGGCCTCACGCCTTATTTACTGAACACTATCCAAACCCTGCTCTGAAGACAGAATTATTAATTTCCTCATAGGCTTCCTTATGCTATGCAACACTATGGTATCAGAATGCTTCACAAACTTTAATGAATTTAATGAACAAGATCCTGTTTCTATATATTAGTATATATGCAAATAAATAAATACAATAACAAATACTATATGTCAATGCCACCTTAATGCAATGGCTCTCCAGACTACTGTACCTTTCCAGACTACTGTACCCCTTTCAGGAGTCTGATTTGTCTTGCGTACCCCCAAGTTTCACCTCACTTAAAAACTACTTGCTTACAAAATCAGACATAAAAATACAAAAGTGTCACAGCACATTACTACTGAAAAATTGCTTACTTTCTCATTTTTATAATTTAATTATAAAATAAATCAATTGAAATATAAATATTATACTTTCATTTCAGTGTATAGTTTATCCTGCCCTATATACAAGTCATTGTCTGTATGAAATTTTAGTTTGTACTGACTTTGCTAGTGCTTTTTATGCAGCCTGTTGTAAAACTAGGCAAATATCTAGATGAGTTGATTACCCTGGAAGACCTCTGCGTATCGCCAGGGATACACGTACCCCTGGTTGAGAACCACTGCCTTAATGCATGTTATTAACTCAAGAAACAGTCCCCCTTATACAAGATACCAGAAGTATATCCATCTGATACATCAGAAATGATGCCCTGACTAATGCCTGCTGCCCCTCTTTATTCTCCAAATAAAATATCAAATGCTATGTTTATAAATCCAGGAACCTACCTTTTCTATTGCACATTTTACCCAGTCTGGAAGAGCTTCCACGTTCATGTGCCATACAGTGCAAGTATACTGAGAAGCATCTGAATAATGTGATTTCTGTTAAATAAAGTCACATTACATTGTTAATCAACATTCATGTATATATTCGTTTCTTAGAATAGAGCTTTTAGAATCAAATACAAAGGAAATTATTAGAAAATTAGGTAGGGGAGATAACTGTTTAAAAAATTAAAGCACTTCATGGACTGATTAATTTAGTTACTAATTGCTAAATCCATAGATCCTGGGGCACCCACTAAACCGGTAATTGGGTAACTGCTTTAAGTAATAGTGTGTTTCTGGTTCTGCAGACAGTAGACAGATTCTCTGACACGTATTCCTTCGTACCATAGAGAAAATATAAAGTTAGTTTTGCCTTTTCTTTTTTTGATCTGGCAGAACAATGTTTGACCTTGTCTACACTACAACCAAGTGTACTAGTACATTGATTTTAAAAATAGTTTCTCTGCCAGGGCAACATCTGTCTTATATATTTATATTTCTTTCTTTCTGTCTTTCTTTCATCTGTTCCAGAATAGGCCACTGCATAATCTTAAAAATAGTTTTAAAATTGTTTTTCTAAAATGCTGGTTATTGTAGTATAGACAAGTGTATTACCAAGGTATATTGCTGTGTTACAATGGCAATAATGTGAACAACCAAAAAGAAGAAACAAAATTGCGATGAACAAGTATTTGTAACTAAGAATATTTCTAGACAGCAGTTGAGCCTTAAAATTGTTAACGTTTTACTAACTGCACTTTAAGTAATTACAACCATCCACCATCCTTTCATTCTGAAGTTACTGGACATAGAACTAAGTCACTGCAGCATGTATAAGGTATGAAACTCAGCAGGACACGTAGAGTTCTATTGTGCTGGAAATAGGGGAAGAGAGGAGGTATCACAGACATGGCAAATGGATTCCTTACACATAGATCCTCTGTCCATTAGTGGAGGAGCTCCGGAAACTACAAAAATTGCTTTGCTAATGCACTGCTGTCTGGGAAAGACTAGATTCTGTCTTCTTCCTGAGGTCCATTGAGAAGACCGGCACAAAGTCAATTAACTCCAGTTTTGCACAAGAGTCAGGATTTCTATCTAAATATTTATATCATGTTCATCACCTTGGTATCTGGTCCTAAGATTTGTTCCTAAAGTTTCCACCTCTCCAAGTCTTCTTTATTTATTATTCAGCTGCCATTATGTCTTCCACCATGAGTTTGAAGTGAATGCTTTCTCTCAGCCTGGGTACTTAAAGAACAGTTTGGCTGACAACCTGTAGATGATGAACTTATCATTTCAGCACAATACTCGCTTTTCAATGTCCCAGAAAAATTATTTACCTTTAATTGTTATCCTCTGTTGACATGTCACAGCAGAGCACTAGTTTCAATTCCATATTCCTATGAATGATGAAAATGGAGTTCCCTAAGCACTAATTTCTAAAGCATCCAGCATGCACCAATGGAATACTGATGCCCCCAAGTGCTCTGACCACAAGTTCCTTTCCCAGAAGGAGGTGAAACTACTCCCACAATATTAAAAATACCTGAATGATAAAGTAACAAAATATTTCAAAACCTCAAACTCTGTAGAGGCGGGAGAGAGGTAATCTCTTATAACGTGCAGTAACTTAAAGGACAGCAATAGACAATTAAGTCTCTCTTTTCTGAAGATATATAACCCTAGTCTTTGGAAACTAAAAAGCTCCAAGGATGTCTCTATAAAACAAGGCAGCAATGTAAGAAAAACATGCAACAGGAAGTAGGAACTGCAAACAAGGTTAATGTACTTAACCGTAGACAGACAGGAGATTTTTGAGTGAAGGAATACATTCAATAAATGTTGATGTTTTTGATAAAGAAAGAACACATCTCTTAAAACATACACCAGAAGGAAAGATATTCCAAAAATAAGATAGTTATATGGTGGGAAAGTTTGGATTCCCTTGCTCCAAACAAACTTTCTATAGCACACTAAGGCCTGGTCTACCCTAGGGGGAAGATCGACCTAAGATACGCAACTTCAGCTATGAGAATAGCGTAGCTGAAGTCGACGTATCTTAGTTCGACTTACCTCGCGTCCTCACGGTGCGGGGTCGATTGCCGCAGCTCCCCCGTCTACTTTGCTTTTGCCTCTCGACGAGCTTGAGTTCAGCAGTCGATGGGAGAGCAATCGGGGATCGATTTATCGCATCTACACTACACGTGATACATCGAGCCCCGATAGATCGATCGCTACCCGCCGATCCAGCGGGTAGTGTAGACGTACCCTAAGTGTAAACGGGAGCTATGTCTACCTCAGACAGGTAAGGCCTCAGAGATGGGATGCTGACCAGACTGAAGTCTAACAAGATTGAGGTTTTTTTTATTAAATTTCCTGGTCTTCATGTGGGTGATAATCGAGCCTTCCAATTTCAGTTACAACTGTGCATATCCAGAATAACTCCACTGCCTTCAAAGGAGTACTTCTGAATTTACACTACTGAAAGCAGAATTTGGCCCTAACTGTTCTGAGAAAAGATCGGTATAAAGAAAGATTATTCCTAAATGACTATCAAAAATGTGCATAGCAAAAAGGTTCATACAGGAATGTATTATGGCATATTTGAACAAGTTATGTGCACTATGTCTCTAACATACAAATTAACTCAAAACAGTTCTGATTATTTTGGGGGGAGATTTTAGCGCACCATCCAGAGAAGATTACTATGTAATTTCAGTAACTCTTGAAAAGTTATTTACATTGTTTAACTGACCAATTAATGTTAACTAATTACAATTTATATACACACATTCCTTTTTAACACCAGTAACAGGATACACTACTAGATAGTCATTTGCCTTTTGGTTGTGTCAAGTTTTTGTTTGCGCCAGAAAGATGTCAATGGATAAAAGAAATCTATAGCTAATACATTTTTTTTAAAATAGCAGTTTAATTGTTGATTTTTAAAAATAACAATAATGCTTTCTTTTTAGATGAGTTGTTTTATCAACTGTGCAGTCTGCAGAGTAACTTTTCTGGTGGAATTTTTATACAGAGAAAATAAAAAGTACATCTGCTGTACATAACTGTAGTAAATTTTCTCTCTGTTAGCATTTTATTTTGCTTTCTAAGATGACAAGAATAGAAAATATTCATATTTCATTTATTTTATTAGGAACCAAATAGCTTTCATAATCTCCTAAATTACTGCAAAGGTTTATACTGTAGAGATAAATGACAGAATGCTAGTGCTATAGCATTTCAGAACAAATTCAAACAATTGCCAATCCCTGCTTTACACTCTTTAGGGATCATAGATCCCTAAAATCATAGATCCTCACCAAATCATTAGAAAGGACTTTAAAAATAATTAACTAAAGAATTAAAGAACACAGAATATACAAAGGCAACACAAAAAATGTCTTCAGAACATGAGAAATAACAAAAGTGGCATTCTGAGATGCAGTAGTTAATGTACTGTGAAAGAGATTTTCGAATTGGGAAAACTTGGAAGATATCGTTTTATCATAAATTGAAGTGTAGTCCCAATGATAAAGTATAGGACAGAATAAATTCTTAATGTAATCACTTACCATAACTCCCATTCTCCTCAATGAGAGTTACATGGATTTGTTGAAGAAATAATATATTCTTATCTATTCTTCTTGTGAAACAGTGAATGGGTTTATTCACATACTACATTTCTAACACAATAACTAAGCACGCTTCAAAAGCTATTAAAAATCCTACAGCAAAAAAAAGGATTCTAACTGCTGTTTTGTACTTAATAATCCCTTTAGTGCTACAGTAGTTTTAAACTATTTCTTTTGAAAAAATCTTGTATCCTACTCTGACAAGTTTCTATATTAAAGTCCTTCCAACAATCCATTTTAATCTAATCCTAAATCAGAGAGATCCCCTTTTGTTTGAAAGCCATCAAACAGAAAACATTAACAAACACCCCCTCCCTCCCCAGACCCTGAACATCTGTAACAACACGGTCAGGGTGAATTTCATTTACACTAAGGCTACTTTACACAGCTCTGGCCATGTCAAGCAGCCTTAAAGAGGGAGTACATTATATTCACACACACATTAGGGCCCCCTCACATGATTAGAAGGGTGTAAATGGCATTATCATAAATGAAAAATCAGGCTCTCAGCCTTCCCACTACCACGGGGATAGTTGATAAGTTCTTGGCCCTGCTGTGCCACCAACAGGACTTTTAATGGCCCAGTCAGTGGTGCTGACCGGAGCCGCCAGTGTCCCTTTTCGACTGAGCGTTCCTGTCAAAAAACGGATACCTAGCAACCCTACCCCTTCTCAGCATTCATATTTGATTCTGTGGCTGCAGAAGTGTTTGGGCTCCATTTTACAGATATGCCTCAGGCCAGAATTTGGGCCTAACAATTGAGATATAAATAATGTTGTGAAAAAATCAATACATTGAGACAGCCATATTTTTATGGACATATGAATGATGAATTCTGAGAACAATAGCCTATGAGACTCTAGGGTTTTAAATTGTGTAGTTATGGAAACCAATATGCATTTGTGAGTTTGTAACTGTATAAAATCTCTGATCACTGACTGGCTGTAAAGCAATATTTAATGCTATATTGTTTATATTATTCTCTTAAAAGAATGAAAATTAATTTCAATCCCTAGTCATTACATCCTTCTCCACTGGCAAGCATGGCATTTTGGAGTGTTTCTGGTGCATCAGAAAATCAATATAGTGTATTCTGTTTACTTTTCTCTTTGATCCAACATCATAAAAGATGTCAGCGGGGTGGTGAATATCTTGGGAAAGACAGCTTGATAATTAACTGCTGTTGCAAAGCAGCAGGAGGTGCTCATCCATTGTTTTCTGTATGATTATTTTTAATTAAGATGTTGTGAATTAAAAAAAAATAGTATTTTAAATGTGTAGGCCATTCTGTTGTAAGAGGCGTCAGCTCTGGTGAGTTATGATATTTTTTATCACATTTCCTATGCCCCACCTTTTTAAAGTAAACAGCAGCAGTCAATCTGACACGTAGAAATATCTGGCATATATAAAATTAACTTTACTAAAAATGCATGTCAGTATGAAACCCACAGAACTCACTGCTACAAGATATTAAGGCAACAAGTTTATTGGGATTCAAAAAAAGGTTTGGACTTTTACATGAATAATAAAAATATCTACATTTACACAAGCTAGCATACAAATGTATAAGGCATATCAACCCTCATCATGCTGCAGAACATAAAGGTAATAACTAAGGTCTAGATTCACAAAGGGGACTTATGCATTGCAGCACCTAACTCCTAGGTTCCCTGCTGCCCAATACAATTCACAGTCCCAAGTTAGGTGCCCAGACTCCCCATGCATTGTATGGGGAGAGTTAGGAGGCTAAGAAAGGGATTCTCAGAAGCCAGAAAAAAGCTCTGGAGAGCTGCCTAAGCTAGCCAGGAGTGAAATGTGGAGGAAATGGGCTGGGCTTAGGGCCCAGAGCCACAAAAGTTATGTCTACACTGCCTGCAGGAGCGAGCCTCCCAGCACAGGTTGACAGATAATTGTGTGGATTTGTGTAGGTTGCAAATGAGGGGTGTGTGCTGTGGTGAAGGACTATATGTATTTGAGGTTACTGTGTGTGCTGACTGTGATGTTGTGTTTGGGTTGTGTTCCTGTGTCTGGGGGGATGGGGGTTGTGCTGGGAGATTTGTGTTGATTTATGCAGGTGGGAGTTGGGTCAAGTAATCTACCACCTGTGCAGTCTCCCTCATATTACCAATGAAACTGATGTATGCAAAATAGCTGTAGAGTAAGGGTGGTGATTATGCTACCTCTGACATCGCATTGGTCTAAGACTCTTGGCATGGCATAGATACATGCCTTACTGTAGCTGTACACCACACAGGAGTAATTTGTTAAATTAAAATGGCTAAGAACATAAAATCTGGATGGTAACAGACAACAAAACCCAGTGATGACTCAACCTGGTGATATTCCGAACAGAAAGAGCCCTGAACCATGCTTGTTGCTGTTTTCATTGCTTCACACTGACTGTACAGACATTTTGGCTGCAGAGTGACACACAGCGACATTCCTGGAATCTTATTATATATAGGTACTAAAATCAATGGCAATGGAAAAATAAAGAAGCTATACTTACTTCAAATAGTTGTTTTCCATTACATTTTATGAGGCAATCAGAATTTGCTATGTATTTTCTACACTTCCAGCAACGAAGCATGTCAACTTCTAGGCTATTCATTTTAACGTCTAGTTCTTCAACTGTTTATCTGTTAGAGCTATAAAGACAATAAAAATGTATAATTCATTTAAGCACCTATAATCTGTTCAAATTACAGAGGATGTCAGCCTGCGATTCTGAGTCACATGAACAGTCCCTACTCACACTAGCAACATATACTATTACAACTTTGATTTTATATAATACTTTTCATCCAGCTAATTACTCCTAGGGGAATTCTGCGCCAAACAATTAAAAATTCTGCGCACAATATTTTAAAATTCTGCAAATTTTATTTGTCAAAATAATACTACATAATCATGCCAGTTTCAATTATTTTGGTAATTTATTTCAAAATACCTGTCATTAAGTATGTCTGTAACAATACAGACACTCATAAAAATTCCCCCAGGAGACGAGTTAAAGAAACCTCTACGACAGCCCAGTTCCTGTATCCTTGTCTCCTCCCTCCCCTAGAGCTCAGCCGGGGGGCCAGACACCCACAACCCCTCCCTCCCAGAACCCAGCCATAGGATCCCCACAGCCAATACACCCAAACCCCAGCCGCGGGGTCCCCCAGCCCAGACACCTGCCCCTCTACCCCTCAGAGCCCAGGGATCCAGAGGGAGAAATAGCTTGATGCTCGGTCCCAGGCTTGTGTGGAGTTTCCTGCATGCCGCTGTCTCCTTCCCTCAGGGCATGCGGGGAACTGCAGCTGCCGGGAACCCTTTAGCTCCTTTCTCCTCCCACCAGCAGTGTCTTCTATATGCGAGCTGGGCTCTGCTGGGTCCAGTGGCCCCTAGTGGCAGCCCACAGCACTGCAGCCCATTTCTGTGAGGGAAAGGAAATTCAGCTTGCACAGTGTTAATTTCTGCAAGATTCTGCATTGCACAGTAGCAAAGATTTCCCCCAGGAGTAAATAGTTATATAGCACCATATATCTGCATAGTTCTTTAGAATACCAAAAAGACAAGGTCCCTTCCCCATTGAGTTTACTATCTAAAGCTCTGATCCGGCAAGTTACTCTGTGTGAGAGGACCCCTACCATTACAGTCAACAGGGACATCACTCTGGCCCAAGGGTCAGCCCACTTGCAAGACAGAGACTTAAATTAAGACACCACCAAACAGAAAGAGATGACATTTGATATTCTGTCTTTGCTCATCACTGTATTCCATAATTTTCTTGGGTCTTCCCTATGACTCTTCCCTGAAGACTCTTCCCCATCCCAATTTCTCTTTCAAACTTTCTGTCAGGGACCTCATAAAACTCTCCCTTTCCCCCTGCCCTCCCAGAAATCCACCTCCTGTTCCAGTCCCCTGCTTTTTCTGATTTTCTTGGCCCAGCTACTTGAAAATTAAACCTAAGATTTATGTTTAAAGGTCTCCTGGATCATGGTGCTCTGGCCATCCCTATTCTAAGCCTTGAAAGATTACATTGAAATTAAAATCAGCATTTAAAATTAGTGGCAAAAGATCACAGAAAGGATTCTGTGTGTGCCTGCAATATCAATTTGCAACTGAGTCAACAATTTCACGCTTATTTCTATTGACTTTTCATTAATAATACACTGAGAGATATCTAACAAATTGTTTGTACAGCCTATTGCCTTCCTTTGCATTTCTCTCTAACAAGCAATAGCCTAGGATACATGTCATCTATCTGCTTGGTTTTGGAAGAAAGATCATCTGATTAAAGGAAAAGCGATGAAATGATGCAAATATTTATGTCAAAAACTGAGTACTTGTTTCAGCAGAAAGTACTTGCTCTTCATTCTGCTTTTTCCTCCACAATAAACTAGGCTTCTGCTCTCTTACCAAAGCTTTAGTTGTAACAATATTCTGTTTACTTAAATGGTAACTATGATTATAACATACAACCAGACTATTAAAAAAAACAACCCATGCTCAGACACTGAAATAAGACAGATCCGCTTCAGTGCTTTTCATATTTTTCTGCAGCTTTCAATCCGCAGGTAAAGTATGAACTTATGTTAAAACTCCAGTATTCTTTTATTTCTAGACAAACTAATAGAATAGTATTAGTAGTAAGTAGGAGCTTCAGATCAATATTAGTTGAACAAAAGATCATGGTAGGTGCATTTAAGCAAAAACAGAATATTCACATTCAAGACCTTGTCTTGCACATGGCAAAAATTTAATAAAATGCAAATGCTTTGAACCACACAGGACATCCCTGTATCTTGAGTTTTGCCTACACAGTTACTGTCAACACAGTTATTTTAATAGCCCATCAGCATATGACATATTTGAAAGCAGCAGTCAAAGGGTATACAAAAGTTAAATGTCTCTCTCAAGAAAGTATTCAATTCAAATTCAGGTTTTGAAATGTAATGAATACGACCACTCAGGGAATGCTGCTGCAAATATAATTTTGAACACACCTTAAATGCACTGTGAAAATGTAATTCCAAATTATGCATTTATAAATATTACAAAATTAGCTTTGATCTATTTGACTAATGGTAGGTCTTTCTTGTCTATCTTATAATATACATTAATAATTATGTATTTAGTCCAACAATGCACCAACGAGGATCTCAAGAGTACAACCAATCTATAAGGACTGCAAGGGGTGTTTCTTTGTATACAGTTTTGAGTTTCTTTGACTAGCTCAAATTTGTATTTCAGAAGTTTCCAAATAAAGCTTTCGTCCTTGACATTTACCTGTTTCAAACAAGGCCTGTTTATCTATATATTACATTATGCTCCATTTCATTTTTCATACCATTAAAAGAATCCATCTTATTATAACAACATCTGGCACGCACTCAATCATTTATTTTGCTAAATAGATGATCACTTGCTTTTTGTTGCTTCACAATATGAGCATGTTCAAAACAGATTTTTCTTATCTGCCCCATGTCCATATGCAAAGACAGTTTAGTTAATTTTATGCATTCATAATAAGAATTTTACAGTAACTGTCTCATTTCTTTCTACTTTTTCTGTCAGAAAATGCCGTTAGTGTACAGCTGTGTCAAACCATAGTTTAAAAAATGGAAATAAATAACTTGGAGGAACAAATTACAGCAGTTTGCAGTATTATTCTACCATAGCAGTTGTTTTTAATGAGAAAATTCCTGAAGGTCTATTAAAGTTCTGCACACCTGTGCTTTTCTTCAGTTCTCACTATGGAGGAAACAGACAACCTATAGCCCAATTTGTTGCAAATAAAGATCTGTGTAACAAAAGGGTTTTTTTTTAAGTAAATGCTTGCCTATAATCTCCCATAATGAACTCTGCTTCTTTAGTGCTAGACTTGGCACAAATGTGTCTGTGGGGTTTGTATTTTGCAGAAGCAGAATACGAATTCTTACTGAAGTGGATGATAAGGGGGGAAACAGTACAGTCTTAACAATAGATTACTTTGTTATTTTGCAAAGTCTATACTAAAATGAGTAGTGTTTAGGGGGACTGCTTCTTTGTTAAGTACTTCAACAGTAGTACCATAGCAATTTTAATTGTACAGTGCTGTACTATAATAGCTGACTTAAATTAATAATAGAATGGAGAACTTCACATTTAAATCAGTCTCATATGTTCAGAAACCTTTAGCTGAAGAGCACTGTGAACTTAAAAGGCTAATCATAGCCAGAATATGAGTGGAACCTGAAGTTCAAGCCACCCCTATATGCAGAGAGGTTAGTAGTGAGGTACCCCAAGAATCATTGAAGCACAATTGTTCAACATAGGTGACTAACAACCTAGAAGGTGGAGTGAATAGTGAAGAGAAAACATTTGCCAATAACATTCTTTAGATTAGTCAAGACTTGTAATGACCATGAGGACCTTCAAAAGGACCAGAGAAGACTAAGTAACTGGGCAATACAATGCAAGATAAAATTCAACATAGACAAGTGCAAAATAATTCAAATTGGAAAGCATAACTTTAACAACTAATATACACCAGAGTGCATTCTGAATTAGTTTAATTTCTCAGAAACGAGATGTAAGCATTGTGGACAGCTCAGTGAAGACATCTCTGAAAATATTATAATGCTGTTACATAGGTGGAATTAGGGTGACCAGATGTCCCGATTTTATAGGGACAGTCCCGATTTTGGGGTCTTTTTCTTATATAGGCTCCTATTACCCCCCCACCCCCGTCCCGATTTTTCACACTTGCTGTCTGGTCACCCTAGGTGGAATGGAGAAACCCACAGCCTCCTCTCCCCAAACACTGATCAGCTCCAGTAGCTCAGCATTGCTCCAAGCAGGAGATCCTTTGCTCCCTGGAGCAGGCATTGTCACCTGGCCAGACGATAAGTGAGCACTTGCCAAGAAAACAGGAAGGAGAGTTTCAAAGCTCCGGGGGCTTTACAGGGGGAGGGGTGGATGTCTGTTTACCTGGCAGCAGAGCTGCTGGCCAGAGTGGTCACTTAGACACTATGGGATATCCTCCAGTGGCTAAAAGTTCTGTAAACTGGGAGAACGTGTCTTCACTTGCACACTACCGCAAAAGTATCACCAGTAAGAGCTGTATGCCTCTCATGGAGGTGGTTTTCTGAGTTTCATCGCAAAAAGTCATTGACAAGTGTAGATGTTCCCATGGTTTTTGCGCAAAAGAGGAATTTTTTCCACTTTAAATGGCAAATGTAGACAGTGGTGCAGCTGTAGCGCTAGACAAGCCCCAACTCGCTGGTCTTTACCACCCTTCATCTTGACAGCAGGAAGGCACAAACCATTTGAATTGCATTGTGTCAGAAGGAACCGGACGTCCATAGAGCTCGGCCAAGCCTGCTGATACCAGCAGTGCAGGCGAGGGATCAGCGGGTAACTCACGCTGGCCTCGGGGACCCACTGACAGCTGAGCTATTTCTTCATTGCACAAAGCAGAGAGATCACGAACTCCAACCAGCTCCCTGGAGGCACAGCCCCAGTAGTAGGGTGACCAGACAGCAAATGTGAAAAATCAGGACAGTGGGTCAGGGTGGGGGTAAGTGGAGAGAGCCACAGGCGGGTTTTCCCCTCCCCAAGCACACAAGCAACCTGCGGCTCGTCTCCCCGGGAGAGGGGCGTGGGGAGGGGACCCAGAAGCGGCCTCGGGAAACTCGGCCGGTTTGACAGCGACCCCGCAGCCAAACCCGCCCCGGCCCGTCGCTGGCCACGGAGCGCCGCAGCCAGTAACGGACCCCACGCACCCCCCGGGAGGGGCCGCCCAGCCCCACTCGGAGGCCGGGCCTGCCCCGCAGGCTGGGGATGACTGTGTCCTGGGCTGGCGCCTGGCGCGGCCGCCCCGGCTTAGGGGCGGCAGGCCAGGCGGAGCTAGCAGCGCCCCCCCGCTTACCGGACGGGGGTGTCCGTCAGTCAGGCCGCGGCGCCGGCCGCTCGAGCAGGCGCGGCGCCGGGTACTGGCGGAGACTCCGGGTTCGGTGCAACAGCTGCCGACGGGAAGAGACGGGAGACAAACAGCAGCGAAAAGCGCTCCGTGCCGGGGTATGGGGCAGGCTGGGGCGCTGGGAAGCAGCTGCTGCACCGGGGACTGCGGGGGCTGGGAGACGGGGTGCGGGCTCCAGTGTGTGACAGTTAGCAACCGGAACTGCTGATCCCCGTCCCCACGCCGCCGCCGCTGCTGCTTCCGCCTCCTGGGGTGAGGGAGAGACAACAGGGCAGCGCAAGGTGCCTCCTCACTCAGCCCGGCCCGACTGGGGATGGGTGTTAGGGAAGGGGTCTAGACCAGGGGTAGGCAACCTATGGCACGTGTGCGGAAGGCGGGATGCGAGCTGATTTTCAGTGGCACTCACACTGCCCAGGTCCTGGCCACCAGCCCGGGAGGCTCTGCATTTTGTTTAATTTTAAATGACGCTTCTTAAACATTTTAAAAACCTTATTTACTTGACATACAACAATAGTTTAGTTATACACCTCTACCCTGATATAACGCTGTCCGCGGGAGCCAAAAAATCTTACCGCATTATAGGTGAAACCGTGTTATATCGAACTTGCTTTTATCTGCCAGAGCGCGCAGCCCCGCCCCCCTGGAGCGCTGCTTTACCGCATTATATCCGAATTCATGTTATATCGGGTCGCGTTATATCGGGGTAGAGGTGTATATTATAGACTTATAGAATGAGACCTTCTAAAAACGTTAAAATGTATTACTGGCACGCGAAACCTTAAATTAGAGTGAATAAATGAAGACTCGGCACACCACTTCTGAAAAGTTGTCGACCCCTGGTCTAGACCCTTTCCCAGGGGTCAGCTGCAAGTTTAATGGCCGTTTGGATGAAGGAGCAGATGAAGACACTCTAGTGTTGGTATCCCGGAGCCCCTGTCAGGGACCAGACCACATTGGGCTAGGCGCTGTACAAACACAGAGTCCCTACACATCTTACAAACTATACCACAGGAGACAACAGATGGCTAGACGCAGACGGGTGTACAAGAAAACAACGAGACACTTATCAGTGATGGGCAGGAATCACAGCACAACAGCAGTCTAACTGTCAGTCAAGTTTTTTTGTAGGAATCATCCCATATGAGCATCCCCTGTTAGAAACTGGCTCTGAGCTGTGTTGCCAATCCCTCATGTTCAGGTATCATGAGGCAAACTCCAAAAAAATCATGATTGGCTTAAAACACATTAGATTTGTAATAGTAATAACTTTTAGGTTCATTTTATTTACCTTCAGGTTTTTGAGCCATCAGGGTGCACCAGTCACGTTTCCAAGCTTTTCTCTAAAACCACAAGAGCTAGATACTTTTTTAATAAAAGGAGTCTCATGTAATCAAAAGGATTACAGGAGCTGGGGTTTTAAGTACAACACCAAATATCTCAATAATTCACAATAAACTTACAGCAAAAATACTGCTGTTTCAATGGGACATTTAAACTTTCCCATCAGGCTTTTTAAACAAATCTTCCTCATTCAGCTTGTCCAAGTCTCACATCCATTTAGAATATAACATAAGAATGGCTCTACTAGTCAGATCAATGGTTCAGCTAGCCCAGTATCCTGTCTTCTCACAGTGTCCAATGCCAGATGCTTCAGAAGGAATGAACAGAACAGGACAATTAGCAAGTGATCCATCCCCTGTCATCGAATCCTGCTTTCTGGCAGTCAGAGTTTAGGGACACCCAGACAATGGGGTTACATCCCTGACCATCTTGGCTAGTAGTCATTGATGGCCCTATCCTCATGCACTTATCTAATTCTTTTGAACCCAGTTATACTTTTGGCCTTCACAACCTGCCTTGGCAATAAGTTCCACAGGTTGACTGTGCGTTATGTAAAGAAGTACTTCCTTATGTTCGTTTTAAACCTGCTGCCTAATAATTTCATTGGGTGATCCTTGCTTTCCATGTTAAGGGATAAATAACATTTCATTATTCATTTTTTCCACATCATTCATGATTTTATAGACATCTATGCCACCCTTAGTCGAGTCGTCTCTTTTCTAAACTAAACAGTCCCAGTCTTTTTAATTTCTCCTTGTATGGAAACTGTTCCATACCCCTAATCATTTCTGTCTGCCCTTTTACACTTGACTTGCCAGAGTTTATGCTCCTTTCTATTTTCCTCAGTAGGATTTGACTTCCAATCATGGGCGGTGGGTATAATAGGCCAGGGGAGACTCTGCCTCCCCGGCACTGCCACGGCCACTGGACTCCTGGTTGTGGGGTTTGGCAGGGGAAGATTTTGTTTTATTATGCCCCATGCAGGTTCTGGCTGAGGAGGCGGTATGTGCTATTCAGTTTCCTGGGCTCATCAGTCATCTCCCTGGACTCCAGAGAGATTACGGATGAACCCAGGAAGCTGCGTAGCAAATACTGCCTCCTCAGCTGCCCTGGAACCTGCCTGGGGCATAGCAAAAGTTTCTTCTGAGGAGAGTCCGAGATGCTTTTCCCCGTGGCAGCTTAGGGTCTGGGGAGGCGCAGCGCAGCTGGCTCAGGACACCTCCAGGCGAGGGAGGGGGCGAGGCAGTAGGGGCAGAGCTGGGGGCTAGCCTCCCCAAAGGGGGGGCTCCACACACTGCCCATGCTTCCAATTTTTAAAATATGTCATTTTGTTTCTAACCGCCTCTTTTACTCTGTTGTTTAACCATGGTGGCATTTTTTGGTCCTCTCACTGTTTTTTTAATTTGGGGCATACATATAGTTTGAACCTCTATTATGGTGTTTTAAAAAAGTTTCCATGCAGTTTACAGGCATTTCATTCTTGTGACTCTTCCTTTTTAATTTCTGTTTAACTAGCATCCTCATTTCTGTGTAGTTCCCCCTTTTGAAATTAAATGCTACTGTGGTAGGTTTCTTTGGCATTTTCTCCCCTACAAGGATGTTACATTTAATTTCATTATGATTTCTATTACCAAGTACTTCCGCTACATTCGCCTCTTGGACCAGATCCTGTGGACCACTTAGGACTAAATCAAGAATTGCCTCTCCCCTTGTGGGTTCCTGGACTAGCTGCTCCAAAAATCAGTCAATAACAGTGTCTAGAAATTTTATCTCTGCCTCTCATCCTCAGGTGTCATGTTCCCATTCAATATGAGATAGTTGAGATCCCCCATTATTATTGAATTTTCTATTTTTGTAGCCTCTCTAAGCTCCCTGGGCATTTCACAGTCACTGTCACCATCCTGGCAAAGTGATCAGTAGTATATTCCTGCTGCCTGTATTTCTTTCCTCAGTCTACATAAACTCAGTGTATACCAAATTTGCCTTTATCTTGCACCCAAACTTGCTGTTATCATCTGTTCTTCAAAAAATATTTACACCTTTAATACTAAATCATGAACCTGAGTTTATAATAGTCCTTACTCCATCCCTGTCTTAATTATTTTAATCTCCCTGAGTTTGCATTCATACTGGACTATACATTCAGTGTCTGTACAGATATTTTGCATGCTACTTCTATTTTTTCATCTTTAAAAACTTGTTACTGATCAAACATGGCATCTTTTTATAGTGCTATAAGGTAAAGCCACCTCCCACACAAGTGTTTATGTAAAAAAATCCTCTTTTAAAGATGAAGTCATCTGTTTCCCATTTTAGGACAGAGTGGTCTGTTGGTAAATATTTTAATATACAGTGACCTATCATTTTTCCCTGATGCAAGGAACAGTAGTCAGAGTAGGACCCGAGGCTGGAAAGTTCCGATTTTTAAAGAAGACCCAGTTTTCAACTCCTTCTGCCAGTCTTGCTTCTTGCACTCCAGATAGGCTTCATCCCCAGGTGGTTTCCATCACTGCACTGCCCTCCTTTTGAGATTGTGGCTGTATGACTCCCTGGGGCCTAGGAACCTCACTGATGGATTGTCATGCAGATCCAGTCAACCAGCATATTCATCAGCTGCCCTTGCTACATCCTTCATCCTTGGAAAATTCTACTAATGTTTTGGGGTTGTACTAATGCTCATAGACCCCTCCAGTGAAGGAGAGGGTGCATCTACTTTCCGATGCTGCAAACTCCCATCATAGATATTCTATGGCTGGTTAATGAGTTATAAAAAGGTGCCAATGTATTCCAGAGTTGTAAAATTGCCATGGAATCCTCTCCTCACTGTAGAAGACTGATTTTGAAGCTAAGCTTCTAGTCTTTTATAACATTCCTAGCCCTTCTGACTGTGGAGAAAATCTTGAAAACATGAACATGAAAAATTGATGCATTGTTGTTTTCCTGTAATCTCACAAACACTGAAACTATAGTTCAGTGGTGTGCGCTATCCCCATTCATCACAATAGGTCACCAACTCTGTAAGCTAAAAACACTTTAAATCTCAACACTTAAGTATTTCACTACTCATCGTTTTAGCAGAAATATCTAGCTTGTGCTTTTCCCAATGGCAAACTGCCTCCCACCTCTACCCTCGTGGGGAATTTGAGATTTAAGGCCATGTCTGCACTACCACTTTTGTCAGTATAACTTATGTCGCTCAGGAGCATGAAAAAACACACCCCTGAGCAACATAAGTTACACCAACAGAAGTACAGGTATGGACAGTACTATGTTGGTGGGATAGCTTCTCCCACTGACGTAGCTACCGCCGCTCATAGAAGTAGTTTTATTATATCGACAGGAGAGCTCTCTCCCATTGGCATAGAGCGGCTACAAGAGCGATCTTACAGCGGCATAGCTGCATCACTACAGTTGTGTCGCTGAAAGCTCGCTAGTGTAGACATGGCCTAAATAAGTAAAACAGGAGATAGTGTACTAATTGTAGTGTTGTGGGTTCAGTGAAGCATCCTTGAGGCTGGTGGGCATAGCAGCTGCCCTTCATTTAAGATAACTGTGAGAGAGAGTTACACAGCCACCTAAAACAATGGCATATATGAGACCACCCACGAATTTGAACCATGTAGGCAGAGGGCATTGGCTGGGCATTGTTTGGGTAAGCGTGTGTGTTGGGGCTGTAAGCAAAGAAACGATCTCCCTTTATTTTGGTTCCAGCTGTGCTCAGGAAAACAGGACTTTGTACATTCTTTGTAAACAAACAAGATTGCATCAGAGGTACCAGATTCCACCCTCTCTCCTTCAAACTGGAAAAAAACTACAAGAATCTGAATTTGGCAAGTCACGCAGGTCAAAAAAGACTGTTATTCATTTTCACAATCTCACACTGCCACAGAATCCTATGCACAACTGCAGTAGTCACGCCGGAACTTGGCAAACTCAAGCAGGTGATTAAGACATTTTTTTAGCTTTTCTGGTCATAGCAGTAGTGCAGAGGAGAATTGTCCAGACTGGCTAAGCCAAGCTTTTATCAGCGAGGAGCCAAAGATAGGAGAGAGGCATCAGAAGAAAGAGCCTTATGCGAGAGAAAATAATATGATTATTGTATAGTATTTGTACTATTGTAGCATCTAGGAGCACTAATTATATACAAGGACTCCATTATGTTAGGTGCTGTATAAACAAAACAAAAAGATAGATTGTAAGCTCTTTGGGGGCAGGGACTAAGTATAAGCCAAGAGACAACCGACGGACAGACAGACAGACAGATGGGGGAGTACAAGGAAACAGTATTTGTCAGCATGATAGGCATTCATCTCAGCACACCAGCAGCCTAACCATTTCTGAGTTTTTTTTATAGGCATCACAGCAAAGGAGAGTTTTAACAAGGGATTTGGAAGAGGAAAATGAGGGACGGCCTGGGAGAAAGCACGAAGGTGCTTGTTTGAAAAATTGACAAGTGAGAGATGGAGGCTGGTATAATGGGTCTATTGGAGCTGCTATCCTGATAGTGAATGAGCAATGATAGGCATGATGGGGATAGGCTGTGAAGAGCATTAAAAATGAATATAAGTAGCTTATGTTTGATGCGGGGGGATGGGGGAGCCAGACGAGGGGTGACAGGGTCAAAGTGACTGTCTGGGAAAATGATCTTTGCAGCAGCATTCTAAATGAGGGGCAAGACTGATTTGTCAAGGCCAGAGAAAAGACGTTCTAGTCACTGAGATGTAAGATGATGAAAGCCTGGGCAAGAGTTTTAGCTATGCAGATGGATAGGAAAGGCCATATTTAGAGGTGTTATACAAAAAAAATTGGCAAAATTTAGCCTGGATTTGAAGTCCTAGAGAAAGGTCTGAGTTGAAGGTGACATCCATATTACTGGGGTAAGTAACAGGCAGGAGGGTAGTGTTATCCTCAGTGAGTGAGGAAAGAGATAGCAGGGAGGGCTTGGGCAAAGGAAAGTTTAAGAGCTTTGCTTTAGCCATGTTGAGCTTGAAGCGATGGCCGGACATCCACAAGGAGCAACCTCAGATTCACATCCCAGGTGTCGCTCAAGTTTCATTTGACTCAATGGAGAAGGTGCTATCAGCTGGCTCCCTTCTCACCTAGACTGGTCTGGACATTTCTCAGGATCAGGAACATGGTGAGATGGCAAAGCCTAGGGCAGGGATCGGCAACTTTTGGCACGTGGCTCACCAGGGTAAGCACCCTGGCGGGCCGGGCCGGTTTGTTTACCTGCTGCGTCCGCAGGTTCAGCCGATCGCGGCTCCCACTGGCCGCGGTTTGCCGCTCCAGGCCAATGGGGGTGGTGGGAAGCAGCGGCCAGCACATCCCTCGGCCCGCAGGAGGCTTACCCTGGCGAGCTGCATGCCAAAGGTTGCCGATCCCTGGCCTAGGGTCTCAGCAAGTGAGGACCATGATGGTGAAGCTTAGTGTTACAAAGTCACACTTTTTTCTTCCTCCTCTCCTCATTCCCAACCAAGTTGCCAAGTACTATCTGGGGGGGAAAAAACTGTTCAAAAAGTGGGGACAACTTTGTCTCATTGAAATTAGCCAACCAAAACAAACATCCATATATGGGAACTTCCTTACATCTCAATAACATTTTGGCCTGTTATAACACTTCTGTGACTTCACCAGGAGCTTTTGAAACTCCTAATCTCAAGTCTTTCACTTGAAACCCATCCAGAGTACATTCTATTCTATATAGGTTCTTATACCACCATGCTCATCACTGTAGTAGCTGAGTGACTTCCAGTAGCTCATTAAGCAACATGATTAAACATATGTCATGTATTCGTTTACTATACTCTCTGCAGGGGAAGAAGTGTGTGCAGTAGAGTGTCTTGTTTTGGTACGGTTTGGTAGGTGATTTTTTGTGTGTTTGTTGTGGTGGTGTCTCAAAATTCACATTGCTGTGTATCTATGAAAAGGTGGCAGGGTCAAAGACATGAACCTTGCACTTGGAGGGCAATGTGGTATTAGGTTTGTGAGGATCTTTAGTTCCTGGGGGAATTCATTCCACAGTTTTGGCCTGGCACCCAAGAAAGTTCTGTCTCCTGCACAGACGAGTTTCACCCTTACTGTAGAGAGTTGCATTGTGCCACGATTTTCATCCAGGAGACTTAGGCAGTCTTTTAGATATTCTAGGCCCAGCTCATGGATCATATTGAAGATAAAGATCAAGACCTTAAACTTGATTCAAAATTCTATGGGAAGCTATTGTAGAGAGCAGAGGACAGGTCTTCTGTGCTTGCCATAGCCAGTGTTGCAGAGAAGACGTGCTGCAGTGTTCTGTACTAGTTGGAGTTTGCTAAATTCTAAAGGCTTCAGGCCCAGCCATATAGTCTTGCCGAGAAGTGACAGAGACATGAATAACTGAGGCCAGGTCATCTTCCAACAGGAAGGAATTGAGTCTTCTAGCCAGCTTGAGTTGGTAGAAAGCATTACTCATGGATGCTGCTACATGAGAGTTTAGTGTAAGTGAGGAATCAAAGGAATCCTAAACTGACAAATCATAGGTGTGTGCCTTCAACCAAAAGGAGATTGTATTGTGGGTGCAAACTCTTCAGAGTGCTCTTTTCTGCCCACCAGTATCACCTCTCTCTTACTCAGGTTCAGCTTCATCTTGAGCTGATCACATCCGAGCACTGGGATATCTTGTTGGTAGTGGTGTAGTGAAGGATAGGTGGAGCTCTGTCATCTGCATATTGCTGACATTTGAGTCCATGTCATCTGACTAATTCACCTAGTTGTTGGATGTAGATGCTGAATAGGACTGGAGAGAGAGAGAGAGAGAGAGAGAATTGATCCTTGTGGGACTCCACAAGTGCGGGGTCTAGTGGTAGAGATGCAGTTTCCCATCACTACGCATTGGGTGCATCCCTTCTGGAAGAACTCAAACCATTTTAGCATATTACCCTGGACTTCTGCCCCCCTCTCAGGTAAGACAGAAGTGTCTCGTGGTCAACCATGTTGAATACTGCAGAGAGGTCCAGAAAGATGAGAATGGATATCTGTTCTCTATTAAAGGACAATAGGAAATCATCCATCAGTGCCACTAAAACAGTTTAAGTTCCATGTCCTAGCCTGAATCCAAATTATGCTGGGTCTAGAATGTTAGCTTCAATTAGATGAGTTTGTATGTGGCCTTTGGCCAACTTTTCTATAAGCTTGCTCAGGAATTGAAGATTTGACACAGGGAGAATTGATGTACCCAGGGTGGGTTTCTTCAGTATTGGTCAGACTATTGCATGTTTGCAGGAAAAGGGGAAAGTTCTTTCTTTGAATGATGCATTTCCTATTTCAGTCAGGAATTGCATTAGTTGTTCATGATTTTCTTTCACAAAAAATGAAGGGCATGGGTCAGATTCACAAGTCTTGGTCAAGACTCTTTTAGGGTGTCCAGAACTTCTTGAAGACTGAATGTACTCAACTCCGGGAATGCAGTTGGTTGATGGATATAGGTGGAACAGATCCATGCCATCTGAGAAACCTTCATAAATCTAATGTGCATGATCTTTTCAGTGAAGTAGGATGATAGTTCTTCACAGTGCTTGGTGCCCAATTCGGATGCAGGTTATAGGCACTCAGGATTGATTAAATTGTCAGTCATCCTGGATGGCTCCTTGGGAGGGATTTGGCAGCATCAATGGAGGTTGATAGGAAAGTTTTCTTGACCTATAATACAGCCTCAGCATAGGATTTGAGGAATTTCTCCCATTGGTGCTCAAGTTTCCACCCCTCTTCTTTTCATCCAGCACAGGTGTCAGAAAAACAAGGCGATCTGTATGGGTAGTGGGGAGGGAGGCGTGACGTTGTGCTGTCTATATGGTTTTATAAAAACATGATAATAAGTGAATATAATGTAACTGGGATAGTTTTATAAAGATTTGATAATAAGTGAATATAATGCAACTGGGATATGCTTCGTGCAAAAGGTCTCTTGTAAGGTATCATTACAAAGCTCTTAATCTACTGAGTGTGATCATCCTATTTGTAGAAATGTACCCCTCTTGTATCTAAAACTAGAAGTATAAAACATAATTCTGAGGGCCTATTGTAATTATGTAAAGTGTGGGCCATTAATGATGGTTTGGAATCTTGATGACTCCCATTAACAAGGACCATTGTCTGCAGATGGCTGTGTTTACCTGTTAGTCTTCCTGTATATATGTGTGCTGGCAAGTGGGCAATGAAGTCTTGCAGTGACATGTGATCATGTCACCTGAACTGGAATCCATCTTTAACCTGGTGCTTTTCCAGTGAGGGGGGGGGGATTGGAAACCCAGAGGGACAAAGGGTTCCCGCCTTATGCAAAAGATATATAAAGGGGTGGAAGAGAACAGAGGGGGAGAGGAGCCATCATGAAGAATCCCCTAGCTATCACCTGAGCTGGAACAAGAGCTGTACCAGGGGAAAGAATTGTGCCCAGGCCTGGAAGGTGTCCAGTCTGAGAAAAACTTACTGAAGCATCTCTGAGGGTGAGATTATCTGTATTTAGCTTGATTAGACATAGATTTGCGCATTTTATTTTATTTTGCTTGGTGACTTACTTTGTTCTGTCTGTTACTACTTGGAACCACTTAAATCCTATTTTCTGTATTTAATAAAATCACTTTTTATTTAGTAATTTACTCAGAGTATGTATTAATACCTGGGGGAGCAAACAACTGTGCATCTCTCTCTATCAGTGTTATAGAGGGCGAACAATTTATGAGTTTGCCCTGCATAGGCTTTATGCAGGGTAAAACGGATTTATCTGGGTTTGGACCCCATTGGGAGTTGGGCATCTGAGTGCTAAAGACAAGCACACTTCTGTGAGCTGTTTTCAGGTAAACTTGCAGCTTTGGGGCAAGTGATTCAGACCCTGGGTCTGTGTTGGAGCAGATGGGAGTGTCTGGCTCAGCAAGACAGGGTGCTGGAGTCCTGAGCTGGCAGGGAAAACAGGAACAGGGGTAGTCTTGGTACATTGGGTGGCAACTCCCAAGGGGGTTTCTGTGATCCAACCCGTCACAGGAGGAACTGTTTGGGGGCCAATATGTCTATAGTCAAGGGTAGTGTACAATAATGATGATTCGCCAGGTCCTCGACTCCTCATCCTGTGGGTTCAGTGCTGTTGTTCTTTAGCAGGCTTTGGAAATTGTCGAAGACTATGAGCCTTCGTGGTTGAATAAGGAGAACTGATCTTATGCCTGGAGGTGAAAGGTCTCTGAGCACTGCCTTAATGAGGAGATGATCTATCCAAGAGAGTGGCTGGATTTGGATGTCCTTAATCTTGACATTTACGACGAAGATCAAGTCCAGGGTATGACCAGCTGCATGGGTTGGACCAGATATACCCCGTGAAAGTTCTAGCAAGGCAAGGGAGGAGATGAATTTTGGGACATTTGCATCTGTGTCCTTGTCAATATGCCTATTGAAATCTTGCAGGACAAAGAGTCTGGTGCATTTTACCACCATTGCTGACGAAGTATCAGTAAGCTCTTTTATGAAAAGAGTCCAGCAGGAGGAAATATCAGTGGCATCAGACATCCACTTCCTTCAAATAAGTCCTCTGTCTTGTCATGATGTCCTTGTCACCCTTTCCTGCTTTGGAAGAGAGGTGGAGAGAAGAAAGGAAGGAAGATAGCACTTACCATTTCATCATGATTGAGTTAGAGTTATAAAGTGACCACCTGGTCAGCAGGTGGTGGTGAACGCTGGAGGAGCAGGGCTGGGGCTCAGGGCTCCTTCCTCATATGAGAGTAGAGTCCTTTGGCAGCCTCGTTCATGGTGATGGTTCTGTGCCGAAGGAAGAGGCTGCCTCACTTTTACCATTTAGACAATTTCTCTCATTTTTGTTTCCAAATAATTTCTTTAACTATAACCTGTGCTCATTTTTATAAACAATTTTGTATAATGTGTTGACAGGTAAAGATAGCCTTTGATCACATTTACTCACATTGGACAGTTAATACTTCCCGCTGGGAACAAGCCGCAGTTTACACAACAGTACACAGTGTCAGTTTTCTGAGTTCTTACTTTCCTGAAATTTCTGCTGCTGGAATGTGTGAAGACCATTGTTTAACTCACAGATAAAAACAGACAGTGCTGTCTTTTACCTTGGGATTCCGACAAGATTTCTGGTAACAACATAACTATGTAGACTGTAAGCTTCTTGGGGCAGAGACCATGGTTTGTATATATTTGTTCAGTTCCTAGCACATGGGGCCCCAATCCTCATTAGAGCCTTTGGACACTACTGTGCTTTAAATATTGAGCACCACCACAACAGAGATCTACCAGAATAGCCCTGCTTTCAGCTATTGCAGTTTAGAGGAAAGACATTACTGTATTATTGAGTTGCTGAACTCAAACGTCACAGAAATTAAACAGCATGGTAACTTCTTTGAAAATGAACTTGCACTGAAATGAACCATTTTTTCCATCTCGTTGCATATCAGTCAACGAGCTATTACTCCCTCTTCTCAAAAGCTGTCTCTTTGATTTCTGAAAAGAGGGATCATCGGGGTCCTTTGTGAGTCTAGAGTGATGATTACTGATGGGATGCTGTGCTAATTGCTTCTACGTTGCTCCGTAGAGCACATTGGTTGCTCACAAAAATTACTGAAAGATGTTTTGGCTCTGACATGATTGAATAGTCATCGTCCATAGAAGCTGGAGAGGATTATTTTGGAATAATTTTAAATAATGTACAATATATTAAAAAGTAAAACTGAAAGAAGCAGTATACAAAAGAAATATATGAGAGCTGAACTGTTGTGGGTTAACAGACACTTAAGTAGAGGATCTCACTAGTTTCTTTAAAGAGGAGAGAGAAACAAGAAATCAAAGAGAAAAACAAGGAGGAGTTAATTAAAGAGCAGGCTACAACTGTTTTGTAATTAGTTTAGGGCCTACTCCAGTGAGATACTGGATGAATGGGAGTGGAGGGCATTTGAAAATTTTATCATTTTGCTAATTGTTTTGTAGTTGTCTGTGTGTTTCCATTGTTTTCTTCTCTCCCTCCCCCTTCCTTGCAAAAATTAATGTGTTAGTGGTTGTAGGCATTGTGGAAGGAATAAGGAAAGGGTGGGGTCCTACATGGAATACTGGGATTTGATGATCCTGGGGGAAGAGCCATGCAGCTGGCAATGGGAGAAAGAAATGGAGGGGGCAGTGACTTGCATCACAGAGGGAGCGGAAGGAGTGAGGAAGGACATAATAAGAAATAAGATCTGAGATACAGGCTTGAGGTGAAGTTGTGCAGGGCTTTGAAGGGGGGGGCAGGGTGGGAAGAATTTGCTGCTGGTGGATGCTATAGGAGTGTACTGTGGGTGGCCCAGCATGCTTGGTTCTCTTGGGGAACCAGTAATCTTTAACATTAGTAAGGGAGAGCTTACAGTTAGCTCTTTGTTAAAAGGTGGTCAACAACATCACTGTTTGATTTACAGAAAAGGAAAACAATCTCCCACAATGCTAGTTTAGTTATGCAGTATCACAGTTCAAAGCAGAAAAAAATATATGGTCAAAATCTTGGCCAATACATTGGAAAGGGTGTTAATTGTAATGAATGATTCAGACCAGGTGGTGAACTTTATTCAGCAAGTCTGATCACTAGGTCACCAGAAATCTGATCTTGTGGGCAGCCAACTAGCTGTTCTAAGGCACACAGTTTCCTAGGCCTTGTCTACACACACAACATGCACTCATTTAATTAAACCCCTGTGTGGACACTCTTATTTTGGTTTCAGAGTAGCTTATTTTGGTTTAGCTAGAGTTGTTCAGAAAGGTGGATTTTCTGTTCCACAAAATATTCAAGATTTTGAACAGATTTTCATTCTGAATTGGGGATAACTGAAATGGACATTTTTGGTTTGCTGGCTGCTTGCCTGGTGGGTGCGTGTGCATGCACTATTTGCTTCCCCAGCTGGGGAGATGGCCACTCAGGGAGCCTGGGAGCCTGGCAGTCTGCCAAGCGGACAGTTTGGGGAGCCCTGGGATCCGACCAGCTGAGATCCAAAGATCCCACTAGCCATGGAGCTGGACACTCTGGGAGCTGGGGAACCTGGAAGTCTGGGCTTCCCAGCAGCCTTCCAGACAAGCTGCAGAGAAGCTGGAGGTGGTGTATGAACTGGCAGGAAACCAGGCAGAGGCAGCTAGCTAGCCAGCCACCCAGGCTGGTTTCTGTCAAAAGTTTCAACAGAATTGACACCTCCCAGGGAATGTTTTGATTCTGAACAATCAGCATTTTCTGCTGGAAAACTGTATCATCAAAAAATTTTCAACTAGCTCTAGGTGTAGTCTAAATTTAGTCCTAATCAATTTAACCTAAACCAAAATACACCTCTCTCCAACTGAAATACTAGTGTGTTCACACAGGGGTTTGCACTTGTTTAACTAAACTAGTTTAAATTTCCATGGCTCGGATCAAGTTGGGTGACTGTCTCACGTAGGCCCCTTTGAAAATTCCAGCCTAAATCTTTCTGATTTCTCTTTTCCACATAGAACTAGGTATCGTAAACTCATAGAAGATTAGGGTTGGAAGAGACCTCAGGAGGTCATCTAGTCCAACCCCCTGCTCAAAGCAGGACCAACCCCAACTAAATCTAATAATAATACGCAATGATGCTTGCTTATCCTCTTATTATTAGGTAGGAACTTCTAGGGCCCCCTCACAATATCTAAGCACTTTAACTATTACTGTTGAGTGGTTACTTATTGCAGTTAGGCTTGAGAGATATAAATTATGCTCTGTTTTGATAAATATTATAGTTTACTGTGTGGCAATGATAATCTGTGTGCATTTCACTACCTTTTGAAACGCATACACCTAATTTTCACTTTTGACTCATCAGTTTAGGAACATTTCTCGTTACAAATTGAATTGTAGCAAAATGTAATTTCTTCCCCTTCCCTGGGAGAAAAATCTTTAGAGATATTTGGAGTTAGATCCAAATCTAATTTGGTAGGGTCATTATATTAGTATGCAATTCTGGAGTCTTTCCTGTACAGAAAAGGGATGGTCTCCAGCTTATTTAACAAAACAACATTTGCCTTCATTTCATTTCCATGCACAATCAGGTCAACCTGAAAATTGGCATGCTTGGCCAGGATAAACTTTTGGTAACATTTTCAAAACTGTTAAGTGACTTAGGAACCTAAGTGACTTGTGTGCTTTTGAACATTTTACTCTATGTGGGGGAAATGAAGTTAATAATATCAAGGGATTCCCTAGATACAGCAAATCTAGTGCTTTTTTGTGCATGGCTAGTGAAAAAAATTGTAAAAAGTGCTTATATCACTGAAATGACCTTGGTAAGAGCCAGTGCTCACTATCTAAACCAAGGCAGATTTAGTTAAAATATAATTTCAGTTAAAAAAAAAAGTTTCCTAAAAAAAAATTACAATTTGTGGGGAGAGGGGGGGTCAATTATTATATGCAGGCCTTTCTCCCAGATTGTGTGTGTGTGTGAAAAAAAGTTTTGTTCAAAGTTGAGCTGCTGAGTAGCAAAATATAAAGGGGAAGATTTAAGCATCTGTCTGTAAAAGAGGGATGTCCCTCTGGGTATTTCTAACAGTGGAGCTGGGAATGTGATTCCAAACTCAAGGAGAAATACAGTACTCATGCTTAAAGACTAACAGATTTATTTGGGCATAAGCTTTCGTGGGTAAAAACCTCACTTCTTCAGTTGCATCTGAAGAAGTGAGGTTTTTACCCACGAAAGCTTATGCTCAAATAAATCTGTTAGTCTTTAAGGTGCCACCAGACTCCTTGTTGTTTTTGTAGATACAGACTAACACGGCTGCCCCCGATACTTAGTACTCATGCTAGCTCTCATCGAACTAGTGTGCAAAAAATAGTAGTGTAGCCATGGAAGCATGATCAACCAGGGATGCCCCCCGGATTTTCCCAATGATACCCACCATCAATTCCAATAGAGCCATCCCTGCTTGCAGTCACTGGCCCCTGTGCCTCGCTCACCAAGTCCATGCCATGCTCAGCCCCCACCTTCCAGTCCAGCCCACCCAGATGCAGTGTCATTCCCCATCCCTGAGAGGGGACCCGGGCTACTGAAAGTGGGGCAAGGCCAGGCAGGTTCCTGGGCAGGAACCCTGGTGCAGGAGTCAACCCTATGGCAGCAACAAAAAGCAGCAGCACTGTCCCTCGACCCACACTGTCTAGTATGCTCACTCAGGTTTGCCTCCACAGCGCCTCTGTCCTGATGGCAATGGGGCCAAAATTAAGTGAGTGGTGCTGCAATCCTGTGCACGTAAGGGTTACAATGCCACTCACTCAGTTTTGTTCCAGCAGGCCCCTCATCACAACTCTGAAGGGACCATGGGGCCAAACCAGTAGGTAGCTGTGCTGTGCAGTGCTGCTCCTTCCTACCGCTGCCAATAATACACACCAGCATTCTTGCATTTGTTCTTAACTCCAGCAGATGGCTGGGGGAGAGAGAGAGAGAGTATGTTTCTCAAACCCACAGGATTTATGTGAGAAAGGCATCTACAGAATAGTTCTTAAAATACCTAAAGCAGTTCTTGTTACCTCTGTTCCCCTAAAAACCAACCCAGGGTCACACTTGTATTAGTTTTATTACAATGCTGCTGTTAGGTCAGATAGAAAAGAGATGGAGCTTATTCATACACGCACCCATTCACTGCATTCATACCCTCATGCACCCACACACTTACACAGGCGGAGAGTTACCAGAGACAGCATGGAGACAGCATGGAGGCTGAGAAGCCGAAGCATGATAGATCTGGTGTGTCCACTTGCGGTCACGAATCCAGGCTGCTGAGCAGGTCAAGGAGCAGCCGCTTGTGTGCGTGGCTGCTTCCTTTTATTTTGGAACTGGGTGCTCCTGTCATGTACACTGAGTTTTTCTTCTGTGTCCGTCACCGAGAAGCATTCCCAGTCCCTGTTCCTTTCATGCATCTTTTCTTTAAAGCACTCTGTGATTGCCTTCTCAGGGCAGATTACATTAGGCACGCCTGGCTCCTGGCTCTCTTCTCCTTGCACTTCCTCTCTGCCCAGTCCCACACTCCCTTATCTTCCCCACACACTCCCTCATTCACACACTCTCTGATTGAGTGATGGGATATTACAAAGCTTGGAAGTCCGTACAAGTGGTAACTTTTGAAAAGGTTACAGAACTTGCAAAGGTTACAAAACTTCAAAGGCTATGCTAACAATCACTGAAGTTACAAAGTCTGCAAAAAGGTTGCAGAACTTAGTGATACAAGTTACAGATCTTACAATCGCATTTGAGCGGAGGCTTTACATAACAGTTCTACATGCATCCGAAGAAGTGGGTATTCACCCACGAAAGCTCATGCTCCAATATGTCTGTTAGTCTATAAGGTGCCACAGGACTCTTTGCTGCTTTTACAGAATCCAGACTAAGGCCTGGTCTACACTAGGAGTTTATGTCGAATTTAGCGCCGTTACATCGAATTAACTATGCACCCGTCCACACCACGAAGCTATTTAGTTCGACATAGAGGTCTCTTAAATTCAACTTCTGTACTCCTCCCCAACGAGGGGAGTAGCGCTAAATTCGACATGGCCATGTCGAATTAGGCTAGGTGTGGATGGAAATCGACGGTAATAGCTCTGGGAGCTATCCCACAGTGCACCACTCTGTTGACGCTCTGGACAGCAGTCCGAGCTCGGATGCTCTGACCAGCCACACAGGAAAAGCCCCAGGAAAATTTGAATTCCTTTTCCTGTCTGGGCAGTTTGAATCTCATTTCCTGTTTGGACATCGTGGCGAGCTCAGCAGCACTGGCAACGATGCAGAGCTCTCCAGCAGAGATGGCCATGCAATCTCAGAATAGAAAGAGGGCCCCAGCATGGACTGATCGGGAAGTCTTGGATCTGATCGCTGTGTGGGGCGATGAGTCCGTGCTTTCGGAGCTGCGATCGAAAAGATGGAATGCAAAGATCTACGAGAAGATCTCTAAAGCCATGGCAGAGAGAGGATACAGCCGGGATGCAATGCATCCTCAAGGAGCTGAGACAAGGCTACCAGAAGACCAAAGAGGCAAACAGACGCTCCGGATCCCAGCCCCACACATCCCATTTCTACGAGGCACTGCATTCCATCCTAGGTGCGGCAGCCACCACTACCCCACCACCGACCGTGGACTCTGAGGATGGGATATTGTCGACGGCCGGTTCCTCGGAGATGTTAGCGGACGGGGAAGATGAGGAAGGAGATGAAGAGGACGAGGCAGTCGACAGCGCTTACAACGCTGATTTCCCCGACAGCCAGGATCTCTTCATCACCCTTACAGAGATCCCCTACCAACCGTCCCCAGGCGTTAACCCGGACACAGAATCAGGGGAAGGATCAGTCAGTAAGTGTTTTAAACATGTAAACATTTATTTTTAACAGAACAGGAATATTAACAATATTAACAATGGGTTTTGCATGATTACTTTGCCCTAGGCGCTTAACGTTTCAGTCCTTGGCAGTGCAAATACTGAAAAAAAATCTAACAATGTCCGGTTTAGCATGATTGTTCTGCCCAAGCCGCTCTACTGTTTAGTCCCTGCCAGTGCAGCTACAGTAAAATCCGGTCTATATGTCCGGGGATAGAGCTGAAATCCTCCAGGGACATCTCCACGAAGCTCTCCTGGAGGTAACTGGAAAGCCTTTGCATCAGGTTCCTGGGGAGAGCGGCCTTATTGGGTCCTCCGTAGTAGGAAACGTTTCCGCGCCAGGAGACAAGCAAGTACTCCGGGATCATTGCCCTGCAGAGCATGGCGGCATATGGCCCTGGTCTTTGCAGGCTTTCCCGAAGCATCCTTTCTTTCTCCGTCTCTGAAATCCTCATCAGAGTGATGTCGCTCATGGTGACCTGCTTTGAATTAGGTAGGGGAATGTTAGTATTGGGACTGCTTGCCTGTTCCTTTACAGAACTGTAACCGGCGGTTTACAGCCACGCGGTGGAGGCGGGAGAGGGGCAGCATACAGGGATCTTTCCCTGGGACAGCCGCGAGGGGGTGGGACAGGGGCAGAGTTCATGCTTGCCGGATTGCTGGCAGCAGGGACTGGCATTGCTTTCAACGTGAAAGGAGGCCAGTGCTATTATTAAAGTTTTAAGCAGCCACAAGTCTACGGCTTACCATGTCAGCCTGCTACACAAATTCCGGTGTCCTCCTTCTCTGATCTGCACTGCAAGACCCCAGGCACTGAATGCGAAGGCCGAAAATTCGACCTTGTCCTGAGTGCGCATGTGGTAGGTGCTGTGCATGGTCTTGTTCACTGAGAAAGACTATGTTCTTTGTTCACAACTAAATTTATCTTTCTGAGGAATTCACTCCCTTTTTCCCATCCCACAGCTGTGACTGTCTCCCGACCTAGCCTGGCATCACACTCCCAGAGGCTAGCGCAGATTAGGCGTAGGAAGAAGAGGACACGGGAGGACATGTTCTCGGAACTTATGGGCTGCTCCCGAGCCCAGGCAGCCCAGCAGACCCAGTGGAGGGAGAACTTGTCCCAAATGCACCGATCACACATGGAACGGGAGGAGAGGTGGCGGCAGGAAGACCAGCAAGCGACTCAAATGCTGCTTGGACTAATGAGGGAGCAAACGGACACGCTCCGGCGCCTTGTGGATGTTCTGCAGGACCGGAGGCAGGAGGACAGAGCCCCACTGCAGTCTATCTGTAACCGCCCTCGCCCGCCACCAAGTCCCATACCCCCCTCACCCAAAGAAGGAGGGGCGGCAGAGTCCGTGAAAACTCTCACTCCACCCCTGCAGACTGCTCAAGTACCAGAAGGCTCTCATTCCCCAAAATTTGATAAGTCCTTTCCTTCCCGCCTCACCCAAGCCCCCGTCCAAGTTTCATCCCCCAGTTTCATGTGTAGTTGCTAATAAAAAATACGTTTCTGTTAATTACTGTTTCCATCATGTTCTTTTAGAGGAGAGTCTGTCTGAAGGGGGGGAAGGGGGTTGGTAATTGGACAGGACAGTCACCTTTACCAGGGTACAGAGGCGGGGGCAGGTTCAGCAGCAGGGCACACACACATTGCAGTCACTAGTTACCCTGGTCAGTCTGGGAGGTGGTTTTCATGTTCTGTGTGTGGGGGGCAGTTAGAGATCTTATGCAGTGGTCCTTATCCTGGATCACAGAGCCACGCAGCAGGGGATCTGTAACCGTCCTCCCCCTGCCACAAAGTCACATAGCCCCCACACACAGAGTCCCGAACAGGAGGGGTGGCAGGCTCCGTTGAAACAACCAGTCCACCAGTGCGGAGCCTGTCATTCCTGGAGTTTAGAAGCGTCCTTTGCATCACTACACTACACCCGCTCCCCACCACAGTCTGCGTCCCAGGTTCAACACTTTACCGAGAAAACAGTAATAAAGAAAACGGTGTTCATTAACAAAATTCAAGTGATTTTATTTTTAAACGTGTGTTGGAAGGGGGGGAACGGAGTGAACGGGGTATGTAACTGGAGAGGATAGTGAACATTTACTGGGTGAAGAAACGGGGGCAGGTTCAGCTTCTCTGTAAACAAACTTAAAAGTCACAGGTTACCCTGCTCACTGAGGAACCTAGCTTTCAAAGCCTCCCGGATGCACAGCGCGTCCCGCTGGGCTCTTCTATTCGCCCGGCTGTCTGGCTGGGCGTAATCAGCAGCCAGGCTATTTGCCTGAACCTCCCACCCCGCCATAAAGGTCTCCCCCTTGCTCTCACAGAGATTGTGGAGCACACAGCAAGCTGCAATAACAATGGGGATATTGGTTTCGCTGAGATCACAGCGAGTCAGTAAGCTTCTCCATCTCCCCTTGAGACGTCCAAAAGCACACTCCACCACCATTCTGCACTTGCTCAGCCGGTAGTTGAAGAGTTCTTTTTCAGTGTCCAGGGCGCCAGTATAGGGCTTCATTAGCGGGTAGGCTGGGTCCCCGAGGATGACTATAGGCATCTCCACATCCCCAAGAGTTATTTTGTGGTCCGGGAAGTAAATACCTTCCTGCAGCCGTCTAAACAGACCAGAGTTCCTGAAAACACGAGCGTCATGAACCTTGCCCGGCCATCCGACGTTGATGTTTGTAAAACGTCCCCTATGGTCCACCAGTGCTTGCAGCACCATTGAAAAGTAGCCCTTTTGGTTGATGTACTGGCTGGCCTGGTGGTCCGGTCCCAGGATAGGGATGTGAGTTCCATCTATATCCCCACCGCAGTTTGGGAATCCCATCGCGGTGAAGCCATCTATGATGACCTGCGCGTTTCCCAGGGTCACTACCTTTGAGAGCAGTAGCTCAACGATTGCGTTGGCTACTTGCATGACAACAACCCCCACGGTAGATTTGCCCACGCCAAAGTGGTTCGCGACTGACCGGTAGCTGTCTGGCGTTGCAAGCTTCCAGAGGGCTATGGCCACTCGCTTCTGGACACTCAGGGCTGCTCGCATCCGAGTGTCATTGCGCTTCAGGGCAGGGGACAGCAACTCACAAAGTTCCAGGAAAGTCCCCTTCCGCATGCGAAAGTTTCGCAGCCACTGTGATTCATCCCAGACCTGCAGCACTATGCGGTCCCACCAGTCCGTGCTTGTTTCCCGGGCCCAGAATTGCTGTTCCACAACATCAACATGACCCATTGCCACCATGATGTCCTCGGCGCGGGGTCCCGTGCTTTGTGACAGGTCTGTGCCACTCTCAGACTTCAGGTCCTCACCGCGCTGCCGTAGCCTCCTCGCCCGATTTCTCAGCATCTGCCTCTGGGAAAGGTGAATGATAAGCTGCGAGGTGTTGACAACGGCCATAACTGCAGCAATGGTTGCAGTGGTCTCCATGCTCGCAGTGCTGTGGCGTCCGCGCTGTCACTGACCAGAAAAGTGCGCGAACTGATTTCCCGCCGGCGCTTTCAGGGAGGGAGGGCGGGAGTGACGGTCGGATGACGACAGTTACCCAAAAGCACCCTCGACACATTTTTTTACCCAGAAGGCATTGGCGGCTCGACCCAGAATTCCAATGGGCAGCGGGGACTGCGGGAACTGTGGGATAGCTGCCCACAGTGCACCGCTTCCAATGTCGACGCTTTCCCCGTTAGTGTGGACTCACAAAGTCGAATTACTGTTCTTAGTGTGGACACACACGTTCGACTTTGTAATATCGATTCCACATATTCGATTTAAGTAAAATCGAACTACTCTCGTAGTGTAGACATACCCTAACACAGCTACCCCTTTGATACATAACAGTTCTAAGTTAAATAACTTTGCTCTCTAAAAGATCACACATATATATATATATATATATATATATATATATATATATTATGGGTGTGTTTAATGCTGAGAAATCATGTTATTTTCACCTACATTTTTCATTTGCACATTAATGTAAGAAGTTGTGTCACCTTGAATTGTATTGGACTGTTTCACTGAACTCTATGTTGAGGGAGGAGAGATTGGCTATTCTCTAACCACCAAGTATTTGGACAGGCTGCCTGAATTGGCATCAGAGCTGTAATCACAAAATTATCTTAACGTGGGAGTGATTTGATCCTAACTGCGTCAGCTATTTGGCTAGATCCTAAATATATCAACTTGCTTTGAAATTGGTAATACCCTATTACTTTTGGGACTCTTAACTAAACAAGATTGTTGTCTTTGCACATTATTACCTCGAGTTTATAAGAAAATGTTGGTTGGTTTATTTAGATGATTTAATCAACCTGCTAATTAATTAGATGATTTGATGTTAACCCATTTTCTTTTAATATGATTTATTTATATGTATTTTATGCTTTTGCTTAGTTATTTAGTTTAGTTTATGAAATACATAAGATTGGAGACCTATGTGGTTTGGATATTTCCTCCCCAGTGATAAGTGTCCCAAATTTGAGGAGATCCTGGAGTAAAAGAGAGGCAACTCTGTGACCCACCTACCAGCAGTTCATAGAACTGCCCCTATAGTTCTCCTATAAACTGTGCCTGAACTGGAACACTGTTGATTTTTTAGGTAAAGTTAACATATATTGATCATTGCTTTCAATAAGCAACATGGATTCCAGAACCTTTGAGCTCCTGTTGTGGTGGATATGAGCCAGTCAATCTAAAGGCTGACCAGTAAATATACAGATATACAGTAAAAACTGTTTTATCCAGCACTTCATCAACTGGAAAGCTCTATAAACTGGCATTTCTGATCATCATTGAAAGTCCGGTTTATAGTCTAGTTGGCACTGGGATGGCAGGGGGTTGGTTTGTGGGAGAGGGCTTGGGGTGCCAGATCCATGGGTGCTCACCTCGGGCAGCTCCCCACAAGTGGCAACCTGTCCCGGCTGCTCCTAGGCAGAGGCACAGCAGGTGGCTCTGAGCACTGCCTCCACCCGCAGGCGCTGCCCCCGTAGCTCCCATTGGCCATGGTTCCCATTGGCCATGGTTCTTGGCCAATGGGAGCTGTGGAGCCAGCGCTCTGGGCGGAGCCAACATGCAGCGCTGCCTGCCTCACCTCCGCTTAGGAGCAGCTGGGACAGGTCGCTGCTTGGAGGGAGCCACCCAAGGTGGGCGCCCCCAGATCCGGCACCCCGAGCCTCCTCCTGAGAACCAACCCTGAGCCCCATCCTGCATCCAAACTCCCTCCCTCTGAATTAACTGACATTTTTCACTTACCGGCACTCCCATTCCCCCAACATGCGGATAAAACAGCTTTTACTGTACAAAGTTATCAGACTTTGGTTTTTGCCTCTACAGAGAGACACAGTAGACAAAATTGGTTATAGCTAGTAATTATTTTTTCTGTGTGTTACTAAGTATTTCTTAATCCCTATGGAATGTAAAACTTGTTAGAATTAAGATTTCTGCCTGGCTGCACTACTTTAAAGCTCAAGGAAAGGCAGATCTCTCTGCCTACTCTGACATACTAGTATTGGTCCTTTAATATTGAAAATACATAACTTTACTTTAGACATAGTTGTAGTTCCACACTGAGTACATCTACATTCCGAACTTCTGCATCCAATTTACACACAGAATCTTAGAAATGTAAGACTGAGAGGGAGCATGATAAATCATCTAGTCCAGTCCCCTGCATTGAGGTAAAACTATGCATTAGCCAGACCATCTCTGACAGGTGTTTGTCTAATGTGTTGTTAAAAACCTCCAGTGATGGAGATTCCACCCACAACCTCCCTAGATAATTTGTTCCAGTGCTTAACTATCCTTACATTTAGGAAGTTTTTCCTAATATCTAACCTAAATCTCCCTTGCTGCAATTTAAGCTTTTTGAAAGTTAGGAAATACCAGAATTAGGTTGCCTGTGTAACCTTAATTCTGCTGCCTTGTGGTCCACCTGTGCACTGAATGAAGCAGTGATCCACTGGACAAAAATAGGACAGGATCATGGAATCAAACACTGTATTATAATGCAGCTGCATGCAGGGACTGAAGTAAGGTTGCATGGTCAACTATGAATCTGGCATTTCCTAACTTTTGCGTGCTTGACTTTGCAACACAAATAATATGTGTTTTTTTAATGCAGGATTTTTTGTATGTAATTTCCTAGGTTTCTTTCTTTCTTGTTTTTTTTTAAAAAGGGAAGTTGTACAAGTTATATCATGTATGACTGTAACAACCCCCATCATGCGTCATCAGCACGGTTTGAACCCTGAACTTTCAGCACTTTGCTACTAATTTCTCATTTGAACTACTAAATTCACTAGCATCTGGAGAAGGCTGTAATCCCATGGAAAATGGGCCACAACTGCTATGTCTTGGGTCCAGACAGAGATTAGGGGGATCTTGACCCTCACAGTTTGGGGTGGACTGCTAGGACTATGTGCTGGGTCTGCAGCAATTATGTGGGAAACCTGGCTTGGCTCTCTCTTTCCCACACAGGAGCTAGAGGAGCTCCTGCCTCATGTGGTACCCTAGAGATAAGGCTGGAAAGGATAACAGCAGAGACAACCGAAAGGAAGAAGTTATATTAGCAGATGGCAAGGGAGTAACTTTCTCAGAGACTATTCTAAAAGATGGTTGGATCTAATTGTCCAGGTTGTCTCCTATGAAACATCTGTTTGTAAGAACCTAAACATGTTTGTTGCAATGGGAGGATTAAAGGGTAATTATATCATCTTTGGTAAAGGGGAGCCTCATTAATTCTATAGATTGAGTTTCTTGATCAATAAGAGACACAAGCATCTGTGGACTGCCAGTTTTTATTCAGCTGTAGACCTTGTTGGAAAATTCCTAATAAAATGAAATGTTGACAAAAATGGGAATGAAGATTTTTCACAAACCACCCGCCCCCAAGTTTTCCGACCAGATCTGCTCAAAAATTCCTAGTTGTGGGAGCTTTAATTTACACAAGACTCCAGTAAATTCTGATGTTTTTACCACTATCTTTTTCTCCATTGTAGAAATAGCCTTGGAGAGCAGAACTTGACATAACTCCCCCTAGATCATATCAGTTTCAGTTGCTTCTAAGCTGAGATACATGTAAATTAAATGAATTATGCCTGTCAAACTGGAAATTGCTTTGAGTTTATAGAATCATTAAATCAATTTAGTTTTTAATCAGTGTTTATATATATGTCTAATGAATTTGATCCTGTATCTGACAAATGTCAAATAAATAGAAAAAGAAGTCGAGAGAATGAATAAGTCATTCGACTGACAAAGAAAACTATGCAATCTATTTTCTGTTTTAAGACATACAGCTTTAAGCACAATTTCTCCTTTTACATGTTGTGTTTAGAAAACAAAGGACAAATCACCTTGGCTGGGTAGGATGTTTATAAGAAATGCAGCTATGCACATCTTGAAAAACTGCATTGTTTTCAAACAATTTAGAAGTCAGATAATGATGTTTGAAGATAGACCTATGTACCTATCTCATAATGCAAATTTAAATGAACACGCTACCAGTCAAGTATTTTCTATGAATAATAATTATTTTGCAGAGATTTCTAGTGAGTACTCTCAGGTGCATATTATGTTTGTTTCACATTCTTTCAATAGACTCCATTAGCATATTTCTGAATTCCCTCTCTACGGTGTACAGTATATTTAAAGGCACTATACTTTATAAAACTAAATAACCCTCAATATGTAACAATAATCAATTTGCAAGTAAAAGTCATTTAGATATTTAGCAGTTACTCTAAAATCAGCATGTTTAAGTACATGCTTTCAGTTTCAATAATCAAACAAATAATTGGGAATGTCTGATGATGGCACTCATTCATTTTATGCTCAAAACATGACATCTCCAATCACACCTTACTTTCAACTGAGGAAATATTCAATATTGTGAGGACCTTAGAATTTGTAATTTTACAGTATATCAAAAGAAACACAAGTGTGTGTTGGTGCTTCGTCTTCCTAAGATGATGCTGTGTTCAAATATCCTGTTATATTCAAAAGAACCTCCCACACTCATGTCTAATAATGGCAAGTATACCATGAATAATCATAGTATGATACCTCTGACTTCATCTCACAGATATGACAAAAAGATTACTTGGTATATGTTCATCTAAAATGTGTTCTGCAGTGAGATCTACAATGTTGCCCTTAGTTATTTGTCTATTATCAATCTCTGTCTAGATGGCTTCCATGACCATAATATTTGATCATCTCTATAGTTCTTAAATATGAACTTCAGTTTATCAGAGCCTAAACCTTTTAGGCTGTCAGATTTTTGAGTTCCCTGATCAATGGTACTGGACTATCTAATGCTCTATCTTTGTTTTATAAGTAGACTTGTAATGAAAATGTTCATTTTCTAAAGCTTTTCAGTTGGCCAACTCAGCTCTGTGATTTTGCCCTTTTGTAAAACACCTTGGAATGCTTGTTCTAAAACTTGTATAAAAGCTAGTTTTGATTAGGTTTATCTTCTATATCTGTTCTAAAGGCCAGACAGGAAAAAGTCATTATGTAAACAGAAAACTGATTAAAATGTTAAATCGATTCTTTATTGAGATCATGATTGTCCCTTCCAACTTTGAAGTCTATGAGTCTATGAGATCGTAATCTTACATGTCAATACATAACCTAGGAGCAGATACTAGTTTGAACTAGAGTAAGATTGGAGAAAGATCTAGGCTGTAATCACTGTATTTGTGCCATTTTATTGAATATGCCAAGGGACAGACTAAATTGACTTATATTAAGAAGACAAACACTGATCTAGATTAATGCTATATCAGGATTTCAAATATATGAAAGTTTACAGTGTAAATTGGATAGAGGGAAAAATCTGGGTAGATTTAAGCGGTGCATACAAGAACATGCTTTAAGAGAATACAATACAGTAGGTATCTGAGTATGTATCCATTTATAGAGTGCCTAAAGGTCCTGATCCTGAAATTTACAACGGGCAGGAGACAAGGGGACTCTGTGCATTGTAAATTGCAGGATTGGGGCCTAAGTGTACATGGCATTTTACAGACAAAGACAATCTCACTCCCAACTTGTTTATAATCTACATGTGACCTTATGCATTCAGAAGTAAAGGGAGACGTGGTGGGATTGGGTTAAAGTGAGGACAAGGAATATGACAATTTATAATGATGTGATATTTACATTTTACTGTACATAGAAAAGGAATTTATTTCAGTAGGCTGTGTGCATGAAACAATGGTTGGGTAGAAGGGTTTGTAATATAGGAAACCCCTGGAACTTGGTCTTAATGATCGTGTGTGTGATCCTCTTGTCCACTATAATTTACTTAGATTGTAAGCTCTTTGGGGTACAGTGGGGTCCTGGTCCATGACTGGGGCTTGTAGGTGCTACCAGAAGACAAACAATAAATAATAATAATAATAATAAATTAGTAGGCATTCACTTGTTTCAGGTGAGCTGCCATTCTTCAGAGAACAGTTGATCCTCGGGTTTCTCATTATCATTGCACCAAATATCGGCCACAGTATTCCCTCCTCTTTGCTGCAGAATTCCAAGATCCCTGGCTGTGTCCCAGTAGGTTGCTTTAAGAGGCATTGGGAATCTTTTTCCTTTTAATTGGACTATTAACATCACTGACATTCTAGGAAATAACAGTTTATTGATTTCTGTGTTAACATTGTTATTCTTTCCAGGGAGGCACATGTTACTTACCTACTATGTTATGAGATAACACAGCACAGTAACTTTGTTATAAATTAGCATACTACACCACATTTTAAATATTGTAATTAATGAGGAATAAGTGAAGCAATTGAATCTTCCTGTATTTGAATCCTGAGTAACACAACATATTTATATTTCCACAGAGCTACCCCATGATAATGATGCTTGATTCTCCTTACTTGCCCTGATCAGAGGATAAATGGTAGGAATTGTTTGTACTTTACAATCAAAATTAATTTATCGCAAACTTTTATACAGCACTAAGCCAGACAATATCTGGGGGCACCAGACACATCTTAGATTAAGTTAAAAACATTTCCTACATATAAAAATTAACACCTATTGACTTCCTAAACCACCACAACTTTAAAAAGAACAGAGAAAAGGAAGACCTTTTAACAATATGATAAGGAAAATGAGGGATTTATTTAAACACCTGGAGAAAGTCACTTACCTGAATGTAGGTAGGTTCAGGCCTAAATGAATTTCTTGCAGTTCTTAATTCCAGAGGTAAAGGCCTACTATCAAAAATTCTGTTCCTCCAGGACCCTTGGGAATCGTTAAAAGAACCTAAATAGATAGAAATAGTGGTTATTCTGGCCTTAAAGTGAAGGAAGACTGAACTCCTGTCCCCATGTGCCCTCAACAATCCCTCACTTGATCTCATTAGCCCCTCCTCCACCATCCTGTCCTCATCTTCTAGTATGTAAACGCCAATGTGTGTTTTGACAACGTTTGGGGATATATCTTTAGAAAATAAACTCAGGAGGACAAATTCTGCTTTCAGTTGAACCTAGATAAATCCATAGCATTCCATAGGGTTGCATAGATGAAAATAAGTACAGAATTTGGCTCTCTCTGTTTCCATTGGGTTTTTTCATCCTTCTCTTTCTTTTTGTTATTTTAACAGTATATTTTGGTGCATCTTTACCTCTCTAACATGTGTTTTACCTCAGTCATTTTTCTCTGTTTAACATTTTTCTAAATTTCTTTTTGTCCCCCTCAAAGACTTTCCTTACATCTCCTCTATCTTCAAGGTCCTATTTTCCTTTCTGATATTGTCTCTTCCATTTTTATACACTCCTAATTTCTTATTTATGTTCCATATTTTCTCCCTTTCCAATTTGGTGTTTTGCTCCGTTTTATTTTTTCTTCTCTTCCCTTTGTCAAACTTCTCCCTTCTCTATTAAATCTCTTTCTTTCTATTATCATCTTTCCCTTTCCTTACTTGAATTCAGCAGAAACATGTTGTGGCCCACAGTGCACCCAGGAGTATCTTACATAAGGCAAACATAATGGCTGCCAGTACTAACTTTGCTCCAGATAATCAGCCACCAACCAGATGAGAGATCAGAAAACATTGCCTAAGGGCTAGTCTATACTGGGAACTTACATCAGCATAGCTACATGTCTCAGGGCTGTGAAAAATCCATACCCCTGAGAGATATAGCTCTGCGGACCTAACCCCTAGTGTAGACAGCGCTAGATCAACAAGAGAATTTGCCCATCAACATAGCTACCACCTCTTGGGGAGGTGGATTCCCAATGCCGATGAGAGAACCTTTCAACTGGCATAGGTAGTGTCTGCACTGAAGTGTTACAGCTGAGCGCTGCAGCTGTGCTGCTGTTGTTGTTGATGTGTAGACATTAGTTTAGACCCATCTGGCAAAGGCTTGGCTGAAAATATGAACTTTTCATCACACTGCAAAAGCCATAGTCTCTAACAGACCAGCAGAGGGAGTGAGTTCCACTGTCAGTGACCCTCCATTAAGAATGCCCTGACTCAAACCCATGAGAACACCAACAGACTGTAATCAATAGCACCTCTACTGACAAAGCAATGATGATGGTGATGATGATGCATTGATGTGGGGGAGGGGTGTCAAAGACAACCAGGTCCCAAACTATATAGAGGGAAAGCAATTTCTTGCATTGGTTGGGATTCTTCTCATCTTAGAAAAGAAGTTTAAAGAGTCTAAGAACTAAGGATGCAGAAATAATGATTATTTGAGTAAAAGTGTAAGACATTACTGAGGAATTATTTTAAATCATTGGACTGTGATGACATTTATTATTGATGGTTGCTACAAATCAAATATTGCTGAATGATATTAAGCCTTTAATAGGGCAATTTATTTTGTTACTGGAATATATAATTTTTCACGTCTGTTCATTAGAGTGTAGATTGAAATGATACATTTTTGTGCAGAAAGATTTATTGGTTAACATTAATTTTATGACTTGTTTTGGAAAAAAAATTATGAACAAGCAGCAAACAACTCATATAAGCAGATTGACTGGCGCAGTACGCAATTAATTCTGTAGTAATGCCCAGAAAACTAGGCATTCCATAATGATCAATATGTTGTAAACAAGCAACAATATAAAGCCCACAAAAAATGATAGTGTTGAACTTTTGTTCTTAATACTTTTAATGGACTGCCATGAAGGACATTTCCTGGAAATTAATAGGGTTAATGACCCTCAACTTCTCCATGGGCCATCAACATCTCATAACCAGTCATTAATCCCCAGCATAGAACATACAACTCAGTAGCTGTTGCTTAAGTAACTTTAATCTTTATTAGTTTAAGCTTTGAACGTGTATGTAAAATGTAGGGCTCAATGATGAACATGATGGTTCCGCTCTCAGAATGTGTCTATGAGGAAGAAAGAATTGTTGTTAAATAATGAGTGGAAACAAAAAACGGAGGACATTGGAGTTTGGTGAAGTATTCAACAACTGCTTTCTTTCAGTTTCTACTAAAAACAGGAAAGAGTAGGTAGACAGGTGAACTGGTTCAGACAAAATAAAGATGGGCCTGAACCTCAGCTTAAGCCTTGAATATGCCTAAAACCTGGCTTGCTTTTTACCAGTCACCAGCTAGGTATCTCTCCTTCCATATATTCAGAAGTTTGTTAAAAAATCTACATGAAAATAGGGAAATCATAAACATGTTCTCTTGCTTCTAGAGTTTAGGTACAACATCAGTTTACTTGGTTTCCATGAACTAAGAATAACAGGTCAAAGTACATCAAATTGGAGAGAGGAAAAAAATAGGGTTCAACAAAATCAGTAGTAGGAACAGTACTATTCAGTATTTCTCATTAATGATTCAGAGAATATATTAATTTGTAGATTGCTAAAATTTTGTGATGCACTGCCTTCTAGTTTGGAATCAAGCACAAAAGATAGAAGAAAATTATGGAGTGATCTGGAGGTCTCAGAAAGCAAATCTTTTATATGTTGATGAGATTCAGCTTATATATGCAGCACTAAATACAGAGTAGAAATAATGAAGAATTGTTTGAATTATTATCTATACACATTATAATTTGAAATATACCAGAAGAGTATACCCAGGTGAAAATGGCAAACAAACAAACAAAAAAAATAATGAATTTTTTCATGATACTTTATTGCACTTTTGATTTTTCACCCATGACATTTCATGTTTTTATAAAACTTGTTTTTAGTGAAATATACAAAAAAAGTTGAAAGGCTACTTGTGTGTGAAAGTTTGAACATGGGAGTTTTGAAAAAGTTGGAGGAAAAGATGGAGTTGTCCCAAAAGCCTTGTGGTAGAGAGGCTAATGAGCAGAGAGGCCTGAGTTCTTTTCCCCATCTTCTCTCTTCTGCCAGTGCTCTAATGTTCCTATATAAGAGCAAAGTACTTTCTCTCACTGGGCCTCAAATTGCCAATGTCAAAGAGGTAAATATTTTCTTCTCTTTTACAAACAGGGAAACTGAAGCTAAGAGAAGTTAACTGAAATGCCCAGTGTCACACATGAAGTCACTGTCAGAACCAGGATTTGGACACAGGCCTCTTGACTTCCATTTTTACAGGTAGCCCACAAGATCACAGTGCGTCCTAAGCAAGTAATTTACAGATACATTTTCAGGACTACTCACTGATTTAGGTGCCTAATTTGAGACACCTAGGGCTAGTTTCACAAAGGAACTTAGGCACTGCAACACTGGGGGAAAGGGGAAGAGATGTGCTCATGATTTTTAGCCCCTCACTCACCCTTTTAGTCCCTCAGTCTCCGGTTGAAGCTGTTCCAATGTGGATAAATACATAAAGAGTCATTGGACTAGACAAAAAGTGAAAGCTCACACAAGAATGAGAAGAACGCTATTGCCTGGTGATTACAGCACTCCCCCAAAATGTAGGAGATCCATGATTCAGTGCCCTTGCTCCAATTATTTATCCACAGTGGAACCACTTTTACAGGAGAGGCTGAAGGACCCCAACATTAGAATATCCCATAACCCAGGGGTTGGGGCACTCACCTAAGAGGTAGTAGATTCCCTGTTCAAATTCTTTCTCCCCTTTCAGATGGAGAGGGGGATTTGAACTGGTGATCTCCCACATCCCAGGTGAGTACCCTAACCACTGGGCAAAAAGTTATGGGGGGGGGGGCCTGCTGCCTCCTGTTGTGTGAGCTTGCTTTGAGCACACTTACAAGCTTGATGTCCACAGATAAGTTAGGCAGGGGAATGCTTATCTTATCCCAAGTTTGTGCCTCTCACTGGGGCTTAGGTATCTGGTCACCTAGAGTGAGGCAGTAGTACATCTGCTCAGAGGTAGAAACATGGGCACTGAGGCCTAGGCAAAAACTTAGGCACCTAGCAAGTCTAGGTGCCTACAGCATTTGGTGGCATCTGAGTGGGGGTTTTGTGAATACCAGTGGTGCCTAATTCTGGGATTTATGCACCTAAAGCAACAGCTGGGCACCTAAGTACTTTTGTGTGTCTAGCCTTTAGAGTCCACTTTAGAGATTTGAGAATTCACAACTTCAGTTTTTTTCAAATGGATGTCAGGTGCTCAACCATTCTCAAAACTCAGACTCCTAGATGTCTCAATTTGGCCATCCAAAATTAGTAAACTCGTTTCAAAACATAGACCTTAACTTCTCTTTGCCTACGTTTTCTCAACTATAAAATGGGGTAATGACTTTTTCTATGTGAAATATACATGGTTTGATATGACTGTATTGCTACAGGAAGGTAGGTACATCTCCATCCTCTTATGCAATGGTTTAGAGTTGGGGAACAGGAGCTGACAGGCTGCTGATTTGTACAACAGGGCACTGGGCACAAGGCATTCTCAACAGATGGCCTTTGAGTCCAGAAATAGTTTCCCCACCAACCCCTTGTCTAAGGAAGCCTAACTACAGTGATCTTCAGAGCATGCTGCAACTCTTCTCTATTCATCTATGTACTTTGTCCACATTAATACAGTCCTGTTTGAAAGAGGACTATGTTGACACAAACCAGGTACCTTTTAGCTTGTGCCAGTAGTGTCCACATGGGGCAGTTACAGCGCAACACTTGGGGTGTGAAATGCAAAGTGCACCTATTGTTTGCACGGTGGCAGTACCTGTAGGTAAAAGTACCTGTCCGGGTGGTTTAAAGGGAAAGGGTATTTTTACCTTGATATTTTGTTTTGATAACTTTCTCCACATATATAAAGATTTGAATTAAATAATTAATTACAACTGATTTGATACACAGAAGAATCCCAAGAAACTACCCTCACTGGTCTCTAGAATTCAGTACGTCTAACATAGAGGGCGAAAGATAACAAATGCACCTTAAAAATCAAATGAAAAGTATTATTCAATTATTTATGTGCTTGTCAATCAAAGACTTTTTAAAATAAGAAATAAAACATTTACAAAGATAAAGGAGTTTGAACCTGCCCCCAACAAAATAGAAAATCAAGATCAAACAGGAATGGTAGCACACAAAGGGAATGCATTTTTGTCATTGGAATTATCATCAGAACACGAAAGTTAACGGAGAGATCCATGTGACAAGTCAGTGCAATGTGTCTCTGTTCAGCACAAAATGTACAAAATATAAAAATCCAGCACTGGCAGGGAATATAGTTTTTGGATGACCAAGTAGGCCTTTCCAAGTTTAGTTTCTCTGATTTTTTGATACTGCATTCAGAGCAAAACCAGTTCCTGGGGATTAACATAAGAATGGCCATGTTGGGTCAGACCAGTAGTCCATCTAGCCCAGTATCCTGTCTTCCAACAGCAGCCAATGTCAGATGTTTCAGATGGAATCAACAGAACAGGGCAATTATCAAGTGATCCATGCCTTGTCGTCCAGTCCCAGCTTCTGGCAATCAGAGGTTTTGGGACACCTTGCTCATGGGGTTGTGTCTCCAACTATCTTGGCTAATAGCCACTGATGGACCTACCCTCCATGAACCTATCTAATTCTTTTTTGAACCCAGTTATGTTTTTGGCCTTCACAACATCCCTTGGCAATGAATTCCACAGGTTGACTGTGTTTTGTGTGAAGAAGCACTTCTTCTGTTGATTTTTAATCTCTCCTGGTCTGGAAGCTGTTCCCTTCCCCTAATCATGTATGTTGCCCTTTTCTGTACATTTTCCAATTCTAATATCTTTTTAGGTGCCAAATCTGAAGAACTGTCCCAGACTAAGGTGTCAGAGGAGGTTTTGGAACAAATTCATAATTTAAACAATAATAAGTCACCAGAACCAGATGGTATTCACCCAAGAGTTTGAAGGAATTCAAATATGAAATTGCAGAGCTATTAACTGTGGTATGTAACTTATCACTTAAATCGGTACCAGATGATTGGTGGATAGCTAATCTAATGCTGATTTTTTAAAAAAGGTTCCAGACATGATCCTCGCAATTAACGGCTGGTAAGAGTGAGATGTCAGGAACAAGGCAAGGAATCAGGAGGATCTGTTTGCAGCAGCAAGCCAGGGATCTACCTAGCTGCACAGACAGCCTCCATGTTTCTTCCCTAGGCCTTAAATAGCATGGCTAGGCCAATCAGGGAATGCGGTAGGCTCCACTAGTCAGGACCTGTGTGGGTGGGACATCCAGTGGTGCTTAAAGCTGTAGGGCTCTATAGGCTGCTATTTGTTGCTTCACCAAGATGGTCAGGTGGACCTGGCAGCTGCCCTGGAACCTGTAGACAGGGGCGGCTCCAGGCACCAGCACACCAAGCGCGTGCCTGGGGCGGCAAGCCGCAGGGGGTGGCATGCCGGTTGCTGTGAGGGCGGCAGTCAGGCTGCCTTCGGCGGCATGCCTGCAGGAGGTCCGCCGGTCCCGCAGTTTTGGCGGCAATTTGGCAGCAGGTACGCCGAAGGCGTGGGACCGGCGGACCTCTGCAGGCATGCCACCGAAAGCCGCCTGACTGCCATGCTTGGGGCGGCAAAATACATAGAGCCGCCCCTGCCTGTAGACATAGATTCCAGACCCATAGAGCCTCACAGTTAGATGTGGCATCGTGGTGCCTAAATTTTAGACATCTAGAAAAAAAAAATCACAGGAATGACACTGCAGTTCACAAAGCTTCAGTTAGGCACTTGGGTTTCTATACAATGAATGGGGAGAGATAGGCACCTTAGATTGTGATCCACAAAGCCAGCATGCTAGGTGACGAGCCTGCTAAGTCAGCCCATGGGAGATGCTGACCTAAACGGGGGTGTGCCCAGCCCCTCCAGACATAAGCACCTAAGTCTGGCTGCAGGGAGGTGCTTATCTCTGCTTGTGATCCATGAGCCAGGGAAAGATAGGTAGCTGAATGCCCTAGTTGCATGCAAGGCTCAAAAGGATGACCTCCTTCATAATCTTTAGCCTAGCGGATAGGGTATTGTGACACAGAGGCCCATTAGTGCCAACAGGCAGCGCTTGTAAAGAACAGTGAACAACTCCTGTCTCAGACCTATCAAACTCACTACATTCAATACCCCCACTTTCAAGGTATTTATCCATGAAGGGTAGTATGTGAGATCTCTACTGTAACTTATCAATACTCAATCACTGTGATCTGGGTGTAGGAGTAATATTTAAGGAATAATGTAACTATGTTAACAATTATGCGGTATGGTCTTAGAGTAAAAGTCAGGCACCAGGAATCATATGTCTCAGCGATGGCCCATTCAAATGGGAGTGAATGGTCACCTCTCCCTGGCCAGCTGGTGATGTAATGAAGGTGGCCAATCTAGAAGTCAGTCAGTCAATGGAAGACCATCAAAAGCAACCACAGATGATCAAAACCACATGGCGGTAAAAAGGAACATTACAACAGACAGGGGATCACCCTGTCTGCGAATAAAGACAAAAGCCCTGACTCAGTACATCACAGACTGGAGAAAGCTGCTCAGTGAATGGATGCAGAGGGTCTGTCTAGGCGAGTGAGGTTGATTTTCATGAAAGATTGGATCCTGGTTCCTCTGAAGCCAGCCAAGCTCTTCAAGAGACTGAACTTTGGGGGGGGGGGGGGGGAGAAACCTAGTTTATTAGAAAGGAAAAGTAACTATTAATAAGCGTAAGCCCTCGTTTATGTTTTATAATTTTGTTTTTTTGTAACCATTTGTTTCCATTCACTCTAATTTCTATTCTTTCTTAATTAAACCACCTTTTGGTTTATTATAAGTGTTGTGCATTGTACAGGAGCAGTGATTTAAAGTAAAACCGGGGTACACTGCTCCTTTGGGGCAGAGGAGCTGGGATTTCTGAGACTAGCTGGTGTCAGGGTCCGGATATCACCAGGGAATGCTTCAAAGGCGATCTCGGACTGGGGTGCACCTATTGTTCGCCTGCAAGGTAAAGACAGTTAATAACTTTGTGACTCTCTATACTTCAAAGCAGCATCCTAGAACACCCACATTCACCACTGTCATATAATCATATGTTTTGTACAAACTGTGCCTTGTGAGGTATCATTTTAAAAGTCTTGATCAGTTGAACATTAATATCCTATTGGATTGTATATGTTATCGTCATACATGGAGTTATGCAGTTTTGCTGTGTGTATGTGTTATTGAAATATGTTGTGAAGTTGGGAACACCCACAACCAGCCTTTCAGGTACAACAATAGAATAGCCAGATATGCTGATGGCCTGTTAAAGGGAATCCACTCTCCCACTGGCCATTCCAGAAGACTTCTCAGAGAGAGCACATAGACAATGGAGACTGCTTGACCAAGACTAGTCCCTAAGGCTATGTCTACACTGCACTTTTGTCATTAAAACTTTTGTCACTCAGGGGTGTGAAAAAACACACCCCAGAATGACAAAAGTTTTGATGAAAAGTGCCGGTGTGGGCACCGCTTCATTGGCAGGAGACTCTCCTGCTGCCAAAGCTACCACCTCTCATTGGGGGTGGTTTTATTTTGTTGTCAGGAGAGCTCTCTCCTGGTGATAAAGAGCGGCTACACTGCGTACCTTACAATGTTGCGGCTGTGCCGTTGTAAGGTGCGAAGTGTAGCCTAAGATGGAACACCAAAGTGGGAAGCTATAAAGAAATCTGTTAACCTTCCTTAAAACAAAGGGGAGATTCAGCGATTGCTTTTAGCAGACTCTTAGCCCAATTGATTAGATTAAAATAAAGGCATTTTTTCTTACCTTTCATGTGAAGTATTGAATAATTCTTGTGTTAACCTAATAAATTGATGTCATTATTCATTGTAGTAACTGGCCAGCCAGATACATTGAACCATTGATCTATTGATTTAATTTCAATTACAACCCTAATTTGCATCGCTTTATATTGGATTAGAGAAATTAGAAGTAAATTGGTTAATGACATATTAGCTTAGCATCATAGCCTTTTAATAAATCCATAAAAGCACATTAGACTGGTTTCCCTCTGAAAACATCAACATGGGGAAATGTATTTAGCGCTAAAGGTAAATACATTGAGTAGCTCCTGCACCGGCATTTTGATAAAAATCCTCTCACCACTGCACTGTTCCACAAGCGAATACAGGGTTTCTCAAGCTTCACCATAGCAAGTCTCTGCTAAGCAAGAGTACTTCCTCCTTTGTAATTGTAAAATTTATAAAACTATCTTTATTGAAATTTCATAAGATAAAAGAACAAACCTTATACACATCCTGGTGCTGCTGGTTGAGTTTTTGGGGACTACTGAGTACTTAGTCTGATAATGCGACTGGCACACCAAGTACTTTCTATTTCATGGTTTTTCTCCTTTGAACCCCCTTGTATGACTCCACTGTTGCCACATTTACATCCTCACATCCCTCTCCCTGCTTGGTTGTTAATCATCTCAGTGTCTCTATTACCTCCCCTAGGAGAGGGAATTTATTGGTTTTTACTGGCTATATCTGTTTCTATGTGTAAAGCATATATGGCTTTGGTCAGTCAGTAATCACCTATCAAGTGTCTCTCCCTATGGCTGATGTGTTCATTTCGCTGTTGAAATAAACAAACAAAAGCTTTCCCTGATTTGTAAGCATCCAAGGCTATCCAGGAGTCTCAGACTTTTTTTAAAGTAACCAACAGAGATACAATATTGTTGAGGATTTTCGGGGACCCCATATGCCTTATTCTGAATTATAACCTATTGCTAAGCTAGCAACAGTAGGCCGTGGCAGGCCTGCTTAATATTAAAGGTATAAGCAAAAATTTGTAAGCTTGTGTGGCACAATGCAAAACCTGTATGGCTCAATCAAAAGGCCAACAGGAGAAAAAGGGGAACCAACGCCTACTGGTAGTTGGGTAACCTAACCTAGGATAATAGTAGTTTGGCTATGAAAAATTAGTAAAGCAGAAGAGTCTTGTACAGTGAAACCGCAAGTAGGGGGGGCACACAGTTAAGAAAGGGCTTGTTGTACAACTCTATTAGCAAATAAACGCATTAGGTAACTTAGTACTCAATAAAGTAATGCAAGAGAAGGTAATGCAAGAGGGGGGCCGTGCCAGGGCCTCTAGCAATAACAGGAAAGACCCTAAATGGTGTCGGGTCCAAGTCGCGGCCCCAAAAAGGCTCTGATTGGTTTGCTGATAAATATACCAAATAAGGCTGATAAGATTTGAAATGCTTCATTACGCGTTGCGGTTTTTACCTTTATAAGCTTAAGACTGTGTGATTTATGTAAGGCGGCTGACCCCCTTGCATGGGGATACGCCGACCTACCCTTTATGCATAATTGTATTTGTGTTACCTAATAAAGGTGCATCAAAGTGTCTGACCCAAAATTAACGGTGTGGTCGATTTTTCCACGACAATTTGGGGGCTCGTCCGGGATCCACAGATGACATCCCTGGATCAGAGGACCGCGGGCAGTTCTCTTCCAACCCCGGGGCCCATCTGAGAGGTAAGAGACCTTTTGAAATCTCTGCTGCTAGGGGGCCTGGGAGAGGACTGATCCGTAGGCTCTGACTGGGGTAAGTCACAAGCTGGATCCAACCTTGGGACAAAGTCAGACACGCTTGACGCCTTTATTACGGGTTCGTGTTGTCTTCAAGGTGTGTTAGGCTAAGTTACGGTGTGTTAGGCTGAGAGGGCGGGTCTCAGTCTCTGAAGTGTGTTAGGCTGAGAGGGCGGGTCTCAGTCTAAGAAGGTGCCGGCAGACGTGCCGGCGAGCCCCCTCGGACCGCGCTCCTTTGGTCCGGAGTAGCCTGATCGCCTATTAGAGCTGGGCGTTCGGGGTCCCGGAGCCGACCAGGTTGGGAGGGACAAGGGGCAGTTTTCGCCCTGGCGGCTGTGCCAGGAAATGTGCCTGTGTGTGTGAGGCCGAGCGGCCTGTGTGTGTGTGTATAAGGCCAAGCGGCCGGAGTGTGTTGGTCGTGGAAAGACGCCCCAGACCCCCTGCGAAGCAAGTAATTGCTCGTGACCGGGGGTGTTCTGAAAGCAAGCTCCACGACCCGCTTGAAGAAAGATTGAAAAGCTTCCCCGACTGGCAGGCCTTGGTAAGTGGCTAACCAGCCAGGGTGCTTGTGTGTCCCCATCCTGTTGCCCTTACCCCTCCACTTCCCCATGGCCCAGTGACCGCTCTTTGAGCACTGCCTTGTAAAAGGCCACGGGGTCCCTTTTTGTTCCCCCCGGAGCCATAAGCTCCCTTCCCTACCTCGGAGAGGAGGGAAGCCCCAGGAAACCGTACCGTCGGCTCAAAAGCTACTGCAGCACCGTTGGCTTGAAGGCTGGTGCCCAGGGCTGGAGAGGGACGTACGGGGACCACGGGTTGTCCAGTCAGCCCGCCCCCCTTGTCCGCTTTCCTGTAGGTTCACCAGAGGAAAAATGCCTGGGAACCTGCTCCCTTGTGTTCCTGCCATGAAACAAGGGCAGGCCTGAAGATGGGCCATTAGTGTAGAACTGTGGTAACCCCCGAGTTAGCATCCTGGTGTAATTGGCTTGAGTGAAAGTGAGCTGTAAAAAGAATGGGGGCCAAAGGATCAAAAATCCTGCCGGTCCCACCCAAAGGCACGCCTGCTGCTTATATGTACGTACATTATGGGTCGTCGACGTGTAAATATTTAGATAAGTGGAACGGGTACACTAGAGATAATCCGAAACTGCAGTTTCCCCTGGAGGGTAGCTTTGATCTTGACAGGATGGTGCACCTTAGAGGAGCCCTTCTTGCCAACACGGTGCCCCAGGGTCAGTTTGATGTGTATTTTATGTGGTACGATGAAATGGGAAAGGATTTGCTGTGTAAACTGAATTGTACAATTTTTGCTCCCCAGACGGGGTGTTTCTGAAGGTGCCCGATCCTGCACAGAATACAGTTTTAGCTCTGCTGCAGGAAGAGCAGGCTCCGATGGGGGACACCCAGTCCAGCCCTTCCTTGTTGCAACAGGAATTGCTGGCAAAGGTCTCACCCACGTTATGGGCAAAACATGCCAACCAGGTTGGGCGCATTGGTTCTGCCCAACCGGTTAAAATCCGTGTAAACCCAGCGAAGCCCCTCCCCAGGATCCGCCAATATCCATTATCCAGACAGGCGGAGGAGGGTATTCGCCCGGTTTGTACCCTGTTTGTGGTTTAAGAAAATAAAAGAAGCTGGTAAGCTGTTGCTGGTGTGTTGGTCTCCGGACCACACCCCAGTGCGTACTGGTTTGTATGTCAATAAACTGGCCTCAGGCTATAAGTCTGTGAACTAAAATGACTGCGTGGGGTCCCACCGGACCGGAGGACCGTGGACCGCTTCCACACCGATCCCAGGCGCCAGGTATGAGACCCTTGTCTCTATTTGGGCTTCGGTGGGGAGCTGCCCATAGGCTCTGGGTTCAGGTAAGGGCGCGCTGTAATCCGAACCTTTTGAGGTAAGACTCATTTGCCTGACGCCTGTTCGTTTTGTGTGTGTCTGTTCTGTAACTTGTCTGTTTAAATTTTTGCATCATGCTGCGCTCTCTTAGGCTATAAGCTAGGGGGGAGGGCGTAGGGATTGTCTGTTTTGTGGTGCGTACACGAGGTCTTAGACCCAACGGTTTCTTTGGAACAGCCTCGGTGAAATTACTGGGACATCCGTCTGGCAGTTAAACACTTTTAGAGTGCCAGCCCAGAATAAAAACAAGTTTCGGATGACAGGAGATTATTCAGGCAGGAACAGAGGCTAAATAGGCTGGGTGATCTCTCTGGGATATAAAGGAAACCACCACTGACTCAAGAACTAAGTGGCCCGAGGACTAGAGGTAAACAACTGAAAGGGTTTCTAATCTTGATAAGAACAATAAGTATGCCAAACTCCTATGCTTTGCCTTTTAAGCTTTCTATATTGTTGCTTGCTTAGCTTTGTGGCCATATCCCTCTGGGCAGTGGTTATCTCAGAGGGAGGTGAGGGACCGGCTGCAGGAGCACCCCGGGAAAGTGGACCCCATAGTGAGTAGGGGCGTAGTCCACCGAACCTGTAGGACGCGGGTGGACCCCTTAAGCGAGGTAGGGTATAATCCCCTGAGTAGAGTAGAGGGGGGGCGGAATCCACTGCCTGGACTTCAACAGGAGTTGGGGCGTAATCCAGGAGGACCCGGTGCAGCCGAAAGGGGCCGGAGTAGCTCCCACTAGCAATAGGCTGGTGGACCACACTAGCAATAGGCTGTGTGAACTGATGAGACCTGCGGTCCGGGGATTGGCAGGACTCCCACCAGCACCAGGCTGTATGGCTGGGTAGGACTGTTATAGCAAAGATCCCAGTTTAGGTGTGGTGTGATTGTAGGTCGTAAGGTGGTTCCGGGACTTGCTACGGGCGGGGTAAGGGACCGTGAAGTGAAGTAGCGGAGACCCCCGTTTTGTGTAAAGTAGAGTAGTAGGTCCCCACCCTTTTCTACCCATTTAAGTGACAATTGTGTCCCTTCTCGCTCGGAGAGCGGGAAGGCCCCGGGAAACCGTCCAAGTACTCCTAGGCAGTGGTGCAACCCATCCCGTTCTCTTGAAGACGGGCCGGTGCTCCCTGCTGGGGGAGGAGTGTACGGCGACCACCTCCTTGCTCGGAGAGCGGGGGGGCCCCTAAGGAATCCGTCCTAGTACTCCTAGGTAGTAGAGTATCCCATCCCGTACTCTTGAAGACGGGCCGGTGCTCTCTACTGGGGGAGGAGAGTACGGTGACCGAAGCTTTCCTAAATTTTGTGTGATTGACCTACGACCAAAACCCTTCCCCGAATCTTATCTTCCTCTGGAGCAAGAACTCGCGTGTGGGTTGGATCACTGTGAAGTGAGCTCCCTCCCCTTGCTGTGTGTGAAGGGGAGCCCCTGGAAATCGTTTGCCAAAACCTGGGGCAATTGGGCATCCTACCCCATTCCTCTCAAGGGCAGATTGGTAACTCATTGCCGGACAGGGTGCATGCAAGGACCTTCCTTATAAATCCTCCCCAGTGGTGTGAATGTTGAAAGGGGTGAGGCTACACCCAGGTTTAAAAAGGAGCATAGGGGAAGGATTGCTCTCCCCCGGAAGAGAGAGCAGAGCTTATTGCAGTGTTCTAATTTGTGTAATATAGATTTTAGTGTTGTTTAACTATTCTTCCAGCATGATAGCAAGTGTTTTAGTGTTGTTGTGTTGTTTAACCACTCTTTAAGTATAATAATAATTGTTTTGTTAAATAATTAATCCTCTTCTACAAGGAGGGTTGGTAAAAACAGCCCACCCTCCTTGCTGAATTGATAGTAAAACAGTGCCTGTGCCCATAAGAAAAAAAAGGATTGGGCCCAAGCGGGCAGACAACCGCAGTTTAAGGAAGTCAGGAGAGGGGGGGTTGAGGGGTTAACTCTGTAGTTGCTGGTGAAAATTAAGTAATTGCAGAGTTGGCTTCTTGCTTTCTTTCCTTTCATAATAGTAATTGCTTAAATAATGATGTAACGTTGTGCAGTCTATATGATTTTATAGAAACTTAATAATAAGTCAATATAATGTAACTGGAATAGTTTTAGAAAAATATGGTGATAAGTAAATATAACGCAACTGGGATATGCTTCATGCAAAAGGTCTCTTGTAAGGTATCATTACAGAGCTTATAATCTACTAAGTATAGTCATCTGATTTGTACCACTCTTGTATCTAAAACTGGAAATATAAAATGTATTTCTCTATCAGTGTTATAGAGGGCAAACAATTTATGAGTTTGCCCTGCATGGGCTTGTGAGGGTAAAACGGATTTATTTGGGTTTAGACCCCATTGGGATTTGGGCATCTGAGTGCTAAAGACAAGCACACTATTGTAAGCTGTTTTCAGGTAGACTTGCAGCTTTGGGACAAGTGATTCAGCGGGGTCTGTGTTAGAGCAAACTGAAGTGTCTGGCTCAGCAAGACAGGGTGCTGGAGTCCTGAGCTGGCAGGGAAAGCAGGAGCAGAAGTAGTCTTGGTACATTGGGTGGCAGCTCCCAAGTGGGTTTCTGTAATCCAACCCGTCACAAATGGCATAAGCGGTAAAACTATGAATAAATGTTAAAAAGGAAATTCTTGGTTTCTTTGCAGCCATTCCTTTGGGAGTGTCTGTAAGTAATCCAGGCAAAAGGTTATTAAGGTAAAATCATTTGACTATAAGAAAAGGTTAGTTAAATTTGTTAAGAAACACTCCTGGTGTGTATAATTTTTGTTTTATAAGTTTAAGATAAGTTAATGTTGTTTTGGGGTTATGGAACCGAGGAAAATATTTTTGCCAAACAAAATAAACTAGTGTTGTTTAGTTTTGGTATTTAGCATTTAATCCTTAAAGTAATTTAGTGCTTTGCAAAGTTTAAATTGTTTTAAAAATGGAAAATTTTAAATCTGTTTTGGATATTTAAATTAATTTGTTCAAATGTTTAAAAGTTATAATTATAAGTGTGTGTTAGTTTTGGTGGTGTGTTTTCGTGTAGAGGGGGGCAAATGCAGAATCTTGGACGGAGGTTTTGCAACAGTTTTGCATTGGTAAAATATGTAATGCATGGGCTGTTGTGGAGCTTTTGCTTAAAAATTTTTGTATCACGGTCTGGCATATCTGAACTGATTATAAAAGAGCTATGTGCAGCTTCACAGATCCAGTATGGCCAAATGCCCTTTAAAGGCCACTCCCAATCAAGGGACCAAATTTAGCCCTCATGAAAAATTTTACCAGGGCACCCAATGCAGCTACCAACAGTGCCCTGCTAGCCTAGCTCAAATAAACAGTCATTTAATAAATTACACAATAGTCAGGCACTAACAAAATGTGTTAGGTCTTTTTATATACAGCAGTCCTGCCACTCACTGAAACCAGAGACTGGGTCTGCATAGGGGTCCATCAGCAAAGAACTGCCCTGGCCCCATGCTAAGGAACTCTTGTCCGCTGACCAATCCATTAAGCCTTCGGACCTTGCTAAGAAAACAGCTTCTCCACCTGAGGCCATAATAAAGCCTCCAACCAAGCAAGGTGATTGTGCTGGTAACCCCTCCCTTGCAGCCTCATTGCCGAACAGCTAAGTGAACTGAGACTACGAAATCTTGAAGAATAGCTTGCGGAAGCTAGCCAAAACTACCTGAAGATGAAACTTTTAATATTTTTCAACCTCTCCTCCTTAACGAACTTGGGGTGGGGAGGGAAAAAGTAATTTTTTGTTTTGTTTTTGTTTTTCTAAATCTTGGCCAATCAGTAGCCTTCGGTTTGGCCTGTGTCGTATTGCAGTGTATTCCGGCTCTATATGGTTGCCCATTGTTGTAGTCCCCGCTCCCCAGCTACTCCCCCTTGTATCTTCTCCAATTCCCATATAAATCTGTCTGGCCATAGCCTCAGGAAAAATTCAAGCCTCGGAACAACAAATGTGGTATAGCACATCCTACCGATGGAATTGTTGTTTACAGTGGTGAATTGTGCTAAATGCTACTATAAGAACCACCACTTTCTCATTTCCCTCTCTGCTTTCCAAATAACTACCTAGTACCCTGATTGTTTACAGAGAGCGGCCATTCAACTGGCCCAGCTTGTGCAGTGGGAAAGTTTTTATCAAGGAAAAAGAGGTTTGGTGGAAGGAGCTTTGCATGGCCTAACTAGAGTAGCCGCTATTTGGACAATAAATAAAACATCTGTTGTATGTACCTTCCAAGCTTCGGAACCGGTAAATGGCACCTGGGCTCCAGTACACTTACTTGTGCCAAAACCCTGGGCGAATTGTCTATGGGACTGAGTTATCCACCGGCAGGTATGGGAAGTTAAACCACCCCATGAACCTAGCCATTTCATCACCACTCCCTATGATTTCGCTGCTCAACATATCTGGGTGGGTATCGGAACCTTGTGGTCATTATGGCCCTTGGAACCCCCACAGCTATTTTGCCTCCGCAAATTGCATCCTGGGGAAATAATCAATGTATTGAATATGGCCTGTTGGGAAGAAGAAGCAATTAAAAGGGACCCAGAGGAAAAATTATTGTTTAGCAAAAGAATGGGTGTGCCCTGCCATCTCAGCCCCAAATCCCCATTCCATACAGTCTTAACTTAACCACTGCACAAGGCAGCCGTTTATTACCTAGCCTGGTATGCCCCAAATCTATGTGTCTCTCAACCCAGCCATCCCTCTTACTTTTAATTGGACTCCTCTCAAACCGTTTCTTAAATTTAACCTCCTCTCCAACCTATCTCGCTTTCAAGCCCAAATATATGAAATAGAAGTAAATTATAACAAAACAGTTAAAGCCTTTCAGGCCATTTATAGATTAGGTGCCTTATGTTTTTTTGTAATATTGCGTGTTTTGTCTCTAAAGAATTGGCTCAGCTTGTACCCAGCCTTTTCACTTTTATAGTTGTAAAAAATTTTGCTTGGTATTATTTTAGCTGCTAGTTGTAAATTGTTAATTGCCTTTTGTGCTGTTTATGTAGAGTTTGTCCTATATCCCAGCCTCAGCCACAACCACCCCTCAGGGCCCTGTTCTTTTCCACCGATGTTAATAATCTTTCAGACCCAACTGTTGACCACCTTAGTATAAACTCGGAGTCTAAGTATTGTCCTTCCCTCCACCACCCCCTTACCCCTTGCCCCTCGCCCCTTTGCGGACTTCTGTGTTGGAACCAGAAGATCCAGTATATAACTCACTGAAAATACCCTACTGTAATAAATATAAAACGCCCCTGGAAGAGAGACCTAAGGTCCAAGCTTTAATAAACATTCATATCGAGGAAGTTGATGCTGTTGAATAGCATCAAGAGGAGGGAGTTGTTGAGGATTTTCGGGGACCCCATATGCCTTATTCTGAATTATAACCTATTGCTAAGCTAGCAACAGTAGGCCGTGGCAGGCCTGCTTAATATTAAAGGTATAAGCAAAAATTTGTAAGCTTGTGTGGCACAATGCAAAACCTGTATGGCTCAATCAAAAGGCCAACAGGAGAAAAAGGGGAACCAACGCCTACTGGTAGTTGGGTAACCTAACCTAGGATAATAGTAGTTTGGCTATGAAAAATTAGTAAAGCAGAAGAGTCTTGTACAGTGAAACCGCAAGTAGGGGGGGCACACAGTTAAGAAAGGGCTTGTTGTACAACTCTATTAGCAAATAAACGCATTAGGTAACTTAGTACTCAATAAAGTAATGCAAGAGAAGGTAATGCAAGAGGGGGGCCGTGCCAGGGCCTCTAGCAATAACAGGAAAGACCCTAAATGGTGTCGGGTCCAAGTCGCGGCCCCAAAAAGGCTCTGATTGGTTTGCTGATAAATATACCAAATAAGGCTGATAAGATTTGAAATGCTTCATTACGCGTTGCGGTTTTTACCTTTATAAGCTTAAGACTGTGTGATTTATGTAAGGCGGCTGACCCCCTTGCATGGGGATACGCCGACCTTCCCTTTATGCATAATTGTATTTGTGTTACCTAATAAAGGTGCATCAAAGTGTCTGACCCAAAATTAACGGTGTGGTCGATTTTTCCACGACAATATTAAACACCAATAATGAAGAATGCACTTGTTTCCCTCTGGGATTTTGTTAAAATATTTTGTTAGTCTTTAAAAGATTTTTATTTTTTCTCCCTCTGAACTACTGTTCAGCAGGCCAGCTCCACCTTCCACTCCTCACTACCAACCCCAGGCTTAACATGGCTCTCACCACATCCCATGACTGTTTATTCAGATGGTGGCCAGTCCCTGTATGAACAAGAAAGTACATGAGTGAACACTGGGTGATCAAAAGAACTCCCTTCCCAGTCTTAGGAACCTAATCAAAGACCAAGCACACCCAAAACAGGCTCTGCTCTCTTCCAGCAACTGCACAAGCACCTAGATGCATGAAGTAGGTTAGTGCATGAAGAAAAGGTGTGTGCTCTGCAGGACTTTCAAAATGTAGCAGTACTTAAATGTGTCTTAATCAGACATTACCTGGCTTTAAGTCTTCTTTAAGAGAAATGGAGCTTTCAGGCCCAGACCTTTTAAGGTGCAGAATGTTGCTCATTTGAGAAGGAAAACAAAAACTCCTCCTACTCACCTTTTGTATGGTCCTGATTTTGATGCTCAATTGATGCCATGTTAGGTAGGAACTGCAGCCTAGTCCCAACCCATGGTAATAAACTCCTCCTCCCCAGGAAGTAAAAGCAGCTTTGATTGCATCCTATTTGGCAGAAAAGAGTTTGTTTCTGCCAAGTGTTATTTTTCACTTGTGCCTCTCTAATCTGTTGGTTGGCTGGCTGATGGGAGAAGTGGGAGAGAAATGGACAGAAAAAAGGAGGACTGCAACTATAATTAGTTTCATATCTGCCAATCCATCCCAAAGGGGCTCAAGCTGTTGGCTGTTAACTCAACACTTAATGTATTGGATGGCCTGTAGCAGCTTTTAACCCTTTCCATAGAGATGTAAAGTTTTCACTGTGATGGGCAAGGTATGAACATCTGAATAGATGGATAATTTCAATGAGTATTATTTTCATACTATTGCAACTTTTGGTCCAGTACCATCTATGCATTAAGGATAAGTACATAGGGTCATATTTTCCAAACCAGCAGTAACTGATTTGGATTCAGGGCATCAAACCCAGCTCCTCTCTCTATACATTCAAATAAAGATCTGCTGTGATTATTGGCAGAAGGCTGATCGATAAAAGCAACTCTGGTAATAAATCCTATTAAAAGAACACGGATTGTATCATGAACCTACCATCAGTTACTGGATTTATAAGCTACATTTTCACTTACTTGACAACTAGCAGTCAGTTTACCTACCCTGTTAGTTCAGACTGAAAAGGATTTTTCTTACTGTACAGCAATACTGTGAGTTTGTGCTGATAATTACCAGCTCTATTCATTTGTAGTTGCGTATCTGAAACTCTCCATTGTATTTCTTAGTGGTTTAGAGTTTGGTCCTGGTGTATGATACCCCCCAAATAGCTGAGAGAACACTGAAGAGCCATTACAAAAGCATTGTGATCTGTGAGGACATTTCCCCAAAGCATGGGTGAAATTCACCATTGAGCAGAGGGCCAGCACATCTCCTCTGCACCCAGGAGCGGCGCCAGTGTTTTTGCCGCCCTAGGCGGCAGCGCTCCTCTTCTGAGCATTTGGCGGTGGGGGTCCTTCTGCTCTGGGTCTTCGGGGCACTTCGGCGGCGGGTCCTGGAGCGAGTGAAAGACCCGCCGCCGAATTTCCGCTGAAGACCCAGAGCAGAAGGACCCCCCCGCCGCGCCAAATTTCTGCCAAGGACGGCAAAATGCCGCCCCCCAAATCCTGCCACCCTAGGCGACCACCTAGGGTCACCGAATGGAAGCGCCGGCCCTGTCTGCACCACTTACATCCAGTTTAAGCCCTACTTTGAGGGCTGGAGAATCAGGGGCAAAGGTGGAAGGGAAGAACTGGGGGAGTAGGTGCACAGAAACCTTTACTGTCTTGCTTGGGGTTTTCTGATTGAATTTCAATTTCTATCCCTTCTCTGTGCACTTGAGGGGCTCCAGGGAGCACATGGAGGAGTCCTTGTTCTTTGCCTCAGTGGCAGAAATCTGAGTTAGCACCTCAAAAGTTTGCATTTCCTCATCTTCTACCCTTCCTCTTACTGCTGCCTGCAATCTGTGTGCTGCAGGGCCAGGAGTCCCCAGCAGCAGCCAAGTGAGCTGCATCCTATAGTATATCAGCTGCACTACTCAGTGTCTTTACTGCATATTCCTCCTCCCATTGCCTGCTTGCAGGCATCTGTCATGGAGCTTCACTCTCTAGTCCCCTCTCCCTGGAGTTTCATCTCTCGGTGCAGCTTTTCCCAGGCTGTTGCTAAGGAGCTTCCTCTGGGCAGCTCTTAGTCTCTCTGGCAGCTGCCTGAAACCCCTTCACCATTGCTGTCCTCTCTCTCTTCAGGACCAGCCCCAAGGTATAACATCCCTACCATAGCTGTCCTCTCTCGGTTCTCTCCCATTGGGCCTGAAGTCCTTTCTTTATAAGAACCACCCAGTCTGGTTCTCCCCAGCTGGATCTAAGCCTTAATTAGAAATCTCCCCTCCAGCTGTCATAGAATGGGCTAACTGGTCCCTCAGACTCCACATTAACCATTTATTTGCCATTGTGGGGCTTATGTCCTATCACAGCCCCATTCAATTAGAGGACACACAGGTTTCACATGTAAACAATATTTTCACAAGTAGAAGTTAGAAACTTAAGGCCTGATTTTCAGAAAGGCTGAGCATCCAGAACTTTACTTTAAGTCAATAAATGCTGTTGGGGCTCAGTACCTCTGCAAAAAAAAGTTTAAGTACAGTACTGGAAAAAATGTTAAAGATACCAAAAATGCAGAAGAAGATCATAAATCTGTAAAAGCTTGGAATTTCCATGACACAGTCTAGCTATCTTTCTGATAATACTGTTCCCATTGATTGTGAGCCAATGTGGAATACCAAGCTGAAGGGGTCTTTTTGGGTATGTTCACTGTTTTTGTTCTACTGGGGCAATATTTTGTTCATTTAAATCCTAAATAATGCTGACAATTTCCATTGGGAAGCTCATTTGTTCCAGTTTACCTTTTATGAGAACTCTCATGTACAGGTGAAACCAGAAGATACTCTAGAAAAAGGAAATTGGGCATGCAAAAATAATCTGTCCATCTGGCCAAGTGGCTCTTCTGCTTAAGATGTTTTCCATTTTTATGTTTCTTCAGCAGCAGTGTACAAAAATACTTGCACTGTTGGAAAAATAGGCAGACTAAAGGGGAAAAAAATCTCCATTGTAGTCAATGGGAGTTTCTCATTGCTGTTGATCCTTGCTGCATATCTTGTCAATTTCCAATAAGAAGTTGTCTATAAAATACTGTGTTAACTTGAGTTTGAAAACAGATCTGAACTTCCCTACAGTCTGGGGTTGTTCAGGTTTGGGGTTTTATTTCAGTACTTTCTTTACAAATATCTGACTTAAAATATTCTGAGGTGTTTGTCAATCTGGTAAAGACTGTGTTTGACCCTCGAATTACTGTAAATGGGAACACTAAAACAGTTACACCATCACTGTTTATCACTTTAATATATTTTTTGAGGGCAGAGGTGCTGATGTGGTGCTATCAAATGAGCCATCATTAATTCATTACCTTATAGTCTTTCTGCTCTGCTGGAGAAATACAGCCAACAGGTCCATTTCCCTCCCACTGTGATGACTACTGAGAGCAGCTTTTGCCCTGCTGACTTTCAACAACGAAGAGCAAGATCTTTACTTCGCTCTCTCTGAAGAGAGACAGTGAAGCCTGAGAATTCTCTGCCATATTACTTGAGTACTAACAGAGAGGCAGCCATAACTATTTCCTCCATTCCAGGGCTATTATTTATTATGTAAATAATGTGAGATGACCCAAGAGGGCCATTATTTTGCCAACCCCCCTGATGTTGTGCACTCTACATGATCAACCAATGTATTAAATACAATGATGTAATCAGAAGACAATGATTAACTCTCAGAGACATTATTCTGCTTGATTAAATACAAAGGTGTCAGGGAAGCACTTTAACACAAGGAAGGCAAGTTAAAGATATCAAATTGTTAATCATATTAGTCTAAGTTAAATATATTCCAAATATGTCTGAAATGAGCAGTCAAGTGTTTTTCAACCACATCATCCCCCCAGCAGCGCTCCCATCACTAGTACAAGGGGAACTCCCTCTTTAAATCCAATCCCTCTATTTATGCTTCAAGTCCTAGATGGCACATGCAGCAGTGATGGAGGAACATTTGGGTGTCCTATTCTGTATCTAAAACTGGTAAGGCTTTCCTATAGACCACATTAACATCTGCCTACATCACTGGAAATTTTGTATTTTGCAGTTGTATTCTTCTTGGCATGTGCTGCTACCAGCTGCAGGTGCTCTTGAGGCTGTGAAAATCAATGGAGCTGGGTTGAAGCAAGAACCTTCAGACATGGATGGAACAAGATTTTCTTTAATTGCCAAGTTAGTCTATGTTCTGGGAGCCAGAGAGAAAAAGAGCAATATGATGAACCTGCAGGCTAGAGAAGCTAAAGATTTAACCCACATTTTAAAGATCTAAAGGTGTTTCTCTCCTCTCCTAAGTATTAAGAAGGGTTGATTGTTCAAACGTATGTAATTTCAAATCTTCTCATCAAAGGCTTCAAAAACACATTTTGAATTTCCTTCCTTGCCATCAAGCTAAGAGTTGTTAACACCAAGTAAAAGTAAATCCTGAACAGAAATATAATAGAGTGTCCTCCCACAGAGGGATTCTATCTGCCTTTGTGTTACTCATCCTTTCTGAATCTGAGTATGCTTTGTTCAGGTCCCTTGTACATAAGTAAAGCTACATCAAGAAAGGCTAGTCAGAAAAGATATTAAAAAGAGTTTCACACTGCAACAATTTGTGAATTTTCTAGAGGCAAATGCTGCACAAATACCAGAAGACTACTGACTGTAAATAGTGTGCAATGTAGTCGGTAAACTATAATGCAAACCTCAGAAAAAGAGGGAAATATATCGACTCTGGGTGGGAACTGAATGAGCATTTAAGGCCAGCTGCCTTCTGACTCACAACTCCTATGCATTTCAGAGGTTTCCCTGAGTATGGGCTGCAGAAGGAAGCCCTTTGAGTAATGGAAGAGACCACTTATAGCTGGCATATGGGGTAATTTCCACAGCTTCTCCCCTGCATATAAAGTATATTATGTAGCTCAGACAGATAGGAAGTTTATTGACTCATCACAACTACAAAGCAGACATGCCAAACCCACGAAAAAACAACAACACACACACACACACACACACACAAATTGGGCTTGTTTTGGCTTAATAGGCTTGTGAGTTGCTTGTTGGCTAGTTTGTGGCTTGTAGCTTGTTGCTTTTTTTTTTTTTTTTTTTTGGATCAGCTCCCGGCAAGCAGGGGCAAGGGACAAGTGGGGGGAGAGAGTCAAGGGTCCACAGTGGGCCCACCACAGTCCCAGACTGCACACTGGGGGGGGGGGGATCTAGTCACAGAGTGTTGGGATTCTTAGGGATTGGCTTGTTTTGAAATGGGATTAGCTTGATTTTGGCTTATTGTGAAAGTCTGGGTGCTTATTTACCGTGTGAATGTTGGCAACTGTTCTATAAAGATGTAGGTCAGTGATCAGCAACCTTTGGCACCTGGCCCGTCAGGGAACTCCGCTGGTGAACCACGGCCAGTGGGAGCTGCGATCGGCCGAACCTGCAGACGCGGCAGGTAAACAAACCATCCCGGCCCACCAGTGGCTTTCCCTGACAGGCTGCATGCCAAAGGTTGCCGATCCCTGGTGTAGGTTATTAAATGTCAGAGTCCCCAGCCTAAGAGCTTGCAATCCAGACACAGAAAAGAGACAAAGGAGGTGGGGAAGGGCATGCAATTATAAATGTTAATTGTTATACATTGGACATTTATTATTAAAAATTGTGATAAAATGTTAGCAAGTTTGCCTGGTAGATGATTTTCAATGCACACTAATGCTTCTGCTGCCACTGAATGGCAGTTTTGCTACATTGACTTTGGTGGAAACAGAATTTGGAAAATGATCTGTAAAATTCCACAAAAACAAACCTTCCCCCCACCACCGCCAAGCTTTTTTCTTCTTGTAAACCAATAAAATCTCCAGTTTAGCAAACTCCTATGTCTTGTGCACTCCTAATGCATCAATACTGGCAATGATACAGACCTATAGGTACAGCAATATTTTCCGAAGCTGCTGTAATAGGATTGCATTTTATATACCAATAACTCTGCAATTAAATGGTACACCAGACAGGAGGAGTCAAGTGGTCAGATTAAGGCTCTGCATTGCAGCCACTGCCCAGGCTGAGCTATAAAGATACAGACAAAATATTCCAGGGATAACATGTTTCTTAACAATAGACCTGATTTTTTTTTTTATTGCACTCTTGACCTGGAACTAGTTGTCTTGTCTGACAGATCCTTTGAAGAGCAGTTGAAATAATGAAGTTACAGACCAAAATTACATTTTATTTTTTTCCATTACTTACAGCCACAGTTAATTTGAGCTAGAACGTCTTTCTTCTGTCTTAATTGGTTTAGGAGATTATTTATGAGGATTAGCTCAGAGTTGCTGTGATTCCTATTTTAAAACATTCTATCACTTGCTGCAAAGTAGGCATAAAACAGATAGGAAGATATTACAGAATTTAACAAGTCAGTGGAAAATAAAATATAGGTGGTATAATTGGCAGAACACCAGAAACAAAGACTAAACTATCTTCATTCACAGAATAAATAGAAACATTAACAATGATTTGCCAATTTATGGCATTGAGCTGTAAATGTTCTAGTGTATCAATACATTTCTCTTATGTTTCTAATTGAAAAAGTAGTTCAATAATTAAAAACGTTCAGGTTTATCTTCTGTACGCACTTACTTACACTGCATTTTGATCTTAAAACCTCAGGAACTGTATTCCTCACATGTTATTTCTTTCTATTTGAAACAATCATTTGACTTTACTGCAGAGGAATTATGGTTGTAAAAAAATTTACACATTTGCTCTATCGAGCAGTCAAATGACTTCAGTGAGACTTTCCAGGAGCAAGGGAAGCAGGATTTGGCCCTTAGCTAAACTGCTATATTTAAGATTGTTAAGGTTTTTCACAAGATCTTTTGAAGAACCAATAAGATTTTTGTTGATTGTTTAAATAAATTAAGTTTCTGGTTCACTCATCTGAGGAACTATGGCATCCAGTTCTGTCCATGAGTTCCTCTAAGATACCCACAGATTCCCTCACTGTACAGCTGTGTATCTTCCCTATCTGCAATCATAGCCTTGTGACATTCCACTGGGGCACCCAGAGCTTTGAGCTGCTTGCATCTGGTGCACATATTTTACTTGCTTTGCAAGCCATAGGTATAATTCTTGGTTGCAAAAAGACTGGGTCATCTGTACCCTACCTCATTGCCTCTTGGCCTTCTAATTTCATTGGTTTCCCCAGCTCTTTTCTGGGCTCTGACTTACATAGTTTTTTTTCCTATCACTTTTAATATCAGAATAATTGTAAGTGTAATTATTCTAATTATACTATTAATATTCAGAATTCAGTTAATCAAAATTACATTTTCCTAATGGACAATAATTGCTTGTACAGTTACACATTTATGATCCTGGAGAAATATGGTGCAAAAATCAATATTCATCTTAATTGCTTTCTAAACATTGTTTTCTTATTACAAGTTTAATCACAAATCCCTTAATTAGTATAAAATGCAGCATGTTACTGGTGCTACCCAGGCTCCAGAGAAAGCGGCATTAACTCCAGCTCCCCTTGTAGTGTTTAGGAGAAAGGCTAGAGAAGTGACTGTTTGGGAAATAAAAGGGAATGAAGAGCTAAGGCTCCATACCTGTGAAGACTAGTTTGAACCCTATGCTGCAGAATTTCTCTGTTATCTTTCTGAGTAAACTGATGTAGTTTGTTTTTGTGTTGTAAACACGAACGCCTGGGAAAAGCCCTCGCCTGCAACTGTTTTTTTTTCTTCCCCCCCCCCCCCGCTGCATCTTTTCACTAGGTTACTAATAGTCTGATAGTTGTGTTTGTTTAGATGCTACTTTTGGAGTCCTGGTCCATCACTAGGATTCCTATGTGCTGCGGTAATGCAAACAAACACAACCACTTTTCATGGACATAAGCAGATAGGCAACTCTCTACAATTCAGCACTTCCCCTTTTTCTATAATTATAGCATAAAAATTGCAGTTCACAAGAAAAGTAAAGCAAAATCACTCCACAGTTAAATCCTTTTTGATTTTTTTTCTTTCCAGCCACTTCCTTGAACTTTGACTAACAAATCCCTAAAAGAAGTCTGATCTGAGACCTTATTGATGTCCCAAGGTGAGCACGTATAGCTTAACTAAACCTCTCCTGTCGGGGCTACAGCAATTTTATGCATTAGCCAGTTTGCACACTTTCATTACCATCTATTAAGAGTCGGAGGCTTGGTCTACACTAACCCCCCAAATCGAACTAAGGTACGCAACTTCAGCTACGTGAATAACGTAGCTGAAGTTCGAAGTACCTTAGTTCGAACTTACCTCGGTCCAGACGCGGCAGGCAGGCTCCCCCGTCGACTCCGCGGTACTCCTCTCGCCGAGCAGGAGTACCGCAGTCGACGGCGAGCACTTCCGGGTTCGACTTATCGCGTCCAGACAAGACGCGATAAGTCGAACCCAGAAGTTCGATTGCCAGCTGCCGAACTAGCGGCTGGGTATAGACGTACCCTAATTCAAGTAAATGGTTAGAGACGTATATTCTTTTCCTCTGCTCTGCTTTTCTTACATTTACGTTTCTATACAAAAAGCCCGGAGCAGTTGGAAATGGCCATAGTTAGTTTTGTTGCTACAGTGTTCCGTGCACTATTATTTTCATGAAGTCTATAAAGTCAGCTTTTACTCAGATAAGTGGTTATAAAATATTGTCACAAGTATGCTCTCAATGACTTCCATATAAGTTCTGCTCAGCTTTCGAAAAAAGCATTTTTGCCTTGTAACTACCAACATTTCAAACTCATCTGGGATCGGAAAGTCAAACTGTGGCCTTTCTGTTCATACAGCCCCCATGATGATGCACAAGGCAGAACTGAGGCCTGGTCTCTCCTCTATAGCTGAACTAGCTCTGCTGTGTGAATAGGAGACCTCTCTGATGCATCACTGAATGTCAAATTCTCTCAGACTTCAATGGAGTAAGACGTGTATATGAGGGCAGAATTTAGCACTAACACTAATGTAATCTGTGCACTACCTAATAATGTGCATTGTACATGTCAGAAACGTTGGGGGCTGTACTCCCTTACTCACATTAAGACAATAATTAATGGCAAAGGATTAGATTTGACAGTCAATTCGGATAAGTTTGTTCCAGCATCCTGGTGTGAAACTGCCCTAAAAAGGAAGGATCCAGCCTGTGGAGGGTATCACTTGTGAAAGGGATCACCAGGTCATTTTCAGCTGCCTTACTGACTACTACACAACCCTCCCTCCCCCCATAGCCTCCACTGCAAGGAGTCTCCTTACTGAAAAGAAGGTGGACTGTGGATGCGACTGATTCCCAGCTGCCAGGCAGCCCCGGGGGCTCTTGGTAGCCTGGGTAGTTTACAGCAGATATCAGGCAGCAACGAGCTTTACTGGGAGACTGTTCCAATGCTGACTGAACGAGTACTGAGGGGCCAGAAAATGGTATTGTGCTGAGTACAGCTCAGCTAAATTAGAGGTGTGTCTGAGATGGTCTGGGCAGTGCACTCATGGCCACAATCTCCTTGCAGGTACTGAGCTCCATAAATTCATGGGGTATCATTTTTACTTTGAAATGGCAAAATGTCTCCTCTTTTCCCAGGCTGATGTTTTGACATTGGGAGTTTGGGCCCTGCTGCACTAGCAGTAGTGAAAAACAACAGCTAACAGAAAAGACATTTTCCCAAGTTAGCTCAGGGCACGCTGCCACATGGCTGAGCTCTCCACATGAGGAAAAGTACTGAAGAGGGCAACTGTGAAGGTCTTTAGCTTGGTATTGGAAACAATGGTGAATATTAACCTCAGGTGTTTCCTTGACTAAGTGGGAATGTAGAGTAAAAATCATTGCATGTCTTCTCTACTAAAATGTCTAGGAAATGATGAAGTACTGGATTGTCATGTCATCCAATTCATGTTTCTGCTTTTTACAAGTAGTTTTTACAGGATATTTTTTCCATTTAAATCTACCAGCCTGTTCCACTTGATATGTTTTGAAGGGATATGCTTTTTTGTTCTATCACTCAAATCAATGCTCTGTCTTTTCATATTTTAAAGAGATTTGAATCTCTTTTGGATTCAGCTGAGTTTTCTTAACGATGTTTTAAAGAGTCTGTTAGTCTTACATGCTAGACATTTTCCTTTCAGATTATTTATACACCTTCTCTGGAGTTAAAATAGACTCCACAATTCTTCTCTCTCTGTGTCTCACAGAGAAACGAAAGGAAGGGGCCAGGGAAATGAGAACTCTGTCTCCACCTCCAGAGGTGGCACAGAGATCTGTACTAGGTTCTGGGTCTCAAGATTTCCCACTCCATGGTTTAGCCAGAGCTCAAGCTGAGGCATTGGCAACTGCAAGTGGTGCAGCAGTTGTCAGATTGTCCCACTGCATTGCACGTTGTAGCCTAGTTGCACATAATCTTCTGTTGCTTTAGGTTTACATTCTCTCGATACAACTGGGCACTGGGGGCCTAGAAGCGCAAACTATATGACTTTGAGCAGGCCCTGGACAACTAGGAGCTTTGGCTGCACAGCAAGAGACACAGGCTTATCCTGTCACTGTGCAGCTAGCGATCAGCATCTTGTGGCTGATTGTAGCCGCGACTTGCACACTCATAGGGTGGATGCAGCCAACGCACGAACCTCCTTTGCTGTGTTACCTCTTCCATACCCTACTGCTAGTCCTGTTATTGGGCGCTTCTCTTCAATAGGCATGCAGCAGGGTCCCAAGAGGGAAGCCACTAGGGAATGCATGTAATGTTAAAGTGGAATTTGGGGCAGGTAGACTAAGGGAAGAGAGCCTGAAGCTAAAGGTTTGTGTGGGCATGAATGCATGCACAGCCTCTACTAACTTTACCCACTCATGCAGAGCAGAACGTCACCAGTTCCACCACCAGAAGACTTTCCACACTGACTAAGGCAAGGGCAGGATTTGCTCCATTGTGCATGTTAAAATAAGTGTAATTTTAACACTGCAATCTTTAGCATTCGCCTACATTAAGCTTGTGTCTGTGGCTGGAGTGTGCGTAGCCTTGTCTGTACATGAAAGTTGCAACAGTTTAAAATTAATTTACTTAAACCATGTTAAAATCCTAATGTAGATTCACTTAAACTAGTTTAACTCAGTTTAGCTTGAGTCAGTAAATTATCTATGTAAGCTAAACAAATATACACATGGGTTGACCAGGTTTAAGTGCACCTATATTGTGTTTGCACCAGTTTAATTCTATCAATTTTAATTGATTTAGTTAAACTAATGCAACTTTTGTATATAAGCAAGGCCTGTGTCGCTGTTGTTGTCTCTTCCTTTCTGCCAGCCTCATGATTGCCTTTCCATCATGTTTTTAATTTTGTTTCAGAACACTAATCTGAGAAGAAGAAAAAAGGAGAACTGAAGTTAATAAAATTAATGTTAAGAAAATGAAAAATTGTATCACTTGTGCCTGAGGATGTCAGTTATATTAGATGACTCAAAAAGCCAATTAAAAGTACAAAAAAGACTAAAATAAAGAACAAATATTTTAAAAGCAAGATGAAAGTATTCTTTCCATATTCACTTGTTTCTTTCTTAGCGATTTGTTTATAGTTATTCCTTGGTTATAAACTATTTTATCTTCAGGTGAGTAAACATCTCATAGGGGGATATGTGTTCTTAAATTTAAATGTAATGAATGTTGTGTAAAAATATGTATATATTTCACTGTGTTTTTAGTTTTTGGGGACACACCTCTCTCTCAAATACCAAAGGATTTATTCAATGGCCTAGGAGCCCCATTCTGATGCCTGAGAATCATATCTCTCAACGCAAAGTGGAACAATATATATGTGGGAGGAGCTAGCAGCAGTCTCCATACCGAAGTGCTGCACCAGGATACTATTGTCATGCAAAAAATATACGTGATGGTAGTGGTGGAAAAAACCCAACACCATCACTGGTTGAAGGCAGGAAGGGATCCATGATTTCTTGCAGACACAGGTTGAAGTTAGCCCTGTACTGCAATACCTGCCAGGAATATCAGTCTTAAGAGAAGGGCCCTCTAGCTGGAAGCTATAAAAAGGTGGGCTGCTCCTCGGTCTGATGTGGACTGAGCAACACTGAACTATCAGCCCTAGAAGCAGTCTGGCCTTGGGACAAGACTATGGACTTAATATTGTTGTTCACAGTCAGGATCCAGACATGCAGCAGGAGAACAGAGGGTCTGAACCCTAAAGAATATGCAAGTGAATCAACTGAGATTACACAATATTACTTTACTGTAAAAATGTGTCTTATTTAAGCTGGTGACACATGGGTGATCAATGAAATGTATGGGTATTACACACATGAGGAATTATGGATACTCACTGATATGCTGCTTTAAAGTCTGTGACTAAACAAAGGGAGAAAACAGGTTCTCTCACAGACAGGAGGGAAGGTAGCCATCTACTTGTCTCCAGTGTAAATTAAGCATTGTGGAATCCAAACAATGGAATCCACATTTACATCAAATCAGCAGGAGGATGGGAAATCAATCAGGAAGGGAAGAACAGGAGGAGGTTTTCCTGACTTTGAAAACAAAAGATGAACTTTGGGGACATAAGGAACTGCTGACTGACTTTGGGGTATTCATCACTGAGGGGATGATAGGATGCAGCACCCTTCAAACCTATGAAAGGTGGGTCCCCTAATCTGGCAGAATAGGGATGCTGAAAACTGGATGCAAGTAAGGAAATTGCTTAGGCAAAGGTTGCAAATGGCTAGAATAAAGTTTTAGTCACTAGAAAGCAAGTTGTGTTTGTTTTATTTGTAACCTTTCCTCTGTCTCCTATATTATCACTTAAGTTATTTGTTAATAAACTTAATCTTGTTTTACTACAAAACCTTCTCAGTGCTGTGCTTCAAACAGAAGGGTAAAATCTGAAGCCAAACTAATAGGCTGATGTGTGCTCTCTCTTTGGAGGCAGCAAACTTGATAACTTCTGCCAGGGTCCAGTGAGAGGGACTGGACACTGCAGGGGAGACGGTTTGGGGGCGACTCGGGACTGGAAGGCTGTTGGGGTCACCCTCAAGGAGTAACCAGGCTGGTGCAAACCAGAGTGAGGCCATTGAGCTATAAGCAGGCTGCCGGTGTCAGGGCTCGGAGCAAAGCTGCACAGCACAGGAGCACCCGGGTTTAAAAGGAAGGTGGTGACAGAACCCCTTACTGGTCTGGGTGGGCCCTCAAAGCATCACAGGCTTATTGTTAATAAGTTAGTATTGTGAGAGTTGACAAGACGACTATCACAAGTCTGGCCAATTTCTAATTATAAATAAGAATTGCCTTCTTAACTGCATCTAGTATATCCTGACATCCATAACTTGCTACTCAACCATCCAGGTTCTTTATGATCAAAGACTTAAATCCGAGCTACATCACTTTCCTAATTATACTGAACGTTCACTGTGGTTTTACACAGGAAGCTGGAAAGCATGGTGGAGCCAATGTGAATTTTGGAAAGACAATTTGATCAGTGCTGTTTGGACTCGTGTCAAATATTTCCCACAGAAATATTTCGGCACCGAACATCACATGACTATGTTTAAAATTAATGTTTCAAATTGATATTGTCTTATCAGATACGCCCAGCTGACAAGCTCCATCAGTCACAGATTTTCTTGACAGTTAAAGTTTACCAGTTGAGTTTTGCACAATTCATGTGAAACACCTGCAGCAAACAGTCATATAAAGGGACTTTCTTCAATATTCTCGTCAGTACAGGCCTATAGATTATTTTCATACCTGATCTTCTGAATGGGTATGTCTAGAATAGGATAAAAGGTGTTTTAAAAAGACATGTTTGTTAATACATTAAAAAAAAAATTAATGTTAAAACATTTTTTTTAAACCCTAGTGTAGACAGCACAAGTTGTATTTTAACATGTATTAGCTGGTCAAGATTAACCTTCTGATTCCCCTATGGGACCCCTTAGCTAGCTAATACACGTTAAAATACAACTTGCCCTAGGTACACTAGGGTTTTAAAAACTGTTAGTGAAAGTGTTAGCCAAACACATTCTAAGCCCCTCCCTCCCCCCCAACATCTTTTATCCTGGTCTAAATATACCCAACAACAGTAATAACTAGCAAAGATACCAGTATAACTCCTTTGGTAAAACGACACAGGTGACCTCATTTAGACCTCCTCTAAAGGATTCATATTTTCAAGATTGTCAAATAGATGTAAAACCATAATATCTTAAGTAAACTTAATGCAGCCTCTTGTAGCAATCTGTCTGCATATAGTTATAAAATCATAGCAATATCTCCATTATATGGTAATAACTTGATATCTCTGTACTGCAGTTTTTGATTATAGGGATACAGGGGTTCTAAAGGATACTATGGAAAGAAAATTAATTTGACTTTATGACTAAAGAGTATGAGACATCCATAAAAAGAAATATTGAAAATCAGGTACCATGGCAACACAATAGTTCTAAGATTTATTTCATTAGTGATTAGGGACAAGTTTTAAAAGCGACAACATTAATAAGCAATACAAATTCCTTCAACTTTCAGATTTCTCTATGATTGAGAGGGAAGTGATTATATATATAAATTTCACACAGATTCAGCAGAATCCAATCAAGTTTGCATATAATGATTTCTTAAAGTCTGTTCAGCCTTCTCATGAGCTTCCTTACCAGAGGCACTGGAAGGATATCAGTGAATTTACAATAATGACAATTGACAATTATAATGGTTAATGATAGATTCAGAGTAACTTTTATCTGAGAAGGTCAAAGCACTTTCTAAAACCTTAATGAATTAAGTCTCTCAAAATTTATGTGAGGTAGATAATCTTCGTTTTTCAGATAGAGAATTAGAGGCACAGAGAGATTAAGTGACTTGCCCAGGGTTATATAGGAAGTCTATGGCAGAGCCAGAAATAGAATCCTGATCTCCTGTCTCCCAGTCCTGTGCATTAACCACTAGCTCATACTTTACTATACAAATATTAACTGTTAAATTGCACAGAGGGCTAATGTTTACCTGTATCAAGATTAGTAATCTTGGGTCTGTTTGCTTGTACCTTTATCTGAAGAAAAGGCTATGAGGTTCTGAATTGATACAGTTTTCCTTTAATGCTTTGCCAAGGCAGACATCACCTCACTAGTCCCAGGAGTACAAGGCCCCGTAATCATGAATTTCATGCATCTTTTTCCTAAAGACTGAATAAATTATCCTTTCAGTTTGACCAACATTTTCCCCGTCCTCCACAGCTGTACTTCGATCTAAATGGACAGAAAAGAGATGGATTTTGTGCAGGTTATGGTTTCCCCAAGATTTGTTACATTGCAAGACATGTAACCACCACCAGGTGACTTTTGTAAATTCAGTGCTCATGTGCATTACAGAATTACCATTCTCATATCTATGCAGGTTCTCTCCCTCCCCTCATCCCACAATGCAAACTTCTGTGAGTTGGGCAAACATCCAGTAATGCTCCCTACAACATTTTTTACCCCCTTAAAATCCATTCCCTATTTTGTGGATATGTAATGAAAAAATCTGTGCTGACATACGAAAGTGATGAGCACAGAATCAATACCTAGCTAGAGAGAGAAATCCCACTGAGATACTTTAACATGATCGTGGACACCTGGGACATTTTTTTCAGAAGAAAGAGAATCCCAGTACTACAGTACACTGGGACTCCTTTGCTGAAATGACACAAGTAGAACAAAACACCAAGCTAGTGACAGAAAAATAGTGCCTCTAGTATACATATGTTAATTAGCTAAATAAATGTTGGCTTTATGAGTATTTAAATATTGACATAATAGTAAGGATGTAAACCTTTCTAAGTGGCAGATTTTACAATATATAATGTATTCACCAGTCCCCGTCCCCCCCTTAAAAACCCCCTTAAGAGCAGAGTTAAGGTTGCCTGTTGGTATTTTGTGCTCTTCCAGAATGTTCAGTTCAGCTAAATTTAAACCTATGAGAACCAGGAATTACAGAGTTAAGGTACATGCTAACACAACCTTAACTCTGCCCCCTAGAGCTGGCAATAGCCACTGGAATTCTCCTCATGCATTCCAGTTGTGTTCACACAGGCAATTAGGGAGAGGGGCTCAGACCCGCAACCCAGAGGGGCAGGGCTTCTTCGGGTGCCAACTCACATGGAAGGGCAGGGAGGGAGGCTTAGAGGGGCAGGCCCCCTTCAGTTTCCAGCATACACATGAGAGGAGAGAATGTGGAGTTGACAGGAACCCCTGAACCAATCACCTCCTTCTGCCTCTGTCACTCCCCATGTCCCCACACCCAGTGTCCCACCACTCTCCTAATCCTCTCCTCATGGCCTGAGCCCCTCGACCTCTCCCCTACAACCCATCCCCACTGATCCTCTTCTCCTAATCCCCCCTCCCCTTTCTGCAGCCCAGCCCCCTCATCTATTCCACCCTCTAATCCCCTCCCTTCTTTGCACTCTCCCAATCCCCCCCAGAATTGTTCCACATGCCCCCACATTCCCCCTCACTGCTCCAATCTCCCATATTCCCTAGCTCTGCACCATAAGAGGTATAAGAATCTGAAAGTTATAAGCAGCTCACGCTAGGGGCTGCAGATCAGGAACTCCTTGATCCTCAGCACACTGGAAATATGATTACAATATCCTGTCTTTCAACTTCGCTCTAGTTAATCAATGCTAATTGACTAATCAATGGTGGCTGTGTGCTGTAATAATCCCCCCTACAGGTGGAAAATTAGCAACATGCTCAGCTATCATTCTCCCATATCCGCACAGAGCATGTATAAATTACTATCTTTTAGAAAAGAGTGAGAGCCCCTCTTAATTTAGCTGTACAAATTAGGAGGACACATTCCCCCCCCCCCCACAAAAGCTCTTAGATAGGTAGATGGTAACAACTTCCCTGCAGATAATTTCCAGATTTCTCCAAAGGTAGGGTTTGAATTTACAGTAAGAGCTGATCAAAAAATTTCCATGAGAACAGTTTTCCATCGGAAAACATCATTTTGAAGAAACCAATTTTTGTCCTGAAATCGTATAATTTTGACAAAATTTCCCATGGAAAACAACTGTTTAGAAATTTAAAAAAATATTGTTTCCAACAATGTAGTTTGGAGAAATTTCAAAAATTTGCTTCACAATGAAAGTTTTGTTTTGAATTTTTTTTCTTCATTTTTATTATTTTTACATAGTTCATGCCATGTCAGTAGTGGTAGTGTGTAACATGCCATGCCATGTCATAGCATGTCAGAATAGCATCAGACAGACATTAAACGAATGTAATCTTCTGAAAAGCAGCAGGAGTTCATGGGATAGTTAGTTGTTCATAGTGGAATCTTCTCTGTAAATATCCCATGTTGAGAGTGAATAGGAGACTCACCGAATCCCAGGTATTTCCACAAGCTGCTGGTGCTTTACAATGGATGGCACAATATTGAAAAAAAAAAATTGCTGGAGAGTAATGAAGGCCTCAGCTTGTCTTTGCACAGTGGGGCCTGTTTGAGAAGTATACAATATATGCAACTACCACTGTAATCTTCAATCATCCCTGTGCAGTCTATTGCAGTGCATCTGAGTGGATGAAATCATCCATGACACATGTGTTCTCCTTATTCAACATAATGCTAGGGAGGCTCGAGGCTAGACAGTGAGGTGATCAGCCAAGAACCTTGTATGATGCACAGTGCATAAATCATGTCACCCTATGTTATAAATTATACAATCAATACACAGTATAATATAATGTGATAAAGAGCATATGATTTATGCAATATGTACCATAAAAGGAATTTTTTTCCTTTGGCTGTCCAGCCTGGGGCCTTCACAGCTCCTGTTATAGAAAATGACGTAACATGGATGACTCAATTTAATTCAACATGCAAACAACCATTTGTGTAGTTGACAAGATTGGGTTCTGATTCTCAAATGGATGAAAGAAAAGCTGAGGACCAGATTGCGAGTGGCCATTGTGAGAGTCTGCACAAGGGTGGTGGGGTGCACCAGAGACCCTTTGAGCAACTGCACAAGGGCTTCCCTGCCCTTTGGAGTGCATGTCACCAAAAAGGGAACAGAGAAGGATGGGGAGGAGGCAGTGTCATAGTCCTGCCCCACGTCAGCACCAGTCTCTCTCATCGTCCCATAGGCTGTAACCCCCTAGGCAAGTTAGCAGACAGGAGTTTTGAGATTCCAGGCAGACATAGATAGCTGCTGTCAAAAGTTTCCCTGGAAAATAATTTTTCTGGATTCAATCACTGCAAAGTAGGTCTGTTGGGTTAAGACTAGATTTGGTTTCTCCTAAAATGAGAAATCTTGAACAGCAAACAGAATCAGCAACCAAAAATAATGGTTTTTGTCCTTGTGTTCTGGGACTCTCCCTGGTACAATAGAAAAAAAGGTTTTGGGACCCATATTCTCTCTCATCTAGCTATCAAGAAAAGGGGGATGATCGCCACCTGAGGGGACCTGTTCACAACCCCCAAGTTGAGAACCCATGTTGAATTTACTACACAGCAAGCCTGAGGCTATGGAAAACTTAGTGAAATCCTGTGATGATAGAATTCTTAGATTTCCCAACGTTATAGATAAGAAAAAGCTTTTTGATAGTTTGAGAGTATTAAATGCCTTAGCTCAGTGGTCCCCAAACTGTGGGATGTGCCTCCCTAGAGGGATGCAGAGGAACATTCAGAGGGACTCGGCAGGGTCTGGGCCAGCCCCCTGGGGGGGCAGGGAGGGAGTGAGTGCTACCCAACCCCCTTCTGGCTCCAGCTCTGCTCTGGCCCCACCCCCAGCTCCCGACCATGTCCCATGGCTCCAGACCACAGGCGTGGACAGGTTACATTATGGGGGATGGAGCTGCATGACAGAAAAAGTTTGGGGACCACTGCCTTAGCTACCTATGGATTCCACCTGCTTCGGATTAAAAAAAAAAAAAATCTATCACAAGTCAGTGTACTCTATTGTCAGATTTTCCCCAGAACTGTTTTATATGGGAAAGTCCCATAAAGGAGAAAATATAATCTTTCCATAGAACTTTTTTTCTTTAAACCACCCTATAGAATTTGAGAATAAATTCCTTCTACAGAATTCTATAGAATTGTTTTAAAAATCCCTTTAGAAAGGATACCATTCTCTATGAAATTCAAGAGAATAATTTCTCTGTTTTCTTCCTTATTATATCACATAGGACTTTCCCAGAGGGTTTCTTGTAACTTTGGGCTCCTCGTGCGATCAAGAATGAGTCATGATATATGTCTGAAGATTGAAAAATTACAGTACATTTTGTTACAAGATAAAAGAATTTGTGGGAGCCAGGCTTTATGGCACAGGATTTGTCCCTTTTCTTTAAGCAAAGCTGAAATGGTATCTGGCTGTGATCTGGGACAGTTGCAGTCCCTGCATTTAACTAAAATGTGCACTCCAATTTTAAGGAAGCAGAGTATGGAATAAGTAACTGCCTCAGTACCCAGATCTCAGGTACAGAGAAAGCTCTCTTCATGCACAGCTGTGTCAAAAATATACTTCTATGGGCAAATGTTAGCAAGAAAATGGCCAAGTAATTTAAGGGATATGAGATGATTTACTGAATTGTAATGAGTAGGGCGACCAGCTCTTTGAGTTGACAAATTGGTGATACATTTCACAGAGGGGAAAGGGTTTTCAGAGCTTGCAGTGGTCTAGGAGATTGAAATCAATGGGGAGTTCTGCTGTATAGTCCCTATAACTTTATGATTCTGCACTGGTGAATAGTACAGGAGAGGGTCAGGTTGGATAAAAGAGAGGGGAAGAGATCTAGCCATAGACTTCATAAGTGAATTTCAAATGACAAAGAAAATTTATTAGACCAGTTCTATTACTCTACTAGGAAAACGCTATGCTGATGAAAGAGTTTACTCAGCTGTGAGCTAAAGGGAATAAAATACAGAAATTATGGAAACTGGTTCATGTATGAAAACACGTCAACTATCTTTTCATTGCTAGGATTCTAAGTGAGATTTATTTTGAGTAGAAAGCTCTTAATAGCCACTGATGGGAATTGCTTGCAAAGAAAAAAACCCTCTATCATTATTTCTTGGGAAAACTTCTCAGTGAATTTTTGTTCCCTAGTTTGCCTCTGCTTAATTGCTTAAGTTTCAGTGCTTTACACCGTGTTTTCTCTGTGCTCTCTCACTGCTTTAGGGAAATATTTCCTTCCATTTATTTTACATTGATAATTTTGCTTGTTTCTGCCCAATCCCTTGCTTGGTGACAGTCTCTGCCTGTGTTAAAAAACAAAACAAAAACAAACAAACAAATAAAAATTAATCTATTAGCTGTTTCATGCTGTTGCAGAACCTATTCATATTTTGGTGATGAATGGTGAGGAGGGATGTCTGTCTGCTGAAAGTGGATTCCCATTTCAAAATAGAGGGCTCATGGGTTCTCGCAGGCTCATTGGAGATGCATCACATGCAGTAGCTCAGCTGACAAGGTCAAAGGATGATTTTATAGCAGTTGAGAGGCATTCTCCCAGCAGTCAGATGATCTGGGGTGACCTAGCCTGGCTAAATGTGAGATCAGCATAGTTAATGCCTAGCGTATTAAGCAAGTCCCATGTCACATGCGCCTGCTCCACAGAGAGGAAGCTGAACAGAACATTTGTTGGATGGCAGTTTCAGGAGTTACTGAACCATCTTGCAGTCCCTGGGCATCCCCCACGGTACTGCTGGGCAAGAAGGATGGCATGACATGGCTCAGTGTCATTCACTGACACTTGAACGATGTGACCCACAAGGATTCACACCCAATCCCATGCACTGACAATATGCTGGAGGCATGAGTAGCTCCCAATGGTTCACTTCGCTGAATCTCCACAATGGGTGCTGGTAAGCTGAGGTAGAAGAGCCGCCCTGTGCGCAGACTGCCTTTACCATGTTCACTGCAATGCCAATAGGATTATGTGAGGCACCAGCTGTGTCTGAGTGGTTAATGAAGCAGGCCTTCAAGGAATCCAGTATCATTACAGATGTGATGCAAATGTACACCCAGTGAGCATTTCAGAGCTCTCAGGATGACTACAAAAGGATCTGCCGGCCACCCAAGACATGTCCATGTTGCTTGGATTCTAAGGGTCTAGCTACCCTGAGGCTGGGTAGACAGACTTGGGGTAGTGGGGATAACGCTAGTGATCAGTGTGGATGTTGTGGCACCAGCAGAGGCTTGGGCTAGCCGCCTGAGCTCAGACTCTGGAGGCAGGGTGGGCTTGAGCTCAGGTGGCTAGCCCAAGCCTCTGCTGGTGTCACGATGTCCACACTGCTATTTTTAGCATGCTAGTGTGAGCCAGGCTGGTCGGCTGGCTCCCAGCTGCAGTGTAGATGCACCCTAAGTGGCCTGCCTACCCATAGAACCCTAACCCACCCATACTCTTGTGGGTGGACAGTGCGCTGTGATCAGGATTGAATGTTTCTTGGGCAGGTGATGGGGGAGCAGTATAATGGGCTTCCCCTCTCTCAGTAGCTGGACTGCTGGTGGCTGTGGTTTGAGAGAGGCTGGGGGGGAAGCACAGAATTGAAACCAAAAGTCCTTTTGGTGAGCAGTGTGGCTCTGGCTCTATGAAAGTTTGTTGGATTTTTAGAGAATATGGTGGCCCTTTATTCCTTCTGCTCCCCACAAGTTACAGTTATGCTAGATTTTGGTACTTGTCCTGGATTAGAACTGAAATTTCATTTCTTTTGTAATGTGTGGTGATATAAAGTCATGGAAAAGTGTAAGGGTTCATCTGTTTGACAGGCAAGTCTTTAACCTGGTAACTGATTTTTATTTTTAATTGTTTTGTTTGCTGTAAGATGTGATCAGGTTCTTTGATGTCTTCTCCATATACAGTATATTACAATACTTGCTCCCAGAGCACTCAGTTGAAACTGAATATTTTGGAGCCTGCTGTACAATCTTAACTGGATTTTATTTTAACAACTTCATGCAGTGTTGATGGTTCCGATGAAAGCAATTCATTATTGAAAGTTATTTCCATTACAGAGACTATCATAAGAGGAATAACTGAATAATTCTGCGTGAGAGGCTCTGATAAAGCTGTGTGAACCATCTGCAAGTGTGGTCATGAGGGTGAGATATTTTTACAGTGAAGAAATACTGGGGTAGCAATTCTGAAAGAGTGATGTCTCAAAAGACATCGCTGGCAACCCGTAAGTGCTTCATCTTCCATAACAAGCATGACTGACAGGTGGATATGATTTACAGCCATATTTAAGAGGTATTGAAATACAATAAAGAAGGAAATTCTCACCTTTTACCAAACTCCAGAAGGTAAGGAAGATAAAAAAAAAAATATATAGGTCTGGATTCTCTATTATTTTCCACTGTGTACTGGTTTACTCCTAAACAGAGTGGACATAAAATGCTACTACTCTGATCTGGAATCATTTTAGCACCTATTCTGTACAAGTGTAAATGAATATACTAAGTACACCTCTACCCCGATATAACATGAATTCAGATATAACGCGGTAAAGTAGCGCTCCGGGGTGGGAGGGGGACGGCGCGGGGCTGCGCACTCCGGCGGATCACAGCAAGTTCGATATAACCCGCGGTTTCACCTATAACGCAGTAAGATTTTTTGGCTCCCGAGAACAGCGTTATATCGGGGTAGAGGTGTACAGTGTGGTGGGGAATAAAGTCCATAAGATATAACAAGTACTGTGTATTATAGAATCATGTATGCAACATGGATAGATTTACAACACCGTATCTATATATTTCTAGTCTGCCCATCATTATGGTATCTGGGCACCAACTAGTACAGTGATTTCATATTGCATCACTATGTTAGTTTTGTATGATTTATGTAGCATAAAGAAAGGACAGATGGTCTTAGAGGGTAAAGCAGACAAGCTGTCTAAGATTTTAGACCATGTTACACAAGTGCAAGGAATAATACCAGCCTCACAAACCATGTATCACAGCACCCTAGTTTTGCTACCTTTCGCTATTATTAGTCTGCTGAACCTCACAGTTAGAGAGGGGCCCACAAAATGTAAGACAGACTGGGGTTATGTTCCTTTTTGCCCAGAAGCCCAGCTGATTGCTGGAGATGGGAATTATCCCCCTCTCCTACCTCGTCTCTGTTCCCTCCCAACATATGGGCCACTGGGCCTGCAGAGGGCTCTCTGTGGGTCTAGAGACAGACTAATGGATATAAGCTGACCCCACTCCTTTTTGTGGGGGTGGAGGAAAGAATTCCTTCTACTACAGAACTTGTGAGATGATCCCACCTTCAACACTCAATCTCTTTGTAAAGCATTACAAGGCCAAGGTATTATTCACTGATGGTTTCAGCTACATAAATTAAAGGAATATAAACATACAGCATTTAAAGAAAAAGATGAAAGAATTGAAGTAACTGCCATTTGTCTAAACATACCTGACAGACATTATGGACATAAAGTGAGAACTAAAGAACATGATGTTTTGAGTATGCATTTGCATTGCCTGTTTGTGTCTGGGCCTGTACTGCATTTACAGTGGCAAATGGACATTTAGATGCTTGACTATCATTTGTGCATGCAAATATCCTACCTGTTCACACAAAAGTAGGCCTACAAATGCATACATAAAGCTACACAGACTTTGGACCTCACTGTATGAAAGTGTGTCTGTAAATTATTAGGATGTAAGAAGATAGACTCAAAAGTAGATCATCTTATTCAGCTGAGTGTAATATCACAACTGTTGTAATTGTGGACATGTAATTATCAGTAATTGATAAGTTTAAGAGGCTATCCACAACCTTAAGGAAAAAAGCCAAATCTTTGCATCTACACGAGGCATTCTGCAACATGTTAAAATGATTACAGCATCCAATCTTACTAATACTCTTCTTGCACCACTATAGGATAACCCATGCCTCACGATCAAGACCAACTTCATAAGACAATTTGAATAGAAAAAAGAATTAAAAATTAAAGCTATAATACCAGATGATATACATGTAATTGAAGGAGGCCAGTGTAACAAATATCAGCTACCATTGCCTCACAGTTCCTTCTTTCAGCAGCTATGCTCAAGGATTCATGCAAGGATAGGGGACAACTGGTCTGTTTCAACTCTCTCACCTCTAGAAGAACATGTTAAGAAATATGGAAACAAAAGTCACTTTGTAGGAATTACTTGCAGGTGGTTTAATGCTCTGTATTACCCCCTCAATCTCAGTCTCAAAGAAAAATGGGGAAAAGAACTTTTCCTTACTATCACAACAGAAAGCTGGGAGGACATCTGGCTTAACATGAAAGATATTTCCAGTTCTTTATCCTTGCGATTCTTAAACAGGTACTACTGGACTCCAGAACATTTAAGGCTAGATTGCATTTTGAACATTCACTGTGTTTCCAAACAGCCACATGCCAATCTTTCACACATCCTCTATATCTGTCAAACAATGCACGTGTTCTCAAACGTCATATTCAATGCTCTCAAAAACTGTAAGTGTCGCTTGTTTTTTTCTTCACCAAGCTTGTGTATTTCAGTGGTGTTGGGTGAGTTGGTGTTGCCAGTGACATTAAGATTACAATAACTATTTTAATGGCCAAAAGAATTATTTTCAGAAAATGAAAATCCGCAATTCCTCCCTCAGAATTGGCTTAGTGAGCTCTCTACTACTGCATTAATGAAAAAATGACTCTGCCTAATAGAAACTCCTGGAAAAATGAGTATGGCTGGTCACATGTGAAACTATTGATACTTTTGCAATTTAATATATATTAGTTCAATACTCATAGGTTATGGTCTCACTTATTTATCTATTCAGTCACTTTAATAATTGAGGTCCTGCATGACCTCTACAGGTTCAGGTTTTTTATTCCATCTTTTACAAATAGTGAATATTGAAATTTGCTATTTGTATGCTATTTCCATCTTTGCATGGATTTGTATGTTTTGTTTCATTATGTGTTTATATTTTATATAAAAATAAAGTTTAAAAGAAACCGACATGAGCATCAGGCCTAGTGGTTGGAGCAGTGGCAGTCAGGTCTAGTGATTGGTGCGGTGGCAGCCAAACCAGGAACCAGAGCCAAAGGTCAGACCCAGAATCAAGAGATTTTGGAACAAAGCAAGAATGGGGCTGGGAGCCAGGCTGCAGCAAGGGCAGGGCTGGGAACAAGCCTGTGGAGTCTATCACCATTGTCAGGCAGGGAAGAGTTCCAAGCCATGAAATGATGTTGGGCAGACTGAGTGGCTCTTTCTCCTGTGAAGTTTATATGCCTACCCTGAGAATCACCAGACCAGCTTCTGGCTTGTGGATTGGCTGGAGCCTAGCACAAGATTGACTCATCAGTGCATGTGGCTTAATCAGGCTCTAGTTCAGGGATGACTCATCACTTCGGATATCTATCACATATTTACTCTGGCTACATTAGTTTGCACTGAAGTCAAATTTTCATATATATTTGAATGTGTATATGGATATGTGTGTGTTTGTTTATACATATATATACACACACAAACATGTGCATGTAATATACATTTTATATATACATACGTATAATGAATAAATATGCATTTTATATGCATAGTAAATATAGATATGCAAGTATAGCTTGGCAAAAAGCATAGGAGAGTATGTAAACATTTCCTAAGGGGGAAAAAAAAACAAAAAAAAAACACTCACTAGTCATTGGAGAATTCAACGATCCTGAATCTGACTGCATTAAAAACCACAAAATGGCAAAGGAAGCAACCATATTTCTGCACGTAATGCAAGACTATTTTCTTTTAAAGTTTGTTGAGCAAGCAATGAAATTAGAAACTATTTTGACTTGTCCTCGTTGAACGTCATCAGGTTTCTTTTGGCCCAATCCTCTAATTTGTCTAGGTCCCTCTGTATCCTATCCCTACCCTCCAGCGTATCTACCACTCCTCCCAGTTTTGTGTCATCTGCAAACTTACTGAGGGTGCAGTCCACACCATCCTCCAGATCATTAATGAAGATAGTGAACAAAAACAGCCCCAGGATCAACCCTTGGGGACTCCCCTTGATACCGGCTGCCAACTAGACATGAAGCCATTGATCACTACCCGTGGAGCCCGATGATCTAGCCAGCTTTCTATCCACCTTATAGTCCATTCATCCAGCTGATACTTCTTTAACTTGCTGGCAAGAATACTGTGGGAGACCATATCAAAAGCTTTGCTAAAGTCAAGGAATAACACGTCCACTGCTTTCCCCTCATCCACAGAGCCAGTTATCTCCTCATAGAAGGCAATTAGGTTAGTCAGGCATGTCTTGCCCTTGGTGAATCCATGCTGACTGTTCCTGATCACTTTCCTCTCCTCTAAGTGCTTCAGAATTGATTCCTTGAGGACCTGATCCATGATTTTTCCAGGGACTGAGGTGAGGCTGACTGGCCTGTAGTTCTCCGGATCCTCCTCCTTCCCTTTTTTAAAGATGGGCACTACATTAGCCTTTTTCCAGTCATCCAGGACCTCCCCTGATCGCCATGAGTTTTCAAAGATAATGGCCAATGGCTCTGCAATCACATCCGCCAACTCCTTTAGCACCCTCGGATGCAGCACATCCAGCCCCATGGATTTGTGCTCATCCCCCTTTTCTAAATAGTCACGAACCACTTCTTTCTCCACAGAAGGCTGGTCACTTCCTCCCCATGCTGTGCTGCCCAGTGCAGCAGTCTGGGAGCTGACCTTGTTTGTGAAGACAGAGGCAAAAAAAGCATTGAGTACATTAGCTTTTTCCACATCCTCTGTCACTAGGTTGCCTCCCTCATTCAGTAAGGGGCCCACACTTTCCTTGACTTTCTTCTTGTTGCTAACATGCCTGAAGAAACCCTTCTTGTTACTCTTAACATCGCTTGCTAGCTGCAACTCCAATTGTGATTTGGCCTTCCTGATTTCCCTCCTGCATGCCTGAGCAATATTTTTATACTCCTCCCTGGTCATTTGTCCAGTCTTCCACTTCTTGTAAGCTTCTTTTTTGTGTTTAAGGTCAGCAAGGATTTCACTGTTAAGCCAGACTGGTCGCCTGCCATATTTACTATTCTTTCTACACTACTATTTCCGGTGACATTATAAGGAAACAAGTGGAGAAATTGAAGAAGGATCTCGATTTTAGACGCTCGGGCGAGGACGCTTCTGCACATCAAGGTAACAAATTTAAAGCTAGCAGTGGATGGCTTAATCATTTTTTAAAACGTCATGGCATTCGGCAAGTCACAATTTCAGGAGAGACGCACTCCGCAGATATAAAAGCTTGTGACGAATACCCGCTAAAGTTACAAGAGATCATCATCGAGGGTGGCTATGCTTCGGAGCAAATCTATAAAGCTGATGAAACTGGCTTATGTTACCGTATGCTGCCGGATAGAACACTTGCTTCTAGGACCAAAGAACAAAAGGCTGAGGTTTTAAGGTGATAAAAGAGAGAGTGACAATACTTTTCTGCGTGAATAAAACCAGTTCACATAAACTTAAACCTCTGTGCATAGGCAAATCCAGGTCACCTAGGGCTTTCCACCATAAGAACATGGATTCACTTTCATTCATTTATTGCCATTCAAAAAATGCTTGGATGACATTGGATATTTCCGAGGAATGGTTTAAGAAATATTTTGTACCAGTTGTCCGGAGCCACCTACGCAGACAAAACCTGGAGCCAAAGGCATTGCTCCTACTTGACAACTGTCCTGTCCACCCCCCAGTTGAGACCTTAACCAGCAAAGACGGGAAGATAAAGGTGAGCTACCCTTCTAAGAACATGACGTCCAAAATACAGCCCCTCGATCAAGGCATTATAGCCATATTTAAAATGAACTATCGTAAAGCCTTAGTAAAGAAAATTGTTGAGGACAACAGTAGCATAATGGATGTAATCAAGAAATTGAATTTGCTGGATGTGTTTAAACTTAGGCGAGACAGCCTGGCTAGGAATCACTCCGTCAATGATAGAGAAATGTTGGCATTGTGGTCTCAAAAGTGCTTTTGTCACTGAAAGCAACGACAACCAAGAGGAGGAAGAAGACGAAGATGAGAACAACTTTGAAGGTTTTACAGAAGAAGAGGCCATGGAGGCAGAACGAGTCTACAGGGAACTTATGGCTCAAAGTGGGATAGCTGATGTTCAAGAGTGGATGGAGGTGGATGCTATGTGTCCAACCTATGAACGACTTACAGATGTAGATATAATTCATAATGTTGCCCCTCAACCACCTGGTACCTCAGAAAATGTGTCTAACCCTGAGGATAGTGACCAAGAACCCTCAGAGCCACTGCCCAAAGCTGCTGATGTGGTTGTAGGGTTAGAGATTGGTCTTAAGTGGCTAGAAAGCCAGGATGTGGATAGACTGCAAATATAGCAGTTAAAATCCATAATTGACCTGGCAAAGAAGAAGGCTCGCAGTAGCATGAAGCAACACAGTATAACAAGTTTTTTTTAAAATTAAAAAAATGTTAAGGGGTGCATCTTAAATAAGAAAACATCTTGTACCCCAAAAAGAGGTATTTATCATTTTATCAATGTCTCTAAAACTTGATTACTTTACCTTTTTAGCTTCATTTTAACCTTTTCTATAAGTAAAAACTCCCATCTCCAAAATGTTTTCAAACTATTTAATAGTTAACAGTTCATATTACTTAACAATCTACTTATAACATACAGTAGTTGGCTAAGTGACAAAGTGGCCCATGCTCCTATTTGCTAAAATACCAACATTCTTTTTTACAACTGTTTGTAAGGATGTGTAATTAAAAGCGTTTTCTGATATTTGATGTGAATTTTGCATTTTCCTAAGCATTACACACAGACCAAACGATTGATGTATGATGAAACCTAGCCCATGGTTGCATTTAGCAGTGTTTAGTACCTGTGTTGTTAATACACTGTATCTTTTAAGTAAGCTTATAAAATAATTGTTGTAATTAAAGAAAGGAGATACAATTTAACCATTGTAGAACAGATTTATTTACTGCATACACCGTGTTAGTTCTAACAAAAATGATTTGCTGACTATTAATAACGGAAATCCTCGAGGCCAAAGCAAGTTCGATATAACACGGTTTCACCTATAACGTGGTAAGATTTTTTGGCTCCCGAGGACAGCGTTATATCGGGGTAGAGGTGTATATGGGAGTTGATCAGACAGGCAGAAGAGGAAGTTTGATACCTGCCCTCCCTGTAGGGCTTTTTACTGGGAAAAGGCACTTCTAGAATCAGGGGCGGGGCGGGGGGGGATCCTTATGGGATGTGCTGAATCAGCATGTTCCCCAGCTACCCTAGCTGCATCTACTCCCTCTCCATTTAATATTTTGGTTTATTTTGGCTCCCTATGTGCACTCCCCACCCCCCTAAAAAATAGTGGAGAGCAGGTTGTAGCTGCCTTCTGCCACTGCCTGACATTCTGCCTCCAGGGCCCTGCTCCTGGCATTCCACTAGTGGAAATAAATGTGAACCTGGCCTTAATATGGCACTGCGTGTTTATTCTATAAATTGGAAAAAATATACCATTACATTTATGTTTCACAAGGTGTAACCCCAGAAATTTTGTATTATGTAGATGGGGAGGAGGTGTTCCTTTAAGAACACTAATATTTTTCTAGGGCTGAAAGGCAGGAGAGACTGATGGAACTCTATGGATTTCTTTTGCCTTTGGTCATCTTACGACTAGTAGAATTCTTGGTCCGATCTTGTCTAGCAGCACCAGTGCTGTGGAGGCAGTGTTCTTAGCCCATGGTGGGTGGGTATGTACGTGCATGAGAGAGAGAGAGAGAGAGAGAGAGAGAGCGTGCACGCCCACGCAAGCGACTCTTGCTCTAATCATTAGACAACATTTTCCTTTGACAAAGATAAAAGCCAACGCTAATTATTAGAGAAATTAAAAGAACAGCATAAAGCATCTATTTCAGTTAGCGCTAGAAAAGACACTATCATAACTGATTCTGAAGAGTGACATAGGACTGCTCTGTTAACAATTCCTAACTCAAAGGAAGGATTCCTGCCCACCATTCTCAGCTTGTAGGGTAGAGTAGGCAGTGAAACAGACAATGGAAGGATATGCACTCAAGCATACGAGAGAGACGTCCGAGTTCTAAATGCTACACGTAGATATTGGTTGATAGAATAAGTTCTTTACCCAGGGGGCAACACAGAGGAAAAAAAGTGGCAGCATTCTACTCCCACAAACCCAAACTCAATCCATAGTTGCAGGTGTCCCTCATACAGCTGCTGTTTCTCCTCAAATGATTGGCAGTGAAACAGCTAACCATGTTGATATTTAAATTGTCATCATTAGGTTTCAGAGAGAGCAACATAGTGAGAGGAGTACAGCAGTTCACACCTCTCTGGGGGCTGTTGTTTCAATCTGTCTGCTTACAGACTCAATAAGGCAATACTGTATGGCCATTCATTCACATTTGAAAGGATAGATTTTTAAACCTACATTCTGAAAGAACAGATCTGTGCTGGTACAGAATGTCACTCCACTGAGTATTAGGTCAACCCATTCCTTGGTTTTACCCCTTGTACACCAGCTCTGGTGTTGCTTAGCACAAATAATACCCATTATCTGATTCCAAAGTCATTGCTTTGCAAAGTGATCTCTATAATTTAATATTGAGCACTGCCAAAATACTTTAAAAAAAGTGAAGAATTTTGTGGTTGTTTGGGTTAAATATGTATCTGTAACGTGCAGTAACATGGAATTAATTTTCATTTAATTATAGCATCACAAGCTGAAAGGGATTTTGTCAAGGTTTGAAGTGTGATATGCCTTTTCTTCCTTGCAAAAGCGATTTTTAATGTTTTTATTTTCAAAAATGAATGATTGTTTGTTCACTTTTTACTCTAAACAATGAAATCAATGGAAGCAGTTCAGTGCTTGTGAGAAGCCTTAAAACAACAAACCAGTGTGCATGGCTGAAAAATGGGCAGTGGGGCAGGGAAGAGGAGAGAATGGTGAGGAAATGTATTGCAAACTTCCAAAGAGATGTTCAAATAGGGAGAAAATATTGGTGTGAAGTTATTAAAAAATACATTGACTATGTCCTTTGAAATATTCTAAAGCTAAAAATCCAGAACATATACTGGAAGGAAAAAAATTATAAAGATTCTAATTCCCATAAATTAGAAGCAGTGACTGGAAGTTGAAGCCAGACAAAGTCAGTTTAGAAATTAAGCACAAATTCATAACGGTGAGAGTGATTAACCACTGGAACAAACTACCAAGGGTAGTAGTGGATTCTGCATCTCTTGATGTCTTCAGATCAAGACTGTATGCTTTTATGGAAGAGATGCTTTAGCTAGGCATAAGTTATGCTTTAGTCAAAAACACAAAGTTACTGGGCTCTGAGATAGGGTGCTTTACTCACTGCTAGGATGGTGCCTCCTTCTGGCCATTCTGGGGATTAGCTTCATGAGGTCAACACCCCATCCCATAGTTGCACACCATTTCTCCATCCTTCTCTCTTACTGCAGCCTCTCTCTCACCCAGGAGCTGCCTCTTTGTGAGTCAGCCCTCTAGCCAGGTCACTATTTGTGTTTTCCCCTTCCGCAGTACCAAAGGGTTTCTTCCACAATCCCAGGCAATCTTCCTACTCACTGCCTCATAACACCACTTCCTCAGAGGCTGGCAGGGGAACCCAGGCCCACCCCTTAATCCAGGCTCTTGCTCAGGGACCCTCTTACCAGAAGTCAAGATCTGTTCTCTCCTGGACCTTACTGCCTTTCCTGGAGCCCTTTCCTTATCATCTGGCACTCCCGCCCTCTCTGGGTTTGCCAACTTCACTGCTCCCTCCTCCCAGGAAGTAACAAAAGGCTACGCATCTCTGCAGTCCCCAAACTCTCCTCCCAGGGCATGCCTGTCAACTTTCCCAGCAGCCTCTCTTCTACTAACAATTTCCTGCCTTTGTAAATCCAGCCCAGCTCCTTCCTCCTCAGATGGGCTCCCTCATTCAATCAGGGGATTGAGCTACCTGATTCCCCTCAGTCACCTTGTTGGGTGACTTAGCCCCTTTCTCAGTCTGCATTAACCCTTTCAGGGCAAGTGTGGGGTGAACACCCCATCACAGACTCCATGCATGGGGACCAGGTGAAGGGTAATGATTTGTGAGATATAGGAGCTCAGACTGGATGATCTAATGGGCCCATCTGGCCTGAAACTATGAATCTATGAAAAAAGTCTCTTTTCTCTACTTCCCAACATGCTCTTTCACTAACCAAATTGAAGCTACTTCAACAAATATGTACAGGGGCGGGGGAGGTCTTGTCATACCCGTCTACCAAACATTTTTCTATGTTGTGAATGTTGCTAATTTCAGTGAAGTCTCATCTCTAATTTCAGTGAAGCTGCCAAAGGCTTCTAATCTGTAGCCAAGTTCAGTGTCACTGTCAAGCAAATTCAATCAACTTCCTTTTTTGTCGTTTGGGAAAAAAATCCCCTCTAGATGTTGAAGCAAAACATAAAAATCCCCCAAGTCCTATAACCAATGGAAAGTTAATCCTATGTGCTAAGATAAAAGTTAAAGCAACCCTCCCTCCAATATGCTCTTGGCAGCATGTTACAGGGGAAGTTGCAGATGCTGTGCCCAAAACTTTTGTGATGAAACTCAGAACCAGGCAAAAGTTTCCAAGATTCCCCATTACCCAGAGGAACCCCTTCCAGGTTTCTTTGTCGATCTTCCGCTTTTCAAATCCCCTTCATTGCCCCTAATTCTTCTTACCTGGGTCTGAAGCATAAGGGCTGAGGAAGAACCACCCAGCATTGCATAGTGCCTCTCAGCAGGCAGAAACAGATTATACTTGCAGGTTGGAGGAGTGAAAGATGTCTTCCAACTGGCCGGTAATGATACTGATGTGCTGCCACAGGCATGAAGACAGGCAACGAGGAAGTGTGGGGGGATGACTAAAACCTATGCCTAAAGTCACCACTGTTTAAATCAATCAAGGCTAGCCAATGACAAGCCAGGTTCCATTTAGGTCATTTTCTGCAGATTATCAGTTAGTAAGCTGAATAAAACATGCTTCTTAATGTAAGTTCATAAATGCCTTGGGGATACTACTTCATGAGCAGTTTGACGGGGGGCTATAGAACAGTGCAATGATGTGAGCAGTTCTAGTCCAACATCATAATCATTCATGTGGCCCTCACTAATTCTAGCAGAGAGAACTTCAGATGCTGAGTCGCTTTGGACAAATTGTCAAGATAAAAAAGGCCTGAAGTCCATAACAAAGGAGACATGAGTTTATACACCCACATTTGCCCATGCAATTACTGCTAGTGAGCAGACAAACTGGTCAATTGCAAGTGTAATTGTCTATTTAGGCACCAGCTAGCTGTGTGTGCGTATGTGGCACTTGCACAGGAAAATGTAAGTGTGCAATTTTACTGGACCTTGGGCCTCCTGTCTTGGTCCTTATTTTGTATGATTGTAGCTGCAGAATTGGGTGGTGCCATTGGATATTACCAATCTTTTCACACCAGAAATAACAGTGGGAATAATAATTTAATATCTAAAGCTCACACTTCCCCAGTGAGTACTTTCTTAACACTGAGGTGGGATTTTCAAAAGAACCCAGCCCTGGCCTAACTCTGTGCCCATTGAAGTCAACTGTGTAGCACCCACAAAAAGATTGTCATGGCTGCAGCAACCCCCCTAGCAGCTGTGACCCTCTCACTCACACAGAGGGTTGCACAAAGTATCCGCATCGTTAAAGGTCCATCAGACAAACTTCCATCCCCACTCTGGCCTTACAGCACAACCCACCTACTGATTGAGAGATGAAGGCCCTGCAAAGCACGGCAACATCTGGGTTTCCTGCATCCTGGTCCCTCCACCCAGCAAAACTGCACCAGTTCTACTGTCTGTGCCTCTGTGCCCGCAGGGCGGAGGGGGCAGGATTACTGAGTATAGACTGGATCAGTTTTCCCTTGATGTAGTTTCATCACGAGTGTCTTAATCATCGTCTTTGAAGACGCGTTAGCATTTATTTTGAGAACCGGATAATTAGCCATGGGTTTTCTTGCTTTTTACCCCAGGCTTCCATACTTATGCATGTTCCCTGTGAGCACTATAACCCATTTACATTAAACCCTGTCTTTTCCTTTTTAATGGAAAGATTATTCTTTAAAATTACCAGTTTCATTATTGTTGGATTATATAAGTTCCAGTCAGTGGTCTTTATTGCACTTCTTTGTAATTCCAACTAAGAAACATTTAACATCAAACTTTTGTTACGGTTTTAACACTTTCTTTAACTGCTTGTTATTTAGTGACAGGGTCCTCCTGACCCCCTTTTTTGTTACATTACTAAGGTTTCTGCCCAACTTTTCCAAGTACTAGTCACAAGAAGATGTGAGGAATTTTGGCCATTTCACAACTCAGCTATAAGTTTTATCAGCTCCAGTCAGCCAGATCACTGGGCTTGTTGTTTGATCCGGGAATGGAAGACTTGTTTCTTTTTCAGTGTGAAAGCCGTTCTTGTTATTTCTGTAGATGAATGACTAATTTACATCCACACTCAATAGGCTGAGAGGTAGGTTAACTTTTAAATGTTTTCCAAGCAGAATTCTCCTGGACCTCCACTGTTGTTTCCAAATGTTTAGTACCAAAAAGGATTCAAATCTGGGACAATGTGCGGTTGCATGGCAGCTCTCACAATGTCTTGCACAAATAATACCTCCCTTAGCTCAGATTCACCAAAGTTGGGGCAGGGAGGAAGAAGCCACAAAAATTTCACAGACTACAACATTTCCAGGTGTGTCTGAGCCCTGCCAAGTGACAAAGGATAGGTGGAGTAGCATTTGGGGCTTTCCAACACTTTTCTGCCTCCCCCAGTCCTTAGAGCAGTTGGAAACTGGTTCAGCCTCAGGGGTGTTCTAGTTTGAGATGGAATGTCCTGTAGAGGCTGCTAAAGGCTTCATGGAAAGAGCTGCAAAGAGGAAGCTATTTGCATTGTACAACAGTATGTTTTGGGTCCTATGAAACCTAGGAACATGATCTTGAGTGCCACCTATCAGCATTTGATCTATTAACTATTTACATATGTCCAGTTACAGACACTCTTGCAACAGAGGCTCTTCCACCAGTTCAGGATTACTGGAGCACTGTAGTCTCTGGGCACACCACGTTTGACTCCTGACACCCACCCCCTACATTGGTGGGGCCAGAAGCAGGTGGGGTAGAGCCAAATAAATGACCTTTATGCCACCCCTGGATTCTCCTACACAAGGGGAGACTCCAATTGCCCTGTTAGTGCACTTCTCTGCTCTACTTTGTGCAGCACGAGTGGTGGACAAGAGTCTGGCTAAGAGTTATATTTTCCCTAAGCAAATTAACAGTAAAACCAGTAAAGTACTTTTAGGTTAAAGAATGGGGATGGTGGGTGGTACTCTGGATTTTGTTTTCCAGATTTTGCAAATAAATCTTTTGGTAAATGTAATTTTTCAATTTATAAACCAGACTATTCCAATTTACTTTAAAATCCCAACAAAATTTCCTGGATTTTCAAAATGTCAAACATTTTTGCAAAAATGGCTTTTCATTTTTCAACCAGTTCTAATGTGTGTGCAGTAAAGAATCCTAAGTGTATCAACTCGGTTTTACGCAAGTGTGTGATTGCATTCAGTAACAATAAGGAATTAAAATACTTGCTGTTTTGGCCCTCGATTCAGCAAGATACTTGAAGGACATAAATCCACACCGTGTAGAGGTCAAGCATAGGAGTTTATTACACACAGCGCTGGCGGAGTGTCACCTGGCTTATTAGGCTCAGAGACACTGTCAATCAATTGATTACAATAGAATATATAGATTTTCCATGGGCGGGGGAAAGTGACAGGGTAGACAGTTCCACACCCCGGGATAGGTTTTGCAGCAAGACAAGTTAGCACAGTAGCCAATGGTTAAAAAGGTTACATAATGTCTCCGCCCATGGTCTCAAGTTAGCAAGTTAACATTTAATTAATACTTTGATAAAATATTATTAGTATAAAATATATATGTTGAATTCTGATTTGGGGTCCATAGGAATGGAGCAACTCCTTTGATTGTCCAACAGGTACATTCCTAGGGGTTAAAGCAAAGAAACAGTGAAAGTATATGGCAATAAAGATTGTCTCCTTTATGTCTTAAGGCAAGGCATTGGTACCTTAGAAGGGAGGTGGAAGGATGCCATATCTTATACTGACATGTGCCAACTTTTCATAAACTCAAGGTTGGATCTGTGGGAAGAACGTTTCCCTATAGAAGAGACTAACACAATAGGAACAGGGATTCTTTGTTCAATTTGAAACATTGGATGAAACATAATTATTCAGTTATTGCTTCAACATCTGGCATTTCTACTGACCAAGCATATCTTAGCAAAGGCAATGTTATCTTGTTTACCCCACCTTTCTCTTAGCTGATCACTATTTGCTAGGCCTCTGGTTTCTTGACCATACTCTGGACTTTGGGTCTGGAAAAGAGCTGGCACAATCCATATACCAGGTTGTTCTATAAAATGCATATGGATTTTAACCCTTCAATACTTGAACATGTGCTTCACTTGAAGCGTGCAAGCAGTGAAGTCACTAGCTCTGTTCACATGCTCAAAGTTAGGGAAGTGCTCAAGTGCCTTGCTGAATTTGGGCCGTAATCTCTTTACAAAAGGTGTTGAAAACAGCAGGACAAAACTTGCCAGATCCATAATTGCCCCCTACAGTTCCTGCTTCTTTTCTCCCCCTCTCAGATTTTAGTTGGTTTTTCAATGGGATCCAGGCAGTTAAAGTCTTTTTCTTACTGTTGTTTCTAAAAATGTCAGATTGGCAGCTCCTGTTTGCCAATCATAATAAATTTAGTGCCTTTATTCATTTATTTAAAAAGAAAAACTTTTCTTCCTGGTGGCTGCCTAATTGAGCCCAGCAGTTCAATATCCTTTTATTTCTTTGCAACAGATAAGGTATATTGTCAGTATGTAAACTGCTCTGAGTTACAGTTGTCATCTTCAGCCCTGACTAGACAAGCTGGTGGCCACTGTATGGAGTCAATAGTTTAAACAGATATCTGGGACAAATTAGGAGTTTTGGTAAAACATCCTGGGTGAAATCCTGGCCTCACTGAAGTCAAGTGGAAGTTTTGCCATTGATTTCAGAGGGCTAGGATTTCACCCACCAGCTTCATATTCTAGGCTACAAGAGTTATTTTGTAAGTCTCCAAGCTTATTTTAAGCTTCCGTGTTTCTTGCTCCACTTGTTTTTCCCCTGCCAGACTGTTTGGGTCAAATTTTCAAACAGTAGCTTGTAAAGAGGCAAGTACAATTGTGTACTAATAATTGTCTGATGTCCAAGTTTTCACACATACAAAAATCTCAGAATTGGGCACGCAAACACAGAGTCATAGAATCACAGAACTGGAAGGGACCTCGAGAGGTCATCTAGTCCAGTCCCCTGCACTCAAGGCAGGACTAAGTATTATCTAGACCATCCCTGACAGGTGCTCTTAAAAATGTCCAATGTGCTCTTAAAAATCCCCAATAATGGAGATTCCACCACCTCCTTGGCAATTTATTCCAGTGCTTAACCACCCTGACAGTTAGGAAGTTTTTCCTAATGTCCAACCTAAACTGCCCTTGCTGCAATTTAAGCCCATTGCTTCTTGTCCTATCCTCAGAAGTTAAGAACAACAATTTTCTCCCTCCTCCTTGTAACAACCTTTTATCTACTTGAAAACTGTTATGTCCCCTCTCACTCTTCTCTTTTCCAGACTAAACAAACCCAATATTTTCAATCTTCCCTCATAAGTCATGTTTTCTAGACCTTTAATATTTTTTGTTGCTCTTCTCTGGACTTTCTCCAGTTTGTCCACATCTTTTCTGAAATGTGGCTCCCAGAACTGGACACAATACTCCAGTTCAGGCCTAATCAGCGCAGAGTAGAGCAGAAGAATTACTTCTTGTGTCTTGCTTACAACACTCCTGCTAATACATCCCAGAATGATGTTTGCTTTTTTTGCAACAGCGTTACACTGTTGACTCATATTTAGCCTGTGATCCACTATGACCCCCAGATCTCTTTCCACAGTACTCCTTCCTATGCAGTCATTTCCCATTCTGTATGTGCGCAACTGATTGTTCCTTCCTAAGTGGAGCACTTTGCATTTGTCCTTATTGAATTTCATCCTGTTTACTTCAGACCATTTCTCCTGTTTGTCCAGATCATTTTAATCCTATCCTCCAAAGCACTTGCAACCCCTCCCAGCTTGGTATCATCCGCAAACTTTATAAGTGTACTCTCTATGCCATTATCTAAATCATTGATGAAGATATTGAACAGAACCGGACCCAGAACCGATCCCTGCGGGACCCCACTCAATATGCCCTTCCAGCATGACTGTGAACCACTGATAACTACTCTCTGGGAATGATTTTCCAACCAGTTATGCACCCACCTTATAGCAGCTCCATCTAGGTTGTATGTTTGTGCCAACCACCTTATTTCTAAACTTTAGCAACAAAAACTAAGATGACATAAGATGAGGGGTTTGCAAACCCTCCTCCACCCTTCATTATTATTATCATAGATTCCAAATAGCTGGCAGCTTTCTGTGCCTGTCATAGTTTTCCTTTGAAAACAAGATGCACAAATTAAGTTGCCATTGGGGCCAACAAGTTTCCATGAGAAACACTTGTTATTGATATTGCTCCAGGGACTGTATAAAACCAGCTTCTTTGCTGAAGGGAAGCAGTGGCAGCACAGCCTTAGGACACTGGCTGTTTCTGGCTCATTGATGGGAGAGAGTTGCATGCTGGGTATTATGGTCCTGGTCCTGATGTCATTTATACCAGCTTTACACCAATGTACTTCTAATAGAATTACTCGGGATTTATACCAGTATGAAATCAGAAATCAGGCCACTTGTATTAGGAAGAGGGTTTAAAGAGGCTGGAAGTGTTCAATTAGGTTGTGGATTTGCAGCCTGTGGCCTATTAGTCCTGTTCAGCTACTGGGACACTTGGAAATTGCCTTTGAGCTTTGCAGTACCCATTGGCCTTGACTTTTATTACTCTGGTATAATTGAGGACTAAGTATATTGAAGTCATTGGAGTTATGCTGATGTAAATCCATTGTGTGAGAGAGACAAATCAGCCAATTACCTTTATGCTTTCCATAGATGAATGGCTCTAGAGAAGCCTTGGCAGAGACAGTGCTCCCGGGAACTCTGTTTTAGGACAGGGTCCAACACTATTGGAGAAGCAGTTACAAATAGTAGTTCATCTGTGGTAGCTGCTAAACCATCCATTTAAATAATGACTTAGCCCAACCTGCTCTGCTATCAGTTTAGAACTTGCTGCTGTTGGAACTTTAGAAATTCAGATCTCCATGAAAACTATTCTGTTTGCAATCAACTCCATGGGGATCCTCTTGGATGCCAAGATTGAAGAATATGGCCCCAGGTTGGTTATACTGGAAACAGCATTTGAGACAGTGCAGGATAATTTATGAGTGAGTACCACCCCAGAGAGCTTTAAATCTGAGATTGAGTCAGTTAAGTCAGATTCATCCTTAGTATATCTTACAATGTTTTTTGCCTACAAAAGTAGGAATTTTAGAAAATCAAATACATGTTTATTAATAATCAGAGTTTTGAGGTTGAAGAGGGAACTGAAAGAGCGGAGACTATTTTCAGAGAATCGGTTATAACATAAAAAATGATTAAAAAGACAAGCTGGGTGAGGTAATATCTTTTGGTAGACCAACTTCTGCTGGTGAAAGAGACAAGCTCTCAAACTACACAGGTCCCTGAAGAAGAGCTCTGTGTACCTCGAGAGCTTGTCTCTTTCACCAGCAGAAGTTGGTCCACCAAAAGATATTACCTCACCCACCTTCTCTCTCTAATATTTTGGGACCAACACAGCTATAGCAACACTTCAAACAAATAATTAAAACAACTTTTGATGCTCTGGTCTTTACTGAAAATGTATCTAGATTTTCTGGTCTTTCTTGAGTCCCACAACTGTATCTGATTTGACTGAGAAATAATTCTGGGATAGCACAGGAGACTCTCAATTCCTGAACATAATATTTTCATCTTTCTGTGATAAAAACAGGGTTTGGGTACTTGTGAAGTAAAAGATGCTTGTGTTCCAGGACACACAAACCAGCCTAAGGTTAATATCTGCTCACATGCCTCACGAGTCAGGCGATCAGGATTTGGTTCATCTTCTTTTTGGGGCCTTAACCCAAACTACATAAGAGGAGATGACACTGTAGTTATTCAAAGTATCTAACATGCATTTGGGAAGTGAAAAATAAACTAACAATATTAACAACATTGATAATAACAAGGCCATTTCTTGAATTAGGAATACTATTGCTGTTCTTTGTCCTCTCAAGTTTCATTTTCTTCTAGATAAAGTCAAATATGTGTTTGTGGATTTTAATTTCTGATTATGCTCAAACGTTTCTGGATTTGAGCTTTGTGGTGTCCTGGAAAAATGAACAAAATCCTGATTCAATTAATGATAAGCCTGAAATACATGTTGGATGAAATCCTGGTCCCAGTGAAGTCAATGGTAAAATTCCTATTGACTTCATTGAGGCTTGGATTTTACCTGTTATTTTTAATCAGTTTTGAGTACTAGAAAGTATTTTCCTGAGTATGAGCCCAAATTCAGGGGCATATTTAATAGTTCCATTGGCCTGGTGCCTCCTGAAGTGCCTAATGTTATACAAGTGCTTAAATACCTTGCTGACTCAAGGTCCATATCTTCAGTATAAGTAATCACTCTGATTGGAGAGAATTTAAGTGGTGCCTAGAAGAAAATAGTTGTCATGTGAACGTAGATTCCAAAGACCCTTTGTGGCTGGATTTATGCTTTCCATAATCCTGATTATCAAATTATTTTTAAGAAAAGAGTGGCATTAGGCAGCTTTCCATAAATAGTGGCTAATCCTGCAGCCCTTATGAATGCAATATGCACGTTAAAGTCAGTGGGGATTTTTCCTGAGCAAAGACTGTATGACTTGCCCCTAATTTATGATTAATTGATATTCCTCTATTGAGAATTAAGATATAAATTGGGACACTTTTCTGATACATATGAGGTGGATCACACATCTAATATCATCAGAGAAGGAAGAAACTAAAGCAGATCATCCTCAGTGAACAAAGATCGTCAATTGAATGGAAAATGAAAAAAAAAAAAAAAAGTTAGCAAATGTAATATGTACAAATTGAAACTGCTCCTAGGCAGCCTTTATTTATACAACAGTCTCTCATGCAGGAGGCAACTCAAGTTCCCATAGAAAACAGAGATATTACAAGGATACTGTTATGGTAAGAGTGAACTGTTTGGGAACAATTTGTGCACTGATGCGGCAAAAACTGTCTGTCATCCAAATCAGGCATGCAGCCCAGGAGGCTGTACCTCCTGATATGGTGATCAGTGTTGTGAGAGGCTCACTGTCATGATGTAGTGTGGCAGATATTCCAGTGGCTGCCCCACTTATCAGTTGGCAAATATTTTCATGTTCATAGAGACACGTATTTTCACAATTGTCTATGCGCCTTAGCATAATCACGGATTTCCATTCACTTTCCTGTGTCTCATGAAACTGTCTTAATCCCCATCCCTATAAAAATGGGGCCGTGAATGTCCAGGTTTAAAATGTTACTACCAGCATTGCTTTAGTAAGTGCTAAAGAATAATTGAAGACAATTGCATACTAGAGAGACCCTGCAGGGTGCCTTCTGTCAGCTGATTTTTCAGCCTCTTCTTCTTACCTCCACACAGCTAACAGAGAAGCCTGGACAATATCTGAATGAGCCAGATCCTCAGCTGGTGTAAACTGATATAACTCAATGGAAATCAGTGTTAATTTTCTACCTTTTCTTATGTAACAGAGGATAGTCTTGTTATTTATAGACATGTTTAATTCATTTTTGAATCCCAGTAAACTCTTGGCCTCTGTTATAGCTTGTGGCAAGGAGTTCTACGGGTTAATTATGTGTTTGACTTTAGTGAGGCTATGCTGATTTACAACAGCTGAGGATCTGGTCCCATACATTTAAAGGGTTAACTCTAACCATTTCTCAAGCTTCTTAATTCAGAAACATTCTTTAGGATTTGCTGTTAGGACCCTGCTATTTCATCTGAATGTCAACAACTAATCAGGTAATGTATTCAGAGTTAGTAAGATGGTCAACATTATCACTGATAAGAAATGGTTAGGAAGCCTGCCGTGTATTTAAAAGTAGGAGAGAAACATGCTGGAGAAACTGAAAGTTGTACATAACCCAGTAAGGGTTAAAACTTGACTACACATGCCTTGGGTAGCCTACTGCAAGGAGCGAGAAACCTTGCCTACAGAAGCATACATAGTTCTGAAAAGCCAGAACATAATATCAAGTAAATTAGCTGCCCAGATGTCATGCATAGGTATTTGAAAATTTCACACTTATTCATGTTTATCCACAAAAGGGAAGAACTTAACCCTGTAGCCTTATTCACAAATGTACTGCTTCTGGGGATGGAACTTTTGCAACAAAAAACATGGCAGCAAGTGGGATGTTCAGAAGAAGAGCTTGGAGGGATGGAAAGATTTCCATGTGAAGAGAGAGTGAAAAGACATGGATTATTTAATTTAGAAAGGAAATGAATAAAAAGGGACATGAGAGAGAGATATAAAATTATCGTTATTATATAGAAGATCATTCTGATACTCCTATTTATCCTTTCTCATAAGAGAAGAAAAAGAAGCCATCCAATTAAATGTAAGATGTAACAAATTTAAAAGTGATAGAGGGAATAACTTTTTTTTTTTTTTACACAACACATAATTAATCTGTGGAACTCACTGCCAATTCTAGCACTGATGCCAAGAGCACAGGAGGGTTCCAAAAAGAGTAAGAGATTTATATCACTAAGAAGAACACTCTCATTTATATTAGCTAGAATAAGAATGTATATAAGGGATATAAATCTAAATCCTCCTGCTTCAGAACATACATCAATCTCAGATTGCCTGGGATTAGGATATAGCCCATAGATATTTTAGTGCATACTTGTCTGTTATGCAGTTTTACACCTTTCTCTGAAACGTCTGGTGCTGGCCATTGTCATAGAAAGAGGGATCATTGGTTTGAACTGGTAGGGCATTGCCTAAGTGCAGATAGAAGACCGCTTGTGAGCTTCTGAAGAGCTACTGGGCCAAATCCTTCTGTCAGTTACACTGGTGCAACCCCCTCGATTTCAAGAATTTCAAGCCAATTGATTTGCCTCATTGTAGCTGAGAGGAGAATCTGGTTCAGTGTTTGGAGGCACCTGATGTGATGCCCTGGCTCCATTCCACTCAAATGGCAGTTTTTCTGTTGACTTCAGTGGGGCCAGGATTTCATCCCTGATTTTTTTCAGAACCTGCTTTATCTAACTGTCATTCTAATTAATTTGTGATTAGACTGAAATACTGAACAATGATATTTTAACCACTGCTTAGAGGATATAAATCCCAAATTCAACAGAAAATCCCTCTAGCCTTTGAGCTATACAAGCAAGATCATAGATACTGTTTTTCCAGAACCCAGTTCTATATGCTTTAGAAGCCAGGCAGATTATTTTCCTTGGATCATATTATCACCGGAATAAGAAACTATAAATATATTCTTCCTTATCCCTCCTTGTCCAGTAATAATTGGATGCAACATAATTTATCCCCAAGATGGCAATTTTGCTTTGACATTGAGGTAAACAAAACCAGCTTTATTTGGGTGTTGTTCAAAAACCACCATCTCACTCCTAATTTTTTCCCCCCAAGAAGCCTTAGCTGGCGTATTAACTTATAAATTTTACCAGAAAGGTCCACAGAAACAGAAAATGGAAAGCAAATAAAATGTAGCTGCAAAGAGCCTGAATTCAAAGTCAAGGATCACAATATTGACTTCTTCCTAAAAAGGAAGAGGAGGTGGAACAGGAGTGGTAGAAGTGTATAGACATGCAAAATTTCTATATGGTTGTAGCATTAATTCCAACTAACTGTATTTAGAAAAGTCCATGAAGAATTTTTGTTAAGTTTTTGGTTTAACTGAATTCAGATTGTGGTCTGATATGTGGTTAAATGGGGACTAATGGGGAATAAATTGGTCTTTATGCCCCTGCATGGCTTCCATTCATATCTGCTGCAGGGGCTTGGGAGGAAAGCAGGGGCTGCATACCTGGTACTTCTCCCCCTTGAAGGGCAGTGGTGGAAAGATTCTGCATCCACCCCCATTGCAGTGGCCAGCATAGTTGAGCTAGTCCTAGGGTGGACGATAATTAATCAACTTCTGGTAAAGGCTAGTAGCTTACTACTATTCCCCGAAAGCAGGGAAGGAATTGTTCCTCTTAGATGCACAATTCCTTCCTTCCCTGGGCTGTTCTGGGACCATGCAGTTATGTGCCACCCCTTACCCTGGGGTAGAGGGGAAAAGGACTGGCTAGCCCCAAATGATTAACATGAAACATACATTAGCTAGAAAAACAGTTTGTTTGAAATGAAAATGGAAGATCTTGAAATGAGTAGATTGTGTACAATCCATTTTGATGATCTAATATGAATGGCCATAAACTATGACTTCTAAAATTATTGAGGTGAAGGCCTGGCTAACAGGCTATTTCAAATTCTAGTTGTTCAGAACGTTCTCACCAGCATGTTTGAAATGCTCTCGGATTTTATTTTGTGAACAGATAAAAAGTGCAGGCTCTTTTTATAGGAGGCATCAAGTAAAACCAAGAAGTGTATACAGTTGCTTTGTACTTATTCCCAGGACACACAAAGCAATTACATGGCACTCACTACATAGCTACTTCCAGCAGTTTCAAGTGATCTCAGGGATTCAACCAGCTGTTTGTGTCCCATGAGAGAAATACAAAAGATGAAGATAGATAGACAAATATTTTCTTTTACAAACCTAAGAATTATTTTATTTTAATTTCATAACTGTGTTGTACTTGTTAGTATGGAAAGAGTGAGCATTAACCTCTGCTGTAAAGAGCAGTAAGTGAAATAAGAATTCCCTGGGCTGTTTTAATTGCTTGAGTTGTCATTTCTTGGAGCTAAAACAGAATCATGGACACAAGACTTGATGGATAATTGAAGGGCAAATTGCTTTCTAACTAATTTTTTCAATAATGTAGTACTTTTAATTTATAAGTACCTCAAGTGTGAGGTTTCTGATAGTATGAACATATGAACAGTTGGACTAGAACAACTTTTAGAATAATACAGTTTTGATGGTCTTGGCAGATGTCATTGGAAAAGTAATTTTCCCTATATTTGCAATAAGTTTTGGAATTTGACCCATGTCCTCACTGTGATTAGACATTAATGCTATTTGGACATAAAACAAATGATTTGTTTTATATACACTTGCAAGAACTTTATTCAATTAACAGGATAAATTCAGTCAGTAGAGCTCATTCCTTCCTAAAATTTAACATATATACACTGAATATACCTTTTCTTCTACTAGGCTTTTCTACCATTACACATACAGTATAGTCTGTGATTGTTTTAGGAGATTATACACAGATTTGGTTTAAAATAGTATTTGTAGTCATAGTTAAGTAAGATATTGCATAGCAAATTTTCACAAACTGACACAAACTTTTGTTTGGGGAATAAAACCACACACTTGACTTACTAAGTCATTGAACTCCTGTGGGAAAATCCTGTGTGACACATGGAATAATACAGTCTCTTTCCCTCAGAAGCTATGCTGTTTAACACTGGAACAGACATTTTTATTGATTAAGGAGAAAAACAGATCCTACATAACTCATCTTTAATCTTCCATGTTGCATAAAGCCCTGACATGACAGCAGCCGGACGCCACCAGTAACATCTACGCTTTGGTGATTTAACGCAAGAACATTATTTTTTTTTATTTCTGATAAAATGATAAACAGATTTACTGTTTTATTACATCCCTAAAGCTGAGACCTATAAAAACATAGCCAGGGAAATGATGAACTGCCACTGCACTCTAAAACACTTACACTTCTCTTTCTATTACTTTGGCTCCTTTGAATGCTGCTATACATCTCCTACTTTCAGAAATGGCAATTCCTATTGACTTCTTCACAAATCATTATCTAGAAGCCAATATTTATTCAAAGTCCTTTTCATGCCATTTGAATAAAGGTCCCTCTCGCATATAGTACAGGCTATTCTATATTTTTAGGGGGGAAATAAATCTCTTGCAATTTATCCAAAAAAAGGGGAGGATGGAAAGCTGAAAGATTAAAAGTGAAGTGAATAAAAATAAATATACATTTAAGGCTGAGAACATCCTTATAAATCCTGGAATGAATTGTTAATACTCATTTTAGCAATTGTCCAGCTACAGCTTAATTGCCAAATTACTGGAATTTGGTGTATACGTTCAACTACAGAAAAATGAATAATTTTAATAGTAAACTGGTTTTATGGCTTGCTCTTAAAAGATGAATGTAAATGTTTACTGAGAAGTAGATGCAGTCATCTTAATTAGCAGCTAGTAAAAGACTGATTCAACCAAGAAGTTGTGTTATTGTAGTCAGCCATTCTAGAATTATGTAACAGTGAGCTCTTATTATAAAGATTTATTTGGGTAATGTCAGATGAGAAAAATGACCTGGGAGAGTATATTTGTCTAAGGCAATTACAAGCATAACATTGTATCTTTTAAAATCATTGGGTTACATTTGGCCTTTTAAGGCTGCCTCAGACCATTCAGGTGGTGCAAAGCTCCCTTAACATTGGTTTAACTGACTGCATTGGTATTCCCCTGACAAAGGGTAATCCCAGAATACTGGATCCTAAACCCAAGCACAGGTGGTATGATTAGGAAAATAGGGGTGTGGCTAGAACTCTGCAGCAGACCAGTGACCTCTGGTTGCCAGAATGCTCCTCTGAATATCACTGCAGTTGACTCAACTAAGGCTTTTTTTGCTCTGTGATACCAGACCTGTGCTCAACAGTGTGAAAATGAGGAAAGTGCAGGGATGGTTTACGACACCTTTGTAGCCCTTTTCCCCACCAGAGCTGCAGCAGGTGCAGAAGGGCCAGTCCTGAGGATCTGGCCTAATGTTTATCATGTAATTTTCAGTCACTAAAGTGAGAGACCCAGATTCTCTGGGCCAGTGCAAGGGGGTGTAAATTGTCCTCACTCAGGGTTATGCTATAACTTTAGTTTTTTCTGAGAGCTCCTGGCATAAAGGAGACTCACCCTATGAACACTGACACCATTTTTGATTGGGCACCAATAATAATTTAGGACTGCATGTGAAACAAAAAAGTAGCTAACTGCAACCTGCTAGTATTCAAGTACAAAATTCAAAGCAATGTGTGACACCATCCTCAGTAGCATCATAACCAGGAACGGTGCAACTAGAGACAGGCTGTTCCCTTCTCTATATTGAGCAACTGAAATCAATTTTCTGAAATACAGAATAATCTTTGAAATGAAATAAATAATCACATTCATGCTCATCCAGGGCACCAATCCCAAACATTCAAGGGCTGAGCACGATATGCCTTTGGTAGTGTTCTGTGGGAGCTGGAGTGGCTGAGGGGGGAAGGGAAGCAGCATCTCTGCAGGGTTGTTACTCTGAGGGTGGGGAAGTGGCAGGTCAGGAGTAGGGCAGGGACAGATCTGGGGAGCATGCTACATGACATGCTTCTCTTGAGACCTGATGGAAGCCTGAGTGGAAATCCATGTGGGATAATGTACTAGCAACTGAATTAACTCTCACTGTACCCTGTGCCCTCCATCCGGAGTGGGGATTATGGCCCAGGTGGAGACTGCCAAGGGCAGCAGAGTCCTTTAAGGCCTCATCTTGCTATGGTTGGGGGGAACAGTAGAGGAGCTAGGCCTGGGGGCCCCTCATTTGGACTGTTCAGTCATTTACATGCTTAGTAATATTTGAGACTTATGTTAAAGTGCCTAGGCCATCACACCACTAAGGAGTGAGATGCCCCTTTGCCTGCACCACTTCTCCCTCTCATGGAGGTGGCTCCCTCTACTGGCCACAATTTAACTCAGCCTCCCCCCCCCGAACATGTCCATGTTACTGATGTAACTGTAAGACAGGTGGCTGAAAAGTTTCAAATTAAAAAAAAAAAAAAGGGTGTGTGTGTGTTTGAACATTTCCCCATTGTTTGACCTGCTCTAGATAGGACACCCATTTTCAGAACCGTCCATCACTTTTGCTACCCCCTCCCTCAACAATCAATTGGAGGCCTCAGTGCCTCTGAAAAAACAAACTCTACTTGCCTCACATTTGGGCAGCCCAGAATTGAAGCACCCATGATCAGAGGACACTTTGGCAGTTCTGGCCTATGTTATCTTCCCAGGGCTATACAAGAGTCTGTGGCAGAATCTGCATTCAAACTCCGGGCTTCTTGCTTCCCAATGTTGTGCTCCACCCATTTGCCCAGGCTCGCTAAAAATTACCTCTTAGCCAGAGGCACTGGGTTGTGGTTTTTTAAAACTAGATCTAATCCCCTGGAAGCCATTACTGTGCTGTGAATTTCACCTGCTATTAGCAGGGAAATAATGGCTGAGCCCTGTTGTGTTAGGAGTAAGCCATACCTAAGTATCAGTCATTGACATGTCCTATTTCCCCTCACCTTTCATACAACGGGGCGTAGGGTACATAACCAGAAAACATTGCAGGCTACTACCATGTCTGCCCATCAGCTCTACGTGCCCAAGGGATTTCAAGCTTGAAAGCCTGAAAGTTAAGTTCTGCAGCTGCATTGCCTCTCTTCTAAACAATAAGTCACACCCGAACTAAAGAGGTTATCCAAACCTGATAAAGTTCTGAACACAGCGGTATCTTTGGGGGCCACTCCTAAGTACAGATTAACAAGTAGGAGTGTGTGTACATGGGTCATTGGTCCTAATTATAAATGTAATTTATTTGGAAATTGTCAAAAATCTTGCTGTCAAGACATTTGCATGGCAGCAACGCAAACTAATCTGAAAGAGCCTTTCACGACATTAAAATTATTGTGTGACAGGAGGATAAAAATCATACCAAGTAAGCTTCCCAGTAATGTCACCTTCCAAGTAAAGCAAAAGTTAAACCTCTCAATCATAAAACTTTGCATGTGATCCCTGATCAGAAGCTGTCTCCTACTCTTCTGACTGTTTGGGATGTTTACTGGATATTGACCTATTTATTTGTGATATGTCAACCTGATACTATTTTTATTTAAGATTGTTCCCAGTGATATTTTTCTCATTTCATTCTCTTTCAGACCCAGCGTTTCCCTCTTTTATCAAGCGCAAATGTAACGTTATTTTTTTATCTTCTGAGGATCGTGATTCAATAGTTTGTTGCATTGTAATTTCCTGTAATGCAACTTTAAGAAAGATAGCTCGGCGCTGCTGTGTTTGGAGGGAAATAGAACTTTGGCATCAGATTTCCGCGCACTGGTACCAAGGCTCCGATGACATACACTGTCCTGCTTGTTTCAGGGCTTTGGCTGAAATGACATGAAACACCACGAATAGGGGGTTCATTACTACAGCGCTTTGAAATGATGGAGTGGGAACTGTGCACAAACAATACATCTCAGGACATCTACACCACACTACTGTATATCGACCTATCTTGATTTTTTTAAAGTTGCTTTATTGATTGCTCTGCTACCCATCTAACAGCCCAAGAGTTTCATGATCACTGATGACAGAACCATCATTTGACGCAGTGTAAGTGGAATTACCTGTAGCGTGTGTGTGTACCTATCTATACACACGTCATGGTCCGCACACTTCACTTGGTAGCATTTTGCCATTTACTTTGATTTTAAAATACATTACTCAATAAAATGAGAGCGTTACCTGTATCTTGAAGATTCCAGGCATGCATATTTCCCCATGCCACTCACCATATTTGCATACATTTGTTTTCCTTTGTAATTCAGACTGCCACTCATTTGTTCCTTTCATTCAAGCAATTATAAAAACCCATTGCCGTCTAGTAGAGGAGCCAAATAATTATAATCTCAAATCGGAGTGATAAACTGCAATGTGGGAAATTGTTTAATGTATTGTGATCTCTGTGTGGCATGCTAATAAAGCGCAGAATTTCCCCAAGTATATGATACAAAAAGTAAGTGTTTGGGTTGGTTCTGCTTAGCTCCAAGCGACCCGCCTTTGCATCTCTTGCTGCGCGACTTGCAAGGGCCCCCGGGGAAGGGCAATTCGATTTAAAGTTTTCCCCCTGGAGAAGCGAAGCCGCGTGTTCCAGGAACTGAAGTGCTGCAGAGAGAGAATGACTTCTGCGGAGAAGTCACCTCCAGCTGCCTTGTGTGAGCTGTCCACGGAGGGTGTGCCGGACCCCTGTCGCCTCAGGTATGTGAGAGCCGCGATCCCTGGCAAGCCCGACGCCGTGTACCTGCAGGTGGCGACAAATGCCCTTGAAGTTTGGCGCTGTCCCGGGTGCTGAAGGCGGAACGCGAAGCGAGTGAACATAGCTGGCCCATGGCAGCGGCCGAAGAGTTTCACCTGAGTCTCGGGAAAAGCGTCTGCAGCGCCGGCTGCTCTAGCTAAGGCCGGGGATCCTTCCCCGTCACTCCCGGTTCCACACGGCTAACAGAGCGACTCCCGCTGGGGCAGGAGTTTGCATTTAAAAGCTAACCGCGAAGGAAAGGGCTGAAGCTGCGCGGGGAGGGGAATAGGAGTCAGCCACACACTCAGTTATGTGCCTCATCCACTTCAGCCTGCACATGTCCCCCCATTCCTCAGCCCTGGCATGTAGCCACAGCTGGCATCACTCCGAGCATGTTACCGCATAGCCAGAACGCGCCGCGCCTCCCCCCCCCCCCCGCCAACGTGCCGGGCCCTTGAAGGGCCACAGGGCTGGGGACGATGCAAGCCCACATCTCAATAAACAGGAACGCCACCGCCCGGGCACCCAAGCTCAGGCCCTCGGGGCTGACTGGTGTCTTGGCGCGGACGGATCACGGGGTGACGCTGGAGGTAGTTGGAAAGCCACACAGTGTGGAGGCACCAGCTAGTTCCAAACAGGCTGCCTGGGCTTTCCGCTGGGAGGGACGAACAAGGGGGAGGAGGAGGGGACTCGCATCGCTTGCTACTGACCCAGCGGGTGCAGAGGATGCTCCGCCCGGGCTATTGATGAAAGGGACCGGAGTACAATGGCAGCCCAGCAGCGAGAGCCACCCCAGAGGAGAGGGGGCGGGGGAAGAGAGCGAAAGCAGGGACAGGGGCGGGGGGAGAGGCAGAGCAGATCAAACAGTGAGCGAGGGGGAGGGGAGAGGAGGGGGAGCAGGACCAGCCAGAGGGAGTGAAGGGGAGAAGCAGCCAGCGCGAGCTAGGCTGCTCCGTGCCAGCCCCTCGGAGTCCGGCAGGCTCCTGCTGGGAGGGGAGTGCCGAGGCTGGATCGGGATGGACAGGCACAGCCTCTCTCCGCCGCCTGACGCCCTGTGAACCGCGCGCTCCCTGGATGCCCGCAGCCGCTCCCTCCCGTGGCTCTCCGGCGTGGCCAGGCGCACTGGCGGCGCGGCACGCCCGGGGGCCCGAGGCGATGACTCGCGGCAGGAGAGCGGAGCGCTCCCCACCTGCCAGCCCGAGCCCGGAGGAGTGACAGTGCCGCGCTCTGCCCATGCGCTCCTAGCTGCCCCGGCATGGATGTGGCCAACAACACTACCTCCCCCACCGAGCAGTCCTCCGCGAGGGGCCAGGGCGCCGCGGTGACCCTCAGCTACCAGCTCCTCACCTCCCTCTTCCTGGGCACCCTCATCCTCTGCGCCCTGCTGGGCAACGCCTGTGTGATCGCGGCCATAGCCCTGGAGCGCTCCCTGCAGAACGTGGCCAACTATCTTATAGGCTCCCTGGCCGTCACCGACCTGATGGTCTCGGTGCTGGTGCTCCCCATGGCCGCCCTCTACCAGGTGCTGAACAAGTGGACGCTGGGGCAGGTCACCTGCGATATCTTCATCTCCCTAGACGTGCTGTGCTGCACCTCCTCCATCCTCCACCTGTGCGCCATCGCCCTGGACAGGTACTGGGCCATCACCGACCCCATAGACTATGTCAACAAGCGGACTCCCAGGCGAGCGGCTGTGCTCATCAGCCTGACCTGGCTCATCGGCTTCTTGATATCCATCCCGCCCATGCTGGGCTGGCGGACGCCCGAGGACAGGTCGGACCCCGACGCCTGCACTATCAGCAAGGACCACGGGTACACCATCTACTCCACCTTCGGCGCCTTCTACATCCCCCTGCTGCTGATGCTGGTGCTCTACGGACGGATCTTCAGGGCGGCCCGGTTCCGGATCCGCAAGACCGTCAAGAAAGCGGAGGAGAAGAAGAAGATCGCCGACACCTGCCTGACGGTCTCCCAGGCCAGCCACCAGAGGAAAAGCAACGGGGAGCCCAGCAAGAGCTGGAAGCGGACTGTGGAGCCCAAGCCCAGCGCGTGTGTCAACGGGGCCGTGAGACACGGGGAGGATGGAGCTGCTCTGGAGGTCATCGAGGTCCAGCACTATCACAACTCCTCCAAAACTCACCTGCCCCTGCCCAGCGACCCCTGCAGCACCCCTCTGGCCCCATCCTTCGAGAAGAAGAACGAGAGGAGCACCGAGGCCAAGAGGAAGATGGCTCTGGCCAGGGAAAGGAAAACGGTCAAAACCCTGGGCATCATTATGGGCACGTTCATCCTCTGCTGGCTGCCCTTCTTCATCGTGGCCCTGGTCTTGCCCTTTTGTGACAGTGAGTGCTACATGCCGGACTGGCTGGGGGCAGTCATCAACTGGCTGGGCTACTCCAACTCCCTCCTCAACCCCGTCATCTACGCCTATTTCAACAAAGATTTCCAAAGTGCTTTTAAAAAAATTATCAAATGCAAGTTTTGCAGGCAGTGAAGGACACTCCCTTCTCGGGGGCTCCCTGCGCTTGCTTCATCAAACTCCACATCTCTTCTGCTACTAGAGTATCTGCTTGTGCCCTCCTTCCCTCCACCGGTGACCACTCTCCCCAGGACTGCGGCAGGGGCAGCTCCACTTTACCGCGCAGCACCGGAGCGTCTCCTCCTCGTTACAACACACAGCGCGCGGCAAATCCAAGTAGTTCAGACTCCAGTGCAGCGTCTGCCACCGTTCCACGGGGAGACAAGGCCGCTCCGGATTCCAATCCCTCACCTCTCAAAGCGTTACAAACGGAGTCAGCCCCTTTCTGAACTACTGCAAACTTAGCACTTGCAATTCAGCGCTTTGGAAAACTGACTAGCACGTGTTCCCGAACTAACCTGAGCACCGTCTGCTCCTCTGAGTTTACACAGTACTCAGCCTGTGTAATGACACCCTATTTCGCCACTTGTATTTATTTTGGGTAGACCTTGGGTTTGCAGATCGTTGCTTGTGGTCGCTGTTAACCACCTTGTCTGCCCGGGTAGCATCGGTAAAATAAACCATCCTATGCATAAAACCTTCTTGTCTGTTTTTCTTGGATTAAAAGAAGATTGCAGAGCGCTCTGAGTCTAACCTAGATCTGGTCGAGTAAGTACGAACGTGGAGGGTTTGAAGCAGTTCTTTCCACAGTGGAAGAAGGGGCTTAAAAGTTACGTCGCTGGCAGCGAGATTGAAAAGTGAATTTCGTTTTTTCTGGGAAAACATAATTTTATAACCTTTCAAGGTACTTCTGATCACATTACTAACTGATATGTCTGTATCATGTATTTATAAAAGCCCGCTTGTTACGTTACTACCTTTCAGTGCATGGGAGTTACGTTGTTTACATGAGAGGGATTTTGCTAAACATGAAGTCATTACAATTCACCTAATTAAAAACAGATTTAAAAAAACCCACCCTAATCGAACGAGGATTTCTCATTAACAAAACCCACGGAACCCATCTGCGTGACTATCAGGCGCAAATAAATATATTGTTTAAAAATTCTTGAAAATAAGACGCAGGTTTTATTTTGAAAAGCACCTTAAAAGTATTACTAGGAATCACACTGCTCGTTTGGGAAACAAACAGCCGTGCAGCATTTTACTGAAGTTTGAAACTATTTGCTAGGTGCTGCTTTCTCTCTCTTGCCCTATCTCCCCGCCAAACCAGGGTAATCTCATTTTAATGCTGTGTAAGGAAAAGGGCAATTGTGAGCTAAATCAGTGAGTCTCTCTCCCAGCACAGGTGATTAGCTACGGTATTGTTGCTGAACAAACACTCATACTATAGCAAGGAATAAAGAGTGTACTAGTCACTTCACTTGCAAAGTGTGGAAAAGTAAACAAACACTGTCAGCTCTGACTTCTTGGCAGTTCAACAAAACTTTCCTGAATACTTGGCCCAATGCTAATCCCCCCCCCCTTTTAAACAAAAAACCCACCTTTAACTCAAGAAAGTTACAGAGGTGGGGTTTTTTTTTTTTTATATTTTGGTTTTGATGAGAATGAAGAAATAACCTGATTTGTACTGAAAGGTATTACTAACAGCTCTTTCTAAAGTCAGAAATTGGGGTAGCCTAAACTGTGATTTCAACTGAATTGCCAGAATGTCTATTTTGTACAGTGCCTCTTAGTTTCATACAGGGTATGCATCGTGATCTGTTATTCTGTTCAGATCTGACAGGGTTGCATATTATTTTGCACTATTAAACGGGTTGAATTCTTTGTATTTGGGAAGGTAGTTTGAGATCGAATGCTTGAGCCAAAAATACATATTTTTCTTCTTTAGTTTGTCGTAATCTGTACTACCTATAGGTAAATGGGAATGTTAATTCTGTGCTTCACGTGAATGTAAATGTCAAGTCGTTTATGAATTTAAACAGCTTTCAAAGTTAAATGATAGCAATGCTTTGAATATGTTCAGATAGTCTAATTTATTATAAGAAAATTTATTTGACCTCATTTTCTCAATTAAAGTGAACTTTGATCTTCTCTTCCCCTTTCTCTCTGATCACTCCTAACTACGTGCACATTCTGGATTTTCTTTATTTGAAAACGAAGTTGTATTTCTAAGTGCAAAAGATATCAAGGAAAATTAATGTCCAATCATTTATGAAGGAGTTGAAAATTTAGCCTACCACTTAAATCGAAGATCTTGTGATTTGAGTTCAAAGAACCAGCAAGTGCGTTATAAGTGACTGGTTTTAATTTTGTTGAACCTATAAGGAATCTATCTCCACATACACGTATCCAGTAGGCTGGCGTGTGTTTGAAACAATGATACAATCACACGTGCGACTATGTATGTGAGAGAGAGAGTGGGTTGATGGTTCTATGTACATCTCACTTATATTTCAAATTTAAACCTGTTTAAATTTAATCTGAACGGTGTATTCTAGCGCCTCCCCCCCATTTTTTACTTGCAGCAGAAGTCAGAATCTCCCAGGCATTTCAGAAACTTTTTAAAAAACTTGCTAACGCTGAAAACTTTTATCGTAGCCAATAGATCGATGTTTCAGTTTCACTCTCCCCCTCTTACTCAAAGAGAAGCGATAGCTCCAGAGGAGGTGGTCCTCCTGCCCCAATGAGGAAGCGTACACGCTTTGCACTAGGGGTGGAAGGACAAAAACCGAGGACGTGTTTGCAGGAGGGAGCCATCTCTAAGGCCACTCGATTGATCTGGCCAGCAGGTCGGTGTCTAGAGTGAAAGGGCTGGAAATGCCATCAGTGCAGCATGCTCCAGCGTAATTCCATTCTCAATTACGCTAGAGCACTGCTGCACTGAGGCAGTGTTCTTAATTAAAGGGCCTCTCCTGCGCCCGCTGACCCCCAGGGCAGGAGGCAGGCCACCAATGGCCAGCTGACAAAAACACCCCTCATTAGCATTGGATCATGAGTGCAGGCTTGTTTTGCTTGCGTTAGCCAAAAGGCAGTAAGGGGCTTTAACGACTGACTCAGACCTAGCCCTAGCCCTAGCCCTAGCCCAGAACAACTGGTTTTAAAGGGACAGTAGCACGTTTCAGCCTGGAATCTATTTCCCCTCCCTAGCCCCTCTTTTTGTAGTCATCGGGGTGCCTCAGCTGCCCCTAGGAGGGGCCTCTCTTGGGCGGGGGGTTATATTTCCCCAGTCTCTCGGGTACTTACAGAGCAGCTCCAAGAGAATTACGGGCCAGGCGCAGTAGTAAGGCGAGGATTGCAGCCCTCTGCTAAAACCATGAGTGTCTGCCATTGGCCCCTCAACTGCCGCCCCCACAATCTCCACTTCAAAGAGACGGACCGCAGCTAGCAGAGGGGAAGGGCGCAGCCTCACCTCTCGTACTCATGGCAGGCTTAGAGCACTCGCGTAGGGCTGGAGTTGTTTCCCTTTTCTTCAGGGATGGGAAACTTATTTCCAAGCTGATCACTGGAGATGAAGCCCCAGCACCTCTCACTCAATCGCTCGGGATTTAGCCGGGTGGGATTTTGTTCTCTTGTACCCAGACAGACTCCGGAGAGTTCCTGCAAGCAAAACTCTGGAGAACTAGTGAGAGAAATTCAGTTCAATGCAGATGCTGTGATTTGTCTCTAGGGGATGGTAGCTACCAGCCTGACAGCACTCTGGCCTCTTTAGTAGTCTGTCCATGTTAATTGACCATGATAATTGGGTGCTCCAAGGGAGGATTAAAATCCTAAAAGAAAGGAGCACTAGTTCTAGTAAAGACTGTGTATTAGCACTACAGGAAGAGGTAATAATACTCACTCTGATATGTATGTTAAAGAAAATGGGTGTAACTGCTGTGGTAGATATATAATGATGGGAGGAGGTTTCTAATGTAAAACCAGAGCATGTTAGTGTAGATTTTCCACTGGTTTCACAAAAAGGTGAAAAATATACTCTCAACAATCCACTTTTGATTATTTTATCCCTGTGTTGTTGTTTTGTTTTGTTTTTTTAAACTAAAAGTATGCATCCACTCATGGAGCCTGCATCCAGCGGCGGCTCCAGGCACCAGCGCTCCAAGCGCGTGCCTGGGGCGGCAAGCCATGGGGGGCGGCCTGCCGATCCCTGCTAGGGAGGCAGTCAGGCTGCCTTCGGCGGCATGCCTGCGGGAGGTCCGCGGATTCGGCGGCAATTCGGCGGCGAGTATGCCGAATCCGCAGGACCGGCGGACCTCCCGCAGGCATGCCGCCAAAGGCAGCCTCCCTGCCGTGCTTGGGGTGGCAAAAAAGCTAGAGCCCCCCCTGCCTGCATCTATTATATGGAGATTACCTATCTCATAGAGCTGGAAGGGACCTTGAAAGGTCATTGAGTCCAGTCCCCTGCCTTCACAGCAGGACCAAGTACCATCCCTGATATATTTTTGCCCCAGATCCCTAAATGGCTCCCTCAAGGATTGAATTCACAACCCTGCGTTTGGCAGGCCAATGCTCAAACCACTGTATAACTGATCTCCCCCTCTTCCACATCATCAACAGTAGTGACACCCATCCCAGGGCCAGGTTGGAAAAAGAGTTCTGAGAGTATTAACTACATTTAAAAATAGGTAGGCATAAAATAGACATTTTATTTTCAAGTTTCCAGGTTGTTCCTGATAACTCTACCAACTTTTTCTTTTACATAGCAAAAAGTAGCGAACACACTAGAAATACAGAAAAGAACAGAAACAACAAGGAGTCTGGTTGCCCCTTAAAGACTAACAGCTTTATTTGGGCATAAGCTTTCGTGGGTAAAAAACCTCACTTTTACCCATGCAAGCTTATGCCCAAATAAATCTGTTAGTCCGGTGGCACCTTAAAGACTCCTTGTTGTTTTTGTGGATACAGACTAACACGGCTACCCCCGATACTAGAAAAGAACAGATTAACCCCTCCCCCTCAATAAAATAAAAGAGGAGCAGGGAAAAACACATGTACATGGAAGAGATAAACAGTTATCTCACTGAGAAAACTCAGTTGGTGGGGTCTGTACCTGTGAAGTGAAAAAATGCTGCTGGGGAACGTTAAAACTTGGATCATGGCAGGAAAACACAAAAACAGGGTTGGGTTCTGTTGTCAGTTGAGACAAGGGAATGTCACAGTCACTAAGCATGGAGCAAAGCAGAGTGCCTGTTTATGGAAAGGCTTCTAGAAAGTTGGTATTATCTACACCATGTCAGAAGAAAGGGTCAGACGCTCCACTTTTGAACTTGGTATGATAATTCAGAGAAATCCAAGATCTCAAAGTCAGAGGCTTAGGGCAAAACCAGGTTCTGAAGAGCTCCCCAGGGAATAATGCCAAAGAAATAATAGGGACTAAAGAAGAAATAAGTAGCATCTTTATGCAGCAACAGGGCACTGGTATTGGAGGAGAAGGGAGAAGATAAACCACCTGGAAATAAACCCCATATAATTTAGAGAAGTTTCCTCCCCACCCTAGAATAAAAAGATTCAGCTATGCAAGCTGCTGTTTATAGAATCATGGAATCATAGGACTGGATGGGACCTTGAGAGGTCATCTAGTCCAGTCCCCTGCACTCATGGCAGGACTAAGTATTATCTAGACTATTCCTGACAAGTGGTTGTCTAACCTGCTCTTAAAAATCTCCAATGATGGAGATTCCACAACCTCCTTAGGCATAACAATGAAGGATGGAAACAAAATATATGGGAAAGGAGGGTTTTCACACACAAGCCTCTGACACAAGAACTCACTTGAAAATGTATCATGCTCTAGTGGGAGAGAAACAGCTGTACAGTGTGCAGCCAACCAGCAGGCCCATTGTCTTAGGAAGGAAGTGGAGAAATGATGGACGCAGGAGAAAAAAAAAACCAGACTCCACAACGGGCATCTCTTTGAGCGATATCACTTCCATTATCCCTCATTTACTTTGGCGGGGTGAGCGACAGGATACACAAGATTATTCAGATCAAAAAGCCAGATTCTGATGCCCTCAGGTGTGTTGAATAGTACCTCACTCTGAAAATAGTCCCACTGAAATCAAGAGGAGAACTCACAGAGTTCGGTACTACTCAGCATGTGCAGGGACATCAGGATCTAGCCTAAAGACTAATTAGCTATCAGGCAGTATGCTCAGCTCTTAAATAAAAAACTCTAGAGAGAGCAAGTAGAAAAAAAGGCAGAAATCCTAAGGAGAATCTACCTTTCTGCTAAGCACCAAGGGTTTGAGAGTATTTGAGGTGAAGAATACTGGTCTGACTTCTGATCAGCTCTCTTATCACATATGTACAGCAGCTTGTGGGGAGCTTTTTCTTTTCCAGTATCTTGATGTGATACAATTAGAGTTAATTTGAGTAAACCTTAAGAGACAATGTTGTGCAGACAAATGGGTCAGCTATGTGCTTTCACTAACTGATGTAATTTCCTGAATTGTATTTAGCTTTACTAGAATTCAACTTCTTACCAATCGTCAGCCTTTGCCCAGCTGCCAGTGACGTTCTTTATAGGTGGTTTTGAAAATTTTCACTATGCAGAAAATGTGGCACAGGAGTGGTATATAATAAGCACGAAGGCTGATATCCTGGCCCCATTGAAGTCAGTGGCAAAATTCCCATTCTCTTGCCCTGAGTTTATCATCTCTGATACAGAATAAATAGCCTGCTTTCAAGGATGGGACATTTTGTTTGTGTGCTGTAGTTTTCACACTATCTTAATTTGATTTCCCAATAAGGTTAAAAAAGGACTTACTCTTTTCAAAAGAAGAATCAAATCTATATCGAATCAATATTTGTGCTTGGTTGCAGTATTAAATTTGCTCCACTAACAAGCAACTTCCTCACAGTTTAGAAAGCTTTATTTTCTTTTTAAGATGGTTGTTTAAGCCCAGACAATGAATACAGAGAAATTCTAAATGGAAAGCAAAAACTTTTAAGTCTGAAATGGGGCTGGAGGGAAGTGATCCTCAACAAACGTAGTCAATTCCAAGTGATTCCCTACGGCAGCTATTGAGGCTGTAAGTTCTTTTTTCATTTTAAAATGTTTCTTTGGGGTTCTGCAAAACTAAAGGAAAGATTTTAAAATGTCAACAGTGGCAGAAGGAATTTTTCTTACTGTGTGGGATTGATCCAGTTCCCGCTGAAGTCAAGGAGAACCTTTCCACTGATTTCAAACGCATTGAACCAGGGCCCGAGGCCTCGTCTACAGTAGAAAAGGTTTGCTGGTATAGCTATGCTGGCAAAACCCTCCCTGTGTAGATGCAGGTTATACCAGCAAATGAGTGCTTTTGCCAGTATAGCTTCTACCAGTTCTCCAAACAAAATGAGCGACAGCAGCAAAAGCACTTTTATGCTTGTATAACTGCATCCACTGTACTACGGCTTTTGTCAATATAAAAAAGTTATTTTGAAAAAAAAAAATCTCAATCCTAACCAATATTACTATACTAGGAAAAGTTTCTAGTGTAGATCCGGCATGAGAAAGGAGTCCTAATAGTCATGTTTCAAGCTTTAAAACTGAGTTTCAAAATGCTTCTCCAAACATTGCTCCAAGAAACATCCTGAAACTCACTTTTAGAACTGAGCTCACCAGGGAATCACTTTTCATAGGGAAGGTGATGACGGGAGAGAGAGATTTTGCAGCCCCTTATGCTTTCTCAGAGAAACATTTTTAACAATTCAAGTGAACTTTTTAAAGCTTCAAATATGTCTGTGAGAAAATCCAAAAGCGCTGGAATGGGCAAAAATCCTGTCATTGTCCTGCTGGCGTCATGCTTTCTAAGTGAAAGTGCTATGTGTAAACGTTCTGCACTCTGAACTGTCACTTTGGGATGGGCTTTTAGATTGGTATATGGTGGAAGTGGCAAGAGACCATGCAATTCCAAAGAACCCCATTATTCCTACATCACAACGAATGTTGTCTAATTATAGGAGAGTTGGTAACAAAATGGTGGTATCCTAAATTCAAGAACAGAAGAGGGCTACCAAATGTGACTGCAATGGATTATTCTAGGTGCCCATTCCCAAATGTACACTCTCTGTGATTTCTTACTGCTAGTAACTGAAGGACTGATCTTTCTACACCAAGAATGGTGAAAGGGTAATGGTCCATTAAATTAACATCTTTTCTCTATGGGCTATACTTTGCAAGGAGCTCCTGAGTCATGCACAGATCTGGGAGAAGGGAAGAGAAGATAAGGATGCTGCTGAACATGTAGTTTTAAACACTAATCAAAATCAGTCACAGATGCAGAAAGAGAGCTGGATGCTTGCCACTTTCCAGAGCCAATCTTTCAGGACTGTAAGGCTCCTGGCCATGCTTCCTACCACCAGTATGGTAGACCTAGAAATACCCTAGCTTTCTCTAAAATACCCAATAAGTTCCTAACCCTTTTTCTGGCAAAAATATTCTAGAGCATAATTGCTAGACCTGAACGTTTGTCACTGTTTTTTCCCCTACAATACCCAGAGCTGGCCTTTGGGGTCAGGAAACCCATGGGCTGTAGTTCCCTGTTTTGGAGAGGATCCCAGACCAGTCCATAGTTATGGGGTACAAGATAGCCCAGCTTGCTACAGACGGTATTTGTGCTGGGGCAACCTCCATCCTAGCCAGCCACCTGCAGCTGAACTAATTTCCTTTCTGAGCAGTCAGAGTCACCTCTGACCACAAGGAGGGACTATCATGAGATGTATTGTGGCTTGCTGGGAGCAAGGGACTCCCGTGTTCTATCGTGGCTCTCACAATGACTTCATCTCTGGCTAGCTGGTAAATGATTTAGAACCCCTCTGTGTAAAATGGGCAGAGTTCACCTACCTTACAAGGTGGTTGTGTGGAGTGTCTTTAAACCCCTCTATGAAGTTCTCTATTCACCAGAACAAACACAAAATGCCCAGGCAAATGGAGGCCTTGTGGTTTCCAGCTTCCTTGCAAAACATTTTTCATGGTGGTGGCTGCACACAGACTCCAGTGTGAGCAGTAGGAGGCTGCTGGTGAAAATTTCCAAACATTAAAATATGACAAAGTTTGGGACAGATACCCTAAATGATCTACTAGTTAATCCCCCTTCCACCCACCCGCTCAGTAGTCAAGCTGTCCCACTGAATACCAGTGTGAGGATTGCTAAAAGGAGCCGGTTACACATTCAGCGACTTGAGAGTGAAATATTGTTTCATAGATTTTGAACCTGCCTGATGGGTTGTTTTTGGCTACTTAAATAGACTTGCTGGCACTATATATAACTTGTCTACACCCCTTTACATGTTGAGCTATCATGCAGGGATAATTATCACAGAGCTGCCTCTGTAAGGGTGTAGCCTGGATGGAAGCATAACAGCAGCATGTAAACTCAGAGAAAGAAACTGGGTATTAGAGACTTATTGAAGACAGCATGTGAAATCAGAGGGAAAATTGCACCCCAAACTAGCTGTGCAATACTGACATTCCTTAAGTTCATCAGTTAACTATGTGTAAATGGGATATAGCAGGGCAAATTACGTGCAGGTGTTTTTACAGTCACATACCTACACTTGGCAGAGGGAGTTTGGTCTTTTAAGAAAGAATTAGAGTCAACCTCAGTGGTATTGCATTTAAACCCTGAATTTTGGTGCTAAATAGCTACCAATCACTGCCAAAGTCAGAAATATCCTCTCTCTCTCTCTCACACACACACACACACACAAAGTTAGGTTGCAAAGTCAAACACTTGAAAGTTAGGAAATTCCAGATTCATAGTTGCTTGTACAACCTCAATCCTATCTCCTTATGCAACTCTGCCTTCTGTCCTTCCTGAGCACTGAATGAGGAAAGATTCCTGTGGAAAAATAGTATGCAATTATGTGAAGAGACTGTATCATAATGCATATGCATGATGCAGAAAAATTAAGGTTGCAGAAGCAACTGTAAATCTGGCTTTGTGATATTCTGTTTAGGTGACTCTAAAGTCAAACATCATTCTCTGGTTTGAAAGAAAGTAGTTGATTGTGATCTAACGCTACATGGTGTCGAAAGATAATAATTCGAATATTTAGCTATTTGAGATGCCAGTGGTCCAACTAAGGCCTGAGGGCTGGATCCTGCAGGATGATTTTGTCCAGCCCCTGAATGATTTTCAGCTGTGTGCAGCCCTGCAGGCCCATTGTGCCCCCATGCTCTGTGGCAGCTGCAAGGCCATTGCCAGACTCTCCTCCCTGAATCAGGATAGTTGCTTTCAAGTCTCTGCTGTGAGAATATCTGTGTATTGTGTTTATTGTGGTGTGTGCTGCGAGGAATTAAACATGGCATGTTCCAATCTGGTGCAACAGGGTGCAAGTAACTGCAATGGCTGCAACTAAGAAAAAAAAAAAAAACTAATGCAGAGAAAAGAGTATTTCAAACTAAGTGGGAAGAAGATTGCTTGTTCATTGAGAGTAATGGACAACCATGATGAGTTGTGTGCCAGCATGTGAGATCCTTTGCTGCTGTCCCCAACTTGCTATTACAAATATTGATGTCCACATTGGGACACTAGTGCAACTCCCCCTCCCCACCTTTCCCTAGGTTCTCACTAAGAGGTGAGCTATTCTCTTATTTGAATTTAATGTTATTACTTCTTAGCCCCATCAATGCCTCAATGGCTAAATCCTAGCTAAAAAAATAAATAAATAAATCTGATTCTAGAATGTGGAATTATATTTCTGTATGTGTCCCGCAAGGGTGCCACCAAACTAACATCCAAACCACAGCATTGAAAAGGTTGGATGATCTTTCAGCCCAAGCACAAGTCTTTTGGGCTCAAGCATAGTTGTGAAACCGTTAGAATTTGTTAGATTTAGAACCTAAACATTTTTTTTAATGTTCTAAATGTCACTAGACTTTCACTTCAAATTATACTGTAAAATAATGTTGCCAGGAGAACAGAGCTGGGCTTTGATTGAACTCCAGAACACCCAATGTGTCAGATACAGTACTTGAGCCATATTCAGAGGTCTTGCCCAGGCGCAGATTCAGCCAGCTGCCTTTCATCCACAAATGAATCTCAGCCAGGCATCAAGCAAGCTGGGAGATGGTGCAATCTATGTTTGATGTAAATGAAATGTACAGCTGGGTATTGCCCATGTATTGGTGGCACTTCAGTCCATATTGTCTCACAATTTCTCCCACTGGCTTCCCATAGATGTTGAATAACAGGGAGAAGTTTGAGCCTTGTAGGACTCTGCAGGTGGAGGTCAGTTGCCCATTACAACCTTCTGGATTTGGACTTGAGCCATTTTGTCTATTCAAACTTTCAGTGTCTTGAAAGCGGGACAAGAGCATTCAATGACTGACAGCATAAAATGTTATGGACAGATCTAGCAGCATGAACATGGAGGTTTGGCCCTCGTTGATAGGCTGGAGGTTATCCCCCACAGCAACAAGTGCTCTGTTATGTGCCATGGCTTAATGCCTGACTGAAAAGGCCCCAAGGATAGGCAGCTGACACTGGAGACTGCTAACTAACTTCTTGCACAGCTTGATTAGAGAGCGGAGGTTTGATATTGAGTGTAGTCAAGTTTGCAAGATTGCAAACCCTGAGTGACAGTTTCTTTAGTATTGGTCAGACTACTGCGAGCTTTAGGGTGGTGGTGGCAGATTCCCTTCTTCCAGGGTGGTGGTCACAATCTCGGTTAGCAGGGCCCCCGGATGTTCTCGATTCTCATCAGCTGAGAAGGGTCAGGGTCACAGTTTCTGGTGGTGACTAGGGTTGGGATTAGTGCTTCCAGGATGGCTAATGTGACTAAACAGATTCCTAAAGGGTCAGTATTGTGGTTTTGGTTTGTGCTTAACTCACTGTTTTTTGTGCTCTGAGAGGCAGTACACGTCATAAGGGTTTCCTTTTCCCCATTAAGAGAGAGAGAGAGAGATGCTCTGCTCTGCAGTGAAATTATCTGCCAGTAAGTAAAAAATATCTACACAGATTATCATCACCAGTGGCAGTATTACTGCCAGTCATGGACAGCACAGTCATAGACCAGGACCCCATGGTGCTAGATGCTGTACAAACAAACTAACAAGATGCACAAACTGCACATACGGATATGAATGCATTAAGGACTCAGAACCATAATCACATGGCTTGTAGCCTCTGTCCTTTTGGTTAGTTAACAATGCACTTTTGGGTGTAAGGTAGGAGACTCCCAGGTTCAAAGTCTTGAACATTATAGGGATATGCCTACTGCAGATACACCTTGAAGACCAAATTGGTTAGCATGTCTCGCTCTCAGACTAATTGATATTTTCATCTGAAGTGGGTGGTAAAATACCTTTATGTATGAAGTGATATACCCAAACTGGGATAAAACCGCTGCCCAGAAATTTGCTTGGCTTTTATGAATAAAAGTAAAATTATTAGTGCCTTGGGATTTTTCTGTGGGTGCAGGTTATTATTTATGTATTATTTTTCTTAGTACTGGTATGTGATGCATATTAGAAACCATTAATTAATTCATGCTCCTTGTGAATATTGGTGGTAAGTACTCATCCCCGTTTTATAGATGGGGAAACTGAGGCAGAGAAGTGGCAATACTTGCCCAATACAAAAGACGTCAGTTGCAAAAGTGGGCTTAGAACTCAGGAGTTCCTGGCTCTTGAGCCTGTACTCAGACCACGTTTCTTTCACAGGCAATTCCATATCCTTACTGTTTTCTCAATATAACAATATCTTTCACCAATACATGTCAACATTACAGGTAAATTGGGTTCACAGTATTGCCACCATGAAAACCATATTCAAATTGGCTAAAGATGTTGTGTGAGAGATGATTGGGGAGTTGACAGAAGGCTACTAGCTTAAGCACTTAGCTAAGAAAGGAAAGGTTAGCACTTTAATTTGGCGAATGCTAACCCTAAGAAATAATTTCTTAACCTCTAATAATTTTGAATGGTTTTGTTAATGGTATTGTATAAGTGACATACTACTGTACATTAAAATCCATCAAGTTACCTATTGCAGGATGTAGTTTTCATTCAAAATTGAAGACAATGGAACTTCTCCTGTAAGGATTGCTGGATCCAGTCAATAAAAAACTAAACAATTGCAACCAAAGTTTAAAATTAACATGAACACTAGAGGCAATTAACAGTCCAATTACATTACCATTGTTGTGTTGGATTATAGATGCTTGTATGAGCAAATAGCACTCCTGAGTGATGTATTCTACCTTACACGTGTTGGACTTTTTTGAAGAAGTGGCTGAAAAGTTATCAGAAACTACCAACGTATTATCTGTATCATAAAGTTAGTATCTATATGATCATGCACATTTGCTTAGTGAAAGAGCTTGTCATTTGATCTGGTCAATTCATTGAAAACTTGGTGTAACTTCATTGCCTACACAGTTCCTCCTTGTGGCCTGCAGGTTCCCAGTGGTTGGGGGCTGCCCCTCACAAGTCTCGTGCTGTGGTGCCTTAGCCCTGCAACTTCCCAGGTCTAAATTCTGGCGAGGGAGGACCTGGGTGGGATTTTTCAGGATGTCTACTCCCCTAGCTCTGGTCCCAGGGGATCTCTTTCTGGATGTTGCTGCAGATGTCCTAGCTGCCATATAGTTCTCCATTAGCTAGATGGCTTCAGCCATTGTCTCAGGTTGGTGGTATAATACCCAATCCCTCCCCCGGGCAGGGAATATCCAAGTAAATTGTTCAAGCAGAATTGTTTCCGCTACTTGAATCCCTGTCCTTGCCTTGGGTCTGAGCCATCACCAAACACCAGTCTCAGTGTTTCTGTGCCATCATGTGGGAACACGTGCCTGGAGGAAATCGTTCATCCCCAAATCACTGGCAGAACGTGTCCTCTGAGATGTCCAACAAATCCAAAATGTCTGCCTTCACAATGCATAATCCCATGCTGTTGTTGGGTCTAACTCATGATAAGTAGCTTGCACCATCCGTGAAGTTTGAGGCCAGTCAGACTGCCTATTAGTACAGTGCCCACTTTACCGCTGCCACCACCTGATCAAATGTTTCAAGAAAGGCCTCTGGACCATCTTCAAGTCCCATCTTTGCCAGCCTGATGGGAACTGGGGACCTGTTGGATCCATACCAGATGGCATAGTTGTTGCAGGAAGCTGCAATATGGTCATGAACTGCTGTACCAGCTGTTGTTTTTGCTGTTGCTGCTGAGTAGCTAAATCTCAGATCCGGGACTGCTGCTGGGAGGCCATATCTACAAGAGTTGCTGGTGTCAGGAGTTCTATTCTGCCATCCATTTCAATAGTTGTTCCATGTTCATGCTACTAGGGAGGTTTAAGTCCTGACCTGCTCCCTTATACAGGGGCTAGATCCATGCCTACAAATTTGCAAGTTGCCTAGGTGGTATCCTCTTGTGTCCTATCAGGGCATGACTCACCCAGCTGTGGGTCCCCCAGGGTTGGGTGCCAACCCTTACAGGTCCGGTGCCGTGGTGCCTTAGCCCTCTGGCTATAGCACACTCGAGCCCCATCCTTTCCAGGATATTAGAGTCCAAAATAAAAGGAAAACAGTGAACTCAAAATAAGGGTCATCCAAAGATTCATCAGCAGAACCTTGCTCTTTAACTCAGGGCTTGTCTCCATGTGGCCAGGACTTCTTTTCAGTTTTCCTTGGCCCAGTTGTCCATCCCCCAGGAGGCTCATGCAGGTAGCAAGCTGCCTCAGACTCTTGGCTGGAAGCAGGCTTCCCTTCTTGAGGAAGAAGAGGAGCTCTGCTTTCTTGCATGGTCAGTCCCTAACTGATCTGGGTCTCTTCTTCCTAAGACACTTCTGCACTCTTCAGATCTACTGCTGATATAACAGAGGGGGGCAATTGTGTCCACAGGCCCTCGTTAACTCTCACCCTGCCAGTATGGGGCCCATCAGAGCTTGTTTTTCTGCATTTATAGCTCAAAGAACGTTTATCCTTCCATGGGATTACACAAGTGAAGGTTGCAGGACTGAACCCTATATTTGTATGGCTAAACTGGGATCTCCAAAGAAGCCCAAGGGAAGCAGAGGTTCTAATCCCATTGTGTAACTCCCTTAGGACCTTTTGAAAATCCCAACCTTCGTTATTTTTTCTGTATTTCAATTCTAAGACCATTAAAAAACAAAAACCAATTACAAATTAGGATCTGGGAGATTTTGACAAAGTCCTAATCCTGCAAGTAAAAACTGTACCCAACTCCCACTGAAGCCAAGAGGAATTTGGAGTGGCAGCACTTTCAGGATCAGACCCCTTAGAAGAAATGAGATGTGTTGCAAATAGGCAGAGAATTAGTTCTGTGCTTTAAATGTCTATGGCATTCAGTCTTTAAATCATTTTAAGCTGAGGCCTGATCCTGCAGGTCCCCCAGTGTGGCGCTCTCATGCTGAGTTCCTGTGTGGGTAGGAGCCATTTACAAATACAGAGTATTTACATGTTTCAGCAAATAAGTGTAATATTATCAACACAAACATATTTATACAAATTAGGGATAGTTTTGGTTGGCCTTAATGTGGGAGCATAGAGAGGGGGCAAGGAACGTTCCTTTTTCTTGCCCTCTTTCACAAGGGCTTCGGCCAAGTACAACCCCTGCGAGTGCTCCCAGGAATATCAGACACTCACAAAGTGTGCAATTAATTTGTGGTGGCCATGACCCAGGCATCCAGCTACAGTGCAGAATGCAGAATCCCTCCATGTACCAGGCAGTTCTAAAAGAGGCCTGCCTTCTGAGACACAATATTTCCTGGAGTTTCCAGAGGACCATGAGTTTCTGCACTGCCTCTTACTCAGTTCTTTGCCTCAATGGCAGGATGGAGCCCTTAGAAAAATCGAGAAAAGGGCGTCATTCTCACTTACAGAGATTACATGTCTAGTCATGTATGTAAAGAAAATGTGTGAGAGGTAGTGTAACCCACACACCTCCTGGGTGTGGTGTTCTGTCCCATCTAGTGGCTGGCAGGCGGGGGGGGGGGGGGAGAGAGAAGAGAGAGAGAGCGCGCGCTCTCTACAGCATTATCTCAGAGCCAGTTGGCTTTTAGCTCATGCGGTAGAAGCTTATGCACTAAGCTCCGGAGATCCCCGGTTCGATTCCGCCAACCGGGGACTATTGGCATTACAGAAGCACCTGCCAATTATTTACAAGGCAACAACCAATCTAACCTACAAATACTAAAAAGTGAAGAAAATGTGAGTCTAAAAAGGTGTGATTCTTAATAGCTCATGTGCAGTGCACTGTATCAGTAACAGTGAGCATAATAATACACATTGGAGTGGAACAGCTCCAAGTTTAATAAAGGTTCACTTAAATACTTATTGCTTTTTACACTTTTGCATGGACACAAGAGATTTGGAGCAAGTCTGTGACATGAAATTCAATTTGAAGTTGTAGCCTCATTTCTTTCTCTTTTTTTTTTTTTTTAAAGGCACTGGCCATAATCATCATTTTCATCTCACAAGCAGCTACTTTACGTAGGACTGTGAAACATCAGTCCATTGCTGAGAGTACTGGTAATATGAGCTGTCCATGTAAAGAACTGGTGGGTGGCACAGACAGGTGATTAGACAATAGATCTGAACAGCAGCAATCAGAGAGAAAGAACTTTTGTGGCACCATAATACAGCACTTATGCATCTTATTACTTTGTTTAGATACTGAAAGCCTTAATCATGACACATTACTCCAACTTTCATTTTCCAAACTGGAGAGGATATTTTCAGTAGCTATATTTTGTTAATAATAAATAAGAGTTAATGAAATATATTCCAGAAAGAGAAAATACCATATTTCATCCAGAGGATTTACTTCAGACTCCAGTAAATAAAGAAACAAAAAGGAATGAAGTAATTTCACTCAGAACATAAAGAACTCTTCTTGCACTGCATTAACAAGAAAGAATTTAATGATCAGAGCTCAGTATATGAAAAGCTTACTGTTCACTGAGCAGTTGGAATTCTCCTTTTCCTTCCTTGGCAGAGATATATATATATATATATATATATATATGTATGTAAAAGGTAACGGCAGTAATACAGTAGTATTCATCTTCAGGAACTTACTAGAAACCACCTATTACTATGTGGTTGTAGTGATATTTTTCTGTCGTTTGTCCAGGAAATAACATTGTTTATTACAAGAGCAGGTTATGGCAGATTGCAAACTATCGCACATATAGCAGCTGTGAGGGAGCCTTTTTTCAACTGGTATAAAGGTATGCATGTGGGTGTGTTTTTTTCTTTTGTAGATTTGAGAGATTTTAACATTTCAATCTTAGCTCACAGTTTACACTGTTGTCAATTTCCACATGACATCCACTGCTGTGTTGTTGTAATAGTAGCCCTAGTTACTTGTTGAAAATATGTCTCGAAAGCAAGCTATTGTAATTATTATTCTGGAGGATTGTCAGTTTTGGCATGGAATCCATATCTTCTTATGAATAGAAATAGTAGTAATAGTGAAAAAAGATGACAGCAAAATTATATGGTGGCTCCATACTGAAGATGTGTTACTGTAATCTGGATTGGGTAGGTCCTTTGCCGGATGCGTATCAGATCTGTTTGAGTGTGTTTGAACATATCTGCCTCTAATGACTGACATTCCGAGAGAATGTAATCAAACCCTAGTCCTACTGCAGCTGAGAGATAATTTTAATTCAAGTGGTCTGTGTTTTGATGCTAAAGCCCCTGGGTTCTACCCCACATACCACACATGGACAACACAGCTGATCAACATTAGCCAGATATGTAATCCTGCTCCTGTGGACATCAATGGCAAAATGCTTATTGAGTTCAATGACAGCAGGATGATTGGGCTGTCAGTTTCCTGTAAAGCTGATTTTTCAGGCATTGTGACAAATGCCGTACTGAAGGCCATTCTGATTAGAACACTGACTGGGTGATGATGGTTTAAACTTTTGACTGGGAAAGACTAAATTCTCCTATAATAGAGACAAGCCACTGTGTGAGAGAGATGGGGGAACAAAAAAGTAAAACCTGTTCTCCTCCCAAACTCTCTCTCTCTTCTAAAAAAAGAACAGGAGTACTTATGGCACCTTAGAGACTAACAAATTTATTAGAGCATAAGCTTTCGTGGGCTACAGCCCACTTCTTCGGATGCATATAGCTATATGCATCCGAAGAAGTGGGCTGTAGCCCACGAAAGCTTATGCTCTAATAAATTTGTTAGTCTCTAAGGTGCCACAAGTACTCCCGTTCTTTTTGCGGATACAGACTAACACGGCTGCTACTCTGAAACCTTTCTCTTCTAAGTCTTTCTCCCCTTGTCCAGTGGAAAAAAGGGGGAGGGGTAAAAAGAGGAAAAGAAAAGGGAACACTACCCCCAAAAGTGAAGCTTGAAAATGAAATTTTATTCTGTTTTTGAATCCTGAAACAAAAACCAACATTTCAATTTGAAGCGGAACAAAAATTTTCCACTTAATTAGATTTTTTTGTTGGAACACCTCCCCCCCCCCAAAGTTGTAGAAAAACTGTTTTGATTTTCCAACCAATTCTAATTGCCATGGTGTTTCAGCGTGATGCTAGGCTCATTCCTGTCAAGTGAACTTGGCTGTGCTGAGGGGTTGCGATTAGAAACTAGTAGAGAAGACAGCCAGAAGGGGTGAGGAATTAGGTCACAAGGCAATTCCAATGGAAAGCAACAGTTAATTTAAAGCTCAAGTGGAAGGCTAAAGGATTGGTGTAAATGGCTTTGCTCCTCATGCTCAGCTATCTATAGCAATCCACAAAACTAACTAATAAACCATGTCAGAATACTAGTCTGTGAGACTCTCCTTCCCTTTCCACTGCCCTTGGAACCAAAAGCATGAGCCATAGCAAACACACTCTTTTTAGTCCATTTATTGCCAACAATGGCAATAGCAGCCCACATAGAATTTTTTTTTTAAATGAAAGGGGCAAATTAAAAAGGAGCCATGTCCCTTCACATACATAGATTACTTGCAGCAAGGGCAATTGCAGGGCAATATCAGCACTTACAAAATCCCCCAGACATGAGTCTTGATTTAGCATCTTGCCTTTATCCATTGGACAAAGTTGCAGTCTCTGGAGGAAGGAAGGGAATAGGGTCTGTGCACTGTGTGCAGTACTAGCAATTAGATAAAGTTATTAGGCTTGCACTCAGCATTTCTCTATTCAGGTAGGAGCCAGGTTAGCGTCAGTATTTTAATTTTGGGCTTTTGACAGTATCCTTCATCCACTCAATACTGTGATATGTTAAAAGGAAGATTTTAAAAAAAAGAAGATATTACAATAGCTCCCACCACGTGCATTAGAACTGTATTGTGATATAACTAGAGATGATACAGCCAGCAAATATCTGCTCCTCATTGGAATAAGTATTTGCATACCGATATAGCTGGTCACCAGTCTGGGAATAGGGCTCAGTGAAACATTGGAAAAAAATTAGTAATCCCTTCCCTTGAGAAGAAAATTTCCCCCGCTACTGTTTACTGGCTAATGTTAGCACCAGAAAAACTAAAATACTATTAGAATGGCTCTTACTATGTCTTTAGCAGTTACTAGAATATTATTAATACAAAATTTCCAACCCAATTTTTCAGACTGCAGAGATTCATATAGCTTAATTAAGCTTTGGATAATATCCAAACTTTTGGATGTTCCTCTGAAGTGAACCAGGAATCTGCAGCTACTGAGGTTCACCGGTCTTTAATTGTCACATCATCCTGTGATCTCAGTGTTACGATGCAAATTTTACAGCTACTGCTGGGTCATTTCTAGAAGCACTATGTTTTGAAGGGAATAATGTAATGAACAGTGGTATCCAGTAGGTATAATGGACTAGAGAACCATTTAACTCTAAGTGGTTGGTTCAGATCTGGTCCATTTAATTAGTGATCAAAAGTTTGGTGATCTATGTGAAATGATTTGGTGGTCTGAGTTTAGCTGCTAGCAGACAAGTGTCTATATACATAACCTACTCTCATGCACTGTGCACCAGCTGTAGTTATTACTATGGATGAAAGCTGATGACACTAATGAGCAGACAGATAGTAAAAACACAAAATCAAATACGTTCAATATAGTGATGGCTAGACTGGGTGGCTATCTCATAAAAGTTGTCAGACCTGGTGGGCATAATGAACATACTATACTGGCCAGTGCTGGAACACTAGGTTATTAGTATTTGTTGCTATAAATCCAAATGGTATGAGTTAGAGCACCAGTCCTAATAAAATCCTAAAGAAGGGCCAACTAAGAGGAACAACTTCCATTGATTATATTGGCCAGAGCACAAGACTCACCCACTTATATTTTAATTATGTGTTGTCTAGTAACTAGCGAGACATTGTTAGAATTATCACTATTATCATTATTGTGCCTGGATTAATATTGATGCATTCATGGCAGCATGTTTTATAAATTTAACATTTTAAAATTTTAGTTCCCTTAAATTAAATCTCAAAGCTGGTTAATAATTTGTCATATTTCTACATTGGGGATTTGTAATCCCATATAACAAACTATTTGTGACTTATAAAAAGGGAATTTGTGAAAGCCAGGTAGCAGCTGGCTACAGGAACTTTTAGTCACATCCAGGCTTTGTTTGCGAGGCTGCAGTTTTGCAAACAGTTCTGCAGACAAAATTCCAAGGAGGGGAGAGTTAAAGGGACTGGTTTCCAGTCATTAAGTTGGCCAGGGCACAGGACTCACTAAGCTGTGTTTTATTTCTTGCAGGCTTTGCTGGATGATGTTCAGAACAGGGTGTTCCATCTGTACATAGACAGCGACAGTGATGGTAGCTGGGGACCCAGACGAGTTATTAGAGCAGTTACGTGCTTCCGTACTTTCACTGTAGACTCAGAGGATAATTTTGGCTGTGTTGCAAACGTTTTACTGGGTAGAGCCGGTTGAATGATTAATTGTGAATAAATAAAGTAGCTGAAAATTTTGGCTCTTTTTTCTATTCACAAGCTATTCAAGCTACTTGGATTTTTACAAATTTAGTGCAAAGGAACCCTATTGTAAATAAGAAACAAACATAAATGTTTGCTGAACACGGGAAAAAGTTTTATCCTATTGGGTGTTCACAAATATCAGCTTTGCCTCTTGGCTATTCCCTATTTGTGGTGTGTGACTGATCACCCAAGTTACATTATACTGCTTCTACTCACAGATTAGATGAGGCACTTTTTAAATAGCAAAATAAATTGTCCATAACAAATAAATGCCAAGTAACAGTGAAAAACACTTACTTAGTTCTGAATACTCTCCTTACTCACATGCAATATTGACCTTTGTATGCAGAACCATCATTTCCTAAACATTCATGCAACGGTCCTCATTGATACAGATGTGCACAAATAGCTAATTAAAAAGAGCACATGGCTGCAATGAACAGCCATTTGGAATTCATATGGATGTCTGCAAACACTGTTTTGTTTTCTTTTCCCCCCACTGTATTTGACCAGCTCTAATTCTGTGTTTATGAGTACTGTGATTATGATTATTACTGCTATGTGCTCCATATTCATCTGCTTGCAGCAAACCAATGTTGTTAATGGGCACTTCAATCCTAGCATATTGCTTAGTCCTGGCATTTACACTCTTTGAGCCTTGATTCAGCCAACAATCTATCAAGTTTTTGCACCTGCTGCAGAAGTTTAAAAAATAAGATTGCCTTCCATGGCTTTTTGCAGGCTTGTGTGATCCAGACAAGGGACAGATTTTCCACCCTAGTTTTTGTACTAGTAATTTTTCAGGTAAGATGCTGAACACACAACACACTGAACAAGCAAATTAAAATGAACACACAATGTTAGGAGGATCGGCCCAAACTTTGAAATTTAAAGAGACATCACTTCATATTTTTTAAAAATTTTCCTCTCTGGCAGTATTTTGTCTCTGTCTCCTGCAATAGTCTCCTTTCTACATAAGAATAAACTTCATATACCCACCTTATTGCTACTCCCTTTCCTGATGTCTGAATCAGTGCCTATTTCCTATTGATCTCCTTCTGGCCAAGAGGCCAGGCAAGCATCCAACAGGAACTGTGAGACATACCACTGCAAAAGCAATCAGTGCCTCTTTTCCCAACTGGAATCCAAGAGTATAGATTCTCGGAGTCCCAAGTCTCATCCCAATCATACGTTCTGTGCCCAGCCAAAATACCCACTGAAGTCAATGAGAGCTCTGTATGGGCAAGGAAGGCTGGATCGTGCATAAATATGCATACCCCCATCTACCAGTCTAGTAAGCAGAAGTCTAAGCTCCATCAAGATTGCAGATATCGCCCTTAATTTACAACAAGATGTGAGGCTGCAGAGGTAGGAGGTCATATTTTTACCTCTGTTTATTGTCTCTTTTTAACAAGTTCCAGCTTTTTAAAAAGGAAGTTCTTAAAATGTTTCCCTGTGAATCTATACAAACATTTAACTTGTTGAAACATATTGTTGTTTAAGCAGCTATGATGCTATGGCAGCAGCTACTGTATTAGCCTTCTGGCAAAGCAGGGATAAAATGTAATCGCAAAGTATAACTAGAGAGCAGCAAGTCTTACAATAAGAGTCAAATGCAGGTTGCCCTTGTAAACATCTTTGATAAGTTTGATATGCATGTAATTATATGACCATGACTGACACTTCAAATTACATCAGAATCTTGAACACCCACGGATTGTTTTATATCTTCAGATCCATTGAGAAGAGATCTTGACAAACTGTAAACTATGCAAAAAAAGTCAGACAAGGGATGTGAACATAAAAACATACTACCCAACATGAGCTTCTGATCTCTCCCATTTACAAGGCTGAATGACTCTTTCTTTCCTCCCTTGAAGTCAGTCAAAAGGGGAAGGAACCAAGCAGACATCCCAACACACTAACATACTGTAGATATCAGTACAATGCTTATGAAAATTTGGGACAATTTATGGTTAAAAAAGCCACAATTCCTAAAGGATTAAAGGTATTGATAATTCATGTACACTAGCTTCTGTGCTAAGATTAAAAAAAAAAGGAAGCACAATATTTATATATGACCTTTCTTTAAAAAAAAAAAAAAAATCTTGTTCTTAGCAATATACAGTACAGCACATTGCAGATTTAGCACAGACAAGACCATTTTATTGATGCTAAATAAAGTGCATCTCAGAAAACCAGGGCTAACTAAGCTTTTGATTCAAGTCCTTGTGCACAAGATAAAGTTATGCATGAAAGAAAAACCTGAAGCCAACTGGGAAAAAATGATAAAATAGTTGTAAGTGTGATGGGTTTAGACGCAAGAAAATTAGACTAACAACATGTTCACACAAAGTGATCCCAACCAAACGTGAACTTTTTTTTTTGCATTTGGAAAAGAGACTAACTTGGTTGTTCTAATTTTCATGCATGTATGCATTTCTCAAATCCAGGCAGAGTTCTGACCTGGATGTGAATTCTCAGATACAGCCTGATTCTGCAGCTCCCAGTGAAGTCGGTGGAAAGGCATGGCATTAATTCAGTGGGAGCAGGAGTGAGCCCATAAGCTGCATATAAATGACAATGGTGATGTCATTTGCTAGAATTCAGGGTGGAGATGGTGTCAGTATATGGAACTACTGATACTTATAGGTGAGAATGTCTGCAACCCATTGCAAACTGAGCCACAAATTCAGATACCTCCCCATAGCTATCAGCATGGTCTTTTTGCTGCTTAAGAAGCTGTGATGGGACTGGTTCCAGGCATCTCTCTTGGCATTTACCCAGCATGCTACAGAGGCTGCTCAGGGAACTCTGTAGGTAATGCCAGTGAAGAAGACATGTCTCCTAAGTGACACCTTTTTGTTTCATCTTTCTGGGCCTCTCCATTTATCTCTATGCTGGTCTCTCTCAGGATTTACTCAAGCTCTAAATGAGGTTAAATTCCATCTGGAGTTGACTGAGCATTTATGTGATACCATGGGGTATATGGAATTTGGTTCCTTTCCTTCACTGTTAATTTCTTTGACCATTCCATCTTTTCACTGGTGAAATCAAAACCCTGCAACAAATCCTGAGATTTAGGCAGTAGTGCACAAGTCTGTGCTATCTAACATTTACCATTTTTTCCAGGTAAATCTAGGTGTGACCCAAGGACCTCTTAAGGCCAATTGGTAGATGGCACAGGGGATGCATACAGCTTTATAAAGACTCCCTCGGTTAGGTATATGCATAATAATTCACCAAAGGGTGGCATGTGAGGTCTCTACTGAGAGCCAGTAGCCCATTGGTCATCAATCATTTTGAAAAGTATGTATGGATAATATTTAAAAAGTTACAGAGGGTCCTGTGGCACCTTTAAGACTAACAGAAGTATTGGGAGCATAAGCTTTCGTGGGTAAGAACCTCACTTCTTCAGATGCAAGTCAGTATTTAAAAAGTTATGTCTCTATACTGGAAATTATGTTCTCAAAGCCTTGGCGTGAAGGCAGGTAAACAGGGAGTGATATGCCTCAGACTGGTTCCTTCCAGACATGCAGTAATAGATGCATATCTCCCTATCTGAGCATTGCTCATCAAGAGATTGTGAAATCTTCAAGAGAGGAAATGTACAGGAAGAAATAAAACAGCCGAAGGGGATGTCGTTTGTGTGTAAAGACAATACATTGTTGGTGTATACCTAGGGTCCAGAGGTACCTCCCTGCATCCTTCACTGAAGAGACTGCATGAAGTCTCCTGAAGCATGAGGTTTCTTGAAGTAAACACCATATTAATTTTTTTCCTCCTTCACTTATTGTCGTAGTGACAGTTTCTTCCACTTCCCAGTGAGAAGGACCCTAGTCATTCTACTTGTAATGGCATAGATTCATTCCTTCTATCACAGGCTAAGAATTGCACTTCAGTAGGATGTTTAAAGTTGCTATGCTTTCTGCAGGTGTTAACAGCTGCACAGCTGAGAAACCATTTTGCAGTGTGACAACAACTTTATTCTGCCCACAAAATCTTATCAATAATACCCTAAACTTATCTGCTCATAGATGCTGCTCTTTATATCTTGTAACTGTGTATGCAGACATAAAACTCTCTAACAGTGGACACTCTGGGACACACAGTCAGTGGGAGAGCTGAAAAACAACTTCACAGAAAACAAACTTTAAAGACCCATTTTTTATTTCACAAGGCTCAAAATGGACCAATATCCCCTTCCCCTCCCCCCCCAATTTTTTGGAAAAATGTTTGATCTATTTTTCATTTGGAAACCAATACTTTTTCTGTATTTTTTTTAATTATTATTTTTAAAAGGCTATTTTCAATTAACCTTTTAATTGAAAATTCCATTCTGGTCTACTCAGATGCAGAGAGAGAGAGAGAGAGAGAGAGAGAGAGAGAATACAGCCAGGTTAGATTACAGCAGCATCAGTGTTGTGCTTACTAAGTAAAGCTACTCAAAAATTGGAATTTCCCTCCTTTAGGAAAATCCAATATTTCAACATTTGTTTTTGTCCCAAATTGGGACAAAAAGGTGATTTTTTTTCCCCACAGAGTGAAATTCTGAAAAATTCACAGTACAATTTCAATTGAAACAAAACATTTCTGTGCTCCCAAAATAGAAAAATTTTGTTTCAGTTTGTTGAACTGACTCAGTATGCTTCATTTTGGCTCAATTCAAAATTACACTTCATTTCCCTATTGTGGTGCACTGCCTCGGGGGAGTTGTAGTTCGGGAGCTTGATGCCCCATTCTCTTCTATGTGCCAGGCTCCCAGGCCAGACTACCTCTTTCACGATACTTCCACAGTTATGTGACTCCCATGATGCACCATGCAGCTTGGTCAGAGAGGAGTCTGCATTTCATCATGGGAGATGTAGCCTGCTGGGCACTTCAATGACAACTGTTAGGCACTGTGCCACAATAGGGAAATGCAGTCTAATGTTGAACTGACTTGAAACAAAATGTTGCAGGTCAGTTCAAAGGTCAAATTGACCTCAAACAAAATATTGAATTTAGATTTTTCGTGATGGAAATTTGAAAATTTTCAACAAAATTGTTATTACTCCTCAGAAAATTTTGATTTTGTGGAAACTACATTTTCCATAGGAAAAATCATTCCAACAGAAAATTCTCAACCAGCTCTATTAATAATTTCTTGTGTTAGTTAAATTATTTTAAAAGCTGCTTCCATTATTAAAAGACTCCACTGTATTGTGACTATGCTAATGACTGACAGAAAGAGACACTGTAATGGAATATCAAACAAAGAATTTCATTAGATTAAGACAAACAGGTTTATCCACAAAGATATTCTGTCTTCCTGATTCACTGTAGACATTCTGCCCAGAACCTTCCCTAGCCCTGTGGCAGATTTAAAGAAACTGTACACATCCAAACCACCACCTGCTTTGAGGCATTCTCCTAATCGGGTAACAAATGAACTATGATAGTCTTTTGGGTGTAAAGTTGCCCGTTCTTAAGCAGCAAGAAATTTGCAGGCCACTCAGCTTGTGATAGCAGTGGGTCTGCTAGCTCAAACACCTCAGCTGATAGCAAAGGTAGAATCACACAGAGAAAGAGGTAGGTTCTGAGTACCTCTTAGGCTAAAACTAATGTGAAGAGCCTTGCAATAATCTAATATAACTGTGACAAAAGAATGAATTACTGTGGTGAAATACACAGCTGAACAGAAATGTTCCAACCACCAAGCTAGGCAGAGGCAAAAGACAGCATTTCTGTAAATTCCTGCTAGTTCTCCAGAAGCAGGTGTGGATCCAATGCAACCTATAGGCTGCATGTGCCAATTGGATAATGGCACATAGAAATATTAAGTTAATGCATCTAAATGGCCATTAGCAGATTAGACAAACACCAGTGAGGGATAGTCTAGCTAATGCTTAGTCCTGAGATGAGTGCAGGGGACTGGACTAGATGACCTCTTGAGATCCGTTCCAGTCCTAAGATTTATATGTGTTAATACATCATTTGCATATGCAATCACAACAATTGTGCATGCAAATTTGACATATAATTGTATGTACTTTTTAATGTATGCACATTTTGAAAAACAAGGCCTTATCTTTTTGCCTAACTACAGACCAGAAAGGAATGTTTATTTGTTTTGTTTGGTTAGTTTTATTTATTTTTTTGGGGTGGGGGGAGGCGTTTGAGTGACTGGGAGGGAAAAGAAGACATGCCTGGTTTGAGAACCACAATATTGGACTGAAATCATACTAAAAAAGGAGCCGGGTTTTGCTATATTCTCTGAACATTGGGTGGAATATTAAGTAAACATGCTTCTTTTAGAATTTATACAAGCTACTCACACAAGAAGTGATATATCCAGAATTGGAGATTTGTATAGAATGTAAGTTTTTACAAGGGAAATCCCAGAATCAACAAGGAACAAAAGTTTATTTAAGCACAAACTGGTCCAGCAATCTTTTTCAATGGTAGTAAATCTCAGATCACTAAATGTTGTATTTTATGAGATGATCATGTAACTGCATTCATAACTTTCTAGTGTCTGCCAAGTGATTGCTTGTTGCACATCTCTTCAAATTAAATTGCTGACAAGTTGGTTCAATGCTCTTACCAACAATTTGCAGAGAGTAGGAGCCTGTCAGAAAGACTTAATTGGCGATTTAAGGGATTGCTTTCTGGAGTCATTCCGAAATGACAGTTAATGTACAGATAGCTTTCCTTGAAAACTCCCACAGAAAGAAAAGAACTTGATATCTCCATCAAAAGTACATGGTACATAGGGAAGTTAACAATTATATATTTAGAACAATGTTGTAGAGAATATATATTATATATACACACATATATCATTTAATTTATGTTCACTCACATATGCACAGCCAATTAATATGAACTACATATTTTCATTTAGAAGCCACAACTTCTATTGACTATTGTTACTTGCCAACCTACAGCTGCCTTGCATGGTAAAGGAGCATAGAAAAGATGTCTACAAATCAAAGAGATTAGTACGTAACACATTACAGGAATAGGAAAAATGTTCAAATAAGCAAAGGGTTTAACTTATACTGATTAAAGCAAAATAAATCAAAGATAAATCTGAAATGCTACCCTTAATTCATTACATTGCATCCATGTCTTGCAGCAGTCTGAACATAAGATATGAAAGCTTGGCCATTATTTGGAGATCAGTTCAAAACCTAGGCATAAGAGGATAAAATATAATAGAATGAATGCTAAACACTTGATATCTAAGTCACCTAAATCTTAACCCTGACTTCCTTTATATGGGTATACACTCACTTGGTTACCAGCTGCTACTTTCTATTTTTATTTAGATTAAGTGAAATTAGTAAATCAATATAGAGAATGTGCTGTTAGAGTGGTTGCTAACAAAACTCAATTTCCCCCCCCTGCTTTCACACCTCAAAAAGCCCCCTAGAAGTCCTACACCAAGCACAGTTTCTATAAGTGGGGAAAAAAAAGAAGAGCTAGAAACACCAAGAAGTCCAGCAGGGACTTTAGCAGTAACAATCTGTTTTACGTGGAAGGCACTGGACATAATTATGGGCACCAGTAGAAAACCATGAAATGAGGGGTATAAGATAATAGAATGGCATTGTCACTACCTTTGATAAACTGGCACTGTTTGGTTACGATGAACTTGACTATACAAGTGGGGAAAGAATGGGGATCAGGACAGTCTCGTAGGCAAAGGGCAGTCAACCACCAAGGAGACAGCTACATTAGAACAGGAATTTATTCCTTAATAATGCAAAACCAATTAAACTTCTTAAGCAGCAAGGATCCATAACTTTGTGTATGTTAACATACTATGCACAACTCATTTTAAGAATGCAACAGAGAGTCCTGTGGCACCTTTAAGACTAACAGATGTAACATGCTTTTTACAGATCCAGACTAACATGGCTACCCCTCTGATACTCATTTTAAGAATGGTAAATAAGATTGAATTCCTGGAGTGAAATTTATTCAGTGCTAGATACTGCTCTACAGAGGGAAAAGCATTGAAGACCAAATGAAACTAGGTGAGTTTTGACTGAGTAGGGACTGCAGGATTGGGCTGTAGGTGGAAAACATTCAGATAATACATGTTCTTCACAGGGACTACATGATGTACTGTATTTACTGTGATTTTGAGATTTAAATTGATGGTTTTATTTGATTTCTTGCCTAGAAAGAAATGGTGCTTTTTAATCTTGTTTTGTTGTTGGCATAGAGCATTTACGGTTAATTAGAATGTCTTGTTTTCTATGTCATACACTGTGCTGTTTTAGGAGAGTAGTCTGGTTGAGCGTTATGCATGTGTGTGTGTGTTTTGGTTTTCCCCCCTCGCCCACCTTTTGTGGTAGCTAAATATTTCTAACTTCTCTATTAACCTCTCCTCATATTTTTCTTACATTACATATTACAAAAGTAGTGTGGTAAGTTGTTTCATTCCTTTGTAGCGTTGTGTTTTGGCCAAACGAAGGAAATGATTTGTGGGGAGTTTGTATAACACTAAAATCCTTCTATGACTAATTCAGATTCACACGTGGTGAACAGAACAGGAGAGGGGTGTTGCATATGGAAATCTCAGGATGCATAAGTATGATATCAGTGTGCCTACATTTACCTCAGAAGTTAAGACCAAAACAGCCGAGGTTATGAGGTCAGACTGGGCAAGGATGCAGGCTGGACTGGCATGGACCTACTGACATCAATTCAAAATGCTTATTTTACTCCTGAATTCTCTGTATATACTCCACCAGAATGATTCTCTCTCATATATCATTATCAGGTACTTATTGTTAGGAGAACACTTGTTATACCAATAGAATAAAATCCAGCAGGATCTTAAGAGGGATAAGGCAAAGATGCCACATTTATTGTAAATATAATGGTAAAGCAAAAGATAAAAGTAAACAACGGTGTTTGACTACTTATTCCTATTACTACTTATTTCTTATATACACACACACATATATATTCATTCATTCACACAATCATTCATTTAAGTTCTGTATAGGTGTTATAGTTACCAGCCTAGAAGTTGCTCATGCCAAGTTACTGGCCAGGTATCTTGGTCATAAGGATGGAGCCGAGTCCGTGTCAGGTGCACCTGATGCTCCTGGAGGTTGGCAGCAGAACCAGAGACTCAAAGTCATCAGTCTTTAGAGTTCATTCTTATAGGAATTAATTCCTATGTTAGTCTATGGGAGCTGTTTCATCCTGCTGTTGCTGACTCAATCAGCAGATGGCACATTCCTGTCCAAAGTGGCACATTCCTGGTGGCTCCACACTGTCCAAAGTTTGTGTTTATCATCCTTCCAGGTGATGGGGTGGATCCCAGTTTACCCTCCAGGGGTTCTGGTGGTCCACTTTACACATTCTTCTGCCGATGGCTACTCCCTTTCTAGGCTGGCACCTCCCTTACCATTCATGTACATCAAGCATTCATAAGCATACATTCCATATCTTAACCATATTTTAATTTACTGTCTCCACCACTTTCGGGGTGTGTGCTAATTCATTTGAGACTCCAGGCCCTTTAATCACAGAGGGTGGGGGTCTGTTCCTAGGAGCCATTGCTATTACAATGAAGTGAAAGTCACTTAAGGGCTTATAGCGTTTGTTTACATTGTATCAATGACTTCAAGAACAAAGTCAATTAACTTGTTTGTAAGTTTTACATAGTGATAAAGTATCTTTCACAGGACAGATACAATCAATGGTTTCTACAGACAGTAGCTTACAAGTTTTAACAGAAGACCCAAGAGATTTTTGTATTTGGTGAAACTGTTGGATTTTAAAGTGTGGGGGACAAATTATTGGGGGGGTCACTGTCACTTGGGGGAATCACTGTTAGTACCTTCTTTAATATCCCTACAGAATCCAGAAACCACCAAGCAGCAGTATGAGGGCCAACAAATAAATCAAACGGTGGCAACTAAACCAAACATAGGCCACTTCACATTTTACACACACACACACACACACACACACACACACACACACACACACACACACACACACTTTCCACTGTTGATGTTAATGTTTGACCCTTGTTGAATATCTGGGGGTGGGCTTTTTATATATTTGTTTCTAGATTTTTTAACATTTTAACAATACAATAGAGATAAATCTTCACATCTAATCTCTGACACAAAAGAGTAACATCATTGATCTGTAATTCTGCTGCAAAAGTGTGGCGCTAATGAAAGTAGATCTGAATGTTAAAAATAATTAAGAAATATCAAAAATGAGGCACACATCTAATGAGCTCCACTGCCCAGGAGATTCTATCAAAAGTGTACACTGTAGAAATGAACACTCCAAAATACTTTTGGGTTTCAATAAGCATTTATCTAATTTTTATTAAGTACATCTAGAGATGGGTCTGAACCTAGATCCCAACACCCACAAATTTTGGTGAAATTTGGATCTGGACTTGAACTTTGCAGCTTGGTTCCATCTCATAATAAAACTGATAATTAATGTTGCTACACAGTGCTTTATCAGCATAAATGTATGCAAAAATAAAATGTATAGAAGAGATGTCACCTCCACCTATAGTGGAGGCAGCCATCAGACACCTTCCAAAACACTCATCTCACAGTCTGCCTTAACTCCATAAGCCCAATGTTGTGGCTACAGTTCAACTAAATTTCTTTATGCTTCCTCAGATTATTGAGCTGCTAGCATTAAGTACTGTCATCAGACTTGTAAAAATTATCTACTTATAAAGATTCAGCACTTTCTGAGTTAAATTTATGTGAGCCATTACTTTTGGAGTCAGTTGCACTGTTATGCATTACCAAATAAAAGTGTATTATTTGTTATTTATATAGAGCTGCAAGAATGAATGGTGCATTGCTATAGTTAGAATGTGGCAAAGAGCCAAGAATCTCTGTCCTTAAAAACTTTTATCTAAAGGATAGAGCTGGTACAATACAGTATTCTTAATAACAGCACAGAGCAAGCAAACAGAACGGCTAATGATGATTACAGCTGGAATTTTTTGTGGAACAGATGGATTTTCATGAGTGGTCCTTAGCAGAATATCAAGGTACATTACTTGGCATGCCGTTCCAATCATGAGTGAGGCATGAAAGAAGTAGTCAGGAGTTCTCAAAGGGAAAAAAAAGGACCTAATGTCAAGCCCATTGAAGTAAAAGGAAAGATTCCCATTGGCTCAATAGATCTTGGAAGAGGCCCAAAGGTAGTAAGGGAGACTCGTGAATGGTGCACGAGACAATTATATAGATGTAGGCAGGGTGGAGTTACAGTGCTCTGAAGGTGATGAGAAGTTTTAACTCTATAACAACAGTTAGTATTCAAAAATGAAAAAGTTATAAACAGTTCAACTGCGTCACCAGATTCAGAGATTCTCTTAATTTTCTTCTACCAACTGACCCACAAATTGAATGACCTCTTTGTACAGAATCTGTGGACTATCAAGGAATAAATAAGCCCAGACATAACTATCCAGAAGTGTGTTCTAAGGCAGTGGTTCTTAACTTTTCCAGACTACAGTATCCCTTTCAGGAGTCTGATTTGTCTTGCATACCCTCAGGTTTCACCTCTCTTAAAAACTACTTTCTTACAAAATCAGACATAAAAATATAAAAAAGTGTCACAGCACACTATTACTGACAAATTGCTTACGTTCTCATTTTTACCATATAATTAGAAAATAAATCGATTGGAATATAAATATTGTACTTACATTTCAGTGTATTGTATATAAAATAGTATAAACAAGTCATTGTCTATATGAAATTTTAGTTTGTTCTGATTTAGCTAGTGCTTTTTATGTAGCCTGTTGTAAAACTAGGCAACTATCTAGATGAGTTGATGTGCCTCCAGAAGACCTCCACATACCCCCAAGGGTTCTAAGGTGACCACAAAGGGTTTTCTTCTTTAAGAAGTGTCAGTGTGTAACCTATCTACACGCAAACTTGCTTCTCAATACACATGGTTGGAGTTGCCTCGCTTGCCCATCCGAAGACTCTGTTGTATGGGTTTAAAGTAGACCAGGTTACAACAGAACTGGCACGACAAACTTGCAAATCTCTGAATTGTCATAACCCTTCTGTGAAGTAGGCAAATACTATTCCCATTTCACAATGTGAGAACTGAGACACAGAGGGGTGAAAGTAAAAATGAAAGTTAAGGACCTGAAGCCACACCTCTGGATTTATGTGTTTGAAAACTTTGGCCTATGAGTTATTAAATGCTAGAGAAGGATTTAGTGTCAGAGCTGGAATTTGTCCCTTTCTCTCAGGCCAGATCTACACTACAGACCTATATTAGTATAGCTACGCCACTCAGGGCTCATGGGGCTCAGGCTAAGGGGCTGTTTAATTGCAGCGTAGATGTTCCGGCTCATGCTACAGCCCAAGCTTTGGGACCCTCCCATCTCACGGGGTCCTAGAACCTGCGCTCAAACTTGAGGCCAAACATCTACACCCTAATTAACCAGCCCCTTAGCCTCTTAGCCTGAGCCCTGTGAGCCCGAGTCAGCTGGCACGGGCCAGCCATGGGTTTTTAATTGTAGTGTAGACATACTCTTAGTGCTGTCAGCAATAACCTGGCCATCACTGCCAGATGTTCCCAAATATCAGTGGGCTATGGTTCCAGACCCTGGAGCCCAGCTCTGCCCTACTGTGAGGTAACGACGTGTGTAACCAGTGCTCTCTGAGAACCAGCTTGGAAAGATTAGCTTTTTATCGGTAAATGTTGCCAACATTGATTTCACTGTACACACACAAACTGTCAACAAAATATTTCCATCAGTGATAAGTGAAATTTATGGATTGGCAAAGTAAGAAAATGCCGCTTGAGGACAGTGTGTGTTTTAAAGATATTTACAGTTGTACATTTTGAAATGTGATGTTGCCAATTTGTGTTTTACTGGTTATAAAGCTTTAACTTTTGGAATCTCAACATCTACTGTCATTAAATAATTACTGTTTGACACAAACCCCCAGAATTCTCCACAACTGTGATCATTTAAATAAATAAAAATGAAAAAATGCTTAAAAACAAACATCAATATTATCCAGTGACATTTTTAAAAAATAAATCAGATTCTGCCAAGCCTGTTTATGAAGAATCAGTGAGGTGCTTTCAACCCTAGCACTTGGTTTACATTTTCAAGGCTATTTTTGGTTTAAAAAAATGTCCTTTTTAATGAAAGCTGAGAGTCTCCTTTATGTTTCTTATTTCCCCCAAATCAGGGAGGGAGTAAAGCCCAGCTCCAGACTTGATGCAATGTGATCATATTTACTGCTTGTTTATTTCAGTTGCATTTGTAGGAGACGAAAATGTTGTCCTTTATCTTCCAATATTGGGGCTCTTTAGACCTAAAGCAAAACAGATAAAGGTGTGAAAGATCCTGCCTTCGATAATGTTAGATGACTTCTAGGATAGCCTTTGTGCAGAGGTTGAGGAAATAATCAAATATGCAGCACTGATTGCAAATTTCTATTTAAAATGCTCAATTTTAACTTTCAAATTGCTTCCATCATGTGCTGCATCCCATTTTGCTTAGTAAATGAGAAGTGCTTCAAGATATAACTGAAGTGCTTTCTCTCAGCAAGCTAAATGCATTTTGCTGATGATTGAGAAGGTCTATTTCAACCTCTGACAGGAAATGACCAGGACTGTCAGGTCAGACTGGGAGGAAAAGAATGAAAGCCTCCTCATATATTCAATCAGCTCCCAATTACAGTTTATCAGCAGGAGAGCAGATCAGAAATGAGTTTCTTTTCAATTGGAACTCTCTGCATACAGCTTTGTGAGCTGGGATACTTCAAACTAATAAATAACCCATTGTATTTCGTTCTCATTAAATAGTTTATCTATTTGATTTATCTGTTTCTTGTTATAATCACAGGTTTTTTTAAATGTGAAAAATATCAGAAACTGCTGTCAATGAGAAATCTCTTTTTGTTTATATTTTTGAGCAACCATCATGGCTTTATTCTTTTACCATTATTTAAGGATTTGCCAGGCTTATTTCTCTTGACAGACCATAGTTTAGTTTCTGATGAACTCATCATATTGTGAAAGCTAAACTTATCTGGAGACTGCTAAAGCTATGAAACTTGACACAGCAAATCTCTTCTCATGAATAAATTGTGATTCAGATCTTGCAAAATATCCACCCATGCTGGATGTTTGTGATAAAAGATTTTTTACTAGACTTTACTATGGGTAAAGTTAAACTATATTTTCCAAAGGAATTTCAGGGGAAAGAGGTTATATTGTATGAAGACAGTTGACCTCTTTATAGATCAGTCACAGAAACCAAATTTCAAAATAAACATACAATTTAAAAAACAACAGAATCTTTACAAAAGGCTCAGTCAGAACCATTGGTCATCTTGACCAAACGGACAAAAAATATCTGTTCTGTCTCTCTTTGTTCACTTTGTATTATACAAACCAAGAACAGTTTAGTGTTCATTTAAAAAGATGATCATGCAAATAAATGTGTCTACACCCCTCCCCCCCAAAAAAGGAACATAAACTCTGTAGTTCTATTTATAAGTTTACCTTAAGAACCTCAATAATAAGTGATCATGCCAAAATATAAAGCCATATCTTGATCCAAGTATCTATTCTAGTACCCCTCACTAAGTTAAGGAAAGGGCAAATGTATACTTAAGGGAACTAGGTGAATAATGGAAGAGACAATTTAGGACTAGAATGTGCCACTTAGGCACAGCCCAGTCAGGGACTGTGTGGTTCTACACCATCATATTAGAAGCACCAGGAGCTATTATTACTGCTTCCAGGCACACCCACTGGCTACATGCCCACTGCTGCATTCTTCTTTAAGAGTCTTACTATGGGACCTAGAGGCCTCCACCTCTCTACTGAATCCCCTTTTGGGTGCAGCATACTGCTTCCCACTGGCTGGCCAGCACATTTTTGGGGGGCAGAGCCCTTTCTCTATTTCCTATTCCTCCTCATGCCTCTTTGGGGCATCGTGCACCCCTCCACCCCAAGAGACATAAGAATTGCTTGGTCTTTATACAGGCTTCACAGGGGAGTGGTAGCCTGCTGCTATACTTTCTCCCTCACTGCATAGCAATGTAAGGGCCATTCAGATCCTGCTCTACAGTGATTTGCTGTAACACTGGGGGTGGGGGAGTGCTGTGTGTTTGCTTTTCTTGCTAAAGATGAAGCCAGCAGTGAGTACACATCCTATACACTGACATTCTGCTCTGGCAGTGTGGGTAAGTGGCTGGACGCTATTCTATTTGTGCTGCCTCAGCACAAAGGGAATAGTTTAGTTCCTACCCTTGATATGTTGTGCAACCCTGAAGAAGGCAGAGTCAGCTGAAATGTCGGCCACTCTTATCTCTTTTTTCCCCCTTGCGTTTTATTAACGTGGTGATGGACAAACATGAGTTGTTATTTTCACTGAAATACTCTGGGACAGCAGGACTCCTTTACAGATACTAAACGCTGACTTCAGCTAGCTTTGAGCACAAAAAAGGAAGAGTGAGTAATTCCTGTAAACTGTAAAGTGAATTGGGGTTTTCAAAAGGTGCCCTTAATGGGATTTGGGCATCTGAATCCTATAGGCTGAGATATTGAAAGATGCCTAAACTGCTGAATTTTTGAGTGCTAAGTTTCCCTCTTAAACCGTACATTTGTCCTTTGATCCATCACCGGTAATTAGCACCAGATTTGCTGGCGTCTGTGATTTAATTCTGGTGTTTGTTTCTGTCCTAAATGACATCCTGCTTTTCAATTTGCCATGCATTTTAGTGCAAGTTTCCCAGGGCTTGAGAGCTGTAGAGAGCAGATTCACCGAGAAGGGAGATTTTAGAGGGTTCTCAGGTTTTTGCAGCTCTAGTTAAATGAAAGCTGACACTACAACACAATACTTCCCTTGTCCACAGTCCAACAGTAATATTTTGTTGATTGCTTTTCAAAGAAGAATGGCAGGAGCAGATGGCTAAGTTGGGCTTGATGCTTGTGGCATTATTGATTGGAGGAAACTGTTCACCAAAAGTATAGAACAGACTTGAAATTTCACAAATCCTCACCTGAAGAGAGAGGAACCAATTCATACCATTTGTTGCATGGAGGGATAAAATGCCCCTCCCTGAACCAGTCTGGGCAGCTGTGATCAGAGAATTCTCAGATGAGGGGGGTGGATGGCTTCTCATACTGTTGCCTGTGCTCTGGGAATGGGGGATTCTAATGAGGATTTTCAGAGGTGCTGAAAATCTCCCCCAGACTTCATCTGGAATTGCACTTCAGAAAATCAGGCCATTCATCTCTGCTGAGAGCTCTATGGAAGCCCCACCAGCAGAGGCTGCTCAAGTATACTAAATCACCACATCTCTGTGGTACCTTTACCATGCCCCATCCCCAGCCATTGTGCCCACACTCTGGGCTGAGTGGATCAGCTGCAAACACTCACCGCTGGAGAGATGTTGAATACCCTATGAATACCACAATTTAACACGCTCACCACACCAGATTTTCTGCGAAAGGTAATGTGAACCAGGGATGAATTTGTCCCACACTACAGTTTCCATATCAAAGTAATTTCTTAGATGAGCTTAACATTAGTGCTCCCAGCTAACCCCCAGTAGCAAAAAAAGATCTCCTTTACTGTCAAGTTGCATTAATCCATTATTTTTTATCACTGTGGGACCCTGTAGTTTTACCTTGAAAATGTCCTATAGACTTTACATCTCCATATATTGAGCCATATTCTGATCCATTTACTCCAGTGTAAATCCAGAGTAACTCTATTCAAACTATGGAGTTATTGAAGATTTACACTGAGGTAACTAAAGTCAGAATCTGGCCTATGACTTTGTGGGTGATTGGTTTCCGTCAAGCAACAACACAGTAGCACAAAAGACAACCACCTAAATCCCCTGGTGCACACTTCAGCTGTGCCTTTCACTATGTTTCTGCTTCACCTGACATAAAATCTGTCCACTCGTTTCCCTTAGACTGAAAATATTAATTTGTGAAATGGCAAAAAAACCCATCATGCCAGTCCAGAAAGTACAGAAATGTGAGTCTAATATGCAATTATTTAAGCTTAAGGTTTGTCATATGAACAGAGACACTCTTAAAATATAAAAATGCCAAATGAGCTTCTGATCCAAGTCCAGTCACTAAACCACTCTCACAATTAGCATTAATCGGCAACCTTGTCAGCAGGCACTGTAGAGTGGCCAGTGATGAGCCTGAAGAGTGAAATACCCTTTGGGGGCTGGCAGTACTTAATTCCACGTTGTGCTACTGAACAATGATTTCATTTTTACAATTGTGTAAATTAGAACAAATATCAACAAATAATATAAAACATTTCAAACTTATTTTTATTTTTGGAAATGGCACTAAACAATACCACCCTGGCGAGAGTGTTCCTATCGGGCCAGATAGCGACAGTTAATTACTCCCCCACATAGTGGGCTGTGCAGAGCTCACTGAGGTGTCAGACATCATGGAAAACGCACCTAGTGTGCCACTCCTTAGAAAGATTCAGCATCTATTCCTTTCCTCAGCCAGGCAGCTCTGCTTCTTGTCACAGAAAGGAGGCAGCTACAGAATGGGCCATAGTGGGGTTATGTCACAGCCAAATAGTATATAAATGGTGCATAATACTATGCCATACTTAAGATGACCATTTCTGAAATAATAAGGTTTTGTCTTGTATACTAACAAGTGTGCAAATTCTATGCAAACTGGCAATATGCATTTATTGCTGCCTGGAAGTTACAGTGACATATAAGCAGAAATGAGTGACCCGAAGAAGGTTCAGGGATTTGTTGGGTTTTGTTTATCACAACTTATTCAAACCCCTTGGTTGAGGAGCCAGGTAGGAGCTCTCAGCAGCCCAGGATCTCTCACGAAACTCATTCATTTCTTCTCTATTTACTTTGTTGTCTTTCTCCCACGCTCACTTTTAGTGTCTCTTTCATGAAGCCCCTTAAGCTGAGAACAGCCCCTCTTGCTCCTCCATTTCCTCTTTCAATACCCACTTCTTTCCTGCAGCATTCTAGCCCTCATGCAACCATGCTGCACTGTGCTTGCCTGTCTGGTATCTGTCGTGATGGTTTGTTTTATACTGCATTACACCCAGTTATGCCTGCAGATTATAAATTCTTCAGGGCCTGAACTCAATCTTTTGTCTGGCACATTTCACCTGCAATAGATGTATGGACACTTAGCATCATAAGATTTCTAGTACTTCCCAATTTTGCCCTGGTCAGAAATACTGCAAGGGGAGCTTCTCTCAGATTTTTGGCTTTTTTTAAATTTCAACTTCCAGTTCCAGATGAATAGCTGAAATTTTGTGCAAGGCACCAAATACCCTAGTGTGATGCTTCCCGGGGCACCAAGGGTTGTAAGACACCTCACTACCACTTGTCCTCAGCATGAGGAAGCCATGTCTGCACCTGACATGGGTCAGCTTCCTGACTCCACTGGCTATGGGCAACACAAGCACTCCCCAACCTCTGCTGTCCCTCTGGACATTTGTGATAGGCATGATCCAACCCTTGAACGCTTCAAGCCTCCCTCTGGAGCGTCCAGCTCCTGGTTCACTGGACACACATGGTACAGTATTCAGGTTTGTTGCTCCAGAAGAAGCAGTTCTCTCCAGCTTACCAGTTCTACCTCCGCTAGCCGCTCCTCTTCACACACAGCACTCAGATGTATTTATAGTGAACCCAGAAAAAGTTTTATTTAACAAAGAGAAGAGATTCAAATGATGGCACGTAGAAATATTGGAAACAAATGGTTACATATACAATAAAATCATAACACGCATTCTAAAACCTAGACCTCATCCCAAGGTCCTTCCAGAATTTTTCTACCAGGCCTGGCTTCGATCCTTTTTTCCTGAGGCAGCTATGCTAGCAACTGTAAACTTCCTGCTGAAGTGCACTTCATAGCCTATGATAGGAGATATGAACCTATGCCTTTACAAGTAGAATGACTAGTGTCCTTCCCACTGGGAGGTGGAGGAAACTATCACTACAATAGGTGAAGGAGGAAAAATATTAATATGTTGTTTACTTCAAAAAGAGTTCTTAAGAGAATGCTTCAGAACTGGGTCTCCATCAGGAAGAAAAAAGTGACAAAGAAGAGGTAGCTGCCATGTTTCACCCAGGGCCACAAATTCCTAACACTGCAGTTTACCAAAATAAACTCAGTTGTTGAAGAACAGGTAGGTTTTCTGTAGAAAACACAAGTGCTTACCCATATCTATATCTCATTGCTGCATAAAGTGTAAGGCACATTTTTCATAGGACGATGAAGTGTTCTATAAATATGCTCCTGCTATATACAGTATATAAATATGTATTTTGTTCTGAGGAAATATAATTTATTCCATGCTGAAAGCTAGCATGACAAAGCTTAGAATGTCTTTATTTTCTGGATTTCCTGCACATAAATATTTTAATTTTTGTTTCACCCTCTCTCCTACTTTTAAAATGAATTTAATATTAATCAAGCTATGCCGGATTGAAAGCTTTTGATGTTAAAGCCCTCTCTATCTTTAGAACAGATGTTGCATGGATATTGTTGGTCCAAACTTCCTCACACTGTCAAGTGTATATGAAACTGGAGTTGGCAGGACTACCTCTACTATTCACTTCTTGTTCTTTCTGCTACGACCATCACCACTTGTGCCTGGTATGATGTCCATCAGAAACTGAACTCCGATCACCAATTCACTTAATATAGACAACAAAAAGCCATCAGATAGTAGGGGCAATTGGCTACTGCTGACCTGGACCAGATGAGCACTGGCAAAGATCTATGAAAGGCTCTGAAACCCACTGTCAATTCCTGGCATCATGTAGCAAAAAGAGAGGCTCTTAGACTGTGGTTAATGCACCTCTAGTGGTCTATGGGGAGGCAGTTGGTTACATGGTGTTGACTCTCTTTTTCCATTTCTTAAGTTGTACCACAAAGAGTTAAAATACATTAATATTAGTTTCCCATGAATGCAAGTGCTGTAGCTGCCACAGGGCTATTATGTAATTACAAATGGGAAGTGAGATGGTCTCTGAGACCATCTCTATTAAAACATGTTGTCCACATGGGACATGACTCAGGGGTAAGCTGCAACTGTGATCACTCCGTTAGACACTCCCTGCAAGCAACAGGCCTTGACCTGCACTCTTTCCAGAGTGGAACTTTGCAGTTCATCCCACTTCAAACTGGATCATCAGGCTACCTTCACCTCTCTCCAGGTGGAACCCTGTGGTGGTGTGTAGCAATGCGGGACTCACCCCTGCAGTGCCTCCTGCTGGTCGTCTCCAGGAATTAGCATTTCCAGCCTCCGGAGCACCCTCTGCAGGCCAGGGTCCCACTGCCGCTTGGCCCCCTGTGTCCCTCCCAGGACTCCAGTGCCCCATTATCTGGGGTGCTGCCCCCTGGCAGTACACCCCTCAGTCTCAGGGTCTCCCCTCCCCAGGGAACCCCTACCCCCACCTCACCTCAGTCATAGGCTACTGTCAGTCACCAACTAGCCCCCACTCCCTGGGGCAGACTGCAGTATAAGCCACTCATCACAGATTTGGGACCTGCTGCCTTTCTCTGCAACCCAGTACCTCTATGGGGCCTTACACAAGGCCCTGCAGCCTGGGGAGTTGCCAGCCTGGAGCTCCCCAGCCCCTCTGACCTTTCCCCAGCCCTGCCTTACTCTAGGTACCCTGAGCTTCCCAGCAGCCAATCCAGGCCCGGCCCGCCCCGCCCCCCCTCTCTGAAAGCAGAGAGAGACTGACTGCTTCCTGGTCCACTGCCCTCTTATAAGGGCCAGCTGAGGCCTGATTGGGGCATGGCCCAGCTGTGGCTACTTCCCCAACCAGCCCAGGTTTTCCCCTACCACAGCCTCTCCCAGGGCTGTTTTAAGCCCTTCAGGGCCGGAGCGGGGTTACTGCCCCGCTACATGGTGCCACTTGTAAACTGGATCCTAGAGAGGCAGCCCCCCTTTTCCAATCATGTTAACACCACAGAACCTGTAGAGCCTGCAGGACACTCCTGTGCGGGTGCCTGTGACCAGTGGTTGATTAAAATGACTCAGAACGGCTTCTTCCACACAGACATATTGTCCATTCGCTCCAATGTACACAGCAAACAGGGAGGAAGGGTTGACCCCACTACAGGCCTGCATGCCTGGGGCTTGCCTACAGCTCATCACCTCTCTAGAACCTTGTGAGCTCCACTGTGTCCAGCACATCCTGCAGAGTCCCTGCCTTAGTTCCACAGCCTTGCTGCTTGCTCTGCCTATATGAATGTCTTTCCCTGAAAAGCTGCTGCCTCCACCCCCTCCTTTTCCCCTGAGAACAATTAAGGCCTGGTCCCCACTAAGCCCCCACTTCGGACTAAGGTACGCAAATTCAGCTACGTTAATAACGTAGCTGAATTCGAAGTACCTTAGTCCGAACTTACCGCGGGTCCAGACGCGGCAGGCAGGCTCCCCCGTCGATGCCGCGTACTCCTCTCGCCGAGCTGGAGTACCGGCGTCGACGGCGAGCACTTCCGGGATCGATCCGGGATCGATTTATCGCGTCTAGACAAGATGCGATAAATCGATCCCAGAACATCGATTGCCTGCCGCCGGACCCTCCGGTAAGTGTAGACATACCCTTAGTGTCCTTTTGGTCTTAGTTTCTGGCTTGAAAAAATAAGGCCTGTCACCCTTCCCCTGACAGGCAGGTAGGGATTTTTCCAATAACTCACTCACCCTTAAGGGCCCTTGGTATTTTCCCTGGAAATACCTATCTCTGTCATTGTTTAATTTCCTGCTTACTCCTCCTTCACGGCCTCCGTTGATTTAATGATGATATTATTCTGCCTGACTGCACAATAATATCAAGCAGATAAACTGAGGCACCCATAATAGTCATACAAAATATAGATTTCCCTCCTTTTCCACACCATGCTTTGAAAAAGTTTGAGGACTGAATTTGGCCAAAACTTTCAAACTTGGGAGCTGTGGGGTCTCAGAACCTCAAAACCAGGCCACGTTTGCTTAGCTGTCTAATCACAGATTTTAGGTACCAAATTTTGTAAAATTTGGCCCATGTCTCCATTTCGCTAACCTTTTTAACCTTGGCTCAGCTGGTCATAGAGAGCCTCATTGCTAGGAATGAGCTGTAAACTGGAAAAACCCAACTACAGGCACTAACTTAGTAGTATTCCGCAGCATGAAGAGGAGTATGAACTGCAGTATTCCGCAGCATGAAGAGGAGTGCAGTCACCAATGGCTACATTCTGTAACACGATCTTATCTCCTTCCCACTTTTTGCTATCTTTTTGTTTATAAGTTAATACCCTACTATGCTGAAGCAAAATCCATAAGGGATTCGTGTTCAGTAGTAGCATGGGTCACAAGGCAATGCACCCGCCAGGGTGCACTGCAATCTTTGTTCCGCTATGATTCCCTCTTTTTATTATTAATTTGATATTTTCTCTCTGACTCATGTAAACTTAGGAAAAGCAAGTCAGAAGAAACACCACTTAGGGCTCCTTCCCTCATGGGTTTAGCCCTGAAAAGACACTGTCTGGGTTAAGGTTACACTGTGGAAGCCCATTAGAACAGGGAACACCTCATTTTCTTTCTTGTAAAAGGCAGAGCACATTGCTGGTGCTTAATCATTTAAACACTGATATACTATTTTACACAATGATCACATTAAATTCAATACTATTTTACATCCTGTCAGTATGGCCGTTCTTATGTTCCAGCAAGTCATGTATGGGTAATTCAGGCAAGGCATCTGGGAAAATAAAGGGAGTGCCGCAAAGAGAGAAGTATATACGTGCTATGCGGTTTAAGTTATGTGTTCTGAGAGTTTAGCGCACATGACCAGAGCCAACCTTCCATCTCCCATATTTCCTTCCCATTGCTAATGTTTTAAATACAAGATGAATTCCAAATTCAGATAAGGTGAATCTGATTCTAATAGCTTTCCTATATAACAAAAATGGCTTAATAGACTAAAAGTGTTCTGAGAAGCCAATGTGAATTTGGATGGATATCCATATACTGCAAAACCATTTCTGCCTGATGGGATTTACAAGGACTGAGATTAAGGACCTGATTCTGCTTATATTAAATCTGTAACAAAACCCCCATGGACTTTAGTGGGAACAGAATTGGGTAAAAATATCATGAACGCTGTAGTATATAATGGAATTTTTTCAGAACCATAAATAATGTGGCATGGGACAGCACTGTGACCATGCAGAATTATATGTTTTGTGGCCCCAGCTCTGATAAAAAATTTCCCCTCAGTAATTTATGGAAAGCTCACAATGTTTGTGCTGGGAAAATATGGCTTAAACTGTTCTGTGTGGTTAGCCTTCCTTTTCTCTGAAGTGCTAAATAATGCTTTTCAGTCATGCCTTACTGGGGCTGTACAGCATTTCAAAGATGGAAGAGGCAAACGAAAACAGCAACTTCCAAGCTTTAAACCCTGAAGTACATACTGTACCATGTATTTCCTTAAACTGAAACGCTGACATCATTACTCTATCCTCGGGGCTGCATTAAGTCACATACAACCAGTTACAGGATCTGACATATACTTACTTAAGAATTATCCTTACAGTACCTCTGACAGTGGATACAAATGTGTAGAGCTGCAGTGAGCCATATGCTAGAGATGAAATTCCTGGCATACAGTTCTCCAGGCTTATTTGAAATGCTTGTGGACTCATTCAGTTGGCTGTGGATGAAAAACAAGCCTGCAAGATGCCTAGTTTTCTGTATCTGACTCAATTGTTCATCTGAGAGTCAAGTTTCTTAAGGAAAAAGAGAGAGAGAGACTGACTTTGTGTACCTGGAATAAAAGCACCCCCTTTAACAGCTCGGTTTCTGTGAGTTCCTCTAGTTGCTTTTCTCTTGAGACTCGAACAATGTTTTAAAGTCTTAAGTCCCCATCTCCCTACTAAAATAAGTCATCTGATGGTCACAGTATTATCTGATTTGAGTCATGTACAGAGCAAAATCACAATGGAAGGAGCAGGAACAACTCTGACTTTCAGAAAGCTGAAAGGGAAACAATTTCCCAAAGGGACCTTGTTTAAAATATTTTTTTAAAAATACTTTAAAAGATAATTAGGGGGGGGAAAGTGTACCTAGAGACAGAAAATGAATAAATCGTCAATCAATTAAATAGTTTTTTACAAGTTTCAATATACAGTAACTAGCTCATCCATATTTCATGATATCCCAAAGGAATTTTGATTGGAATCCTTTAAAGCACAGGTGAACCCTACTACAAAACATTGGGAGGGTTTTCAGAAATCGTTGGAGACACTGCAATTGAAATTCAGCCCCTTTGAATTTAACCAAGGAAGAGAGCTACAAGGGTCAATGACCATGGCTCAGTAGGGATGGACAAGTAGGGAAAGTGGTAAGAAGAATTTTTTTTTAAAACAAACAAGATGGTAAAGAGGATTAGGACATCTATAACCATATCTAGCATAGAAATAGGGTGACCAGATGTCCTGATTTTATAGGGACAGTCCCAATATTTGGGGCTTTGTCTTAGATAGGCGCCTATTACCCCCCACCCTCTGTCCCAATTTTTCATACTTGTTGTCTGGTCAGCCTACATAGAAACAAGTTAAAAGGGAAGTTAGAAGTGCAAAAAACCAACACACTGTTCCTTAACTACTTAGTTTCTTTGTGTACATTATCACTAAATGATAAACGAAAGGGAAAGCTGATCAACTACAAACAGTGGGAGAACTAGTAGATTATTTTCTCTCTCTCTTTGCAGTGGAGTGACCACAGTACTGCTGAAATAAGATCTTCTTTACAGATATGGTGGGGCTGACATTTTTGTGAAAAGATTGTATACACTTCTTAACGTACACACATATGTATAATACACTGCAAAGTATCAAGAGAAATGAGCAAACTATTGACATTGGTGGAAGATATTTTTGGATAAAAAAGTCAAATCCTTGAAGTCAGGATAAAACATTAATATTCTCCCAAAGAGGCTGTAAGATGCGGGAAGAAATGGGAAGTACAGTAGCTCAATATCAAACATTAGAAAAATATTACAAATGTATTACAATTTTGCAAGATTTGTTCAGGAACGTACAGAAAGCGAATACCTCTAGGGACTAACAATCTGAATTTGAGAGGGGGAAAGGATTGTTTCACTGGCAGTGTAAAAAAGAGCTAACATCTAGCAGAACAAAATAATTTGTAAAATATGCACAGGATACCACCACAAAAAGAAAGTAATTCTAAACCCTCCCAACCCCCCAACATGGCACCATATCATCCTCCAAACCTACCCCTTCCAACACAGGGCAGTATCAGCTTTTACATGAGCTACACCTATGTAGAAGATAGGAAGCTTCCAAAATTTGCACATGCAGAATTTCTGATGTATTCTTTTCTTAGGCTGTGGGATTTGCCCGTGCCCATTCCAACAAGTGGGCAGAGGTTCAGCCTCCCAAATCAACAAGATCTCTAATGATCTGTTTTGCTCTCTGGAGATCTACTAACTTTGGGTTTCTACACTGCCTCCTTGTTTTCCCCCCTTCAGCGCCTCACCTCAGCAGCATTGTCACTGCCCTGGAGATCAAGTATTTCACATCATAGAGGATGAAAGTTATATGGAATTGGTCTAAGTCCAATACTGTGGAGAACAGACATTCTCCCCAAGCTCTGCCTGGCCCTCCTTCTTCCTCTCTCTCTTTTAGATCTGTAGAGTTCAATTCCCAGCTAGAGGCACTTCCAGGAAATCAGAGGAAAAGGGAATGATGTATCAGAGGTGGCAATCCTTATGCCTTTCTGTAACTTCCCTGCCTGGATTTGCAAGGTTTGTGTCCCATGTGCTCAAATTCCTTCATCTATTGTAAATACAATAGTTTAACAATGTGTTGGCATAAATTCAGATTAGTAAAAGTGTGGATGGGGAAGTATGAAATCTGGCTTTCATAATTTTGTAAAGCATTGATTGTTCATTCAGAGCTTTCTATAAATGTGTACAACTTTAATTAGTCTCTGATTTATTTTATATGCATTTCTATGGCACTCATCTCTATAGTATCTGATAACTTAATAATACTCTTGAGAAACAGATGTATCAGCATTCTGATTTTACAGTTTGACAAAATCCATCATATTAAATTGATTAAATACCTAAATTTTTAGCCTAAAAATGACTTCTATATCTCTCTGAAAAATTACATTTCTCAGCATAGATGGAGGTCATCGATAAAAGAAGCCACCTTTCTCTTCCATGCAGCTCAAAGACAGACTGGAATTTAGTTCCTCTATATTAGAAACACCAATATAACTTTATATCCAGCATAGTACATTTTATACAGCAATTTCAGTAACTGTAATTTAAATTCACATGCTGCACTGTTTTAGAACTTCCCTCCATCAATTTATCATATTTGTTTGCTGTATAAGATTTTCCTGATCAGCCTCAAAAACTGTTTTTAGATAGGATAGTTAGCATAGCAGGTCATACAAAGAGCCCTTTTCCCCAATGATATTTGAAATCCAATTTTCTTTAATGCAAGAGTCAGTTCAGCCTCTGGACCCCCCAGAGGAACCATAATAGATTTTTATTTGTAACTTGTGAAAACAACAACTCTACAAACTGTAGATATGTCAGCAAATATTAGAATACTGTTTTCTATCCCTTCTTGGCTGATGGATTCTCTTATTACCCATTTTAATCGAAAATGATGTTTTTATCATGTAGTCAAATATAAAATAAACATGGAGCAATCAACTAGAACAAACTCCGGAACAATCATGCCACATATTGAAATTATGAAGTTATTGTGAAATCAAATCCCCAGTGACTTTAGTGCTGCGTGTTATGCCTGCACAAAAAGAATGAATGCCTGATTCTGATCTCACTTATGTCTATGTGAAAATAAGTAATAATGCCTCTGAAATCAATGACATTAAAATGTTGTAAAATCTGATGTGAGATCACAGTGATGTCCAGACAGATATCAACAGCAGGACAGAAAATCAAAGGAAGTCATAAGGTCAGAGTGACTTGCACATCTAGAAACTATGTTCACCTTTTCATAGGAAAACTATTTAATTCTCTGTATTACTCTATTAACTCTAAGATTTTTATTTTTTTAATATTTGTTAACCCCATTTCTGCTCTGTGGGTTTACCTGAACTGTGTAGGCAGTGTTAATACACTACCATTTTAGAGACTAGAGGTGGAGCTAAGGGAACATAAAGCTAGTCTTCAGTCTCCCCAAGCTCAGTCCAAATTAGAATTTAGTGGTAGTTAGACCTTGGCTCATGCTAAGTACTTTCATATATTGTAAGAATGGGTCTCAAAAGAAGCACTCTTTTTAAAATGTATAACCTGAATTTTGTCACTGGAATCTTGTAAGTCTCAATTATTTTTATGTAACTTTAAAATATCCTATTTTCTCCTAACTTCTTTTTGCCTTTCATCCTGTCACCAACTGTATGACCCAGAACTGCATTGTGACACCCTTACAAAAGCTCTCTCAGATGAACAAGTTTTCTTAATTTTCCTTTTTATTCCTGGATTAAAAATTGGGGGCTAAATTCATCCTTTATGTATCTCCTTTGTCACAAAAACAAGGCACATTAAGACATTTCTGGAGGGAATGCCCTGAAGTCCAACCCTCTTGACTACAGGATCCAGCTGACACTAACTTTTCAATAGTTAATCTGGGGTTTACTAATCAACTAGGGAGCATGCTCATCTTCCAACGGTGGGCAAAATAGGGGAAATATTAACTGTAAGGGCAATGAGCCTATTAACACTCTTTTTGCTACAAATGTTTACACAATAGCCTCCTCTTTCAACAGGAATGACAAGGATTCTTAGGAATAATTATGCATTTTCCCAGTTTCCTGTTACAAATGTACATTATAACTATCCCACTAAGAAAGTTACTATAGAAAAATCAGTACCTGTTGGAAAAATATTCACTAACAGAAGCTGTTTGCATTATTTTGATCACAACAAACAAGTTAAAATGACTGTTGAACCTCACAAAATGCCTTTGGCCTGCTGCTACTGCTCCAATACTGGATCAAACTCTCCATGTAGCTTGCTTTTCTAGGTCCCTGACCTCAGGCTATTGCCTTCTTCTCCAGTATTCTAGGATGCCTTCTACTGGCTAGATATTGAACATGGTAGTGCTCTCTAGTGACTAGAGCCTATCCTTCCACCTCATTCAGGACACACAGAAGTTACTCAGCAATGTACATTAGCTCAACAATGTAATAAGTTATATAGGCAATATTGTATACAGACTCCAAGTGGTGTTACTGTATGTCCTGTAACTTAAATGAAATCAAGCACCCAACTTAGATACCTCCGTAATATGTTATGACAAAGAATTAGAAGAAAAAGTGAGACTTTCCCTTCATGGAAAACTCTGAAATACATTCTAATTAAAGCCAAGCAAATGATTTGCAATGAATAACTTACCTAACAATTCAGCATCTTTCTCTGCCTGCGGAACAGTTGTGTGCAAATATCAGGTACTGTACCTCAACTTTATTCATTGTTTGAATTTCAGTAGTTTTTTTAAAAAAAAAAAACTTATTGATTGCTCACAAGCAATTTGCTGTGACTATTTGATGTTCGACATTTGAACTGTGTTCCTGAGCTGCATGTGGTCAGATAGTCGAAATGGTACTCTTTGTTCTAAAACACTTCAGGTGGGATTTTCAAAGGTGCTCATCTTGTCCCATTGACTTCAATAGGAGCAGTTAGGCCAATGCTAAGCTTTTTTTGGAAAATCCAACCCTTTAAGTATTTGCATAAATTATAAATTGTTAAAAACTAGCCTCACACAGTATGGTTAATATTCAAGAGTCAGGGAAAATTTACCCAAAAGACCAGAAATACTGTGGCTTACTAGACTGAGATTTGATGGCATCACCATACATAAAAGTTACCAAGACACTTCAGAACATTGCTGCTTCCAGTTGTACATTTATTTAAAGGCCATAATCTGTGATCCTGCCAGGTGGGCCCCAGCATCCACATGGAGTCCCATTGAACCAATGGGACTCCATTCATTCCGAGCACCTTGCTGGATTATGGCCTTAGTTATCTTAAGGAAAAGCAATACATTAGAATCTCAGAGTTATGAGCACCAGAGTTACGAACTGATGGGTCAAAAACACACTGCATACTTCTGGTTTCAAATGAGATCAGGCAGCAGCAGACACATACATACATACATACACACCCACCTGTGGAACTCCTTGCCTGAGGAGGTTGTGAAGGCTAGGACTATAACAGGGTTTAAAAGAGAACTGGATAAATTCATGGAGGTTAAGTCCATTAATGGCTATTAGCCAGGATGGATAAGGAATGGTGTCCCTAGCCTCTGTTTGTCAGAGGGTGGTGATGGACGGCAGGAGAGAGATCACTTGATCATTACCTGTTAGGTTCACTCCAGAGGCGAAAGTAAGCCGGTGTGCCGTACCGGGGAAGCCCGGCTTCCCCAGGCGGCAATTTAAAGGGCCTGGGGCTCCCAGCAGTGGCTGGAGCTCCAGACCCTTTAAATTGCTACCAGAGCCCCACTGCTGGAGCCCTGGGGTAGTGGCAGCAGGGCTCCGGGGGTTATTTAAAGGGCTGGGGCTCCCACTGCCTCTACTGCCCTAGGCCCTTTAAATAGCCACCGGAGCCCTGCTGCTGCTACCCCAGGGATCTGGGGGCTATTTAAAGGGCCGGGGCGGTAGAAGCAGGGAAGTCCTGGGCCCTTTAAATAGCCCCCAGAGCCCTGGAGTAGCAGTGGGGCTCCGGAGGCTATTTAAAGGGCCCGGGGCTCCCACTGCCTCTACGGCTGCGGCCCTTTAAATAGCCACCGGCGCCCCACCGCCACTCTGGCAGGCTCCGGTGGCTATTTAAAGGGCCTGGGGCAGTAGAGGCAGGGGAGCCCCGGGCCCTTTAAATAGCTCCTGGAGCCCTGCTGCCGGAGCCCTGGGGTAGCAGTGGCAGCCGGGGGCTTTGGCAGCGGTTTAAAGGGCCTGGGGCAGTAACGGCGGCCGAGCCCTGGGCCCTTTAAACTCCTGCCGGAGCCCCCGGCTGCCGCTGCTACCCCGGCGGGGGAGGGCACTTACTGGTACAGGGCGGGCCGGGGCTGGCTCTGACCCCCCATCCCCGCTCCTTCTGCCCGAGGCCCCGCCCCTTCCAGGAGCCAGAGCTGGCCCCCAACCCAGCCCCGTACCGGTAAGTCCCTATTTCTACTTTCACCCTTGGTTCACTCCCTGTGGGGCACCTGGCATTGGCCACTGTTGGTAGACAGGATACTGGGCTGGATGGACCTTTGGTCTGACCCAGTACGGCCATTCTTATGTTCTTAGACACACACACACAGCAAATAGAGAGGGAAAGTTTTAAAAAAAGATTTGACAAGATAAGGAAACTGTTTCTGTGCTTTTTTCATTCATTCATTTTTTCATCAATTAAGATGATTGAAAGCAGCTTTTTTCTTCTGCACAATAAAGTTTCAAAGCTGTATTAAGTTAATATTTATTTGTAAACTTTTGAAAGAACTATAACGTTTTGTTCAGAGTTACGAACCACCTCCATTCCTGAGGTGTTCATAAAGCTGAGGTTCTACTGTAGTTAAAATTCTCGAAGGCAAGAATTCTTTCTTGGGACTGAAGAAAGTGAGGAAGGAGCCTGAGTTGTCAATCTGTGATGTTGATGATGGGCCATTCATGATTTTTTTGTATGGTCAGTAATTACTACTTCTCTAAGGACCTGATCACACAATGTGGCCACAAATACAAACCCCTGCATCCCTATGAAGTCCCACTGGCTTCAGTGTCACTCCCTGAGTGCAGGGGTTTGCAAGTGAATTGCATGGCTATACTGAATGTGTAAAAAAAATTCCATAATGTCACTGGGAAGAAAATTGCTACTTCAGTACCTAATTTGGTAAAGTCATCCTTGAAAAGTATGAATCTGATTCTCAAAAATGCCTATGTTTTCTTTGTCCCACTGGGGCATATTAGAATACCTGGCTTGAATTTATTAAATACAAAGATAAAGATTTCTGTCACCAACACTCAAAAAGATAATTAAGAGTGTTCAACAAAGTTCCTTTCTTATTATTCCATTAACAGTTACTAAAATTCAGATAACCAGGAGACACATCAACTGATATTGGCCAATTACATGGACTATCCAATATTGCTTCCAAAAAATTCAATAAAGAAATAAATTTATTAGTACCCACTGCTCCCTTTCTCAACTGTATTAAGTAATGATTAACAGCTCTACATTTACTTTCCAGCATTTCCAATTTATTTTAACAGTACTTTTGGAAATAGGGTATTAGGCAATGTCTTAGTTACTTAACTCAAATTTTCCTGTTCCTTGAGACAAAGAAATTCTTTTAAAGTGATCAGCCAATGATCACTATCCAGCTTTGCCTCCCATTTTTGATTAGATTATTTAAAGTTATTAAAATAATGCCACATCCTCTGGATTACAAGATCCAGTCTCACTAGATAAACTTGCCTGGAGTGACAGGGAAGCTGACCTCTGAGGCACACCTGTATCTGAGGTGCCCTCCTCAACTTTGCCTGATCCTAGTCTTAGATATTGGTTGATTGGTGAGATTCTTCTTGCGATTTACCAAATTCTAATTCTAACATAATAGAAACTCACTATTTCATACTTCTCATAATTCACCTACACTAAATGACTGGTAGTCTGTATAACTTTAATAGTAGTTGTGGGTGAAAAAAGGTCCGGGCCAAACCTTTGGTCCAGTAAACTGTATGTATGGCCTGGAGGCAGGATGGGGGGGGGGGGTGTAGAAAAAGGGCAGAAAGAAACTATAAAAGCGGAACTAACCGTTTGTAACAGCTTGTGATTAATAGCTGCCCGGTGACTGAGCAAGAAACAGCAAAGGGCAAAACTAAGAAAAAAAACAGGAAAACTTGGTTTGCTTTATTCCTTATATGGATGTTAAAATTTAGGGAAGTACATGTACTTTTGTGGTTTTATCCTATATAAGCTTTTGTATTTTGTCTATTGGCGGGCGGGCGAGGTCCACTGCCTTGGCTGACTCCCCCATGCATGCATGTTTGATTAATCAATAAAGGAGCCTCAGGCTGATCTGATCCAAAATCAATCGTGTGGTTGATTTTCCACAACATCGTGTATTTGAGTGGGGTCATATCTCTGGAAAAAGCAATGAAGTAATACTACAGAATATTCGTTACTATATTGTGATATAATTAAAACTAAACGGCACTTATCTAAACAAAGGAACAGGGTGCACTGTGAAGCAATCTCCTTACATTTGTTCTGTTTGTTCTCTTATGTACTAATTCTCAAACCTGTACTTTGCAATGAGTCTCCCAGTTATCAGTGCAAATTAATAAGATCCTACTCTGTCAAGTGGTTGTGGTAGTGGCCACTATAGCTAAAGCTCAGTTCCAACTTGGGTGACAAGCTTCCTCCTTCTGTTGCTGATAGTTTTTCCAAACATCCTGTATTGGCTGAACTAATGAGAAGTCTATGTCTAGAGTCTATCATGTTTTTTTTAGGGTACTACAATTTAGGACCTATGAGGAGGGTGACCAGATGTCCCAATTTTATAGGGACAGTCCCAATTTTTGGGTCTTTTTCTTATATAGGCTCCTATTACCCCCCACCCCCATCCTGATTTTTTACACTTGCTGTCTGGTCACCCTACCTATGAAAGTTCAGATCACTCTGATGAGCTTTTGATAAACAATCACATTTTGAATGCTTACTCAAACAACATGTGAATCTACCGAGTTTCCCCATTATTAATAGCTATCTCACTTAAGGGAATAAACAGCAGGAACAAATGAACTGTTAAGAAACAGAGATGACATTCTCAGACAGGTGTTCCTAGCAATATACAAGGAAGACATACAGGTGCCCTATCCAGGAATGCTCATTAACCACAGCTAGGGTTAATGGGCACATGGTGGTGGTAGTTGGGGGAGGACACCATCATCCACCACCTTAACTCAAACAAGCCAATCAACCAACCAAGTCCCACTGTCCAGGCTGAGATCCCTTCCCGAGAAGAAAACAAATCATATGAACATTGAGGGTCTGCCTCTCTTTAAGGAACTGCCAGGGGACAGTCTGTCCCATTCACACCGAATGGTCAATCAGTCTATTGACAAAGCACTCTCTTCTTCAAGAAAAGCTCTCATTTCGCCAATTGCCTATAGTTCTCAGGCCTACTCCCTCTAAGGATGTGTGTCCCATTGTTAGGACAGTCATCGCGGAGGCCTGCTTCATCCACCTTTATATAATCTGTCCTCTCCTGGTTATTAAATGCAGCTGGAGGCTCTCCTTCCAGGCTTGACCATTTTGGCAAATGTTGAAGAGTGAGGCTGATTCCAGCCCCTTTTCTTCAGGATAGGCCATTAATCCCTTCTTGCCCTGGTACAGGGTCAGATTTCTCTACTCTCTTACAGGGGGCAATAAAAGAACATGTACCGTGTAAGATATAAATAGGCATATTTCTAAATAAAATGCATTTCCATGTTTTCAATAAAATGTCAGGTACTCTTGGAGCAAATCCTGCCCTCACATACATAACTCCCCTTCTGCATATCTAAAGACAGAATTTATATCTCAGATACAGACCGAGAAAGAGGACTAAAGAATATGATGTCAGAGCAAAGAGGTATGGATGAGATCAATTTAAAGGGGTCCATTTTACAATCCAAGTTACTTTTCTCTAAACAGCAGCGATTCCCGGTGTTCTTTTGTTAACGGCTTGGATACTATTCTCTGATGTGGAAATAGGAAAGGGTAGTAAACTTGGGGGGATGGGGGGAGGGCTCTATTGTATACTATAGCTTGTTTGGTAAAATATAGTCTGTTGGATTCTTTTCTTTGTATCAGTCAATGCATTTTCTTTGGTTTATGTTCCTTATGCTTCCCAAGTGGTACTTTCTCTAACAAGTTGTTCTGCTGACTGTTATAATAACGTGATTAGTTTGTTTACATGTATTATTAGTTTATTACTTTGTATTTGATGCCTCATAAATAGCACTAAAAATGCTTTGGATGAAATTTCAGCTGTTCATTTTCACCCCCTCCCCTATTACTGTCACCTCAGTAACTACGTAATAAAGGCAGAGGCATAAATCCTAAAGATTTATTTTTACTGAGGGGATTTTCTGTTTACCCGGTATTTTTAACTTGCATGCCCATCTGTCATCAGTTTGTACATAGTCATTTTAGCTGATTACTTCATATACTGTACTACATTTAGAATAACGCCACTGTAACCATGGTAACTATTTTTGCTTAAGCACAGTTGAGCATGTGGGTTCATTTTAATTTAGCAGAAGAAAATGGAGAAATGCTCTTGAAAGCTCCTGAAATCATTTAGGTTATTATTGGCTTTCACTTCAGGTTCAACAGAGCTAGAATTGCTCATCGCCTCTTTCTGTCCTTTTCTGTGAACATTTTTTTTTTTTAAACTTAGCATACGTGGGCTGCAACACATACATAACGAATAAAAGTTTGTGGAGGTTTTCCATAGGCAGGTTTCCTTCCTATAGTTTTCTCTTTATGTCAGGTAAGGTCAGTGTCTAATTTGGGGCTTAACCTCACAATTCAGACAGCAAGTGTGAAAAATCAGGACTGGGGTGGGGGATAATAGGTCCCTATATAAAACAAAGCCCCAAATATTGGGACTGTCCCTATAAAATCGGGACATCTGATCATGCCAACTTTGGCACCTTTTAGAAGGGACTTGGCCTCTTGCAGTATGGAGGCCTGAGGCTGTAAGCTCTTTGGGGAAGATGGGGTCTCTTTTCACATTCTGTACAATGGTAAACAACACTCAACAAGTGATGCATAACTCTAGGGGGGATTGTGGCCCCCAGATCTGCATGGAGATCCTCTGCATGGGGCTCTCCTGCATAGACGAGGTGCGCATATGCCTCTGTGCCCTTCCCTCTTCCCCTAGATCCAGCACTGTGTCAGCATTTTGGGGCCCTGTGCACTGTGGAAATTGGGCCCGCACCTCCCACATCTTTCTTAAACTAGACAGAGAAGACGCCCAGCTGCCTTGGGTGCCAGACCCGCCTGTGCATCTGGCTAGGGCATCAAACCTGAGTGGCCCTGGGCAATGCCATTCACTGAAGTTTAGCTCATCCATCCTTGTCATTAGTCATGATATGGCGGGTGGCTGGACCAGACCTGGTCAGAGCCACCTCTGAGAAGCAGAAAAAAAAATGGCTAATTCCCATCCCCCACCAACCTGACCCTCTTCTTCCCCTTTCAGGCACCCCACTATTCCTAGCTTAATCCACTTCTTCCACTCTCAGCCCCCTTCTCTCCTTTATAATCAGCCTGACCCTCCTCTTTCCCTCTCAGGCTCCCCCACCAGCCTGAACCTCCTCTTCTGGAGCACGCCATCTAAAGGTGTTGCATAGTCATTGTGTGACTAATTAGATTTCCACTTCCTTTACTGAGGGGCAGGAAGATGTGAGTACAGAGCACTGGTGGAATGGAAATGGAGGATACTGGAACTCAAGAACTGGTACCTCCACCTTTCTCACATCCGCACTGGAAAGTGGGGCAGGTACAGGGGCAGGTCACAGTTCACCTGAGCACATACCCAGACCCCTCAGGTGAGCATCTACTTGCCCCAAGACACATGCCTCAGGGGTTTCAGTGAGGACAGGTGTGTGTGTGTGTGTGGGGGGGGGTTGGGCACAACCCCATGCCTGGACAGGTGTAGAGTCGGCAGTGTAGACATACTCTGTCAGCCAACAGTATGAAGTGAGCGTGATAGAAGAACCTAAGATACAGGTTATACTCGTGATCGGCAAAGTGGGCATCCAGAGCATGTGCAATTCCCTTTGTTGTACAGAAAAAGAAATGTTTCTTATTGTTTGGAGGCCCTGGTGAAAGATAATGCACATAATGTCTGCTGGCCTGGATGACATCACAGATCTAAGTAGACTGAAACACACCTGGCTGCTTTTGACCATTATGAATGGAACCTGAAAATTCCTCTTGCCAGAGCCCTGCCAGGCATAAGTCCCAAATTGCATAGGCTTCTCTTTGAGAGTGAGGTGATGCAAAGTTGTTAGCATTAGCATAGCTGGCTGAATAATGTTGGGGAATAATTTTTGTCAATAGTTCCCTCCCACTCACCAATTAACAAATCATTTTTAAAATGATTTGACCACCTCTACAAATGGCCAAACAATATTTGTCAACTTTTCCGGTCTATCAGAAAATAGATTACTTACTAATAGTTTTTCGTCAGTATTCAGACAGCTCGTGTTGTTATTTCCAGTGTTATTAGCCACCTCCCTTCTCCCCAAGTCTGCTCTTTGCTGTCAACTTTAAATGGACATCACCATGTGCCATCTTCCACGAGGACCTGATCCTGCACCCTTTAAACCTATGGAAGTTCTAGCATTGACTTCAATGAGAGCAGGATGGAACCCTATATCAGCAGATGTGCAAGTATAACATTTGTTTTGTTATAATTAGTGGGACTATAACAGAGACAGGCTGTTTTTTCTTGATGGTTCGAATTCTCTCCCAAATTTCTTCAGCCTTTCCCTGCAATAGTCTCACATGTAATACTGAGTCCTCATAAACAAACAACACTTTGTGCTGGTATAGAATATTTCACTGGAGAATCTCAAAATACTTTAAATAATTAATTAAAGCCTTATAAAATCCCTATGAGGCAGGTGGTATTATACTGCTTTTACAGATGAGTAGACAGAAGCAGAGAGACTAAGTGAAAGAGTCAGACCTAGAATCACAGGCTATTCTCACCCCTGAGGTTATGATTAGCTGTGGCTAATCTGTCGTGCTAGTGTGTCCTCAGTGTTTGCTGCACCAATAATATGGCTCCAGTCTGAAAGAAGGCTCCACACACTGCCTTCTTTCCTTTCTAAACTTTGAACAGCTGTTTCCTTGCAGGGGAGAGGGGAGAAATCAATAACTCTGCACTCATCATTTGTGACTAGTTTACTTCTGCAGAGTGACAAGTGATTGATTTGCTTCATCTCCCACTCAAAGGCAGCTACAGCTCCTCTATTCATGCTGTACAATAGGAAGACAGAAGTGGAAAGTATTGGGTGAGAAGCAAATTTGAAGGCAGATGTCAGTCTTCAGAGTTCATCACTGGAATTCCTGCCATTTTAATAAGGGGGACCCAGGAACATAGCCCAGATGTTTATCTGCAATGCCACATAATCACAAATGTGCAAGAACAAGTCTTCCAAAACAGGCAAAATCCATAAAAAATTGACCATTATTTTTTAAAAATCGTGCATACGGCACATACATGTAGATCATTGGATTCACTCCATTCTTTGGCTTACAAACAAACTGTCACCCAAAATAACAGACTAGACCCTTCCGGACTCTTCATTAAAACTTATTAGCTGAAAATGCAAATAGCACTCCATGTATTACACATGCTACACATTGCTCTTCAGTAGAACCCATGCTTCATTTACTTATAATAATGTAATGTATTTTCTCTTCTGTGCTTTTCTTTCTGGCTTTGTTTTTTGAACAGTTCAGTAAAGACAAAGAAGAGAAAAAGAGAGAAGGAGTTGGGGGGAAGGGCAGGGAAGAACCTTCCTAGCCACTGGAACGCAAAAGGAACAAAATGTTTAGCTATACTGGATCAGAGCACTGGGCCGGCAAGTGTGGCATTCTGCAATATCAGAGACTATCCACTTTAGGCACCTGTTTTTGAATACTACAGCCTTGGCCAACTGTGAAATGTGTATAGGGGGGGGGGAAGAGGACGTTAATCTTTCATCTTGGCAGCTGGCCTTTTATGCCTTTAAGACTGATTTCTGATTACCCCTAGATACCAAGACAGAAAAACATAAAAAGGGGAGGGAGATGGGAAATTAGCATGAGAACTAACAAGTACATATACCACCAAAAAATAAATAAATAAATAAATAAATAAATAAATCAGGAAATCAAAAGAATTTTCAGAAAGATTTTTAAAAAGTCAATATTAGAATAGTTCTCAATTTAACTTCCCACCATAATGCTATTAACATTAGCTAGATCTGGATTAACTATTCATAACACTGCTCTACAGCCAAAATGCTTCTGAAATAAACGTAGTCAAACTTTACTAATTCTGGGTCACTGAGAACGAAAATGATGCTTAAAATTGTTGATTGGCTCTAGTTTTCAAGATATGCTATTGGGTCAGTATATACGACCCTTGACTTGGGAATGGTGGAGGATAAGTGAGTTTTAAAGGGAAGGGATCTCAATTTAAACCAGAAATGACTAAAATACATCTTTGACTGGATCTATGAATAAATCTATGACTGGGTTTGGACAATACTTGCTTTTTAGGCAAAACAATGAATGATGCAATCTGAAGCTGGTATTGCGTCATATATGATATGAATTGCATCATGTTATTCCTAGAAGTCATGGATGAGGCAATCATAACGAAGCTTACATCACTCTGCTGAACAAATTGCCCTATATCAGCTCTAGAAATCATACAGTGTCGTGCTCTCTTCTTTGTCAGTGTTTGATTTTGCAAAGGGACACATTTCTGTTTAGCCAAAGTGAGCAGAGATGCCTCGTACTTGTGTGAACAGTGCAGATAACTTCTGCTATGTTTGTGGTGAAGTGACTTTTGCATCTCAAAAGCGCAGTATAACCACTATGGTTAAGAAAGCCTATCACCTTTATTTTGGCTGCAAAATTGGAGATCAGGACAAGAGGTGGGCCCCACACATATGCTGCAACACTTGTGCAACAAATCTTCGCCAGTGGTTGAACAGGAAAAGGAAATCTATGCCTTTTGCAGTGCCAATGATTTGGAGAGAGCCAACAGATCATACCAGCAATTGTTACTTCTGCATGGTGCCTCCAGTTGGGAAAGGTGTGTCAAAGAAGAAAAAGTGGACTGTGCATTATCCAAACATTCCATCAGCTATACGCCCAGTACCCCACGGAGAAGAACTGCCGGTTCCTGGTGCACCAGAATCATTCTCACTTGAGTCAGACGAGGAAGAGGAAGAAACTTCTGGTCCTGAACCATCAATGTCACAGGACCCACATTTTCTCCCATCCTCCTCCTCTGAACCACACCTCATAACACAAGGTGAACTGAATGACCATGTCAGGGATTTGGAACTACCCAAGAGTAAGGCAGAGCTGTTGGGCTCCAGACTACAGCAGTGGACTCTCCTGGCAGGTGATGTTAGGGTTTCCATGTTCTGTGACCGTCAAAAGGATCTTGTCCCATTCTTTTTCATGGAAGGTGATCTTGTAGCCTGCAACAACATCGATGGTGTGATGGCAGCCCTCAACATCGTTCACGATCCAGATGAGTGGAGACTGTTCATTGATCCATCGAAGACGAGTCTTAAAGCTGTTTTACTGCATAATGGCAATGTTTTGCCATCAATTCCAGTTGGTCATGCAGTCCATATGAAGGAAACCTATGACAACATGAAACAACTTTTGAGGTGCATAAACTATGACCAACATCAGTGGCAGCTTTGTGGCGATTTGAAGGTTGTTGCTCTCTTGCTTGGTCTGCAGACTGGATACACAAAGTACTGCTGTTTTCTCTGCGAATGGGATAGTCGTGCAAGAGATTCCCACTACATCAAGAAAGATTGGCCACTCCGACAGTCATTGGAGCCTGGGAGGAAAAGTGTTCAGCATCCACCACTTGTTGAATCAAGGAAGATTTTGTTACCACCCTTACACATCAAGCTGGTTCTCATGAAGAACTTTGCCAAGGCCATTGACAAAACACAAGCAGCTTTCAAGTACCTCCGTGGAAAATTTCCAAGGTTAAGTGAAGCTAAGATAAAGGAAGGTGTCTTTGTTGGTCCTCAGATTCGTGAACTTCTTCGAGATGATGCATTTGACCATGCACTGCGTCGCAAGGAAAAGACGGCATGGAAAGCCTTCCAGTTAGTGGCAATAAATTTTCTCGGAAACAACAAGGCAGACAACTACAGGTTGTTGGTGGAAAACCTCCTCAAGGCATACAAAAGCCTTGGTTGCAACATGTCACTAAAGATACATTTTTTGCACTCTCATCTAGATTTTTTTCCACCGAACTGCGGAGCAGTGAGCGACGAGCACGGCGAGCGATTTCACCAGGACATTGCAACAATGGAGAAACGCTATCAGGGCAAATGGAGCCCATCAATGCTTGCAGACTATTGCTGGACAGTGACAAGAGATGCTCCATTTAATGAATACAAGAGACAAGCCAAGAAGCGCCGAGTAGACACTGAATAGGACTAAATTATGTACAGAATAGTTTTTTGCCTTTTGTTTCATAATAAATTTTATTTATATAACCCTTTTGCTGATTTTTAAAGGGTTACATAAACAGGACAGGTGAAATATTATCATGTAAAGCAACCATAAACACATGAAAAGACCTAGGTTTACGATTTATGATTAAAACTCTACTATCTACACAATATACATAGACATAAAATGTAAAAACTTAAATATCTTAGAAACAGTAGCCAGTTGTTTTAATTGTCATATTTGAATTCAGCACATCAAAATACATAATAAATAGCACATTTTATCTCTGAAGCAGACGACTTCTCAAAAATTGTAGACCAGTGTAATAATTTGATGAATTTAGAATTTCTTTGTTTACAAATAATTTGTGAGCAGATTTTGATTTTCACTAAATTAAGTTTTTCAAAACCATACGATTAAAGTTTCATGCAAACATATTTCATCCTATGGCTTTTCTTGCAGTCTTCCCTGTGACTATTCACTCAATGTGTTCACTATTCATTGTTGATATTTAATATTTGTATTGCAGTAACTCTTAGAAGCCTCAGTCAATGATCTGGGCCTCATTGTATTAGATACTGCACATACACAACAAGAATACAGTAATGGCATCAAAGAGCTTACAATTTAAGTATCCGACAAGAGACAAGTGGACACTATTTGTTATTTAGTGAGAGTGGTGTTTCCTAACTGGAATTTGAACAAATCATTTCAGGATTGAAACTTAGCAAAAATACTTATTTTCACATATTTACCAAAGATGCTGCCTTCTGTGAACATTCCTGTGTGACAGCTGCCATCCTGGCTGACAAACTGGGGATTGAATCAGGGAATTAGATCTAAAAAACACAAGTCTCTCCTGCTTGAGCAAAAGAGTCTGTCGCTGGGGCTATAACAGACTCACATCCTCTGTGGATTGGAGGGGACACACACACACACACAGAATAGCAGGTTACATTTGTGAACAAAAATGTGTGCATATTAATATTTGCAAACAAGAAACAAAGCTGTGAACCCCGATGAAGTGATTTCACAAGTTTTATTCAAACGGATGTTTGCGAATAGCTTCCTGCATTATTCAGCCAGCTCTGCAGTTTGTGGACAGCTTAACTGGCACAAGCATAGTGGGTTTGCTGCCAAAGCCAAAAATCTAAAGGACAGATCCTTCTCTCCTGTGGTAAAACTGCCAGGAGGGGGACAGGAAGCCCAAGAAGATTCAAAATTAATTTGATGGAGCTTCCCCTGAATGACCTCTTTGTGGAAAAAGGGATTTGAGGGCATGCAGAGAAATTAGGATGGGAAACTCCATGAGCTGCATAACCCCAGAGCAACTAGCAGAAAGGAATAGCATCTCAAATCCTTCACCAGAACACAAATGAGTGTGCAAGCTGCAAAATCCTTTGGACTGGTGTAGCCAGGTCTATGGGCATGTGTGAAGGGAGGATTGGCACCATTGTTCCATATCCTCCCTGTCAATTGGATTTCTGCCCAGGGGCATGTAGTGGGAATAATTCCTACAAACCCCCCTGAGCAGAAGCATGGTGACTAATCCTAATCATTGTGCAGGCTATCTTCCCCCTGACCTTGCATATCCATGGAATTAAAAAAGGAGATCACTGGTATCTTGTTGGCAATAGTGGCAAAATACACTAGGTTTGCTGTCAATATGCATGTTGAAATCGCCCAGGACAAGGACCCAGATACAAAAGCCCCAAAACTCATCTCTTCACTTGCCTCCCTAGGACATCTCTGGTCCAACCTACACAGTTGGTCACACCCTGGACCTGATTTTCCACCCAGATGTCAAGATAGAAGACATCACAATCCAGTCACTGTCTTAGGTGGACCATCTCTTCATTAGGCAGTGCTCAGAGACCAAGGCAACAAGAAAGACCAGTGATCCTAATTTGACCATGAAGACTCATGGATGCCAACAAATTCCAAAGCCTGCTAAAGTCCAGCACACCATTCACAAGACAAGTAGCTGAGGACCTAGTGAATTGCCATCACGCTACACTGGCTTCAGCCCCAAAATGGCCCCTTCCTCCCCACACTGATCTCTCTGGTTTTCTGACACTGCAAGGGATGGAGAGTGGGGTGGAAACTCAAGCACTGATGGCGGAAAACAAAGGGTGATTCACACAGGAACCACAACAAATTCCTTAAAGCATATGTTGAGTATTACAAGCCAAGAGAATCTTCCTTTTAGCCTCCATTGAGGCTGCCAAATCCTACCCTAAGGAGTGACTCAGGGTGGTAGAGCACTTCATTAATTCTGAGTGCCTGGATCTAAGCCAAGCACCAAGTGCTGCAAAGAGCTATCATCCTACTTTGTTGAAAAAAGATTATGCTCATTTGGGAAGGCTTCTCGAACAGCATGGATCTGCTTCACCTATACCCATCAACCAACAGCCCACCTGCATTCTCAGAATTCAGTATTCACTCATCAAGAAGTACTACACAGCCTAGAGGTCTTGACTCAGGTCCTTCCTGGCTTGTGAAACAGAGTCATGAACAACTGGTGCCATTCCTGACCAAAACAGCCAACTCCTCATTCAGAGAAGGAATCTTGCCTTCCTCCTTCAAATACACAATGGTCCAAGCATCACTGAAGAAACCCACCCTGGACATTTCAGGCCCCTGTGAACCACTCCCCAGTGTCAATCCCCCTTATCCTGAGCAAATTTATAAAGAAGCTAGCCAAACACCAACTACCAGCTTATCTAATGGAAGCTAACATTCTAGATCTGGAACAATCTGGATTTAGGCCAAGACATGGAACCAAAACTGCTTTTGTGGTGCTGATGAATGATCTGTCAGTGGATAGAGGGCAGATATCCATTCTCATCCTCCTGGACCTCTCTGCAGCATCCAACACTACTGATTGTGATATTCTGCTGCCTCACCTGAGAGAGGTGATGGGGTCCAGGGTAATGTGCTAAAATGATTGGAGTCCTTCCTGTAGGGACACACCCAACAAGCAGAGATAGGAAACTGCACCTTCACCACTCAATTGCAGGGGTGCCACAATAATTGGTTCTCTCTGTGGTCCTTTTTAACATCTACATGTAACCCTTAGGTTAACTGGTTAAACAATATAGACTCAAGTGCCAGCAATATGCAATGATACATTATCCTTCACCATATATGACCACACCACTACCACCAAGATAGCTCAGTACTAGGATGAAGAAGACAGAGGTGATGCTAGTGGACAGAGGAAAGTATGCACGATGGCTATAAGCTCTTCAGAAGTCACCACTGGTTGAAGATACACATCCACAACCGGTCAGTTCAGTCCATAGTCTAGGAGTACTCTTGGATTCCTCACTGATGCTGAGCTTTCATATAGTATCATCCATGATTAACACTTCCTACCATCTCTGCTTGGCTAGGAAACTCCATCCCATCCTGGGAGACAAAGACCCGGCCCCAGTTATTCATGCCTATGTCACCTCTTGGCTGGATTACAGCAATGCAGTATACTTGGGCATGAAGCCTTCAACATTTAGGAAATTCCAGCTAGCTCAGAATGCTTGAGAGCATCTTCTCAGTCACACAGATATAAAACCTGTCCTCCATTCTCTACAATGGTTTCCATTAGCATTTCAAATCAATTTCAAGGTTGCAGTCCTTATCTTCAAAGCGCTCCATGACCTGCTCTGAGGTGATCTAAAACTCTGGCATGAAGACTGTGGTCAACATCTCAACAATAGGAGTTGAAAACTTGTCTGTGTGGGAGAGAACTTTTTCTGGGGGTGGTTCAAGACTGTGGAGTGAACTCCCGAGGAACTAAGAATCCTCACAACTTTTTCCTCTAAATGCAAGTCACATTTCTTTGACTTTTCCTTCTCTAATATAAACACATAGCAACAGCTATATCTATATTTAATGACCTCCCCCCAAAATTACATAGACTACCAAAACAAGACAACCCACTGCACATTCTTCTCCATGTGGGGAGAGGATGAGAAAACAAACAGCATGTGACAAATGTGTAGTCACATTGCTGAATAAACTCCTGAAATGTGCTCAGATACTGTGTTGATGAGCGTGCTATAAGAACCGATATAGAATAGAAGGGCTAGAGACAATCTGACTTATGTCTTTGAAAATCTTCTGATATTTCAAATTTGGGTTTAATGGGTGTAGCAGCAGCTACAGTGCCAACTTAAATATTTATTTTCTGTTAAGTCTCCAACCAAACTTTTGCTTTTTTTGGTACATTTTACAAAAAGTGGCTAACTATTATTACTCCCATTGGTAATCATCATCATGACAAATTGTGTTGAGTTCTTTAGGTTTTCAAGTGGGTGGAATACATAATTATATAGGGATTCAACTATAATTTAGTATTAATTAATTTTCACTTATTTTAAAATGTTACAGAGTTTTTTCATTAGGAAATAAGCTTTTCATTTAGAGTTAGTTTTAAATCTGCTTTTTGGTTATAAATAAACTGAATAAAGGCATTTGGGTCTCTCGGTCTAGTCTAGTGATTTTGTGTAATCGGAAAGCCATCTCCAGCTAGTCACTTGATACTGTCAGTTTAGGAGAGGATTCAGCATAAAAATATTAGGGGTATTTCCAGGGCTGGTGCTGTATTATAACAGATGCAAGTATAGTGCCTGTCTGTGCTCGTTCTGACCCCAAATTTGGCCAGCGATAGCACCTGCCTGAACAATCCTATTTACAGAATGAAGAAGAGTTTAATAGAGATGGGCTGGAATCAACCATTAACATCTACTACCTTTGGTTCTTCTCCCAGCTTGTCTGTGCGATAAAACTCCAAGTGAATTCAGTGGGAGCATCAAGTTCTTTGTGTCTGCTGAGTTAAAGCATCATTTTGGGAAAGGCAACCTCCATATTTAACGTCTCCACAGTGAGAGAATGACCTTGACACCAGTCAGTATTGTAGCAAGTGGCCAAATATCCACTCTTAGTAGGTTTGCAGGGAGCCCCCATATTTAAAGCCATCTCAGCCTTGGCCATAGCTCCATGTTCAAGGTGATGCACAAACAGCTAGACATTAAGGCCCCGATCCTGCACCACTGAAAACAGCAGTTTCATTATTAAATTAAATGGGCACAGGGCCATGCCCTTAAGACCACAGTTACACAAAAGCCGGAAGTGTCTTGCTGACACTTTTTATTTGGGAGTTCAGGCCCATTATAAACATTTAGATCTTGAGGGGAAAAAATCTCTCATTCTTATTTAACAAAAAGGGAAGGAGTCTGTATTCTACACAGATATGGTCTCTCCTTTGAGGAGCATGTTGCCTTTGATTTCATGCCAATTTTAACTTCTGTATCCTGAGAAAAATATTGTAGTAAGTCAGCAGATTTAACAACTTTGTGTTTTAAGTATAATAAAGTAGAGCGTATACAAAGTGTGGATTTTGGAAAATAACACACTTATGATTTTTAATACAAGTGTTTGATCTGGATATAAACACAAAAAGCGACTCAGAGTGCTGATTCCAGAAAAACCGCAACTCAGTTCAGATGCAGACACGGTGATATTATCAGGGTTAGGTTAATGCCGACTGGCAGCAGGGGGTGCACTTTCAATTCAATAGATGGAGACTAAGCCATGCAATATCCATTAATGCCAGTGGTTAAAGCTTTGTGCATTGTGCACAGTTAGTAATAAAATGCTGCTACACAGATCTATGAGTTGGCACCTCCCTTACTGCCTGATGAACTGTGGAATCCACCCCACTGAGATCTCTTGTTCCTGAAAGTACATGGCTCTAAGAAGCAGCATTTTTAGCAGTTACATTCAGTACCGGGAAGAACATTTTCCTGATGCTGAAAATTTTATTCAGGTATGTGCTGTGTCAATAGGGGTAGTAACGTCAGAAACACTGACTAGATCAAAGCTTATGCCTCAGTCACAAAGGATGGGGATAACAAAAATGCTCTGTCCATGGATCACAAATAGAGGCCTGCTCAGAGTTTCTTAAACCTTCATGGGAGTGCCCATGATACACCTAATTGATTCATGATATGAAATATGGAAAGGCCCCCATAAGGTTTTCCTTGTATACACACACACACACACACACACACACCAGTTATGACATAGGAACAGGAATTGCCATCCTAGATCAAACCAATGGCCAGTCTAGCTATGCCATCTCCACGAGTGGCTAGTACCAGATATTTCAGAGAAAGATGTAAAAAAATCTACCATGAACACATTTGCAATAATGTAAGTATGGAGGAAATTTTTTCCTAACCCCAGACACTTAAGTGGTTGGCTTACATGCTGTGACATGAAAACTGATATCCCTTATACTTTTTATCTTACGATTACTAAATAGCCAGCAACAGACAACTGGTTTAAAAAAAAAAAAAAAAGACTTTAAAAATTGGGTATAGGTGCAGATAAATGGACTTTTAGCCAACTATTCCAACATGGCACCACAAGTCTAATTTTCATAGTCCATGTGAAAATTTTGGTTGCCCTTATCATTAATGCACACGTTAAGGGGGATACTGTCACAGGCTCACCTAATCTTACAGCAGTCAAATTAATATTCAACTCAGGACAGCCCACCCAGGCCTTACATCCCACAAAGTAAACAAAACAGTCTTTTATTAGCTCAAAAAGGTGTTGGGACGGCCAGGCTTATTGGGTTCAGACAGTAGGAGATCCTTCCTATGCTGTCCTAGCTTCACCCAGAACTGTCCACTGGAAGAAGCAGCCAGCCCTTTATATCTTGCCCGTTGGGCCCTAATGAGCTTCTTCCTGTTCCTAGTCCTTTTAGCCGCTGGAGGATTGATACTCATCCTGGCTGGCCTTTCTAGGAAGCTCCAGGAGGACTACATTTCATCTCCTCTTCACCCCCAAAGGACACCTTCTTTGGGCAGGGAGTGCCAAGACAGCAGGGCCTCCAGCAAGGGGCAGCAAACACCTGGTACCTCCTCACAAATAAACTGTTCTATTTAAATTTTTTATGAGTCCAGCTGCATCATAGCACTCAGTATTTTGCAAATAAACAAAAGATTCTTCAATCTTACAATTTTTGGAAAAAATAGAAGTTTCACAGAAGAACACTGCCTTTTTTTAATGGCAAGAAATGGAGCAAAAAAAATTTTCAGTACCCAATTGATTGGGTAAAATCATAAAAGTGTATTCACAGACAGCAAAGAAAATAATTCTTAGGTTACAGAAATTTCAGGTAACATATCAAAAATGCTAATCTAGTAACAAAGAAATCAATAGTGCACTGGTTTTAATTTGGGTGTGAATATTTTCCCTCTCCTCTAGCATGGAGTTTTTCCAGTCAAACTCTGTCCTGACAGACAATGGGCTTGTGCCACAGGGACTAGTATTCATGGAATCATAAACACAGCTGGGTCTCTTAATAGTTGTGACATGACATATTGTATGTTTATGCTACACCTGTCTTGTTGCCAAATTCAGAGGCAGGTTCTAGGGTACGTTTACACTGCAATCAAAGGTGTGAGGCAGCACGTGCAGATGTAACCAGGTTAGCCTGGATTGATCTACCTTGCTAACAATAGCAGTGGAACTGCAGCAGCACGGGCTAGTCTCTGGAGCACAGTCCCAGGGTCCTGGGTGAGCTTGTACAGCCAGCACTAGCACTGCCCAAGCTGCTGCAGCTTCATGGCTATTGTTATTTGAGCTGATCAAAGCTAGCTCAGGTATGTCTACCCATGCTGCAATCACGCCTCTGATTGCAGTGTAGACATACCCTGAGTGGGTCTAAGTTGGTGTAATTTACCCACTATGGGGGCTAGAAGTTTAAGTTACAACAGCTTAGACTGTTAGATTCATGTACATGGCCCTCTGAATTTAGCCCTGTGTGTGTCCTCAGCATAGCTTTGTGAGCAGCACTAAAATCAGCACTGCATTTGGGAGCAGCAGCACCGTAGTGGTTTTTAAAGCCTCAGGAAAAGTGGAGCTTTCCTCAGAAATCACACTTCCAGCAACTATTTTCTGAGGAGAAAAAAGGTAAATTTTTAGAAGACGGTTGGAGCAGATGTGCTGGAGAATGACATTAGTCACACAGTTGGTATCTCGGAGTTACAAGCATGTAGAGCATTAAATGGTTTTTCCCATCCCCATGTCTCTCTTAAAAGCACGTTTGTTTCATTTTTACTTTGGGCCTTCTGCATGTAGTTGTGCAACTCTTCACTTGCATTTTAATATATTCGGACATCAGAAAAAAGCCTGCTGTCAACTCCATTGTGGGTTTGACTCATGATATCCTCATGCATCTTTCCGCAACTTTGCTCTTCCTAGTTTAAATGCTGTGCTTTTTATTCATATATACAACTATTGAGGAGAACAATTGTAGAGTAGTCTTTGATATTAGCTAGCCATGGCACTAGAAGGGTCTCTCTGGAACATGAAGCAGAGGTAGCTGACCTGCCCCAATAGACAAACTGAGGTAAGTTACAGCAGCAGCTTCCCTATGAGATGAGATGCAGTCTGCAGCCTGCCAGCTTGCAGAAGAGAAAGTAGCTACATTATTTTTTTCCACCTCCCTGTCCAACCCTGTAGAACATTCCACTCACTTCTACAGGCCAGTTGTGACAGCAGATTTGGATCTGGCCTGGTTGTATGATGGATATCCTTCTCTTCAGGGAAGATTCAGGAGAACTAAGGGAGGGGGTGCATGAGACAGCAGCCAACCCAACCAGTATGTTACTAATCTGAGCCTGGGAGCTACAGAACAAGAAGGGGCTGCCGTCTGTCTGTGCTTCTCCCTGCACTCCACGCAACCATAAAAAGCATCACTAAGTCACATGATGCAGAGGCCAACCTGGCCAGAATAGCCAAAAGGAAAGGCCATAAACAAGTGGCAAAGGAAGAGGAAGAAGTGCTCCCAGGACACTACGGAGGGATGGGCAATGGTATGAGAGAAGGAAGTGTCCCTGGTGCTGAAAGGAGGATAGAACAGTAGAGGAGCAGGAAGGGCTTTCTGACTCTGCGTGGGCCTGTCATGGCAGATGGGGAGGCTGTGGGGAAGAAGAGCCCTCAGGGCAATGTGTAAAGGGAAGTGACCTGAGCAAGTCCCCTCAGAAGCATTAGGTAGGCTACTGGAGAATGAGAAGGAGACAGACAAAAGGGTCTCTTGGCTGCTGGGTGAGGCAGTGGCGAAGGAGGAGGAGGAAAGTTGGGGCTTCTGAGAGGCCAGTGGAAGAGGAGAATGGATTTAATTTAAAATAATTTGACTGATGATTTTGAGGCATCAAGATGCTGAAAGAGGACATTTTAATAACATTTCCTCCCACAATCACCTCTGCAGTCGTATTCCCTGTATGTGGACTTTTAATGACTAAAATTGTTACATCCTCTTCCCCTGAGATATTTGGCAGAACAGAACTTGTATAAAAGACTTTTTCCTCTAGTAAAACGACAGTAGGACACATCTGGAAAGAACTCCTTTCAGTCACAGATGGAGCTCAGCAAATAGTTCACAATGAATAATTTGTTGAGACAAAATTTAATGTTGCCAGTTTGTTCTTGAACAGATCATGAAATTGTGTTATTCAAAATTATTCATGGATATGTTCATCAAATGTCTGCAAATGGTGAACAAACAGTTTCTTCAAATATTTGCAATTTGCATTTCATTCTGTGTTGGTGAGTTTCATGAAACGCTTGGTATCCTTTCCATTCCTGATTGGATGGTATATCCACTTAACTAACACATAGCAAATTGTGACCCTGTATGTCCTAGTGGGGGCATGTCTAGAAGAACAATTAACAGTGGAAACTAGCTGGGCATGATGTCAAAGAAGAAACAGAAGAGAATCTAGAGCGCACGGGGTGAGACAACTTACTGAAATGCTGGATGAAGATGAACAAGACAGTTGTTTTAAAACAGATAGGTACTTTTTATGCACCATGCAAGAAAAATCAGTAACCCAAGAGTTACTTCAAGATTAACACAAACTAGCTGACTTCATAGTTGAGTCAGGAGAATCAGTTAATATAATGGATTATCTCAATTTCAAGAAAATAGCTGATAGGTTTTTGCAAGGTATACACATAAGCCCTAGCATGAGTCTATTCCATGTAAAGGTTTATTTCGAAGTGTGAATTCCAGAAAAGAGAAAGAGGGTGTATATTTAAAATGCAATGTTCTGAGTCACTGAGTACAATCATGGTAATCTATTAGGCTACGAGACAGCGTGGCAATTAGGCCTCAGAAATGCAGTGGCACAAATGGATACAACCACATACATTATGAAATAAATAAATACACAATTGAAGCACTTGTTCAGGAGATCAGGAACGTAATGATCTTTTTCATAGGTAAATGGAAAGGCAGACAACCAAGCCACAGATGCTGTTAGAAAAGCAGTATTTCCAGTAATATAAACCCAGGCCATGCATGGAAAAGAAATTAGCACAACCAAATGAAGCAAAATATTCTCAGATGGTATCTGGACCTACCCTCTAGGATTCTATCACCCTTACTGGCTGTATCCTACTTAAGTCACACAGTGGGTTAGATTGCCCTGCTGGCAAAGGGAAGTACAAATTACATGCCCCCTGTAGAGGTCTGTCTTCACTGCCAAATTAATTTGGGCTCTTACTTAATTAGGTGTTACCTCTAACCCGGCTGTCATCCACACACAAAAAAAACAGTCTCTCCTGAGTGTGGTGGTACTGCTATACCTGGGCTACAGGCTTTATACCTGCGGCTATAAGCTAAAGCCCAAGTGTTGCTCACACTCAGGCTGGTAACCTACCCATTTTGCAGTGTTGATTCAGGCTACCCAACCTGAGTGCTGATAGTCTTCCAATGCCTTCCCACAATTCCCTCCCCCTCCTGTGTGCCCAGAATGATAGACAAGTTCTGCCATAGTTCACTGGGAAGAATCATAGTGTGGCTCAGCTCAATGCAGTGCTAAGACCCAAAGGATATGATCCCAGAAATCCTAGTGCCTCACACATGTAATTACAGCACCAGTGTGGATACAGTTGAGTGGAGACACAAGTATGACTTTGCAGTGTGGCCACTCAGATGTTGTTGCTTATCTGAATTAACTCTACAGGGAAGACATACCCTATACATCTGTTGTGGCCCCAGGAGAGGGAAGCTTTAGTTTCCATCATGGGATCAATAGGTGCCCTCCTGGCAGATGCTGCAACAGGGAGAAGTTGAATCAGTTTAGGCAGAGTGAATCTTGAAGCAGTTTTCCACACTGCAACTCCCCTCCTCTCTTCCCCAGCTGGAAGAGGCAGTATGAAACTGGCCAAGCAATGATCAAAATCAAGATATATTTCAACATGGGAAGTGCAAAATAATCTATAAAAGGAGAAGCACATAGCACTCAAAATTGATTATACATATATATGGTACATGGAGCCCAATTGGTTTCAAAAATGAATCTTAACGAAGCTAGAACTATGAGAGGATTCCAGATCAATAACTATCTTCTCAAGTCACATTAGCGATATAAAAGGTTACCATTTGGAACCTGCTCTGCAGCAGAACCTCTCCAAGACAGACAGGCAATACACTTACTTTTTGTGTTATTTTGGCATATGGCAAATGAATAAAAGAGCACAACAGAACCCTGTCACGAGTATGTGACCATTATATTAAAGCCATACCCTAATTCTGAACAATGGGTTTGGGAGAAGAAATTGCTATTCTTTGGGTATCTCTTTTTTCCAGTGGGGCATTTTTTCCAAAACTCTATGAATGTGGGAAAAATTGATTATGTAGACAGATCTAGCTCTCCTTCTGATAGGCACTAATTTCTGGGCATGGTGAGTTAGTGAGATAGAAGAATAGTTCTTAGTAAATCTAAGTACACCTTTGAGAAACATAACTAAAAAAAGAGATTAGAGAATGAGAGAGGCATTTCAGAACACTTCAGCTGAGTGAATCTGCAACTATGTCTTATTTTGACCCAACAGCAGAAACAAATAGAGTAAATGCCAGATGGGTGAGGAGCAATCTTAAGGCAGAAAACAAGCAATACCAAGCACAAAATGCTAGTCCCTGCATAAATGAGATGGAGCAGAAATAACGGCAAGTAGCTAAAAGAGTACTAGCTGTATTTGAAGGAATGAACACTTATGAACTTCCTCAAGGAAAATGTTTCTTAGTACTTACAGACTGTCAGGCTATTGTTTCTTCATTTGGAAGGCCAAGGCTAAACAGCCAACAAGAACAGGAAGACAGGGATTGAAATGTCAAGAGTATGATATGCAATAGTACACAAACATAGAAATGATAATACTGCTGCAAATTTGTGTAAACACTCACTATGGCATAACAACTAGCCCTTCCATGACAAGGGGATAGCTTATTTCAACAACATAGGTTCCTAGGCCCAGCATTTGAGTCAAAGGGCCAAATTCTACCATCCTTACTTAGAATATGTAATAACCCAGTCTGTGAGCACTATCATTGAAACCAACCAGGTCTACTTGTAGACTAAGGGCCTGAACTCACTGACTTCAACAGGGTTTGGATCAGGTCCTGAAGCACTATTCAGTGTGAGCAAGAGTGGCAGAATACACCTCAACATTTACAGATGATTAAACAGGCAACTAAGGACCAGATCCTGCTCCCAGTGAAACCAATGACAGCTCCTATCAGCTTCAATGGGAGCAGGATTGGGCCCAACAGGCGAGTGGGTGTCTAATTTAATTCAGAATTTTAAATATACAAATGGATGGCACTCCTAACAAGAATTCTATAGCACATGCCACAGCATACAAAAAATATTTCACATATTCATAAGGTGTTCTAAAATATACTGGTTGTAGCACACTTCAGTCATCTGGGCAGAATGAAGCCCAAGCAATGATTGTGAGAAAAGGCGTGATTTCCTTAAATGGACAGAGAGATAGAGGAAGTAATAAAATCTTGCAGATTTTGCCTACTGGTTAACCTACAAATAAGATGAGAGACATTACAGATGTTAATCTTACCAACTACTGTGTTGGAAGAAGGGGTAAAAAATTTCATGGACCAGTCAAATGTGATCACAGTATGTTGATAGAAGGAGATAAGTATTCCAGAATTCCTGTGTTAGAAATAGGATCACTTACATCTGGAAATTCAGTTCTTCCTGTACTGGATAATCTATCCATAACATGTGGGATTATATCTCTATTCAAATCAGGCAATTATTCTCTTTTTTATGGTCAAGACAGCTAAATTTGCAAAAGAAATGGTATTTAGAAACAAAATTCCACTACAAAAGCACTAGAGTTTGTACCTATGAAGCCCATTAGGATCAATGTTTTGTAATGCTGGGTATCTGAACTGAACACACAAAAGGGTGGTATGTACATGCAGAGTGCGTTTGGATAGATAGGCCTGGTGATTTGTGATACAGGATTCCTCTATCAGAGGCTTTTGCAATTACTTTTCTCTCCAGTTAATCCTTTGTTATGTGAAAATATATTATATTATATTATTATTATTATTATTATAGAAACTCAGCATCTCATTAATTTGAATGATGGTCATTCTTCCAACCTGATAAACAACAAGAGTAATGACAAAATAGCGAACATTTAATTTGCTTAAAAGTGAGAAGACCATTAAAGACCTTATTAAACTGGGATATTAATCTTCAAATGTTTCATATCCTTTATAGTCCATTTACATTTAAAATGATTCCTTAAGAGCTTATTCTTCCTTCTTTAACTCCCCAGTCATGACTCCAAACTAGCAGAGTCTTTCCATATGACCTAGTCCAACACTGAGTTTACACTGTCTCAGAATTTCAGGATTTGCCTTCACAGCTGAGATTAGTGATCTATTTGTCCAGCTATTACCATATGGTAACTGATGTTTCAGAGGAAGATAAAACAAACAATTGTGCATAGTATCCCTAGCCAGTTAGGTGAAAAATCCATCCTGACCTCAATTAGTAAAATGATAAAATTATCCAGCCCTTTAAGCCCACCACTGTTAGCACATACGCCTCTATCTCCTAATAGATATGGAAATTCAATCAAATTTTGACCACACAACCATCATGTAATCTACACTTCATTTGCTACACATAAAGGGCAAATCCCTGGCCGCACTAAAATCAATGGGAATCCTGTCATTTTACTTCAGTAGAGCCAGGATTTCACGCAAAGACTTTGACTTTTGATTTGAACGGTGGCCGCTGGCAAAAACCTTCAAAAGGCTATAGCATAGCGCACTCTGGTCACTCCTCTTCCCTGCCTCAGACATGGAGCTGAGAAGGGTAACGTAGGAACTGGCTAGACAGGCTCTACTGAAGACTCCTCCACTCTGGGAAAAGTGCAAATGGTGAAGAACAGGGCAGAGGATAGGTCCCACTACATGGAACACTCCCTGCCTGCAATGTGCAGGATCAAGCCCAAACTCTATTGGATAACTTTGTGGGCTCAGCTCTCCACTCTGCCTGAGCATGACTTTCAAGGATTCGGTTCTCAGTACTTTCTGAAATCAGGTTCTTCTAAAGCAGTGGTTCTCAAACTTTTTTTTCGCTGCCCACTTGAAAATTGGTGAGGGTCTCGGCGGACCACTTAATGATCTTTCCAAATGTTGTTTGTACCATTAGCTAACTATTGTAAAGCTCTTTGGATAAGAGCGCTATATAAAAAAAAACCTTAATAAACATTTTTTGTTCTACAAATAAAAGCACACAACTCATATTTTAATATCCGTAGTCTTACCTTTCTAATGCGATGGATGTGCCCTCTCTCCTCTGCTGCGGCAGCCCCCAAGCTGGGGCTGGGAAAGAGGACCGTCTCTCCCCAGCAGCTGGGGAAAGGTGCCACTTTCTCTGGTCGCTGCAGCCCTGCACATCCCAAATTCCCCCCATCCCCTCTTCTCACCCCACTGGCCCCTCCCACCTACCCCCTATTCCCCCCAAGGCCACCACCTCATCTTACATGTGCGTCTTCTCCAGGGTCCAGGCACCTAATTAGTGGAGCCATGCCTGCGCGGCTTCACTAATTAGGTGGGTGGCCCTTCATTCTCTTGTGCGCGGCCGCTCAGGTGCACACCTTTAGAGGGAACTATCCGCGGACCACCTGAATGGAGCTCACGGACCACTGATGGTCCACGGACTACAGTTTGAGAACCTCTGTTCTAAAGTGTCTCAAGTTGGGCACCGAAGAAGTGAGGAATTCCAAATCACTTATTGCTTTTGAAAGATCTTCCCTATCTCTCATAATCAGGGCCTAAAATATTTCTCTCAGCTTTGAATGTTATGATTTTGGGGTTAGTAGTTTCCTTTCCTTTTGTACTGAGTAGTTTAGAAAGAAAAAAAATATTTCATAGGCCCCAATTCCATATGGGTGGACTCTTACCACCACAGTGGAGCGTCCCTGACTTGCCCATTGTGCATTTAATTGCAGGACTGGATCATGGATTTTATCAGAGCTGACATGACAGACCATAGTACTTTGAAAGAGCTGCTGTTCATCATGTAGAATATGCATTTAAGTTTGGTGCACTATGATATAGGCAGCTTTTATATACATCTGGCCTCATTGTCTTCTCATCCTAATGAGACTCAGAAGTTAATCCACTTAAGTCCATGAAGTACTGTAAATAAGATCAGTCAGGTCCATCATATATAGCAAGGGTGGCCAAAATTACTGACCCTCAATCTTCAGAATACAGAAGAATTTCGAAAGCCGGGGTGTGTCTGCTGGGGCTTCTGCCCCATGGAAGGCACCTGCCAGGGCTTGGCACTGAAGCCCCAACCCCTGGCAGGAGTGCCCCATGGGGCTGAAGCCCTGAGATTCCCCTCCCCACTGAGCAGAAGCACCTACTCTATCATCCTGCTGCAAGGCAGAGGTCCTGAGCTTCCCCCTCCCCCCAACAGTCTGGTAGGTGGAGAATGGGAGGGAGGACTTGGGGGCTCTGCAAGCCGCACTTTAGCTGTAAAAGAGCCACATGTGGCTCACAAGCCACAGTTTGGCCACCCTGATATATAGCACAACCTTCCATAAAGTTCAGAGGCCATCATCTTTTCAACTGTGGTAACTTGTTTGGATTTTTAAGTGTGAAGTCACAATATTTACTATGTGGCCACTTTTATTTGTCATTTCTAATTCCCTAACACCTTTCCTATAGTTTCCATTTTTATTGAACATTTTATTTTGGATTATAATTTTTGTTCTTGATTATATGACCATATATATTAAATATTCATCATATAAGTACAATTAAAATGTATAATCCCCAGAGGATGTTTATAACAATTTAAACTACTCTGAATTTAATTAAGGGAGTTAGAGGATTAAAGGCTTAAAATAAAGTTTTAAGGGGTGGCCAATGGGATAAATTTATGTGAACAAAATTATATTTGAGTTTTTATAGGTTTTAGACCAAGAGGAGAAAGGGATTGATAAAAAATAAAGAAGGAGGTATAGCTAAAAATAAAATCCAGGGTTAAAACACCAGTTATACTTACCTTTAGCATGAGTAATTTATGTTAGTCTTTGGAAGACCAGTTTTGACCAATTATACATGGGCCTGATTGTAAATCCATTCAAGACAATGGGAATGTTGTCATTGACTTCAATAGGCTTTAGTTCAAGCCCCATGAGCACAACTTCTGTTTAATATACAGGGCCAAATCCCAGACCCACTGAATTCAAAGCCCAAACTAGTAAATCCAAATGGTTTCTGTACATTATTCTTTTTGTGATATAGATTGTCTAATTCTATTGTGAAAACCGTAAACGTTATGCTAAAAACTTTCATTGTGATGCAGATGTTAGAAGTCCATGAATCATAGACTCATGGACGTGACCTCAATATGTCATCTAGTCCAGTGCCCCCACTCAAGGCAGGACTATGTAATAACTAGACCATTCCTGACAGGTGTTTGTCTCACCTGTTCTTAAAAATTGCCAATTAAGGAGATTCCACAACGTTCCTAGGCAATTTATTCCAGTGCTTAACCACCCTGACAGTCAGGAAGGTTTCCCTAATGTCCAACCTAAACCTCCCTTGGTGCAATTTAAGCCCATTGCTTCTTATCCTAACCTCAGAGGTGAGCAAGAACAATTTTTCACCCTCCTCCTTGAAACAACCTTTTATGTACCTGAAAACTGTTATGTCCCCCCCGCAGGTCTTCTTTTCTCCACACTAAACAGACCCAATTTTTTTAAACCTTTCCTCTTAGGTCAAGGTCTAGATCTTCAATCATTTTTGTTGCTCTCCTCTAACTTTCTGCAATTTGTTCACATCTTTCCTGAAATGTGGTGCCCAGAGCTATACATAATACTCTAGTCTGCACTGATAAGGCCTCAGCTTGAGAGGAAGAATTACTTCTTGTGTCTTGCTTACAACACTCCTGCTAATACATCCCAGAAGGATGTTTGCTCCTTTTGCAACAGTGTTTCATTGTTGACTCATATTTACCTTGTGGTCCACTATAACCCCCGATCCTTTTCTGCAGTACTCCTTCCTAAGCAGCCATTTCCCATTTTGTATGTGTGCAATTGATTGTTCCTTCCTAAGCAGAGTACTTTGCATTTGTCCTTATTGAATTCCATCCTATTTACTTCAGACCATTTCTCCAGTTTGTCCAGATCATTTTGAATTCTACTCCGATACTCCAAAGCACTTGCACTCCCTCCCAGCTTGGTATTGTCTGAAAACTTTAAGTATACCCTATGCCATTATAAATCATCGATGAAAATATTGAACAGAACTGAACGTAGGACCAACCCCTGCAGGACCCCACTTGATATGCCCTTCCAGCTCGACTGTGAACCACTGATAACTACTCTCTGGGAATGGTTTTCCAAACAGTTATGCATCCACCTTATAGTAGCTCCATCTAGGAATGTGCACTTCTGTACAGAGAAGACACACTGGGGGTATGTTTACACCACCATGTAAATCTGGACTCAGGCTTGAGCCCAAACCCCCACTTCTGTCTATACACACATCTGTCAGATTTGGGCTCAGATCTAGGGTCCCAGGATGCTGTTGAGGTGGAAGGTCCAAACCCGAGTAAAGCTGGGATCCAGGGTTCAAGCCTTATTGCTTTGCATTGTAGATGTAGTGCCCACCCCCGCAAACTCAGGGACTGGGAGTTTGCCAAAAGTATCCCATGGGCCAACTTCCTTTAGCCTCTCTATCCCAAGAATCTCCCATTGACTTCAGTGAAAATGGAAGCAACTCCACCCCCCCAGTGTACTGCAGCAGCTCAGTGAGTCAGCATTAAACCCTTCCATTTCTTCTGACCACCGAGGTGCAAACACAACACCAGAGAGCTGTCTGTGTTTGCAATGGAGACTGAACAGAAGCAGCCTTTTGCAAAGCATGCTGCTTCATAGTCACAGGAGCACAGCCAGATTTTGGTAAATCTCTTGTGAGGCCAGCAAAACAGTGGACTTTAATAAGAGTACCAGGAATGATCATGCATCCCACAAATAGCAAAGCAGCGGGAAACGTTACAAATTTACTGGACAGGTGACCAGAGCAGAGAGCAAATGAAGCAGCTCAAGACGGAGCACAAGAAAACCAGGGACCACAACCACACCTTGCCATCATCATGCTTATTTTATGATGAGTTTGACTAGCTACTGGAGCTTGTGCTGAGAGCGGAGCCAATGGTGGTGCATGATGATCTGGTCGGTTGGGATGGCAACCTGCTGGTCCCAGAATCCCACATGGGAACCAGCAGCAGGCACCAAGTTAGGACAGTGAAGTCACTCTGTTACTGAAGCCAAACTGAGAGGCTGTACTTGAAAGAGGTTTTTGATGCCTCCCCTGAGGAAGAGCAGATGACACAGAAGGGACAGAAGCCTCCCCTCAGTTCAGTAAATTTCTGGCTCCATTTTAATATTTAATACAGTAATGGGAGGGATTTCCATTTTATGAGCCAAGGCAAAAGTAAAAAAGTCCCAGCAAGCAGTGTGTATCCACTAGTGGTGGATTATATCCCAGTAGCTTGGCTCCTTCCTTTCACCACCCCCCACCACATGCAGTTCAAAAACAGGAGCCAGGAAATGCAAACAGTAAACACACCTTGAAAGTGAATTTTCCCTTCAGAAGGCAGATTTTTGTGATGGCATTCCTGTTTCTTAAAAATAACCTGACATTGCTGTGCCCGTAAGTATGCCACTCTGTAACCACTCACTGGTGTAACAAGGCACCTAGACACAGGGGGAGATGGAAGTGTTTTCCATTTACAAATCTAGTCCATTTCAGTTAAAGGGTGGCTGTAGGTGATGAAATCATTTGTCCCAAATTCAACTTTTCCCAAAAACATTTCCAGAAGGGTGGCACAGGGTGGGGGGAGGGTGGGTAAGGAGGAGGTCTATGGAGTTGTGGGTGTTTGCATACATGCAGCCATAACAGGCTAAGCCATATGGAACCTAATGCATCATCCTGTTGATTCCCTCATGAATTCTGACCCAATTCCCAGGTCCTGATAGCTGCAAAATCTGCTAGAAGCAGCAACTCTAGATAGGTAGTCACATTTCAGGGAAGGGCTGAATTGTATTTTGCAGGGCCACCTTGGTAACTCACCAGCGCCCTCCACTTGTAGATATGCTGTTCAGTCATTATGTGTTTGATTACTTTGGTTGCACACACTGCCAGTTTCCCAGTGGCAGCTTGGAATAACATCTCCAACTAGAGACCACAAGAACAGTTATGTCCTCCAAATTGTGGAAGGCCTGAAGTGCTAGAAAAAGCTTGTGTAGCGTGGCCACTGATGGCATCCTCCTAAACCCAAGTAGTCCTGCAATTCTCAGAAAACTAAAAATATCTTTGAATTTTTAAACTTGCCCTTGTCTCTGCACTTTTTGCTACAATTAACCAGATTGTGTCCAGAGAGCTTCTGTTATCTGAAGTATCCCTCACAAGATATTGAAGTAACCTTGTGTCCTTGAAATTCCACAAGGATTTTTTCTGTGTTCCTGCACTGAGCTATTTGAGACATTAGCTCTGTGTCTTGTCCTATTCCAGGCCCCTTGACCGCTACTGGCTGCAGTACCTCTACAGCGCGCGCGCATGCACACACACACACACACACACACACACACACACCTTGGCCAACATACCTTCTTGGACCATTCCAAGAGGAAGCATTTCCATGATGAACTTATAGTTGAATTCTGGACATGGCCAATAAGCAGGTCCAGTATCAAAGAGGGACTTCTGGCTAGAGGAAAGGCATAGTGAGAGATAAGAAAAGCTGGGCAGACCACCTAAGCCTGAGGACAGGGTTTCTGTGCAGGAGCAAGCACTTGCTTTGCCATTCTTGGAACAGGGACTGCAGCTAAGGGAGGAGGACAGAGCTCAGCAGAAAGAGCCGAGCTGCTGCTATCACTAATGATAGCAAGAGTACCGGCTCCTGCTGCATCACTCACACCATAGCCTGAGTCCCCTGCACATTACCCTGTGATGCAGTCCAGAAACAGACTGAGAAATTCCATGGCTGGGTGGCCCATGTAATCGGGTTCCATGAGTGGCTAGGCAGGGCAACCTTGTCCCATGCAGTCTTCTATATTGACCCCCTCCCCCCATGTGGGGATGTAAAGTTCCATGAGAGGGTAAGGGTCACGATGGGACACTTGCCTGGCAATAAATCATGGCCTTATGTAAGGCCCCCTGGTGGTTATATAAGATGAGGCCTTATGTAAGGCCCCCTGGTGGTTATATAAGATGAGGCCTTATGTAAGGAACAATTGAACCAATCGGTGTGGGGCTATACATGTGATAAACACATGATTCTCCTTCTTGTCCAATTGGTAGATGTGTAATTATAGCCTAATTGTGTTATGTAATGTTAAGAAAGACTATAAAAGAAAGCTTGTAATAAACAGAGTTGGAGTCAGCTTGCAACCACATTGGTCGTGTGCTTTATCCGCTCCCCACACCCCCATGCCAAGTCCACAGCAAAAGGGGGAAAGAACAGTAGGCCAGGGGACATGCTATGGTAGGGAGTTTGTCTTGTACATGGTTTCACTGTTTGCACTTGTTCATGCACCTTATATTTTTCCCCCAGCAAGATTCTTACAGATGTGGTAATAATGTATGTTTACCATACATATTTGATTAAATAAAAAATTTTATTTCTAAATTTGATTGTATGAAGTGATGCAGTGGTAACAATGTGTATTTAAAGCAATAAAGATGAACATGGTCAGGGACAATTGAGAATTAATATACAAATACTATTCCTCAATTATCTATACCAATACATTCTTCAATCACTTTCTTACATAAGACCATTCTGTGATTCCCCTTCCCCCATTTCATAATGGGTCATGTCACTCATAAGTACACTGCATGGCAATTAACTCCCCACTCCAAGAGTGGAACTGCTCCCCCATAATCCATCAGCCCCCATACACCACCCACAAGTACATTCATAGGGATACTATTCCCCTTCTTCCATTGGGCTATACAAGCATAAAGTGGGAGCATGAAGCATCCCTGACTTCTGTTGTGGGGTGCACCCAGCTCCAGCTGTGGTAGGTATACTTTCTGGCTGTCATAGGTCCATTCATGGTTCACAAAGCTTGTGAAGAGCACAGTAAGCCACAGTGATACAGATGGTCATGATATCTGTCTTATTGCAATTGATTTTCAGTCCAATTTGCTAGCTGAATGCGTTGAGTCGAGTTGTTTTTTCTTGTATATGGTGTTGGGTATGTGATAGGAGAGCGAGATCATCTGTGAAGTCCAGGTCTTCAAGGGATGAGAAGGATGTCCATTTAATGCCTCTTGGCATGTCTTCTGTTGTATGCTGTATTACCCAGTCGATGGCAATGTTGAAAAGGATTGCAGACACCTCTGACATTCTCCTGTTTCGACTTCAAAATTGATCAACACTGCATGTAAAGTTGAAATAAAAGCTTTTGATGATGTTGATTATACGGAGAGGGATTCTATATGCCCGCAGAATGTGCCATAGCATGCACAGGACCAGACTATCTAAAGCATTCTTAAAGTCTATGAAGTTTATGTAGAGTTGCCATTGCCATTCTAAGTTTTGTTCTATTAGGTTTCGTAGAGTGATGATCTGGTCTGTGCATCCACGCCCTTTCCGAAAGCCGGCTTGCTCTTTTCTGAGAATGCTATCAACTGCCTCTGATATATGCTGGACTATGATCTTGCACAATACTTTGCTTGGCACAGATAAAAGTGTGATACCACGCCAGTTACTACCAAAGAAAGGAACTCTCTGATTGTATCTTCACTATAACCCCATTGGTCAACTCATCTGGCACTTGAGATGTGGTATTAAAGGCTTTATTGGCACTTGTCTGCGATGACCCACATAACTCACAAGCGGAAAAAACTGTGGTCATCACAAACTCATACATAAGACTTTCTTTGAACCACATTGAAATACCATGCATTGTTTCTCTAATATTATGTATGTACACATACCACACACACACAATGCATTATTTAACCCTTGTCTGTTTATAACTTTAATAAAGAATGAATTTTTTTAAGTGATTGCATTAAGTAACCTCCATATATAACTACATTTTAAAATAGGAAACTTGGCCTTGTAGCTGCCCCTTTTTGGCTTGATACATGTTTCTGGTCAAATCAGTGGCAAAACTCTCATGTAATCTAGTGAAAGCAGAATTGGGCCCTCACAAGATACACAATTTCATTTAATTCTTTGCCTTTGTCAATTACACCTCTCTGCTGCCTGTAAATTTCTAGCATTGCAGCTTCTTCCATTAGCAGCATTCACACACACGTTTTACCCAAGTGACATGATTCAAACTGCTCACACTCTTTAGTGTGAAAGTTTACAGACACACATTTCCTACCTGACTACAGAATGTGGTCCTTGATTTTTTCCAACAAAACTATATTTGAGTCAAAGGGCAATTTCCGGAGCTTAGTACAGTATCAAATGATGGCCTAGCAGTTTTCATGCATTCACTCTAGTGCTCCCAGAAGGGCTCTGAGACAGGAACTCATGTTAAGCTGCTTTATTGAAAGACCTTGGGGGGGGGGGGGGGGGGAGAATACAGCAGACAAAACAGCCACAGGTCTAAGCAAAATGTGTCATAAGCCCCTCAAGACTGTAGCAGGATGTCATCAGTAGACTTTACCTACATTAGAACTTACTGTACAAGCCTAATGACTTTCCAGCTGTGCTAATGCTGCTGCCTACTGCCACATCCAGCTGCAGATGTACTTAAAGATCACTAAATACTTAAAGAATAATATATTCAGAATACTCCCTATATAAAATTAGGTACCACTTAGGTTTCGTGCAACAAATGATTTAAATTAATGCAGCTTTTGGTATTCACATATTTGCACTTTTCTCCCAGTCTATAAATTAATTCTATTTGTCCTAACAGAAAGTTTAAGCAATATCATAGTTGACTTTTTTTATGGTAAAACACGTACCCTGTCATATGGAAGATTTTAAAAGTTAGGTTAAAATCATATTATTCAGATGGGAATTATAAATTTTTAAGGTAACTGTCAATTGAGATCAGAAAGGAGTAAGGAAAAGTTGTGTCTATTACATACAGTAGAGGTATATGAGTTAGGGGTCTATTGATCCTCCCTTTACTGCAAATATGAAATCTCCTGTATATTTGATGGGATTGATGTGCTTCACCAAGGAAAGAACAGTCCCTTTAGAATGTTGCCTTAAAATAATTTACAAAGGGCCTGATCCTGCAAAGGGCTAAGTGTCCTTGATTCCTACTGACTTTAGAAGTCAATGCTCAGTTCATTGGCTTCAATCAGCTTGAATTAAGGGTGCTCAGCACCTTCCAGAAAGTGCTTAGGCTCTTGCATGATCGAGAGCTTTGGGAGAAAGGTTTCTATATTGGGGCTTTGACTATTTTTTCTGGAAGGAGAATTTAAGTGGGGATGGTCAAGTGGGCACAGGTCATGCCCCAGTTTACTGTTTGTAGTTAGGGGATTACCTTAGGAAGTTCTACACATCCCCTTTGTTTGTTAAAATGGTTTAACATCCCTCTTTGTTTGTGTTTGTTTCTATGAAGAGAGTTTCCAAAAATATTTTTACATCAAAATATGGACAAATTACATTTGAGCAGGATAAAAAGCTGTGATGCAAGCCAATCATCAAACCAAACCAGGAAATTCAGAGCTAAGTGTGATCCTATAATTAACTCCCATAGCTGTGAGAAAACAAATCAACACATTGATGTAAATCATAGCCCTAATTCTGCACCCATCAGCTTCAGAAGGGGCAAGATTGGACCTAAAGGGCCTACTCACAATAGTGCTGTGCATCTGTCAGTCTCACTGAAGTAAATGGGAACCATGGGGCTCAGCATCAGGTCATATTTTTGCTCATAATATTGATTAAAGTAGTATTCAAGTAAAGTAGAATAAAGTAGAATTCAAGTTTTAGTGTGACTTCCAGTTTCACACTGGATACAGGGTTTTTTGGGCTATTAAGACATTCTGGGTCAACTCCTGTAATCCTTACTCAGTTTCCACCTAGTCTCTACCCAGGGAAACAACTACTGATTTCACTGGTTGCCTAATAAGGACAGTGTGAAACAAACAGCTCAGGATCTGGCCATGAACCCAGGCAATATTTCAGGTAACTGGTTTCATAATTATAATATAAAGCAATGTTCCTTCATTTTATTCTTTAGAATATATCTTTAGGGCCTGATTCTACATTACCTTGCACTATGTGTGGTAATTCACCCTGGTACAAAGTGAGGGCACAGTGCTACCATTCTGACTTGGCAGCTTTTTACACATTTGTGCGGATGCAAATAACTAGCATGATGCAGAGCAATGGAGAATCAGGCCTGCAGTTGTTATGAAGAACACACTGGTCATAGAATAATCTGTCAAAGTCGTTATAAATAAAACTATTTCCAAAGTATTTCATTGCTGGGGAAATTTCGTTCCCATCATACATGGTTGTTCTGTGATTTGATTAACCTGGATTTGCCTATGAAAAAGTTAGAGCTAGCTAAAAGAGGTTAAGGATTGTCTGTCAAATGGGTAATATTAGTTACTATGTCAAATTAAAAGGACTATTTTGATCATTTTTTACTGAAATCAGAGTTGATATGAATTTTCTGTGTACCCTCTTGTTCACTTTCTTTCTGGTTCACTGTAAAGTTGTTTTAGAGTTTTTGAACAAGTGTATCATCCTTTGGAGGACACATGTATATAATTCAAAGCCCACACATGGGCCCAATCTATTGAGAATTAGGAGTTTTTCAGAGAATGCACTCTCAGACCTGTTATAATAATTGGACCTCCAAATTTACCCTATGTTAATAAGTTTTTCCAATAACCTATAACAAGAAATCTTAATGAAAAGTCACTCAAGTTGCTTTCAATAATAAATGTTCTAAACAGGTGCAAAAATGTCAGACACAAAAAAATAAGTTACTCCCAACAACAAAAAAGAGTCACATTAATGTAATTCAAAGACTATTTTGAAATCATGCTTGGTAGAAACAGAAAATACAAGAAATTGGAAATTAATAATAGAAATTGGTATGGTGTCTATTAGGCCTAACTGGTGAACAAAATACTAAAGGGAAAATGGGCTATTCCACCCATCGCTTCCTTTTTGGATCCTTTAAAAAGGAAAGGATTTTGTGGGAAATTAAAAAAAAAAAAAAAAGATAGGAAAACAAGAGAACAGATGAAGGCTACTAAAGTTACCTTTACCATCATGGCTGCCATGCCTACCATCTCCTAGGACCCCAGACCTTCATCATCCAAAAAAAAATAAAAAAATAAAAAAAATCCTAACTAGACTATGCCAGATAAAGGACCTAGATACCACTACTACCTCTACCAGCACCAGCTAAATCCTAAACACAGCCTAAAAGAAATGAAATCAAACTGCAGCAGCAGCAACCACTCCAGTTCATTTATATTGAATTTCTTTTCCCCAAAAGAACCAACATACATGAAAGCAGAATCAGGGCACGCATGTCAAAAATACACTAGATAAATCACAAATGGAAAACATAAGCCTGTTGCAGATTCAGGAACTCGGGCTCATGCAGTTCAGAGGCCCGCAGATATTTTTGATCAGGTCCTAAATGTTGTTTGCTTGACATATTGTAACCCACTGTCAGCAATGTGTAACATGTTTAGGATTTTTTTTTGCAAAGGCTCACAGATCCTGCATTAATAAAAAGCAAATGCCCAGGAAAAAAAAATACTGCTCCTGAAACTTGAGCACCAGACATTTGGAAAAATCTTAAAAGAAAGAATATCAGGCCAAAGTTCCTGCTCTAGAACAAGGCCCTGTGCCAGATTCTGCTCCTACATACTGGGCTGTGAGTCTAGAGTACCTCCATGATTTACAGGAGACCGTGAAGCTCTGGCCCACAGTATTCTACCTTAGAATTTTTTTGGTCTTGTGCGGCTGTAACGAACATGTGGCCTGACTCTCCTGTTTTATGCCCATATGGTTCCACTGACTTAAATGGAGTCAGTCACATTGGCCAAAGACTGATGTAACATGGTGAGAAACAGGCTCATAGAACTGCAACAATTCCAACCATCAGATCTCAGGAAAAGGTACAGTCTTCAAGCTTTTCCTCAGTCAAGCATTTCCTCAATTCCTTTGTTTGGCTGAGTCTAGAATCTCCCAGTTTCTGAGTCCTCTCAAGTCTAAACCATAGATACTTCAGTCACTTTATGCACTCTACATGCAAACTAAAGGGTTGCTGAACAGTCCTCTCTTACAGGTACTCCTCGGTTCATGCAAGTTTTCTTTCAAGCTCATATGTGCAGAAAGGTTCTTTATTTCAGCTTTGTTTAAGTTACACGAACTTTGAAGCAGAGAAAGAACTCAAACCATTTTGAAGGCTCATATAAACCATATATAGCAGTTACATCACAATCATAATAACCTGAAACCACATGAAAAAGTGTTTCCACTTCTATTAACCCACAGCAAAATTACTTCTCATTGGATCACTGGATGGCAATCTCATAGTCTCTGCTACATTGAATATCAACGTCACTTTTGTTATTTTCCATTCATAAAAAATTAGGGCCAGATTCCACCTCCCACTTATATGGGTGTACAATAGGGTTGAGAGGAACATGAAAAGCTTCTTCTTGCATGGCCAACATCTGGGCTAGGCAGAATCACAGTCTGCCAATGGGGTCAGGGACTGTACAGGAAGAGGCAGGGCTCCCCATCATGGAGCAGGATCAACATGTAGCCAGCAGGCTGCATCCCATGAAGAGAGGTGGCATAGGGCATGTTCTTCTGCATGCTGGGGCATTATGGGGCTACCCCTATTAGAACTGGTCAAAATTTGTTTTTTTTCCTGAAAAAAAAAAAAAACAATTTTTTTGACTTTTCATTGAAAACCTCACAAAAACCAAACATTTCAGCTAAAAACTGCCAATCCTGACCCCCAAATTCGTTTTAGAGACAATATTTTTGGTTTTACCAAAAAATCCTGAAAGTTTGAGGAAAACAGATCCTTCCTGCTAATATTTTTGTTCTGTTACAATCCCAGTTTTCCACAAAAAAAGTTGGATTGAAAATTGCGGACCAGCCCTACCCCTTGCTTCTTAACTAGCACATAACTGTACCATTGGCCAAGCAAACATTTATTTTTTTCCACTTCTAGTTTGTGACATAGTGCTAAGAGTTGCACCAAATAGGTGTATAAGAAGAGATCATGTCCCCTATGTATAGAGCCAAAATACTAGGGACACAAATTGCGTTTTTAATCTTGTTTTGATGTGATGCAGTGCCTACCTACATAGCAACCTATATGTACCTGATATATTGGGTCAGAACACAAACTCAATTTTCTTCAAAAAGTCATTGTTATGGGATGCTCCACTTACCACTGGTCTGGCGCCTCCTCTTGGTCACTCTGGGGATTGGCTCTCAAGGTAGACACTCCCTTCCATACTATCATTCTGACTCTCCCTGTGGCCTGCAGCGCCTCCCTCACTCCAGAACCCTCAGCTTTTCTTCATGACTTAGCCCTCCAGCTAGGTCACTCAGAGTTCCCCCTTCTGGGGTACAGTCCACCAGCAGTCCTAGGCAGTCTTCCCATTCACTGCCTCAGGTCTACAACACACCCTCAGTGGCTGGTACAGGAACCCACGCCCACCCTCTTCTCCAAGTTCCAGTCCATGGACTCTCAGCTCAGCAGTTCTGGGCTTCCTCTCTGCTTCTTCCTTGCACTGCTTCCTACCACACTGGTTTTCTCTTTGGGAGTACCAGCTCCAAGAACCCTCCTCCCTCTTCTCAGGGAGGGAGTGAGTGAGTGAGTGACTGACTGCAACTGCAGCTGCTGCTGCCTCTCTTCCAGCAGCTCCCAAACACATGTCCTTCTTCCTAAGGAGCAATTGCCCTTTCACAGCCACCAAGTCTGTAGCCTGCTATCTGGTTTATAGGCCCCACCTTGTTCCTGCACAGGTGAACCGCCCTCTAATTAGCTGCCTCCAGTCTAAAGCTTCCCCCTTTGCAGCCTAATTAGCTGATTGGGATAAATAGAGTCATATTCTGCTCTCACTTAAACCTGTGCATTGACTCCAAAGAAGTTGCATAAGAGCAAAATTTAGCCCCTATTGTCTCAAGGAGTAATAGAGAGGGGTGCATCTGAAAAAGTTTACAGCTTCAGAAATTATCCTAAATCTTGAATGCTTTGTGAAAAGACATATGAATATATTGGGTCTGCAAATGTGAGCTGGAAGTTTCATCAGAATTGGCTCATACTTAAAACTTCTGGTTGGACCAGAACTCAGATGTGGAGAGAAGTTTCAGGAGTAAAATATAAAGAAAATATGTTGATTTTTTTTTTTTTTTTTTTTTTTTTGAGATTCAGAAAGGAGGGGTGAGTTTTGAGCTGGTCGGGATGATGTTTTTTCTCATTTGACTCTAATATTTATTTTGCAGAGAGCCAGAAAATAATGTGCATAGCATGAAATTGTGGTTTGGGGGGAAGCTGAAACCTCAATCACTCAAATTGTGATTGTTTTAGAATAAAACTGTTGTGTTGGAGGAGCCTGCTGACCTTTTTGCCATGAGGGTCAGTGTCACTATTATTATAATTATTAATTATTGTTATTTGTGTAGTGACCCCTTTGTGACAGGCACTATACAAAACACAGAACAAAAAGATAGTCCCTGTCCCACAGAGCTCTGTAATGTGATCACAGGGAGTGGGACAGAAAAATGAATTGGAAAAATAGCAGCGCAGAATGATGGGTTGGATGAAGGCACCATGGTTACCACTCTGATGTACAAAGTTTCTGAATTCTCCTTACTGGGAAGGTGAGAGCCTCTTTAATACACAACCTAGTGAGGGCCATGTGGGCGAAGTAAAGCCCATTTTAGCCGCCTGGGGTGCCAACACCACCACTATAATCTGTGCTTTTCAGAGGTTAGTAATCATTCAGTAATAACTTTTAGTGTGGGAGAAAGTTGGTTAGTTAGCTTCTCAGTTTTACTTTCTAAACTGAACACTGAAAAGCAGCCAATTGTGCCTTCCATCAAACAAACAAACAAACAAAAAGGTCTATCTAAAAAAAATGTAAGCCAGCAGGAAGCCTGACGTAGTAGAACAGAAAGAAAAGTTCCACCAGGCTGTCATTCCACTTGTCAGTCTGGTTGATACATGGTGACAGAGGTAGGAACAGAGAGCCAGATTTTCAACTAGTGTAAATTAGTATCATTCTATTGATTTGAATAGAGCTACAGCAATTCATACCAGCTGAGGCTCCTGCCCTCAGAATGAAAAAGTCTATTTTTTCTTCCTGACTAGTGTTTTTAATTGCAGGTACGTTGGCCTTGCTTCTCCCTCCGAGTAGCAGGAGAATGTTTGTTGTGGGTCTAGATGACTCATTTATCTCCACTGCTGATGGAAGCCATAGTTCCTGGTGTAAATCCATAATGCATATGTGTACGTGTCAAAGTCTGCTAGGTTATAAGAAGACCATTTGAGTTGATAAAGTAAACAGTTTGCAAAACCTGTGAATCAGTACAGGTCAATGCAGTTCCAGTAATTATTCTAGTTCTGTGCATCATTATGAGTGCCTTTGGATTTTAATATAGACTAAAAAACACCCCAAAAGGAAAGAACACTGCTGCTTAGCCAAAGCAAAACTTTAGCAATTCTGCTGTGGTTATGCTCCTGGAAGATCTTAATGCAATTAAAGCTCCTTCATTCTCAGTAATGGAATAGCCTGCAGTTTGGAAAGCAGCTGCTTGTTCTGAATGAAGGAGTGTGGCAGACATTCATCAACGTGTCAGACTTTAGTGAATGATACAGAGCCAGATTCCACTTTCAAGATTTGTTTGACTGGGAGCAGAAGGTGCTTGGTACCATTCAGGATCAGGCCCTAGATCCGCCCGGGCTATGTAATTTCCCTGCTATGTTTTCAGTCTCTTACAGATGGCTGACAGACTGGCCAAAAAAAACCAAAAACCAACCCTGAGCTGGTGTTTTCATTGGAGCTATTGAGTAACAGATGCACATTTGTCAGCAAACCACTCTTTTGAATAATTTCTAAACATTAAAACAGTGACACTGAAAATAATAAAAAAAGAACTCAGCCCCTACATAGCTTAAGCCTGCTCTAAAATAGATGAAAAAGCCCTTTCTTGGGCTTCAGTGTAGCAACAATGCAGTTGAGGCCAACATTGTCAAATCTGGGGCTGGGATTTTCAAAGGACCCTAAGGGAGCAAGACACCCAACCCCCATTACATTTGTGTGTTTTGAACTAACTCCCTTATTGCCTTTGGGTATGTCTACACTACGAGAGTAGTTCGATTTTAGTTAAATCGAATATGTGGAGTCGATATTACAAAGTCGAACGTGTGTGTCCACACTAAGGACAGTAATTCGACTTTGTCAGTCCACACTAACGGGGCAAGCGTCGACATTGGAAGCGGTGCACTGTGGGCAGCTATCCCACAGTTCCCGCAGTCCCCGCTGCCCATTGGAATTCTGGGTCGAGCCGCCATTGCCTTCTGGGTAAAAAAATGTGTCGAGGGTGCTTTTGGGTAACTGTCGTCATCCAACCGTCACTCCCGCCCTCCCTCCCTGAAAGCGCCGGCGGGAAATCAGTTCGCGCACTTTTCTGGTCAGTGACAGCGCGGACGCCACAGCACTGCGAGCATGGATCCCGCTGTGACCATCGCTGCAGTTGTGGCCGTTGTCAACGCATCGCAGCTCATCATCGACCTTTCACTGAGGCAGATAGAGAGAAATCAGGCGAGGAGGCTACGGCACCGGGGTCAGGACCTGAACTCCGAGAGTAGCACACGCCTGTCTGAAACCACGACACCCAGTGCCGAGGACATCACGGTGGCAATGGGTCTTGTGGATACTGTGGAACGGCGATTCTGGGCCCGTGAAACAAGCACGGACTGGTGGGACCGCATAGTGCTTCAGGTCTGGGATGAATCCCAGTGGCTGCGAAACTTTCGCATGCGGAAGGGGACTTTCCTCGAACTTTGTGAGTTGCTGTCCCCTGCCCTGAAGCGCAAGGACACCCGGATGCGAGCAGCCCTGACTGTCCAGAAGCGAGTGGCCATAGCCCTCTGGAAGCTCGCAACGCCGGACAGCTACCGGTCAGTCGCGAACCAGTTTGGCGTGGGCAAGTCTACCGTGGGGGTTGTTGTCATGCAAGTAGCCAAGGCAATCGTGAAGGTACTGCTGTCAAAGGTAGTGACCCTGGGAAACGCGCAGGCCATCATAGATGGCTTCGCCGCGATGGGATTCCCAAACTGCGGTGGGGCTATAGATGGGACTCACATCCCTATCCTGGGACCGGACCACCAGGCCAGCCAGTACATCAACCGAAAGGGCTACTTTTCAATGGTGCTGCAAGCACTGGTGGACCATAAGGGACGTTTTACTAACATCAACGTTGGATGGCCGGGCAAGGTTCATGACGCTCGCGTGTTCAGGAACTCTGGTCTGTTTAGAAGGCTGCAGGAAGGTATTTACTTCCCGGACCACAAAATAACTCTTGGGGATGTGGAGATGCCTACAGTGATCCTCGGGGACCCAGCATACCCGCTAATGCCCTGGCTCATGAAGCCCTATACTGGCGCCCTGGACACAGAAAAAGAACTGTTCAACTACCGGCTCAGCAAGTGCAGAATGGTGGTGGAGTGTGCTTTTGGCCGTCTCAAGGGGAGATGGAGAAGCTTACTGACTCGCTGTGATCTCAGCGAAACCAATATCCCCATTGTTATTGCAGCTTGCTGTGTGCTCCACAATCTCTGTGAGAGCAAGGGGGAGACCTTTATGGTGGGGTGGGAGGTTGAGGCAAATCGCCTGGCTGCTGATTACTCCCAGCCAGACAGCCGGGAGATTAGAAGAGCCCAGCGGGACGCACTGTGCATCCGGGAGGCTTTGAAAGACAGTTTCCAGACTGAGCAGGGTCACCAGTGAATTTTAAGTTTGTGGACTCAGAACCTGAACTTGCCACCGTTTCTTTACCCAGTTACCGTTGACTATCCTCTCCAGTTACATACCCCCTTCACCCCCTTCCCAAAAAATAAAATCTGTTCTGTTTTGTTAATGAACACCGTTGTCTTTATTACTGTTTTCGCGGGAATGTTTTAAACCTGGGACGCAGACTGTGGCGGGGTGCGGGTTTACTGTTGTGATGCAAATGATGCTTCTAAACTCCAGGAATGACGGGTTCCGCAGTGGTGGACTGGTTGTTTCAACAGAGCCTGCCAGCCCTCCTGGGCGGGACAGCGTGTATGTGTCGGCTATGTGACTGTCTGGCAGGGGGAGGAGGGTTACAGCTCCCCTGCTGCGGGGCTCTGTGATGCATTAGATCTGTAACTGCCCTCCCCCGCCACAAAGTCACAGAGCAACCCCCCCCCCCCCAGAACACGAAAACCACCTCCCAGATTGAACAGGGTCACTAGTCACTGCACTGGGTATGTGTCCTGATCCTGGACCTGACCCCGCCTCTGTACCCTGGTAAAGGTGACTGTCCTGTCCAATTACCATGCCCCTTCCCCTCGTTCAGACAGACTCTCCTCCAAAATAAAATCATGGAAACAGTAATTAACAGAAACGAATATTTTATTATGAACCACACATGAAACGTGGGGGTTGAAACTTGCACGGGGGCTTCTGTGAGGTGTGTAGGAAAGGACTTTTAAAATTTTGGGGAATGAGAGCCTTCTAGTGCTAGAGCAGTCTGCAGGGGTTGACTGAAAGTTTTAACGGCCCTTGCCGCCCCTCCTTCTTTGTACTTTGGGTGAGGGGGGTGTGGGACTTGGTGGCGGGGGAGGGCGGTTAGAGATAGACCGCAGCGGGGCTCTGTCCTCCTGCCTCCGGTCTTGCAGAACATCCACAAGGCGCCGGAGCGTGTCCGTTTGCTCCCTCAGAAGTCCAAGCAGCTTTTCAGTAGCCTGCTGGTCCTCCTGACGCCACCTCTCCTCCCGTTCCATGACTGCTCGGTGCATTTGGGACAAGTTCTCCCTCCACTGTGTCTGCTGGGCTGCCTGGGCTCGGGAACAGCTCATTAGTTCTGAGAACATGTCCTCCCGCGTCTTCTTCTTCCTCCTCCTAATCTGCGCTAGCCTCTGGGAGTGTGCTGACAGGCTGGGTTGGGAGACAGTCGCAGATGTGTCTGTGTGAATGGGAAAAATGGAGTGAATTCCTGAGACAGATAAATGAAGTTGTGTACAAAGAACCTAGTCTTTCTCTGTGAACAAGACCATGCACTGCACCTCTCACATGCGCACTCAGGACAAGGTCGAATTTTCGGCCATCGCCTTCAGTGCCTGGGGTCCTGCAGTGGTCTTGCAGTTATCTGAGAAGCGTGGCAGGACACCTGAACTTCTGTAGCGTGCAATCATGGTAAGCCGTAGACTTCTGGCTGCTTAAAACTGTACTAGTAGCACTGGCCTCCTTTCACATTGAAAGCAATGCCAGTCTCTGCTGCCAGCAATCAGGACAGCATGAACTATGCCCCTGTCCCACCCCCTCGCGGCTGTTCCAGGGAAAGATCCCTGTATGCTGCCCCTCTCCCTCCACCGCGTGGCTGTAAAGCAGTCCCAATACTAACATTCCCCTCCCTAATTCAAAGCAGGGCGTAATGAGCGACATCACCCTGCTGAGGATCTCGGAGTCCCAGAGGGAAAGGATGTTTCGAGAAAGCCTTCAGAAACCAGGGCCGTTTGCCGCTATGCTCTGCAGGGCAATGATACCAGACTATCTGATGGTGTCGTGGCGCGGTAACGTGTCCTACCACGGAGGGCCCAATAAGATCGCCCTACCCAGGAACCTGATGAACAGGCTGGAAATGTACCTTCTTGAGACCTACGAGGAGTTCTCCTATGAGGATTTCGCCTCCATCCCCGGCCATATTGACCGGATTTTCGCGTAGGTGCACTGGGACTAAAGAGTGGAGCGTCTTGGGCAGCATAATCATGACTTACCGGACATTGTAAAAAAAATTTTAAATACTTGGGACTAAATTGTGAAGAGCCTAAGGCAGACAAATCATGAAAAACCCTTTGTTACGATTGTAAATATTCCAGTTTTTTTGCAGTTAATTGTTTACATGTTTAAGCACTTTAATAAACAGCCATTGTTAATATTATAAATATTCTAGTTCTTGTAAAAATAAATGTTTAGATATTTAAAGCACTCACTGCTTGATCCTTCCCCTGATTCTGTCTCCGGGGTAAGGGATGGGGACGGTTGGTAGGGGATCTCGGTAAGGGTGATGAAGAGCTCCTGGCTGTCGGGGAAATCAGCGGTGCCAGCGCTGTCGACTGCCTCGTCCTCCTCATCTCCTTCTTCATCTTCCCCGTCCGCTAACATGTCCGACGAGGAACCTGCCGCGGACAATATCCCATCCTCAGAGTCCACGGTCAGTGGTGGGGTAGTGGTGGCGGCCGCACCTAGGATGGAATGCAGTGCCTCGTAGAAACGGGATGTGTGGGGATGGGATCCGGAGCGTCCGTTTGCCTCTTTGGTTTTTTGGTAGCCTTGTCTCAGCTCCTTGATTTTCACGCGGCACTGCGTTGCATCCCGGCTGTATCCTCTCTCTGCCATGGCTTTAGAGATCTTCTCGTAGATCTTTGCATTCCGTCTTTTGGAGCGCAGCTCTGAAAGCACGGACTCATCGCCCCACACAGCGATGAGATCCAAGACTTCCCGATCAGTCCATGCTGGGGCCCTCCTTCTATTAGATTGCATGACCATCTCTGCTGGAGAGCTCTGCATCGTTGCCAGTGCTGCTGAGCTCGCCACGCTGTCCAAACAGGGAATGAGATTCAAACTGGCCAGACAGGAAAAGGAATTCAAATTTTCCCGGGGCTTTTCCTGTGTGGCTGATCAGAGCATCCGAGCTCGGACTGCTGTCCAGAGCGTCAACAGAGTGGTGCACTGTGGGATAGCTCCCGGAGCTATTACCGTCGATTTCCATCCACACCTAGCCTAATTCGATATGGCCATTTCGAATTTAGCGCTACTCCTCTCGTTTTGGAGGAGTACAGAAGTCGAATTTAAGAGAGCTCTATGTCGAACTAAATAGCTTCGTGGTGTGGACGGGTGCAGGGTTAATTCGATGTAACGGCGCTAAATTCGACATAAAAGCCTAGTGTAGACCAGGCCTTTGAAAATCCCAGCTTGGGTGCCGAACGTTAGGCTCCTAAATCCTTAGACTTTAGAGTACAGTTACACATCTCAAGTTCCCAAATAGAGGACACTGACAGTGGGAGGGGAAGCTGCAGGAAGAGGGGGTACAGTTTCTATGGCAATACCATACCATGTCACCCATACTGCTGGCAGTGGTGCTGCTTTCACAGTTGGGTGCCTGGCTAGCGGCTACTGCACTCCGGCCACCCAGCTCTGAAGGCAAGGGGAAAAAAATGAGCAAGGAAAAAAAAAATCACAGACATGTGTTTGAATTTCAAAAATCCACCCGATGGAGATCGGAGCACCAAAAGGAGGTCAAGACCTGGATATATGGTAACGCTAACTTAGAGGATTGACCTGATTTTTAAGACGCATGGATCACAACCCCCTTCCCTGTGGAAATCTCTGGGAGCTACAGGTGCTCAGTACAGTTTGGGAAAATCACTTCTTGTATTTCGGAATGTGAATATAGATTTAGGAGCTGGATTTTAGTCACCCAAGTTTGAAAATTGTGGCCTTCATCTATGGGTGACCTCCCAAAATGTTTACCCTTTACCCTTGTGATTAGACTGAAATATCTGAAAGCACCCTCCGTCACTCCATTTCATCTGTCTCCTGCTCGGCAGTGCTGCCTACCCTCCCTAACCCTACACTATCGCAAGGATCTTGAGGCTCAAGCAGTCTCCCTATGGCCCCAGTGGTGGTGCACAGCCCATCTGCCTTTTGCATCCACTTCTGGGCAAACTGTAGCATGCAATGTAGTAAGAATCATACTGTCTGCGATGAACACAGGAGGACTACAGACAGCTTTACACAATTGCTTGTGCTTCTGCCTATTTTTTGTTAGCAACTGCTGCATCCTTTGCTGCCTTTAGGAAATCTCGTGGCTATCAAGCATTCAATCAAGCCTGGTCTCCCTTCACTTGAATCTCCTGAAGCGAGCTGAACACTGGGAATTGCAAAATTCAGTCCTTTTCTTTCCCACCCGGCAGAACATTGTTTCAGGCTCCATATTTAAATGCATAAAACTGTTCTAACCAAACCCTTTGTACACATCACTCGGAGGTCAGTGCCTCTTTATGTGAGCATTATTGTGTTTACTGGCCCTTGCATAACAATGTCAGTTTCTGAGGGTTAGTAAATAGAGAAATCATGCAGTAGGTTGTCAAGTTCTTCTGCACACTTTAACATGCTATGCTTACTCCTCTCCCATTTTGCCCATAAACTACTGTCTGTTTGCAAACCTCTGTCTCCTCCTAATTTACCTGCTTTCTCTGCCTGACTCATTCAGTGATGTCCTAATCCAACACCATTGCTAGCACAATCATTTCTGGGTTAGTCAATGTCACAGACACAGTACTGAAGGCACCAAGGAGGAGAAACCATCAAAAGCAAAAGGAAACATATGCCTCTATATGCTAATAACTTGCTAAGCAGCAATGAAAAGAAAGTAAGTCTATAAAGGTAATTTCAGGCCAGATTTCCAGGATGGCTTGGGCATAAAAAAGTATGTGTGCATGTGTGTGACACTAATGTCATACAACTACTGCACTTTCACATGCAAGTTAGGCATCTAAGTGCACATACAATTATATATCAGAGGGGTAGCCGTGTTAGTCTGGATCTGTAAAAAGCAACAGAGAGTCGCATGCATCCGACGAAGTGGGCATTCACCCACGAAAGCTTATGCTCCAATACATCTGTTAGTCTTAAAGGTGCCACAGGACTCTCTGTTGCTTTTTACACAATTATATGTATACTCTTGTGAACATCTAACCCTATACAACAGGTTATTGATGTGTTAGGACAACGATATAGTGTCACCTGAGCATGGCAGGTGCTTTGTAACTCATGGCTTTGTGAGCACTGGTAAATGATTCCTGTACTCACAGCCCAGGGAGTTCCATGTCTCCTGACCTTATGCAAAAGAGGCACCTTGCACCCAGCATTTGTATACCAAGAGGAGAACAGGCCCCCTAAGCCTTGTTGTAAATATAGATGTAAATATTTTAATTGGCTTCAGAAATGCCCTTCATCACTTGTTTGCCTCTTGGAACTGCTTGGAAAGTAACGTTGTCAGAGATCAGCATGATAATGAGCTGATCATGCCTTTAATCTAGACTTGCCGCACAGATCTGCCAAGTGGTAAAGGCAGCTAATATTGACAGAAGAAAGATTCACTGTCGTCAGCCTCAAGAGTACTGAATAATTTCCCCCCACCATTACTGCAGCATTGTCTGAACTGAAGGCTGCAAGGTTGCTCAACTTGTATGTCAATTGTCTTCAGTAAGTCCATCAAGGAATCAAATATAGCTTGCACTGTTCCAATAGACTTCGGGGTATTTCCAGAAAATACATCCATGGCTCATTCTTCACAAGGAAAAAAAAAATCTGTCCATATAGTTTTGTTGTTCCTTATGTACATATAAAAATAGTTTAATTTGGTATGCAGCAAACATCTTTTTGGTAGAAAGCCAATGCAAATGGATTTTGTGCTCTACAGCTTAGATTCTTCACAGTTTTGGGGTCTGCACAATACTTTTTCATAAATATCTCTGTGAGCTCTGTGGGGAAATGAAAGTTTATGTTCCAGCAACAAGGCTTAACAAATGCGTCTGCTTCCACAAAGGTTGCAATATAATGCATAAATGTGAGTCTACTTCTTGGTAATGTGACTTGCGTGAGTAATGCTGCATTTCAGTGAAGTCTGTCCATCGTGGCTCAATGTAAAATCTTTGGCACGACAATAATATTTTACAGGATATTTGCTTTTCATCTAGAATAATCCCAAAGGTTTAAATGCCACAACCTTCATTGCCATGGCACTGACCTTCTCTGCTTCAGCTATAGTAGTGAAGTAGTAGACAGTTACCCATTATGACCAACCCACAGAAGGACAGAGGACACACACTTTGTTAGCTGGTTACATAACTATTTGTGGAAATACCCTGGAATGTTGGGTATCAGGATTCCTGAGTCTAGCAGCTGAGAGGGGGATAATGATTAGAGACAACATAGCCAAGATTAACATCCCCACTTCTCAATCTGTGGAGAATAAACTGGACACCTCTGGATCTAAAAGCATGAGCCCCTACCACTTTAGCTAAGGACCAGGTCCATTGGTATGTAGGCACTGGCAGACTCAAATCTCTATATATGGAGTGCTGCCTAAGGTAGCAACCTGCACCTTCTTTGTTACCTTATCTGTAAGATTGGTGAATGAGGAGTTACCTCCTGTTTAGGCAGGGGCGTGAGGCCTTGATTAATAAAGGGTTGCAAAGTGCATAAAAGTGAAGTCAGTAAAAGGACAACTGACAGTCTATGGGCTTATAGCTCAGTGAGCATTCCCCTAGGCAGGATAGCTTGTGGTGGTAGAGACTGTCTCTGACATTGCACCAGGTCTGCAGGAACAATTGCCTGCCCTGTGAGATGCACAATACTTAGCAGTTCTGAGTAGAATCACTGGTATTGAGTTATTTGCTAAAGGAATAGAATTACTGGTTGAAAACACCTAAATTGGTCCAGTAGTAGCTGCCTGTGCCTACAAACAAACAAAAAACCCAACCCTTGATACTTTCACTCAGTAAAGATGGTCATAATAGTTGCTTATTTTTAAGGCTACAATTTAGTCATGGGTATTTTTAGTAAAAGTCATGGACAGGTCATGGGCAATGAACAAAAATTCACGGCCCATGACCTGTCCATGTCTTGTACTATAAATACCCCTGACTAAATTTTAGCTGGGGGGCTGCTGCTGAAGGGCAGACCCGGGGAGCTGTATCAGATGCCGGGGGCTGCTGAGCAGCAGCTTCTCCAGCCAGCCCTGGGGCCGCCAACCTGCGGAGCCGCTCCAGCAGTGGCCGGTGTGGCTGGCCCTGCGGTCAGCCACACTGGCCACTGCAGAAGTCACAGGTTGCAGAAAGTCATGGAATCCGTGACTTTTGCGACCTCCGTGACAAACACAGAGCCCTACTTCTTATTATAGGAAGAAGTACAGATAGCCCAGGGATGTTTTAGGAGCCCCCCTTTTTAACAATATACTGCCTGTAAATGATATTGGTGAAAATGAAGAAAAAGGAAGTTGCAGTATTAAAGACTGCAGTTTGTTCCAAAAATGAAGACAAATTATGAGGAACAATGTGACTAAACTGGCAGAGATGTGTGTTTCTTAGGGACATGTGCCAGTGATTGGAAATAAAATTAAATATTGCCAAATAAGTCTGAAAATGGACTAAAGGCCTAGATCCAGTTGAAGTCAATAGGAGTTTTTCCTTTGGGAAAAAGGGGAGTTGGATCAGGTCCTAAGAGACCAAACTTAATAAATGCAGCGTTTGTGCAGACTGATAAGGAAAAATACATAGGGGTTAAAATTAGGGCCGTCAAACAATTAAAAAAATTAATCACGATTAACGGGGTTCAAAAGGGAGCTAGATAGATTCTTGGAAGATAGTCATTGATGGACCTATTAGCCAGGATGGGCAGGAATGGTGTCCCTAGCCTCTGTTTGCCAGAAGCTGGGATTGGGTGACAGGGCATGGATCACTTGATGCCTCTCTGGGGCATCTGCCATTGGCCACTGTCAGAGGACAGGATACTGGGCTTGATGGACCTTTGGTCTGACCCACTACGGACGTTCTTATGTGCAATTAAATAAATTGTGATTAATCGCACAATTAATCGTGATGTTAAACTATAATAGAATAGAATTTATTTAAATATTTTGGATGTTTTCTATATTTTCAAATATATTGATTTCATTTACAACACAGAATACAAAGTGCACACTGCTCACTTTATATTTATTTTTATTACAAATATTTGCACTGTAAAAACCAAAAATTTTATTTTTCAGTTCACCTAATATAAGTACTGTAGCGCAATCTCTTTATCATGAAAGCTGAACTTACAAATGTAGAATTACATACAAAAAAATAACTGCATTCAAAAATAAAACAATGTAAAACTTTAGAGCCTACAAGTCCCTTGGTCCTACCTCTTGTTTAGCCAATCGCTCAGACAAACAAGTTTGTTTACAGTTTCAGGAGATAATGCTGCCCGCTTCTTGTTTACAAAGTCACCTGAAAGTGAGAACAGGCATTCACATGGCACTGTTGTAGCCAGCGTCACAAGATATTTATGTGACAGATGCGCTAAAGATTCATATGTCCCTTCATGCTTCAACCACTATTCCAGAGGACATGTGTCCATGCTGATGATGGGTTCTGCTCGATAACGATCCAAAGTAGAGCGGACCGACGTGTTCATTTTCATCATCTGAGTCAGATGCTACCAGCAGAAGGTTGATTTTCTTTTTTGGTGCTTCAGGTTCTATAGTTTCTGCATCAGAGTATTGCTCTTTTAATACTTCTGAAGGCATGCTCCACACCTCGTCCCTCTCAGATTTTGGAAGGCACTTCAGATTGTTAAACCTTGGGTCAAGGACTGTAGCTATCTTTAGAAATCTCACATTGGTACCTTCTTTTCATTTTGTCAAATCTGCTGTGAAAGTGTTCTTGAAATGATCAACATGTGCTGGGTCATCATCTGAGACTGCAATAACATGAAATATATGGCAGAATGTGGGTAAAACAGAGCAGGGGACATACAATTTTCCCCCAAGGAGTTCAGTCACAAATTTAATTAATGCATTAGTTTTTTTAACGAGCGTCATTAGCATGGAAGCATGTCCTCTGGAATGGTGGCCGAAGCATGAAGGGGGATACGAATGTTTAGCATATCTGGCATGTAAATACCTTGCAACGCCGACTACAAAAGTGATATGCGAACGCCTGTTCTCACTTTCTGGTGACATTCTAAATAAGAAGCGGGTGCATTATGTCCCGTAAAAGTAAACAAACTTGTCTTAGCGACTGGTTGAACAAGAAGTTACTAGATCACAGGCCCTGGTTCTCATGGGGGACTTCAATCACCCCAATAGTTGCTGGGAGAGCAATACAGCAGTGCACAGACAATCCACGAAGTTTTTGGAAAGTGTAGGAGACAATTTCCTGATGCAAGTGCTGGAGGAACCAACTAGGGGCAGAGCTCTTCTTGACCTGCTGCTCACAAACAGGGAAGAATTAGTAGGGGAAGCAAAAGTGGATGGGAACTTGGGAGGCAGTGACCATGAGATGGTCGAGTTCAGGATCCTGACACAAGGAAGAAAGGAGAGCAGCAAAATACAGACCCTGGACTTCAGAAAAGCAGACTTTGACTCCCTCAGGGGACTGATGGGCAGGATCCCCTGGGAGAATAACATGAGGGGGAAAGTGTCAAAGGGCTAGCCATGTTAGTCTGGATCTGTAAAAGCAGCAAAGAGTCCTGTGGCACCTTATAGACTAACAGATGTATAGGAGCATGAGCTTTTGTGGGTGAATACCCACTTCTTCGGATGTGAGGGGAAAGAGGTCCAGGAGAACTGGCTGTATTTTAAAGAATCCTTATTGAGGTTGCAGGAACAAACCATCCTGATGTGTAGAAAGAATAGTGAATATGGCAGGCGACCAGCTTGGCTTAACAGTGAAATCCTTGCTGATCTTAAACACACACACACACACACACACACACACACACACACACACACACACACACACACACACACACACACACGCTTAAAAGAAGTGGAAGATTGGACAAATGATCGGGGAGGAGTATAAAAAATCAGGCATGCAGGAGTGAAATCAGGAAGGCCAAATCACACTTGGAGTTGCAGCTAGCAAGAGATGTTAAGAGTAACAAGAAGGATTTCTTCAGGTATGTTAGCAACAAGAAGGTGGTCAAGGAAAGTGTGGGCCCCTTACTGAATGAGGGAGGCAACCTAGTGACAGAGGATGTGGAAAAAGCTAATGTACTCAATGCTTTTTTTGCCTCTGTCTTCACGAACAAGGTCAGCTCCCAGACTACTGCACTGGGCAGCACAGCATGGGGAGGAGGTGACCAGCCCTCTGTGGAGAAAGAAGTGGTTTAGGACTATTTAGAAAATCTGGATGAGCACAAATCCATGGGGCCGGATGCGCTGCATCCAAGCCTGCTAAAGGAGTTAGCGGATGTGATTGCAGAGCCATTGGCCATTACCTTTGAAAACTCATGGTGATCAGGGAAGATCCTGGATGACTGGAAAAAGGCTAATGTAGTCCATCTTTAAAAAAGGGAAGAAGGAGGATCTGGGGAACTACAGACCAGTCAGCCTCACCTGAGTCCCTGGAAAAATCATGGAGCAGGTCCTCAAGGGAATCAATTCTGATGCACTTAGAGGAGAGGAAAGTGATCAGGAACAGTCAGCATGGATTCACCAAAGGCAAGTCATGTCTGACTAACCTATTTGCCTTCTATGATAAGATAACTGGCTCTGTGGATGAGGGGAAAGCAGTGGACGTGTTATTCCTTGACTTTAGCAAAGCATTTGATATGGTCTCCCACAGTATTCTTGCCAGCAAGTTAAAGAAGTATGGGCTGGATGAATGGACTATAAGGTGGATAGAAAGCTGGATAGATCATCGGGATCAACGGGTAGTGATCAATGGCTCCATGTCTAGTTGGCAGCCGGTATCAAGCGGAGTGCCCCAAGGGTTGGTCCTGGGGCTGGTTTTGTTCAATATCTGCATTAATGATCTGGAGGATGGTGTGGACTGCACCCTCAGCAAGTTTACAGATGACACTAAACTGGAAGGTGCGGTAGATACGCTGGGGGAGTAGAGATAGGATACAGAGGGACCTAGACAAATTAGAGGATTGGGCCAAAAGAAATCGGATGAGGTTCAACAAGGGCAAGTGCAGAGTCCTGCACTTAGGAATCCCATGCACTGCTACAGACTAGGGACTGAATGGCTAGGCAGCAGTTCTGCAGAAAAGGACCTAGGGGTTACAGTGGATGAGAAGCTGGATATGAGTCAACAGTGTGCCCTTGTTGCCAAGAAGGCTAACGGCATTTTGGGCTGTATAAGTAGGGGCATTGCCAGCAGATCGAGGGACGTGATTGTTCCCCTCTATTCGACATTGGTGAGGCCTCATCTGGAGTACTGTGTCCAGTTTTGGGCCCCACACTACAAGAAGGATGTGGAAAAATTGGAAAGAGTCCAGCAGAGGGCAACACAAATGATTAGGGGGCTGGAACACATGACTTATGAGGAGAGGCTGAGGGAAGTGGGAATGTTTAGTCTGCAGAAGAGAAGAATGAGGGAGGATTTGATAGCTGCTTTCTACTACCTGAAAGGGGGTTCCAAAGAGGATGGATTTAGACTGTTCTCAGTGGTACCAGATGACAGAACAAGGAGTAATGGTCTCAAGTTGCAGTGCGGGAGGATTAGGTTGGATATTAGGAAAAACTTGTTCACTGGGAGGGTGGTGAAGCACTGGAATGGCTTACCTAGGGAGGTAGTGGAATCTCCTTCCTTAGAGGTTTTTAAGGTCAGGCTTGACGAAGCCCTGGCTGGGATGATTTAGTTGGGGATTGGTCCTGCTTTGAGCATAGGGTTGGACTAGATGACCTCCTGAGGTCCCTTCCAGCCCTGGTATTCTATGATTCTATCAAGTAGGATTGAGTGGACTTGTAGGCTCTAAAGTTTTACATTGTTTTGTTTTTGAGTGCAGTTATGTAACAAAAAAAAAATCTACATTTGTAAATTGCACTTTCACAATAAAGAGATTGCACTACAGTACTTGTATGAGGTGAATTGAAAAATATAATTTCTTTTGTTTATCATTTTTACAGTGCAAATATTTGTAATAAAAATATAATGTGAACCCTGAACACATGATATTTGTTTAATTGAAATCAATATATTTAAAAATGTAGATAAACATCCCAAAATATTTATAATAAACAATAGAATACCAATTGAAATTTAACAGTGTGATTAAGACTGCAATTAATTGCTATTAAATTTTTTAATTGCGATTAAATTTTTTGAGTTAATTGTGTGAGTTAAGTCCGATTAATCGACAGCCCTAGTTAAAATAGAAAAATCATTAGGCTACAGAGATAAGAGTCAAGAGGATACTGGTTGAGATAAAGCAAAAGAGCAATATAACAAAATCAAACATAATTTTTTACTTTACAAGGTTCTGCTTAAACAATCTAGAATACGATGATTATTCTTGTTGATCTTTGTACAGGAAGGGTGTTATTAAAACACTATTAGAACAATTCTAGGCTTTAAAAATACCTGTTAGAAAGAAAGGATAAACACAGTACACATTGGGCATATTGTCCTCAGGGAATGAAGAAAATACTTTGAGTGATCTAAGCAAGATTAAAGTCAGGTTAAAATAAAAAACAACAATGTAATAATGGTGGCAACTATCTTACTCAGATCAATTCCCTGTTCCATTGAAGATAATGAAAATTTCATAGAATCATAGTTTAAGATCAGAAAGGACTAGGACAGATCTATTCTGAACACCTGCATAGCATAGGTCAGTGAATTTCACTCAGTACTCATGCAGTGGAGGGGATTATCCTTCCCTACTATGTAATTTAAATCAAATCCAGTAATTTGTGGTTGAATTACAGCATCTCTTTTAGAAGACTATTCAGGCTCATTTTGAAAAAGTGATGATAAATAAACTACTTCCCTTGTATTCCAATGGATAATTACCCTCACTGTTAAAAAGTTGGATCATTTCAATCTGAATTTTTTCTAATTTAAACTTCCAGCCGTTGGCTCTTGCTCTGCCTTGGTCTGCACACTTAAAGAGCACTCAACCCCCCCCCCCCCCCCAAATACTATATTCTCCCTGTGTGGGTACTTGCAGACCATGATCAAGTTGCTTCTTAACTTATTCTTTGATAAGCTAAATTGACTGAACTCCTTAAGTTTTGCCAGCAGTTTCAACAGGAATGGGATTTGGCAGTGTGCATTCTGAATCATATCTGTTTGCTGAAAAGGTAGGTTTCTTTACAAATCATTCCTGTTAGCATGGCAGGGCCAACAAAGCTACGAGAAAGATGGACTCTCTTTCAAAATCTCTACAGAACTGTTAATCAAATTCTGATGCCTTAATTACGGGGGATGAGCAATACACAAAGCATGGGATCTGAACGTCAAGCTGTGTCATGAGTTTGTAGGTTGGTAGTTGAAATTTTACTCTGATCCATCAAATTTGATCTGGAACCCTACAATGTTAGTTTGAGAAGCTGACTGTAAAACTATCACTACCAAGTGGGAAATGGGTTCATGTTATTTCATTCAAAGACTTTAATATTAGAGTTGACAAATAGTTGGAAATATTTGTCTTACATATTCAGGAGTGATTTTTGATTCAGCCATGGTCATGAACATTTTGTGTTCAGTCTGAGAACATCTGTCTGCTCAAGCTTTACGAGTGCAAATACTTGCAAAAAGCAAATTTTAAGATTAAATGCCTCAATATTTGCTGAAAGCAAATAATGACTTGACTTGTATATTTGACTGTGACATTTTTAATTCATACTGTGCTGGTTAATTATACAAGTCTTCTGGACAAACTATCAAAAAACACGCATTATTTATATACAGTTGAACCTCAATTTGACAAAACCAATCTTACACATGACCAGTTATATGAAGAACAAGTGAACATCCCTTCAGATGCTGATGCCTTCAGTGTATTAAAAATTGCTTTGCAGTGGTTTGAAGGATAAGAAAGCAGTGCAGAGCACCATACTGCAACATATGCATCATACCTACTGTAATCTTGAGATGTTCAATTTTATGAACTTTGATTTTCTGAACTCCTCAATTCCCAATTAGTTAATAAAATAGGGTTTATACTGTAATTAACACATGCAGGACAAACTGTGTTTTGCAATTCTGTATTACAATATACTGCAATTGTATAGTATAATTTAATATAAAATTAAAAAATGCCTCTGTATTACTTCCAAAAGTCACATGGTAAAATTGTGCTCCCTGAATGCATGACAAAAATCAACTCTCACAATGGAAATTGTGAACAATATGGCTGAGCTACAAACCAAGATTTACTCTTAGAAGAAATTTGCAAATAATGTAACTAATGATTTTTCTACCTGTTATTTGCTCATCTCTAGTAAAGCTATAGATGAAGTGAAAAAGAAAAGCCATCAAACCATAACCTCATGTTATTCATTATTTGACACTAAACTGGGAGGAGTGGTAGATACGCTGGAGGGTAGGGACAGGATACAGAGGGACCTAGACAAATTAGAGGATTGGGCCAAAAGAAACCTGATGAGGTTCAACAAGGACAAGTGCAGAGTCCTGAACTTAGGACAGAAGAATCCCATGCACTGTTACAGACTAGGGACCGAATGGCTAGGAAGCAGTTCTGCAGAAAAGGACCTAGGGGTTACAGTGGACGAGAAGCTGGATATGAGTCAACAGTGTGCCCTTGTTGCCAAGAAGGCTAACGGCATTTTGGGCTGTATAAGTAGGGGCATTGCCAGCAGATCGAGGGACGTGATCGTTCCCCTCTATTCGACATTGGTGAGGCCTCATCTGGAGTACTGTGTCCAGTTTTGGGCCCCACACTACAAGAAGGATGTGGAAAAATTGGAAAGAGTCCAGCAGAGGGCAACAAAAATGATTAGGGGGCTGGAGCACATGACTTACGAGGAGAGGCTGAGGGAATTGGGATTGTTTAGTCTGCAGAAGAGAAGAATGAGGGGGGATTTGATAGCTGCTTTCTATTACCTGAAAGGGGGTTCCAAAGAGGATGGATCTAGACTGTTCTCAGTGGTACCTGATGACAGAACAAGGAGTAATGGTCTCAAGTTGCAGTTGGGGAGGTTTAGGTTGGATATTAGGAAAAACTTCTTCACTAGGAGGGTGGTGAAGCACTGGAATGGGTTACCTAGGGAGGTGGTGGAATCCCCTTCCTTAGAGGTTTTTAAGGTCAGGAGTAAAATGCAGAGAATTAAAATAAGGTCTTTTGTTCCATCTGCTCCATGGACACTATTTTTTATCCTAAGGGAAAAGAATTCTCTCTTGCCAACCAGGCAACCTTGGAAAACTCAACTGCCTCTCTCAGCTGTGGAAGACAGAAAAGAAACATTACAGATGGCTTACACAAAGCTATATTTTCCCAGTAGACAAGCTGAGAAGAGAGTCATCAGGCTACACAAAATATTTTTTTCTAGAGCTCAGGACAGCCTGACCTAGTCAGATGCTTCAGTTAATCAAAACATGTATTTTATTCAGTGAGATAAATTAAATCTGAAGGAAACAGAACTTTATTTAGGGAGTTCCGAATGGTAATATTTCTCACCAATGCCAATGGCATTATGAGGACTGTTTTATATTTTATAGATATCATAAAAACATAATTGCAATTCCTGCAACAGATAACATGTAATCTAAAGAAAGTTTCAGGGCCACATTTAAAAAAACTGAAGGCCTGAAGTGCTTGGCCAAAATACAGGCATAAAAGCAAACCCACAACAATTCATTCCATTGCTATGACTGAGCACAAAAATTGAGCAATTGTGCCTGCAATCATGGGTGCAATTTTGTGGCATAACCTCCATCTTAAGACATTTATTCATAAAGTGTGATGAACGAGTGGGAACAAGCCATTTTGTCTATGCATCACGAGTCTAATCCTTCAAGGTGCTGAGTGCCCTCAAATCCCACTGACATCAACAGATCTGTGGCCACTCAGCATCTTAGGATCCAATCCAAATATCAGAGCCAAATTTCCAATAGGGCCTCAGAGGAACTTCCACTTGTTTACAGGCCCAGGTGACATGCTGGCACCAGTTTTGTGCATTATTACTTGACACACAAATGGCAGGATTTGTTTACACGTGCAAACATAGTTTGTGCTCAATTTACATGTGCAAATAGGTTCTGTGCATGACAATGATTTTATATGTACAGTGCTAGTGGCTGCACACACAAATGTTCACATCACAAGTTATATATATATTTGTAGATAGAAAAGTTACCCATTTTCAAAGGCTACAAGAGTCATACAGAGGCTATGGAGAGAACATATACCCTCATGTTACTACGTGGGCTGTACTGACCATCTATTACACTTCTAATAGGAAGATACAGTAACAACAGTTGTTGCCAGGTGGGACACTTACACATAGTATTCCAAGTTTTTTCTTAGTGTTGTCAGTGAATTGTCAGTTTGGGATGACATGTAGCATGTTGGTGTTACCATAAAAAAACCCCTACGTTCATGAAACACGAAGCTGTATGAGCAGCAAGAGTTTGCTCTTTTGCTTGATTGGGATCAGTTCTTGAGGCAGAGATGCTCTGTGGGAAGCAGACATTGGTGTTGGGCTGAGATTCCTGAAAGGAGGGATTGGTCTATATGCTGTTTGGGCATTTCTGTTCCAAGACTGATGTATTTGTATGAATAAAGCAAATGACACTGAGAGTATACTCAGACTCCTCATCATCAATTTCTCCTTCGTTACAAAGGGCCCAGAATTCTGGTACCACTCAACAGAAGGGCAACAATATATTTTGGGTAGCAATGGCCAAAAAGCAGGCATCTATTCAGTTTTTCCTCAATAAAACGGATTTATTTTAATCTGAGTGAAATTGTGTGCGCGCGCGTGTGTGTGTGTGTGTGGAGGGTTAGTTATCTTTAAGAAAAGATTTTTAAAGACAAAAAGGCTTTTTCTGTTTGTGAAAGGTTAGACTGTGACATGGAGCCACAGCCCTGAATGAAGATGGTGACAAGTAACATCATCCGGGGGAATGCTGGGAGGATCTGTGCTAATCCCTCCCCAACTCCTATCTATTGTGCCTGGCGATCCCTGGCCCTGTGGAGGTGATGGGCACCCACAGGGTGCAATGAAGGAGCAGCCTCTCCGCTCCCAAGTGCCAACGCTGTGACTCTCAGTGGCCAGCACACAAGGTGTACAAGGAGGGGGAATTAAGACCAATAAAAAAAACCTGGAGAGAAAAACATTTTCAAAAGGTGCAAATGTTGAAACTTTTGCTGATTTTTGTCCAATTTTGTGAAATAATTTTGAGAGGAAGAATAGTCTCGAGGATAATGAGGTGGCCTGGGTGCTTTTTTCAATGTTGCCATTGACCTGTTATATGATATTGGGCAAGACCCTTCTCTTTACTGCCTCAGTTTCCCCCCTTTCTAAAATGTGAATATAGAAACTTATCTGCCTCTGTAAAGTGTGTTGTGATCTAAAGATTCGAACTATATATTATTAACAATAGTACTGCTATTAAGAAGTATATTAGAACTTATGATTTATTGTGGGAGGTGGTGCTGCTCTGCAGTGCCCCATTCAGGGTCACACATGGTACTGCAGGTGCTCCTCGCCTTAGCCTGCAAGGTCTGGCCACCTGTTTGGGGCAGGGTAGCTTGTGCAGTGGGCTTGGCATCAGTCTCTAAACAATCAACCAAATAGCAACGTAGGAGTTGGGTGTCTGAACCTTTAACCAGAAAGGGTGCGAATGCAGGTGGTTGGTTGCAGCAGTAAGGGTAAGGCCTGGCCCCTCCTCCTCTGTCCCAGTCTGACCCAGCTCTGCTCCTGAGCAAAAGAAGGCAAGCCTTCTTAACTGGCCTGCTGGGTCTTGAGTAGTCAGCATATCTTCCTGGCCAATCTAGGCCTCTGGAGAACTGTTGGTTGTTGGGTCTACGTGGATTTTCTTTGGGCATTGAGTGTCAGGGCACCGATGCCTCCAGCTGAGGGCAGAGAAGGACTGATAGTCTTCCTTCTTTATCCTCCATACTTCTTTCCAAAGTTTTTAAAATGGAGGCTAAATACCCAGCTCACAAAATTACAATATATTAGTCTTAAAATAAACCACTGTCAATTGCATTTGTATATATTGCAAAGAATAGACAAAAAAAAATTCAGAAGGGTTTGTTCTGTGGTTGCTATTAAATTCAGACCAAGGAGAATATCACAGTAACACTAATTACTTCAAGGCATTTGTAAATATTTTAATGCTAACCTTTGTACCTAGCTAGATATGATATTTTATTTTATTTCTGTTTAATGCAGACTAATAAAAATCTTATAAACAGACCCTGAACTATAGACATGCAAAATCTAGAAATAACATTTAATGTGAAGACATACAGAGACTCCTTAACATTTTCCTTTTTCAGGTTGCATTGCCAAGAATAATATAATTTTATCAATGTTATTTTTGTTAGCATTCTCCATGATGATCATCTCTAACCAACTGATCACAGGTTTTAACTTGGGAAGCACATACTTCATAGCTTCTATAGGCTGAGCTTATTGCATGCACCAGGGATTCCTTGCATCCCTCCATTTCCCCTGTCTCCCACCACAAGCTCCTTGTGTGCCCCACTCCCACCCCTCTCTATTTCAGGGACTCCCTGCACGTTCCCCACACCCCCTCAATCTTGCCTGGGGCTCTGTGTGCCCCTATCTTGCATTTGCTCCCCATCTGCATGGCAGGGTTTCTGTGCTCCCCGCATTCTCTCCTCCCCATCTCCATGCCCCCTCTCCATGTCAGAGTGGATCCCTGACCTCTCTTCACTCCTCCCACAACTGGCTCCCCACTTACCCCTCCACTCAGGACCATCCTTTCACCTCCTCATCACCAGTCCCTTCACACACACCCCACCCAGTTCCCCCACTTTAGGTCCCTGCTTCACTCTCCACCACCAGCCTCCATTCCTCTCTGGGTCTCTGCTTCGCCCACTAATAATGCCCCATCCAGTCCCTGCTATGCCCCCACCCCCTGGGTGTCCACTTCCCCCCTACAAACCCTCCCTCTCAGGCTGTTTCTGTTGGAGTCCAGGCTATAGCCAATGTCCCCTCACAGCATGTAGGTAGTATCAGAGAGGTTCCTCTGCCTGCAGCACCTGGCAGTCTGGGAACCCTGACTTTCCTATGAATCAGGCTTTTACAGATTTTGGGTTTTCAGAAAGCCTTTGACAAGGTCCCTCACCAAAGGCTCTTAAGCAAAGTAAGTTGTCATGGGATAACAAAGTAAGTTTCTCATGGATCAGTAACTGGTTAAAAGATAGGAAATGAAGGATAGGAATAAATGGTCAAATTTCAAAATGGAGAGATAGGTAAATAGTGGTGTCCCTTAGGGGTCTCCACTGGGACCACTCCTATTAAACATATTCATATATGATCTGGAAAAAAGGGGTAAACAGTGAGGTGGCAAAATTTGCTGACGATACAAAATTACTCACGATTGTTAAGTCCCAGGCAGACTGCGAAGAGCTACAAAAGGATCTCTCCAAACTGGGTGATTGGGCAACAAAATGACAGATGAAATTCAATGTTGGTAAATGCAAAGTAATGCACATTGGAAAACATAATCCCAACTATACATATAAAATGATGAGGTCTAAATTAGCTGTTACCACTCAAGAAAGAGATCTTGGAGTCACGGTGGATAGTTCTCTGAAAACATCCACTCAATGCACAGCGGCAGTCAGAATGTTGGGAATCATTAAGAAAGGATAGATAATAAGACAGAAGATATCATATTGCCTCTGTAAATCTATGGAACAGCCACATCTTGAATACTGCATGCAGGTGTGGTCACGCCGTCTTAAAAAAAAGATATATTGGAATTGGAAAATGTTCAGAAAAGGGCAACAAAAATGATTAGCGGAATGGAACGGCTTCCATATGAGGAAAGAATAATAAGACGGATTTTTCAGCTTGGAAAAGAGACAACTAAGGGGGGAATATGATAGAGGTCTATAAAATCATGACTGGTGTGGAGAAAATAAATAAGGAAGTAGTATTCACTCCTTCTCATAACACAAGAACTAGGGATCACCAAATGAAATTAATAAGCAGCAGGTTTAAAACAAACAAAAAAAGAAGTATTTCTTCACACAATGCACAGTCAACCTGTGGAATTCCTTGCAAGAGAATGTTGTGAAGGTCAAGACTATAACTGGGTTCAAAAAAGAACTAGATAAATTCATGGAGGATAGGTGCATCAATAACTGTTAGCTAGGATGGGCAGGGATAGTGTCCCTAGCCTCTGTTTGCCAGAAGCTGGGAATGGGTGACAGAGGATGGATCACTTGATGATCATCTGTTCTGTTCATTCCCTCTGGGGCACCTGGCATTGGACACTGTTGGAAGACAGACTATTTGGCAAGATGGATCTTTGGTCTGACCCAGTATGACCATTCTTATGTTCTTATGATAGAATCATAGAAGATTGGGGTTGGAAGAGACCTCAGGAGGTCATCTAGTCCAACCCCCTGCTCAAAGCAGGACCAACACCAACTAAATCATCCCAACCAGGGTTTTGTCAAGCCGGGCCTCAAAAATCTCTAAGGATGGAGATTCCACCACCTCCCTAAGTAACCCATTCCAGCGCTTCACCATCCTCCTAGTGAAATAGTGTTTCCTAATATCCAACCTAGACCTCCCCCACTGCAACTTGAGACCATTGCTTCTTGTTCAGTCATCTGCCACCACTGAGAAGAGCTGAGCTCCATCCTCTTTGGAACCCCCTTCAGGTAGTTGAAGGCTGCTATCAAATCCCCCCTCACTCTTCTCTTCTGCGGACTAAATAAGCCCAGTTCCCTCAGTCTCTCCTCATAAGTCATGTGCCCCAACCCCCTAATCATTTTTGTTGCTCTCTGCTGGACTCTCTCCAGTTTGTCCACATCCTTTCTGTAGTGGGGGGCCCAAAACTGGACACAATACTCCAGATGTGGCTTCACCAGTGCTGAATAGAGGGGAATAATCACTTCCCTTGATCTGCTGGCAATGCTCCTACTAATGCAGCCCAAAATGCTGTTAGCCTTCTTGGCAACAAGGGCACACTGCTGACTCATATCCAGCTTCTCATCCACTGTAATCCCCAGGTCCTTTTCTGCAGAACTGTTGCTTAGCCAGTTGGTCCCCAGCCTGTAGCGGTTCATGGGATTCTTCCATCCTAAGTGCAGGAATCTGCACTTTTCCTTGTTGAACCTTATCAGATTTCTTTTGGCCCAATCCTCTAATTTGTCTAGGTCCCTCTGTATCCTATCCCTACCCTCCAGCGTATCTACCACTCCTCCTAGTTTACTGTCATCCACGAACTTGTTGAGGGTGCAATCTATCCGATCGTCCAGATCATTAATAAAGATGTTGAACAAAACCGGCCACAGGACTGACCCTTGGGGCACTCCGCTTGATACTGGCTGCCAACTAGATATCGAGCCATTGATCACTACCCATTGAGCCTGACAATCTAGCCAACTTTCTATCCACCTTATAGTCCAGTCATCCAATCCATACTTTTTTAACTTGCTGGCAAGAATACTGGGGGAGTCAAGATATATCATGTCCACCACTTTCCCCATATCCACAGAACCAGTTATCTCATCAAAGGCAATCAGGTTGGTCAGGCATGACTTGCCCTTGGTGAATCCATGTTGACTGTTCCTGATCACCTTCCTCTCCTCCAAGTGCTTCAAAATGCTTTCCTTGAGGACTTGCTCCATGATTTTTCCAGGGACTGAGGTGAGGCTGACTGGTCTGTAGTTCCTTGAGTTCTCCTTCTTCCCTTTTTTAAAGATGGGCACGTTTGCCTTTTCCCAATCATACAGAACCTCCCCCAATTGCCATGAGTTTTCAAAGATAATGGCCAATGGCTCTGCAATCACATCAGCCAATTCCCTCAGCACTCTCGGATGCATTGGATCTGGACCCATGGACTTGTTTATGTCTAGCTTTTCTAAATAGTCCTTAACCTGTTCTTTCACCACAGAGGGCTGCTCACCTCCTCCCCATACTGTGTTGCCCAGGACAGCAGTGTGGGAGCTGACCTTGTCTGTGAAGACTGAGACCAAAAAAAAAAAAAAAGCATTGAGTACTTCAGCCTTTTCCACATCATCTGTCACTAGGTTGCCTCCCCCATTCTTTAAGGGTCCCACACTTTCCCTGACCTTTTTCTTGTTGCTAACATGTGTTGAAACCCTGCTTGTTACCCTTCACATTCCTTGCTAGCTGCAACTCCAGTTGTGTTTTGGCCTTCCTGACTAAGTTTCCACTTCTTGTAAGCTTCCTTTTTGTGTTTAAGCTCACTGAAGATTTCACTATTAAGCCAAGCTGTTGGCGTGCCATATTTGCTATTCTTTCTGCACATCAGGATGGTTTGTTCCTGTGCCCTCAATAAGGCTTCTTTAAAATACAGGCAGCTTTCCTGGACTCCTTTGCCCCTCATATTAGCCTCCCAGGGGACCCTGCCCATCAGTTCCCTAAGGGAGTCAAAGGCTACTTTTCTGAAGTCCAAGGTCTGTATTTTGCTACTCTGTTCTTCCTTTCGTGAGGATCCTGAAATCAACCATCTCAAGGTCACTGCTTCCCCGGTTGCCACCCATTTCTACTTCCCCTACCAATTCTTCCCTGTTTGTAAGCAGCAGGTCAAGAGGAGAATGGCCCTGGTTGGTTCCTCCAGTAGTTGCACCAGGAAGTTGTCCCCAACATTCTCCAAAAACTTCCTGGATTGTCAGTGCACTGCTGTATTGCTCTCCCAGCAGATGTCAGGGTGATTGAAGTCCTCCATTAGAACTAGGACCTGTGTTCTGGAAACTTAAGTTAATTGTCCGAAGAAAGCCTCGTCTACCTCATCCTCCTGGTCCGGTGGTCTATAGCACACGCCCACCACCACCACACCCTTGTTGCTCTTGCCTCTAAACTTAACCCAAAGACTCAACAGGCTTTTGTCCAGTTTCATACTGGAGCTCTGAGCAATCATACTTCTCCCTTACAGTGCAACTCCTCCACCTTTCCTCCCTGCCTGTCCTTCCTGAACAGTTTATACACATCCATGACAGTGCTCCAGTCATGTGAGCTACCCCACCAAGTCTCTGTTATTCCAATCACATCATAGTTATTTGACTGTGCCAGGACTTCCAATTCTTCCTGCTTGTTTCCCAGGCTTCTTGTGTTCGTGTACATGCATCTAAGATAACTAACCAATTGCCCTGCTTTCTCAGTATGAATCAGGAGGCCCCGCCATTGCACCCTCCTCCTTGTGTTTCCTCCCGGTATCCCACTTCCCCTTATCACTTTGTATTTTGTAGAAGTGTCCTGTGACGGGGTAGACTAGGCCCAGAGACACCCCTGCTGGAGGCCTTTGGGTCCTGTCCCAGAGAGGAGCAGAAGAGAAGTCCTCCAAGCAGCCTAGAGTGGTTGTGGGAAAGCAGCCAATGAGAGAGGCTGCAGAGAGCAGCTAATCGGGGCTCAGCAGGCACATATAGAAGGAACTGTAGAATGGCAATTAGTTACTGCCTGGAGCTTGAGCAGAGAAGACTGGATTACTAGCTGGCTGAAAGAGTAGTGTAAGCAGAGTCAGGATAAGCTCTACCCTGACATCTGGTGGTGAATTATGGTGAGGGTTGAAAAGAACTTCAGGGGCAGATCTTGTTTGCATAGGCACACCCACCCGCCTAGCCTGGGATGACAACAACAACTGAAAGTGGTTACTTTGGCTGGTGTGGGATCCCCAGTTTCTCTGTTAGTGGGGCAGGAAGAATAAAGTGTTGTTACCCTGATTCTGTGAATCAAGGCCAGTGGAACTGTTGTATGACAGAGGGACTCACCAGTAACTAAGTAGCACTTGCTAGACAAGGGACATGGGTTACAAACCCCAGTGAATTGAGAGAGGTTGGGGATAGGTATGTGTACCTGATGGTATGGGCCCCTTTTGGGGGCCTAGAACACCAATTGCATTACCCCCCCCTCTCTCCACAGTTGAATAGCAGAGCTAAGTTTGCTTCCATTAGGAGTCTAGCTAGAAGTTGCTGAACTGAATTCACTTTGGGCCAATGGTGCACCAGTACTGGGGCTCCCCTACTACAAGCTGAAATTACTAAGAGCTGAAATCACTAAAAGAGCTAAAATTGCTGAGCTGAGATCACCGAGTGCTGTGTTAACCAGTGGGGGAGCCTGAAGATATATTGCTAAGCAGCTGGCAGAGCCGAGCAGTTTGTGAGACGGTTGGAGCAGCCCATGGAACAGCGAGCGGAGCGGTGCAGAGCTGAGCCATTTGCGGGGGCAGCTGGAGTGGTTCATGGGACGGCTGGTGGAGTGGAGCGGCTGGCAGAGCTGAGCAGTTTGTGGGATGGTTGGAGCGGCCCACGGAACGGGGAGCAGAGCAGAGCGGAGCAGTTTGCGGGGACGGCTGGAGGAGCGGAGTGGAGCGGCTGATAGAGCGGAGCCATTCGTGGTAAAGGCTGCAGCAGAACTCCACGGAGAGGTGGGGCAGTCAGCCTCGGACCACGTAAGGTGCCCCTTAACATCCCGTGTGCGCCCCCCCATTTCCGCCCAGGCTGGGGGAGTAAAACTCTGCAGATAAACTTTTGAACTCTGGGGCGGCACTGACCAGGGACAGAGACTTTGGGGTTGTTGGACTTTGGGGTGATTGGACTTAAGACCCTGAGGGGAAAAGGACACTGGCAAACTTACTTGGAGGTGGGTCTTTTGCTCATGGTTTGTGTTATGAATCCTCTTTGTGGTGTTTCCCCAACATAATGCCGCATTGTTTCCCTCCTTTATTAAAAGGCTTTTGCTACACTCAGACTCCGTGCTTGCGAGAGGGGAAGTATTGCCTCCTAGAGGCGCCCGGGGGGGGGTGGTATGTAATTGTCCCAGGTCACTGGGTAGGGGCTCAAGTCGGTTTTGCATTGCGTTATTGAAACGGAACCCCTAGATACTGAACCCGGCCCTTATTGCTGCCAACTCAGAGGGGAAGAAGGGTTACAGTAGCAAGGCCATGAACAGCTCAGTGTGGGTAGGGGCAAGGGGAGCTAAGAAGGAGTTCCTGGCTGGCTGCTGAGATTGACCCTAACACAGTTTCCTGGCAAGGACTGTGGGAGAGAGAGCTCCTGGCTGGCTGCTAGTAGTGAGTAAGGATTGAGCCTGGGGAGGGCTGCAGGAAGGTAGGGTCTCCCAGGAGGAAGCCCTGGGGGTATGGCTCATCTTAGGGCTGGGGACTACTTAAAGACTGAGCCCAGGGAGGGCTAGAGAGACACCAACTGAGGGGTACTGATACACTCTGGAAGGGGTCTGGTCTGATTCACATACAGACAATGTGTGTTACTCAGCTGAAGGGCTGAGTCACTGAAAAACTGCCTGAGAAACCCTGATGGGGTCACCAGAAGAGGGTGCTTGTGAGAGGTGGGTGCCACCCCATTACATGTCCCCTCAATCTACATCTGGGCTTGCTGAGATTTAGGCCCACACTATTTTATTTTACTGTGTAGCTGGGATGCAACTTCTAGTGTGCTCCAACTATATGCACACTAACTAGCCTGTGTGGACCCTACTGGGTAACACTAAAAGTTCCTAGTATGTGCACAAGAGAACTTTTAGTGTGCACCATCAACATCCACATGGCCAGTTAGTACATGATACATTGGTGTGCACTAGAGTTTAAACCACAGCTGGTGTGTACTAACACACTATGTAGACAAGCCCTCAGTTATAACCCTCTGAACTTGGATGTTTGCATTATTATGGACATGTCAACTCATCCTCAACATGAAGGATAACATGTGTTAGCTGTAATAATTTTACAAAATTGGAAATCAGATGACTTGGTACTGATACATTCAAATGAGAGCTACTATTTGGATGAAATAAAAGGAGCAGTAGCTACTTTCTAGTTAATTCCAAGAATATAACACAATGTTTTAAAAAGACTCAAACTGGGTCTTTCTGAGAACTTAATTTAAAACATCATGGTTGACCAGATGGGGCATAGGAGGACAAGCTGTGATCCAAACTCTCAAAGCAATATTATTTTTGGAAGTACCAATCAATCTATTGTATTTTAGAAAACCCCAACAAATCAGAACTCTAAGTACTAGTAAATTAGGCCTTATGGCAAAACATTATATTTATGTGACTCATTGAAACTATGGTGCCTTTTAGCAAACTGCCTTGTATTACTAATTTGCTAATTCATATCACCTTGATTCATTAATCTCCTTTTGAAAATAAATTGTCTTAAATATTGCTGTGATATACTTTAACTCAAATAGGTCAAAAATGTTTCAGTATTAAATGCAGAATTAAAAATGGTAAAGGTTTGGTGGGCTTTTGTTTACAGTACCTTGTAATCCAGGGTCCTTTAGTCCTACAACATAGTAACAGAGTTCCTGAGTTATAGGCAGAGCTACATTTTGTTGTACTGCCAAACCAAAAAAATTAGTTCAAGAGCATTTCACAAGGAAAAAGATCTTCCTACAGGTTTGCCTTTGTAAAACATTGTCTCGTTTTAAAAAGTGTCCATTAAATTTGGGAAACTCAGTTTTTGGTACCAGCCTTTACAGACCTAATCCTGATTTTTCAGAGATGCTGAGCATCCGTGGCTCTGACTAAAGTCAGTCGATGAGAGCTGCTAGAGTTCGGCACCTCTGAAAATCAGGTGTAGATATTTGAGTTGGGCACTCAAATTGCGGTGCACCAAATCAATGGATGTTTTTGAAAAGTTTGCCATAAAGATATTTGGACATTCAAGTTAAGTACTGTATGGATGAACTGGTTCTGAAAGAAAAGCTACCAGGAACCTTCATCCACACCCAAAGAGAACCTTTTTTTTAGACTTTAAAACTTTGATTACACTTTATTTTTTATGCTGCTTTTCCCCATGTGACTATATTATGGATTCCACTTGGACAATGCAAACAGGGCTAACAAGATACTGAAAGAAGGCTGTTCCCAGAGGATTTCAAATTCAACAGAAATGAAGCAATCTTGAGAACTTGTTCAGGGGAGACTTCCATCTCAATTTCTAGCACAAGGACGTTCAGATAGACAGGTGTAAAATCCAAAAGGGTGGAAAGTTTGAGAACTGAACATTTTCTGTCTGGCCATCACCGCTTAAAATCCCCCACACGCATGAATATACAGCTGTGAAGCTATTTTTAATAGTGACCCACTGCAAGGACAGAGCGAAGGTAGTTTAGTCCCCATAGTTGTGAATTTACATACTTTCAAATACTTAGATTTCATGCAAGATTAGTATTAACTCAGTATTTCCTGGCTTTTAAAGACAGTTCAAACAACCAACTATAACATTCTTGTATGGATTAAAATTATTGATATGTACTCACAGCCTTTTCAGAGTAACAGTTTTTTTGTCTGTGTATTTTATAAGCACCCCATTATCCTGAGCGTGTGTGTGAAATCTAATACAGCTCACTTTCTTTGGCCACAGCACTCACACAAACGGACAGCGTACCGTTTGCTAGATCAAATGCAGTGTTATTGTCAGGACCAGCTTCTGTTGATAAAAGGTACAACAAAGCTCTTCTGGTCTGGGGAAGATACAGCAACACTGCAAACTATTTTTGTTTTTGCAGACTGTGCCAACACAGAGGTCATAGCACCATTGATCAGAAATAGGCAATCTTAGAGAAGCAGTGAAGAAAGTTCTTAGGCTGAGGCCATAAAGGCATTTTTAGATAACATGGTGATTTGCATTAATGGAGCTCATAAAAAAAAATCAAGGTTTTATATACACATTTGTGAGTTTGTGTATGTATGAACAGGGGTGGAGGGATTCAATGAATATTTGCCTCACAAATGGAGCTTGTTGCTTTCCTATGGAGGCAATTATGTCTGATGAACCACCTCAGACCAGACTTCATCAAATCCAATGTATGGAGTGGATTATAAAAGTCCCTCCATACCTCAGTAGATGCATTTCAAAAGGGCAAGCAATTATGCACATCATTCCTTTATCAGGCATTCTCAATAAATAGCTCAGCCCTGGGGAACCGCAGCAATGTCTTAACAGTGGAGACCCACTGTCGGCCAAATTAACTTTCTTTCTGTAGGGAGGGATTATATGTAGATGTGTGGTTTTGCAACTGGACTGCCAGTTTCAGAAAGGTAAGTTCTCAATCAGTTCCTTGCTGTGTGCTGCTTTATCGGAGTATTGCTGTCAAACAAGCATTTCAGCCTGAGGGAAAGGATCAGCATGAGCAAGGCACAAGTCTGCCAAGCTTCTGTGACAGATCTTCTGAATCTGCCCTCTTCATGCCCCATCTTTTTAAAATTCAGCCTCACTCAGAATAAGTGGAGCATAAAAGGTAGTACCCATTGCTCAAAATGTGCTTGCCAACAATCTAAGTGATTGGCTGTCATCTCTGCCGGTAGTAGCTGTTCACACATGGCCAGTTAGTATTTAAGAACTGCAAATATCAAAATTGAAACCTGAGAAACACTGTATAGGAATCACCTGCTGCTGCTTTGAACTTATAAGGGCAGCAAGTGCTCTGGCATGCCTGCAATAACTGATTGCAGAGGAATGCTTCATTAACTTAAAAGCTATGGTACTTAACTGCCCACGCACTTGTAATTAATTGTAGAATCTCTCACTGCCAGGGTGTGGGATTCTGCATTAATACCCATGCTCCTTTTTAATGAAGTATCCTTTGCTGCCATATTTTTGGTCCAATGATCACCCACACTCTGAGGAACAGTTGCCAGTTGTGTATTGCTTCCAGTCAGCCAATATTGACTCCAACCCAAACATAGATGAGCAAAGACTCTAGTGCAGGCTATGTATTTACTCTGTGTGTGTTTGGTTAGTACTTACGACACGATTTTCCACTGTGCCTGAGCAGGACTTGGGCATATTGGGTTAGGCTGACAGGGAGCTGATTGCAGCTCCTTGATTAGTAGTCACTTGGCCCCAGAGTGAGTTACAGCTGCAGGGAGACATCTTTAACTTATGCCAGTGGCATATGGGCTTTGTGGCAGCAGAGTCTCCTCCACAAACCTCCAACACCCTCCACACTAGAGGTAACAGAGTTGGGTGATGGAGCTGGTGCAGGAGGCAGCGGAGCTACCTTTGCCAAGCTTATGCTGGCAGAGATTCCTCTAACACACAGGGGAACTATGAAGGGGCATTCTCCAGCCACTTAAGAAATGCAATGTGAACACAGAGGACCATCATATCCATCCCTTGTTCTGAAAGGGAAAAGAAAGTACATTTAACATAGTTCTGTGAAAGCATACTGTGGGGAGATTGCTGCCATTTGGCTGTATTCTTGTTATTGGCCTATGGGGCATGCTGACTCATAAATGATATCATATACAGAAAGTTGAAAACTTTAAGAAAGATTAATAAATTCACAGAAGGGACCATTGTGATCCTCTAGCCTGACCTAGTATCTAACACAGAACGTAGAACTGCCCCAAAATAATTTCTAGAGCATATCCTTTCGAAAAACTTCCACTCTTAATTTAAAAATTATCAGTGATGTAGAATCCACCCTGACACTTGGTAAATTGTTCCAATAGTTAATTACTCTCACTGCCAAAAATATATGCCTTATTTCCAATCTGAATTTGTCTAGCTTCAACTTCCAGCCATTGGATATGTTATACCTTTCTCTGCTAGACTGGATAGCCCTTTATCAAATATTTGTTCCCCATGTAGGAACTTATGGACTGTAATTAAGTCACCCATTAACCTTCTCTTTAAGCTAAATAGATTGGGCTCCTTGAGTCTATTGCTATAAGGTACGTTTTCTAATCCTTCAGTCATTCTCATGGCTCTTCTCTGAACCCTCTCCAGTTTATCAGCATTATGATTTAATGCTGTGAGCCATCTAGCAAGTATGAGCCCAAGCACAGAGCATCAGAATGTAGCAAATGGGAAGGAGACAGCTGACATTGGCAGTTACACAAAGACCCCTGATAGTATACAAGTGAGCCTGAATGTTTAAATGTCCTGCACTAAAGATTCTAACAATCTCCAATACATTTTCATTCAATTTTTCCAATCACTCCTCATGCTTGGCAGTACAGCCTATCTTCATCTCTTCTGTTTCCACACTATTAGAGGTATTCATATAGCTGTCTCTGTCAGTTGTCTCCTTGGATTTTTCTACATTCTGAGGCTCTGTATGCTTTGTACCTTCCCATCTGTCTCATGCTTGCTGATGTTTTAATTCATTTTCTACTGTGCTTGTGCTACTGAGCGTGGTGTCTATTTCAGTAACATCAGGGGGTGATTGTTCTAGTCCCATGGTATGTTTGCTGGTCATAGCTGAGGCACTGAAATATGGATAGTGTCTTTTGAAATTCAGGACAATTATATCTTCATCAGAAGTGAATGCCTACTATGTGTCACTTCCCTGATACTTATCCTGTGGCAATTATGTTTTCTGGAGAAGGCCTTGCATGCAAATATATGGGTGGGCCACCTCTGAGTGCATCCTCTTCAGAACCACCTCATCTTGGACAATCATTTGAGTCTGTAACAGGGTGATTGCTACCCAAGCACCCCCTCATGGCCAAGCATTGCTTTTCAGGCACTCTACCTCCTCTTGCAGGACCCCTAAAGCACTCCACAGTCTCTGTGATAGCTCATAGCATCCCTACCTGAGGCTGGTTTAATATCATAAAATTCCCAGTCCCCAGAGTCCTTCATCACAAAATAAACCAAACAATCCTCAATAAGTGCCTACAGAAAGTCCAAAATCATAATACAACAGTTAATACTTCGCTCCAACTCGTCTGCCCCTCCAAAAGCTCTTCTTCTGTCAGCCAGCTCTCCCCAAAGCTGCCAGGCCCAGCCCTTTCTGGCTGGTGCGGAACCCTACATTTCCCTCTCCTTCAGTATTTCCCCTGTGCTGAGGGAGAAGGGAGTCTATATACTGCCCTCATCCAGAGAGCTTCTCTTGATTGGCTGGAAGAGATGCGAGCCCTGCCCCTATACTGCTGGGCTCTGGATCCCAGGTTCTTAAAGGAACAATGTCCTGGGGTTTCCCCCCCATCCAACTCCTAATTCCATGGGGCCACTTTCTCTCTTCTGCTACCAGGCCATTTCCTGAGCCTTTATTCAATCCAACTCTTTAGAATGGACTCTCCTGGCCCCTCTATCTTTAAAGGGCCAGTATACCCCACTACAATGCCAACCTATGTGACTAGAGAACTACCAGCTGACCCTCTGATGTATGGATATTTTCAATTGTCTGTGATGCAGCTGCATTCTGCAATGAGAGTTTTGACTGGTCATTGCCCGATGTGTGGATCTTGCAGAACTGAAATAGCTGGCCACTGAATGGTCATCGCTCTGGAACATGCATAATGGGTTCTTAGTCATAGCAGGTGTGAAAATTAAAAAGTTACATACTATGCTACACACATTTCCAGTAAGGAAGTTACTCTTCCCTCATATGGTTTTTGATAGGACTTGGTAATATATATAATTAGATAGCTTCAATACTATCACCAACCTAATTATTTCATCAGCCTGCACTACATTCCCCTCTTATTTGTGTGTTAACAGCATATAGTCTCAGGAACAACAGTGACTACTTGGTTGATTATGACATTCAGAACATGGTGGATGATAAGCCCCAAAATTGTGTATTAGGGCATTTTGTTTTGTTTTGAAGTTGTTTCTTGAATACCGTATTCATTTGGGGGGGGGGGGGGCGTGGCAGGGGGGGGGGCAGGGGAGACAGGTAAAGAATCAATGTTCTTGAGGAGACTTATTTGCTAGAAGAAAAATATCCGAGCATGAAATCTCAAAATCATCAGATATCCATAAAAGTAAAAGCTGAGGGAGGCTGAATGATTTTATGGTTAAGACCCAAGTGTGATGCTCAGCTGACCTTGGGAAAGTTACTTAATCTTCCTGTGCTTCAGTAACGTTCTGTAAAATGCAGCTGCCAATACTTCTCTGTTTCATGCTGGGAGGATAAAATTCTTACTGTCTGTGTGGTATCAAGATACTATGATGGCAGGTGTGACAGGTTGGGACTCACCACCACAGCGCCTCCCACTGGTTGTTCCGGGAATTAGCTCAGGCCATGGGGAGCGCCCTCTGCTCTGGTGGTGTCCTGTCCGTCGTCTCTTCCTCACTGGTGTCTGGACCGGCGTTGCTCCTCGCTCGGCGGCGTCCTCTTCAGGCCACTGCCCTCTGGCAGTGCCCCCTAGTCCATCTTCACCCCCTTCCGGGTGGGGGGGGAGGTTGTTGAGCAGTCCTTGCACTGGCCTCAGTGGCCAACCACAACTTCCAAAGTCTAGCCCCTTGTCTCTAGGGCCGGTTTTGGGCTAAAGCCCTGCTGTGCTCCCCCTGAGCCTGCCCAGCACTGCTCTGTCCAAGGTGCTGGTCTCCTGCTCTGGAGACAGACCTTCCCCCCATGAAGGTCTGGGACAGTCTGACTGCTCCTTTCCTGAGCAGCCTTTTTATAGGGCTGAGCCAGGCCCTGATTGGCTGTCTCCAATCTGGGCCCCGATTGGCTCCCAATAAGCCCTCTTCCTATTGGCTGTCTGTGCAGGCCCCCTGGCCTGCTGCAGCCCCCTCTAGCATGGGGGTGGGGCAGCCGCCCCACCACAGCAGGAGACATAAAAATATCTAGAAAGAACATAATGAGCCATTCTACCCTATTCATCCTGGAAACCTCAGAAGATACTTGTTGACCTTTAAAAAGTGACAAAGAGTTCTGTGGTACCTTATAGACTAACAGACGTATTGGAGCATAAGCTTTCGTGGGTGAATACCCACCTCATCAGACGCGAATTCACCCACAAAATACCCAGACGTGGGTATTCACCCACGAAAGCTTATGCTCCAATACGTCTGTTAGTCTATAAGGTGCACAGGACTCTTTGTCGCTTTTTACAGATCCAGACTAACATGGCTATCCCTCTGATACTTGTTGACCTTTGTGAACCAAATCTGATTGCATATAGCAATCCTATCCCCAGACATTAGAGTACATAATTGTTTGTGAATTTTGCTAATGAAAGCAATAGCCTATTTCTTTCCCTGATTTCCTAGCTGAGTAAAGATTTTGGGGGGAAAGGATCATTTTCATTTATCAGCCTGGTCCTTTGAGCACACATATGAAAGGCTGTATTTGATCTGACTATTGATATTTCCCCTTCTCCTCTCCCCAATGTTTCCACTCTTTTCCCCACAAAAAGTAGTATATGGCTTCACACATCAACATACATGCAACCAAAGGATGGATTGCTGTGGTGTTTGTCCATTGACTTTTGCATTCTTGGTTATTTCTTTGAATCCAGGTTACTCTATTTTAGTCTGAATCCAAATTACTCTATTTTATCCTGAAACAGTCAAATATGAGCTTTCTTTGGGGATGCTCAGCATGACACAGATTGAAATACTGATGTTCCGTATTACAGTTTGGGAATAATATAACCACATAGCACCCAAAGACCAAATATATTTAATCTAAACAAATAGACAACATACCTTATGGCCATTGAAAAAAACAGCATGAGCAGATGTCTGTTTGTTATTGCTTCTACGAGCCATGCCTGCAGGTCAATTGCTAGTTAGATGGACAAAGTGCAGATGGCAATAAACCCAGAAAGCTGGGTCTGTGGTGGATTAATAATATACATAACCTTCAAGGCCTCTGGTTTCCCCTCTAATAGTGAGTGGAGTGCTGACTGTTAGCACTTCCTGCTGTACATAACAGGGATCAGTTGAAAGAGGGCACCGCTACCTTTTGCAGGTAATACTTGTTATTATGTTGCCTTTTGATGATCATTTTTATATCAAGCAGTTAAGTGGAATTTTTAATTGATATCTAGCTTTCATGGGAGTAGCGGATGCTCAGAATTTCTTAAACTGCTTATTGAGGTGCCTACTATTTCTCCCAAATACTTAAGTCACTTTTGTAAATGGAATTTAGGAGCCTAAGTCACGTATGGGTTTCTGAAAGTTTTACACTTAATGACTTTCTTAATGCCATGGAATTGAAAAGGGATGTCTACACATGTTTTTCCTCAGAGAGTTGAGGGACTAGAGAATTTTTTTGCCTTTCCAAACTTAATCAGAGATATGAATGGTAGCCCTATGCCAGATCAGCTGCCAAGTGCCCATGTTGAAATGGACATAACAGAGAAGATTATTACATTTTCAGTATGCAAATGATTTGTGATTCAAACTACCTAACCCTGAGAAATTTTAGGAGGATGTTTTGGAGCTCAGGTAAGCCTCATAGATGTTCTTGACTCAATAGCTATTTTATAATAAATGTCTTGTAGGTGAGAACTAACTATAGTTTAATGAAAAATTCGTATTCCTCCTTCACTATTGTGGAAATAGAGTTTCTCAGTGAGCATCAATGGTTGTAACCGGGAAGATACTGTAGAACTGAGACAGGAATTGGATGCTTGGAGTTTCTTATGCACATATGACTGAGACGGATTTCAGGGACTGTGGGTTTGTGTTGTCTGCAAATGTCATCCATAAAAATGATTTAGGAGTTGTGAGCAACTTAAGGCACACTGGAGCTGCCTTTCTATACATCCAAGATTCAACATGCCCTAAAAGGCCCTCAGGAAATGTAGCAGCAGCAGTACCAAAGCTGGCCAAGCTCCTGAGCTCCACACTGCGGTAGCTCTATCTACCAGGGTCTTTCTACAGCACATCAAAGCCTGCAGATGGGTAATTCCAATGTACTTCAGTAGGCCCACAGGAGATGAAGCAGCTGAGCAAAACTTAGGAACTTCATGAACTTTGAAGCTCATACTCACACATCTTCCAGGGCTCAGGGGCCCTGTTACCAGGTTGCCTGAACCAATGGGTATGTCACGCAGTGAGCTTGTCTAATTTTCAGTAGCCCAATTATTATCTATAAGGCTGACCAGCCTGGGCCTTACACTCCACAAGATATGTCAAAAGTCTGCCACTGAGCTAAATGCAAGAGTACGGTCAGAATTAGGCCCTGACCAGGCCTGGCATCTTGTGTTAAGGCTGTGGGACGATCCTTCCTCCCCTCTTCTGGTGTCAATCAGAACTGCCATTTGATAGAAGCAGCCAGTTCCTTTTATCTGGCCTGTTGGGCCCCAATTGGCCACCAGATGCTCCTAGCCCCTCTAGCTTCTGGAGGACCACGTCTTTCTGGTTAAACCAGCCACTGTTCCTCAGGAGGCCTTTCTAGGCAACCTCTGGAGGTCCAAACTCACTTAAAGGTCTGCTTTCTAGTGAAGGGGGCACCAAGGCAGTCGGGTGTCTGGCAGGGGGCAGTGGAATGCCTGGTACGCCCTGTCACAGGCCCTTGACACAAAAACTAAAATCAAATCACCAAAGACACATGTCCTTGGCCTAACAGAAACACAGCTCTACCTAAGAATGAATGCTGTGTCCATGGAGGATCTGGAACCAAACTTACTAAAGTTTAGGGGGAGCAGTTGGATCTGGGGTATTGGTTCAGGCCCATCTATAGTAAGCACATTATAAATAATGGAGGCTGCCAAAAGAATGGTAGATTCCAAACTCATGCTCATTAAATAACATTTTAAAGATTTTAAATTATTTAAAACACTTGAAAAAAGATAACTCTTTAACCTGCAACTGCAGTTGTTAGGTCACTTTAATCATAAACACACAGATGCCTCTGAGCAAAATTCTCCTCTTAGCCTCTAAAGGTTAGATTACGAGCCAGATTATGATCCTCTTAATCCAACAGGGAAGCAATTACTCACACAAACAGTCCCATTGAAGTCAGTGCGTTTATTCCTATGAGTACCTGCTCATCAGGTGGAGTAAGGGGTTGACAGAACTGGTGACAGGAGTTCCTCACAAACTTTTATTGCTGATTTACACAAATGTTCTTTGAAGTAACTATCATGTAATAAGATTTTAGTGTTATTCACCTTGGCATTTCAAACTACTATAAACACATGAGTATACAGGCTGCAGTAGATGGGCAAATGCTGAATGGGTCTGATAGTAGGGCATCTGGGAGAGAAATCTGTTGTAATAAAGGGCCTGATTCTGTTACCATTGAACCAAATGGGACTATTCACTAGCCTAAGAATACTGAAATGTATAAGCGTTTGCAGGACTGGGGCCATAGTTTGTAAATAGTCTGAAAAACATGTACACTTTGAACATCAAGGATTTAAAAAAATGACTTGAACTTGAAGGTAATTGTGGTTTTGTTCCACTTAGGAGAGCCTAGTAAAGAAAAGTTGTATAGAATGGGAGAGATAAATCCTAATAAAGCAGATCGTTTATAAGAAGTATCCCTGTCCCATCTACATGTCCTAACCTAACATTTTGGGGGTGTTTTTCTATATCTAATATATATATATCACTTTTAACTAATACTAATTTTCTTAATGAGCTATTTTATTACATCCACTATCGGAGTGGACAATGAAAGCTTCATTTCAAATGTAAATATGATAAATGGACTCAACCCTGTATGGGGATATATGATTTAGGGTGTGTTCAGGGTGAATGTGCTGTCATTATTCTACAGAGAGATGGTAGCCCCTCCCTCTGAGAAAGTGGGAGGATCTGGCCCATCTCCTCAGAGGGAGGGGAAGTGACAATGGAAGGAGAAGAACGGGACAGTTGACCTGAGAGAGATGGAGAGATACAGAGAGTGAGTGGAGCATTATGAGCAACCTGAGACATGCAGGGTGAGGGAAGAGGGAGCAACCAGAGGGATGGAGGGAAACTGGGACTGGGAGAAACCAAGAGTGAGTGAAAAGGCCGAGATTGGGCAGGACAGACAGATGTGCAGGAGAAGGTCCCATCAGTTTAAAGCTGGCTGGTCAAGTCAATCTGTGTTTGATGGTGCATTGGTTCCTGTATGTTCCTCAGCATCAGATCTGCTTATCTCCAGTCATTGATTCATGTTGTCCTGCAGATCCAGAACAGGAGGACCAACGTTCCTTCAGACCCCGTGGGTCTGGTCTAATGTGCTCCCCCACAAGCAAGCATCACTGAAGTAAATTCCTGAAGAGATGGACTTGACAAGAGGCGCTTGAGACTCAAAGACTGACTTGGAAATTAGACAGAATCCAATGAGATATTTGGAGAAAGGGGAATCTTGAACTAAAAATAAAATAATATTAATCTATAAGAGAGTAGCCTGTGCATACAGAGATATAGGTTTTTTTTTATATTTAGAGGGTTTTCTATTTAGTTTAGTACATTTAGTAGTGTTACTGTGTGTGTGTGTGTGTGTGTGTGTGTGTGTGTGTGTGTGTGTGTGTGTGTGTGTGTGTGTGTGTGTGTGAGAGAGAGAGAGAGAGAGAGAGAAAGAGAATTCAAATCTTTTTTTGTTATATTCTTCATATATTCACTGTTATTGTAGGTAGGTGGAATCCAGTTCCATGTGTTCTGATTTAAATAAAATCTCTGTTTAATAGAACCAGTTGTCAAAAAAATATCTTGTCTACCATTAAATTACCTTTTATCAGCCCCGCCACACCTCTCACCTGCCGAGTAAATTATACCACCACTGTAACGGGCCATCACTAAATCTTGGTGAGTGGTTTTGGGACAGGGCGACCCTTGGATGTATTTCAAATGATAACACAATAACCCTACTGTGAGAAGTCAGTTTACACAATACAGGGCACTGCAGCAGCTTCCTTTTAATTTAAGCAGACTTAGTGCTGTAAAAAAAATCAAGGGAGTTTGGGTTTGTGATTTGGCTCAATGGAGATAGACCTGAACAATGAGTTCAATTCTGGGTCCAAAGTTCCAGAGGGTTCAGATCTTATTTACAATTTGGACCCCATCCCTTAGATTTATACAGTAATTTGCAGTAATTGCGTAATTTACCTATTATTTAACTTGTGTCACCACTCAGTTTCCATCTGGTCACAATGTGTGAACTAGTAGTTGAACAATCCAGCATTCAAGTGATGCATTTGTTCCTTCATAGCCTTGCACAGTGCAAAGTTGGAAGGACACGGTTGTTGTGCTCCAGCATGTGACAGTGGAACCCAATTCAAGTAAGGTTGTGTGGTAGACATAGCTCTTTGTGTTGAGTGGAGGGAAATGTTAAATCCCCTTGTATACCTGCTCCTTACTATCAAGAGCACAGGGTACAAGAGAGGTGGAGTATGGGCAAATAATAGCCCAGATCTCAGTTAGGGCCTGTAGGATATACTCATACAAATAATAAAATAAAATAAAATAATTAATAATTAATAAAAACAGAAGACTGAAGAGAGGTAAGCATGATCTTCAGCAAGCATATGAATAAGGTGCTTAGGTATGCACTTCCCTCTTTGGTCTTTCCCTCTTCTGCTACCAGACAGGAATAAGTTGGTAGCCACACAGCAGCAATCACATGTATGTTGTATGTGGCTTCCTTGTGGTCTTTTATCTTGCTTATTGCTTTTTTAATTTTAAACACTTAGCACCTGCATGGTCAACCAGCACAGAGCACCACTCAGCCCATGGCAAGAAGATTAAATGTAGTTTAAGGCCATATGTGTCTGGGCCATGTGTGTTACCTCCATTACCATTCTCAAGATATCATGGTCCAAGTAATGTTATATTGTACATGCAGGCACCGCTGTTTCTTTTAGACACCCAGGTTTCCAGTTTGTATGGACAACACCAATCAAATACTACATCCCTACTCTAAGTAGGGAGCAATTAAGCAATTTCAAATTGTGAAATTGTGTGTTGTATAATTTCAAGCAATTAAGGTAATTACTAAATATACTGGAGTAATTTGCTTGCCCTAATACTAAGTCTTTCACTATTTAACTATGTTTCAAACTTCTCAGGGCATCAAATGTTTTAAGGTTATATAAAAAGGCATTCTGAGCTAACACACATTCTCCATGAGTTTTGTCAAGGACACTGAGGAAAAACTCAACAATATTGAGCTGGCACATAGGTTGCTGTCACAACCAATACACAGAAGGACTCTTATGAGGTAGCTTAAAGAACTACTTCAGTTTTGCCCTGACAGTAGTCCAAAAGCAACAGTAAAAATGAGACAGGAAAGGACAGAATGTAGAACTATAGCATCTAGTTTTGATGTGGATTAAAAATAAGCCCACAGCACAACTTTAGATGGAAATGTGCATTTCAATTTAGGCAGGTAACAGAAAAATATAACTATATTCTTTAAGGAAGTTTTTATGGAAAATGATAATAAAATGAAGTCAGTGTCATAGGCGTCGACTCCATGGGTGCTCCGGAGCTCAAGCAAAACTGAACAAAAAAAAAGGGGGTACTTAGCACCCGCAGAACTGGAATAATCTTTTGTGGGCCCCAGTGCCTGGACTGTGGCCCTTCCCCCTGCTCTGCCCGCACTCTGCCCTGAGGCCCCGCCTCTGCTCAGCCTCGTCCCCCGAGCCCCGCCCACCACTTGCACGGGGTGGGGGGGGGGGATGGAGAGGATCACCCACAGGCAAAAACAAAAGTCAGCACCAGTGGCCAGGGTTCCTAGCATCCAGGCTGCCTAAGAGTAGTTTTTTATCCCCATAACTGCATAATTTAAACTGAAAATTTATACCTTAACATATTAAAAATGAATTATACAACACACAAGATTGCATTTTCAAAACAGTGCATGTGAGATGACTACCCTAATGTATTTGAAATCTTTAAGCTTCTTCCCAATTGATACACTGCTGGGGAAAAGCTGGGACAAAACTTTCCTAAAACATTTTTGCAGACACATTTTTTATGGATCTCCCTGGCAGTGCTTTCACAGTATTCCTAATTAATGTACTGAAAAGTATGCAATGGAGGCTAAAAAGAAATCTGTTAAAATATGAAAGATACATTGAATATAATGGTTAACAATCTGTGATGCAGCACACCCTAGTACTTAGGGTAGAGTTTGTGGAGATACAGCTTATATTTTGGTGACCTTCAATTCCTTTGCAGAAAAATTAATTACATTTACAACATGGCACTCCTATAGCTGCTGGAGGTTATTTACCAGAGAAAGACCTGAGGGAGATGGTTGCTTCCTTCCCATTTTTTCAGCTGAATTTAATACTTGTGAAAGGTGCCAGACTGTGAACTCAGGAGATTGAAATCCTCTTTAGAATAGATACAACATTGGCAAAGTAAGCAGCTTCCCTCATCTGCCAAGGTACTTCAGCCTTTAAATATGGGGTGGAAGTGTATGCCAGTCTCTATGACCATCCATTCCTTGTTCTCCCTATTAAGATTGGCACCAAAGGTGCCAATTAGTGCTAAAAGCAGACAATCATGTGTGCATTAGCAACGGGACTGGGACCACCAAACAGTTGGTATAGATTTATGCAGGCCTAAGCCAGATTCAAACTAGCAACCTAGAAGTAATAAGCTCCATATTCTATTAACAAGCTGATGTGCCATCCAGTCCCTGTGACCTAGAATGGAGTTTATTCATTCCATTGGAATATAACTAAGGATGGGTGACCTGGAAAAGTTAGGCATCTGAATCTATATTTAGTTGTCTGCATATGGATTTAGGTGCCTAAGTTTAGGCACTCAAGTTTGAAAAATGTAGTTCTAATATTCCGTATTTTGATTGCAAATCCTGGCGGCACACCACATTCTGCTACATGAGCACCTCAGTGCCCAATGTATTTACTGCTCACCAGAACTACCTGCTGTCTTAGAGGTAATGAATTATTCAGTGTGTAAAATAGAGGGCCGAATCTTGAGAGACGCTAAGTACGTATGCCTCCCCTCAAGGGGCTCAGTGGGAAATCGCAGGTGCTGAGCAGCAGATACTCAGCACCTCGCAGCATTTGGCCTATACTTTTCTGTTTTCATAATTAAAAAAAAACAAAAAAAAGATAAATCAAGCTGCAGTTTCAGACCCCACTCTCACCCTCAATGCAGAGAGAGAGAAACAGAAGCAGCCTTATCTTTCCTGGTGGAGATCACCGGTTTTTCTTTCTGTGAAACTTCCCCCCCTAGTTCTACTGGTTTCTTTTTTCTTCTTTTTTGCTCCGTCCCTTTCAGCTTACTTTCCCTTTCCACACAATGTGTTATTCACACACACTTCAACCTGTTTCCTATTAACCTCCTCTCCTCAAGGAAGTCGAGCTGCTGTCTCTACACTCTTTTCAGATCTCTTTCTCAGCTTCCCACATCCATTGTCATTCCCTGAACCCCAGAGTACCTTGTGAGTTCAATATTTTCCCCTTGATCTTTTAAAGGGACATCATGCCACCCAGAACATTCTGCTTGCTGACTGAATAGTGGTAAAGGGGAAAAGAATATTACTCCACATATTCTTTGACAAGAATTCAAGAGACCTGAGTAAATTAAATGCTACCATAGTCATTCTGGTCAAATAATTTTAAGAGGTGGCTCACTGAGCATCACTTAGGAAAAGGAAGAAATGCATTGGGATTTAGTCATAAAATATAGAGATTCTCTATCTGACAATATGTACAACAATACAGTTAATCTAAAAATCCATATATCTCTCTATTGCAGAGGTTCTCAAACTGTGGTCCATGAACCACCAGTGGTCCGTGAGCTCCATTCAGGTGGTCCGTGGATAGTTCCCCCTAAGGTGCCCGCCTGGGCGTCTCCACACAAGAGAATGAAGGGCCACCCACCTAATTAGTGGAGCCACGCAGGCGTGGGGGGAATTTGGGATGTGCAGGGCTGTGGCGACCAGAGAAAGAGGCAACTTTCCCCAGCTCCAGGGCTGCGGCTGCCGGGGAGAGACAGCCCTCCTTCCCAGCCTCAGCTCTGTGGTTGCTGTGGTGGGGGAGAGACCCCCTCCTTCCCAGCCTCAGCTCTGTGGCTGCTGTAGTGGGGGAGAGACCCCCCTCCTTCCCAGCCCCAGCTCTGTGGTTGCTGTGGTGGGGGAGAGACCCCCTTCCTTCCCAGCCCCAGCTTGGGGGCTGCCATGGCAGGGGAGAGAGGGCACATCCATCGCATTAGAAAGGTAAGACTACTGATATTAAAATATGAGTTGTGTGCTTTTATTTGTTGAACAAAAAAAAAAAGATAATTATTGGTTTTTTTAATATATAGCACTTTTATCCAAAGCACTTTACAATAGTTAGCTAACGGTACAAACAACATTTGGAAAGATCATTAAGTTGTCCACCGAGACCCTCACCAATTTTCAAGTGGTCCACGAAAAAAAAAGTTTGAGAACCACTGCGTACATCGGATTCATCCTGGTTAGCAGCAGACTGGCCTAAACTGACCTATGATAATAATTTAAAAGATTAATAAAACTAGTAAGACTGAAAACAGTTCGAACTGAACAGGACAAAAACTGAGTCCTGATCTAATTAACACTGGGCACCTACACTTTACCTTCCCCTTGCTTCTATGTGTTTGTATTACATTATTTGGTACTTGTTAACAAGTAGGTTGTTTGTTCTCAATTAGTGCCCTGATGGATCATTTTGAAAAAATAAAAGCTCCTTCTCTGCAGAACTATCCACTGTCTCTAATGGAAGATTGCCTATAAAAAAGAGTAACTGGGAAAAATGTAATTTATGAAAAATCTGTGAAGGAAGCTATGAGAGACTCAAAGGTTTTTTGAAAAGTCAAAAACAATACATCTACTGGTTTTCTTTTAACCAATATTTTACAGATATCATCAAAGGATTCTAGTAGGTGAAAAAGGCATGATTGTCCTTTAAAGAAGCCATGCTGGTTAGTCTCTAATATATAACGAGGGGAGGGATAGCTTAGTGGTTTGAGCATTGGCCTGCTAAACCTAGGGTTGTGAGCTCAATCCTTGAGGGGGGCCATTTAGGGATCTGGGGCAACAAACAAAAAAACCACACATACACACACCTGTCAGGGACAGTACTTGGTCCTGCTAGTGAAGGCAGGGGATTGGACTTGATGACCTTTCAAGGTCCCTTCCAGCTCTATGAGATAGGTATATCTCCATATATTATTATAGCTATGGGTTTTATAATGATCATTTGGTAGTTTCAACCAATTTCTCTTCCCTAGTAAGGTTCTCTAGTCTGTAATTACCAGGATCACTAGGAGCACCTTAAAACAAACATGTACAGTATTTGCTACTTAAATAAGTGATCTGATTTTTGAAATTGTTGAGTCCCCAGCCTCTACCACTGAGGCCAATGCTCATCATTTCCCAGCAGTTGTAAGATTCAGTTAAGTGTCTAAATAAGGCCTTAGGAACCTAACTTTACACACTCATTTCTTAACATCAGTGCCAAACAATTTCTTTATTCTTGTAACTTTGGTTATTTGTCTTTCACTTTACACTCTTTTTTACTGGCTTCACCTAGCTTAAATTTTCATTTTTTGCAGGATATCATTTGAGACTGAACACTTTCTTGAATCTTGCTGTTTAATCATACTATTTTTTCTTGCTTTCCTGCCTCCCTGATCCTGTTCCTGCCTCATCCTTGTCCTTGCCCTACTCTGACTTCACTCCAGCCCTGTTACTGACATTCTCCAGCCTTGCCTCTGCCTTCTGACCCTCCCAGGATCCTCAGACGCTGACACTCCAGGCTCCCAGTTGCTGCCACTACTGGGGCAGTGGCCAGGGCCCCCAGGTCCTTTTAAATCAGCCAGGCCCCCGGGCAATTGCCCCCTTTGCCCCCCACATGAGCGGGCCTGAGAGGAAGACACAAAAAAGTTTCCTCACCACATTGTCTCTCTTCATCCCTAACAGATCCAGTCAAAAATCACAGTCTCTGGTAGCATCTCCTAGGGTGCAAGACCCTCCAAAGAGCACAGAGAGGAGACTGGACTATGGCCTTGCTCCCTGCTCCACAGTAGCTAGTGGTACTGGCTTTGGACATGATCCAAAGTCTATTGAAATCAATGGAAAGACTCCCTTGGTATGGACTGGGAAAAGGGTAGGGTGAGGGTGCAAAATCCCACCTTCCCTCCCCAGTTCCACAACCTATGGAACTTTAAGCAAGTGCAAAAAGGTTTTTTTTGGGGGGGGAGGAAATTCACCCTTCCTCCACCCCCCAGTTGCTTCACCCTGAAGGGGTGTCACAGTAAGCAAATTGTTTCTGCACCTTCTTGTGTTTCCTCTGGGGCAGGTCAGCTCTATGCTGTGGGACAGTGGCCAAAAGTGACTTATGGCATTATAGTGATAAATAGCCTTTGTGGGTGCAGCACTTAACTGGCTTTATTTTCGAGGGAGAGATGTAAGGTTAAGTAGCATATAGCAATGTTCTATTGGTTATAGGATAACTTCCTATAATGAAGATGACCTTACTCTACTCTACTACCCACACCAGTGGGGCCCCTTGATGATCGAGATACAAAAGGAGCGCTTAAAGACGATAAAGTCATTGCGGAGAAACTAAATGGATTCTTTACTTCAGTCTTCATGGCTGAGGATGTTAGGGAGATTCCCAAACCTGAGCCGGCTTTTGTAGATGACAAATCTGAGGAACTGTCACAGATTGAAGTGTCACTAGAGGAGGTTTTGGAATTAATTGATAAACTTAACATTAACAAGTCACCGGGACCAGATGGCATTCACCCAAGAGTTCTGAAAGAACTCAAATGTGAAGTTGCGGAACTATTAACTAAGGTTTGTAACCTGTCCTTTAAATCAGCTTCTGTACCCAATGACTGGAAGTTAGCTAATGTAACGCCAATATTTAAAAAGGCCTCTAGAGGTGATCCTGGCAATTACAGACCGGTAAGTCTAACGTTGGTACTGGGCAAATTAGTCGAAACAATAGTTAAGAATAAAATTGTCAGACACATAGAAGAACATAAACTGTTGAGCAATAGTCAACATGGTTCCTGTAAAGGGAAATTGTGTTTTACTAATCTATTAGAGTTCTTTGAAGGGGTCAACAAACATGTGGACAAGGGGGATCCAGTGGACATAGTGTACTTAGATTTCCAGAAAGCCTTTGACAAGGTCCCTCACCAAAGGCTCTTACGTAAATTAAGCCTGTTATGGGATAAAAGGGAAGGTCCTTTCATGGATTGAGAACTGGTTAAAAGACAGGGAACAAAGGGTAGGAATTAATCGTAAATTCTCAGAATGGAGAGGGGTAACTAGTGGTGTTCCCCAAGGGTCAGTCCTCGGACCAATCCTATTCAACTTATTCATAAATGATCTGGAGAAAGGGGTAAACAGTGAGGTGGCAAAGTTTGCAGATGATACTAAGCTACTCAAGATAGTTAAGACCAAAGCAGACTGTGACGAACTTCAAAAAGATCTCACAAAACTAAGTGATTGGGCAACAAAATGGTAAATGAAATTTAATGTGGATAAATGTAAAGTAATGCACATTGGAAAAAATAACCCCAACTATACATACAATATGATGGGGGCTAATTTAGCTACAACAAGTCAGGAAAAAGAACTTGGAGTCATCGTGGATAGTTCTCTGAAGATGTCCACGCAGTGTGCAGAGGCGGTCAAAAAAGCAAACATGATGTTAGGAATCATTAAAAAGGGGATAGAGAATAAGATTGAGAATATATTATTGCCCTTATATAAATCGATGGTACGCCCACATCTTGAATACTGCGTACAGATGTGGTCTCCTCATCTCAAAAAAGATATACTGGCACTAGAAAAGGTTCAGAGAAGGGCAACTAAAATGATTAGGGGTTTGGAACGGGTCCCATATGAGGAGAGATTAAAGAGACTAGGACTCTTCCGCTTTGAAAAGAGAAGACTAAGGGGGGATATGATAGAGGTATATAAAATCATGAGTGATGTGGAGAAAGTGGATAAGGAAAAGTTATTTACTTATTCCCATAATACAAGAACTAGGGGTCACCAAATGAAATTAATAGGCAGCAGGTTTAAAACAAATACAAGGAGTTTCTTCTTCACGCAGCGCACAGTCAACTTGTGGAACTCCTTACCTGAGGAGGTTGTGAAGGCTAGGACTATAACAGCATTTAAAAGAGAACTGGATAAATTCATGGTGGTTAAGTCCATTAATGGGTATTAGCCAGGATGGGTAAGGAATGGTGTCCCTAGCCTCTGTTTGTCAGAGGATGGAGATGGATGGCAGGAGAGAGATCACTTGATCATTGCCTGTTAGGTTCACTCCCTCTGGGGCACCTGGCATTGGCCACTGTCGGTAGACAGGATACTGGGCTAGATGGACCTTTGGTCTGACCCGGTACGGCCGTTCTTATGTTATATATCTTAAGTTATGTTACTCTGACAGCCAGGGCTGGCGCTTCCACTAGGTGACCCTAGGCGGTCGCCTAGGACGGCAGGATTTGGGGGGCGGCATTTTGCCGCCCTCGGCGGAAATTCGGCGGCGGGGGGTCCTTCCGCTCCAGGTCTTTGGTGGAAACTCGGCGGCGAGTCCTTCACTCGCTCCAGGACCCACCGCCAAAGTGCCCCGAAGAGGCGGAGCGGAAGGACACCCGCCGCCGAATGCTCAGAGGAGGAGCGCTGCCACCTAGGGTGGCAAAAACCCTGGCGCCGCTCCTGCTGACAGCCTAACAGAAAAGAGACCCAGACATGGCAATATCCTGACTACATCCTGGGTTTTACCCTATATAGAAATACAGTATACATTTGACAAGGTGCGAAAAGCTTTTGTTATACAACACATAATTACATATCCCATATGAGTTCAAAGCACCAGGGATAATGTACCTGGGCCACCATTGTTAGCTTGCACATTAAGAATCCTGTATGTACAGGAGGCAGAGAGAGAAATTGTTTCCATGTTAGATGTTTGATGGCCAGTACATTATTTAACAAAGCAACAGAAAAAAAAAAGGATCCAAAATTTAGTGGAAATTGTTGGAAAATTTGGCTCCAAGTGACTTGCCCAGAAAGAGAGAGAGAGAGAGAGATTTCATAAGAGAGCTGGGATCAGAACTTGAGTTCCTGGCTCCCAGGCCCATGTTCAGTATATTAGACAATGGTGCCTCTTTGCAATAATAGCTTAATAGCATGAGTACACCGCTGGAGTGCTGTTGGGTGAGTTTGTTTTCTTGATGTATTGTGCATTTGCTGTTTATCTAAGTACAGTAGGAACTTGTTTTGATCTGGTTTGGGAAAGCCAGGGTCCACCACCTGCTCTAGGAATGCTATCAGTGCAGCTCCATTAATTATTTAACCAGCAGGGGTTTCAAAGTGCTGTGTGGCTGACACACTCTGAACCTGTCATCCCTGCTGTGCAGTTGAGCTCCACTCACCATGGAGTGAAAATTACAAGGCTGTCTGTACTGCAGTGATGCACTGCCACCAAGCAACAGTTAGCCTAAATCTAGATTAGATTCCTGTTACAACCTTCAAGTGTACTCATGCTCAGGTATTTTGATGGGTCAGGAGACAGAGATAGATCTCTTCAATTTCATAAATATACTGGCACTGTTTTGCACAGTTAACTTTTCTCTCTAAAATACAGTCACTCTTCCATGGCAACTTTATAGTCCCTGGAGTTTTTTAACTGCTATTTTGATCTCTACTACAAAGGTGTCTTTTACTGCTTCGTGGATAACTGTCAGTGAAGATTAAACATCTTTCAGTGCATGGAGCTGCCTCTTGTTGTATGCTTTTAAGCAGTACTTGAGCTTTACTGTTCTGATAGCCCCTTTGCCATCTACTTCCTCCATGAATGAATGCTGCTGCACTTCCAATTTCTCTATTAACGGCCCCTTCTTTGTGTAGCTTCTTTTAAACTTGACTACAGTGGAGATCACTGCAATACTTCCTCTTGCCTATTAAGTATTCAAACCTATCAAAAAAAAGGAATCCATATATTTATCACTACTTGTCTCCCATATCAAAAGTATTACAGAATTCCACAGTGTGGACCACAGCAGTTTACAAATGAGTTATAGTAACACAGAGTTATGGTCCTTAGAGTAGAATACTGTAATATTTCTTAATACAGGCAGTAAAAATCGCTGACTTTGCAAATTTTCCATTGTCCTTAATCTCCCCCAGAAAAATACAATACTGTGTATTGTTTGATCCTTTAATTTTGTTTCAGTTTAGATCCTTGCCACACTCTTTTCGGGAGTGTCTCTTCTCATATCCATATGCTTAATTAATATCTGTACAGCATTTGGAGACTTCAGATGAAAGGTAACATACGTGTAAATTATTTTTTCTTATTTTTATGCAACTTTTTAAAAAAGTATTGTTTTCCCCTTTCCAAATACCATACAGAGATAATTGTAGAGATGGGAAAATATATCAAACCATTTTCTATGAATATGCATTTGATTTTTAAGCAAACTTGCTTTGACTGCATTCTTTCCCCTTTCATGTTTGCTTTCCATTAATATTCTAGTGACTACACAGAATACTTGACAACACTGAATTTTAAGAGTTTTCATTGAAAGCAAGTTTTGAAGTCACAAACATGAGTATATGCACCAGGAACTTGATTCAAACAGTTATACTCACCCAATGAGGGAACAGAACCATATGACTTATGCATCCAGTCAGTACAACTTGAATTTCAGATATCCCTGTAAACTGCTCATGAATCAGACCAATTTTTTCCTCCTATAAATTCTTTGGCGAATAATGAATAAACTCACACACACAAAAATCACAATCAGTTGAGTGAAAATTCATGAGTACAAATAGAGGCAAAATACATCTATATTATTAATTAATAATTTGCTCAGCTCAATCATTTTTGCCCTTCGCCCTGAACTCACCCACCTACTATCTCCAAATATAGTAGTCTCTTCCATTATAGGTAGTGGCCAGTAGGAAATGCCAGAATTAGGGTTGCCTGTGAAACCTTAATTCAGCCGCCTTGTGCATATGCATTATGATACAGTCTGATTACATGATCACTTACTATTTTTCCACAAGACGCCTGCCTCATTCAATGCACAGACTGGACCTGCTCTGCAGTAAATCAGGATTGTGTAGTAAAAGAGGCTGTTGTCTGAAAGAGGGCTGCCTTATTTGTTGCAGAAGCTGGAAGGTGTATTCTTATGGGGATTGATGTGAAACTTCAGGCCTAAGCCCACGCAAAGCCCACACATCTGAGTGTGAGGGGCCACTGAACACAGGCCACAAGTAAATACTGGGGACAACAAATGAAGAAGTAGTGATGGGAGTGAATGTCAAAGGGAAAAAAAATCAGGGCACCGGAAGAGGACACCAAGCGGAAAAGCCATCAGCCCCCACTGCTCTGCTCCTCAAAGGCAACTAAGGAGTTAGTGGATACTGCCCAGAGGAACTCTACTTGGAGACATGACTTCACAAGGGATCGGAAATAGGCCTCACAGTTGCAGCGAGCCCCACTCCATGCAGTTCCTTCTCCTGGAGTGATGGATGGCTATCTTGGCCAGGAGGAGGTTGACAAGGAGGTCTCACAACTTTGCAGGGCAATGGATGGGGTGTGTATAAATGAGGAAGTGCAGAGAGAAGTGCAGCCAGAACTTCATAAGAGGTTCTGGAGTAGTTGGAAGAGGGGCTGCAGTCTCATGTACCCTACATACACATGCATCAGGAACTCCCTCTCACCACAAAGGACAGATGTCAGGGACATTCATGAATTGTTCCAGGTACATGCTCATGCTCACAGTTCCGTGAAGGAGCCACCAGCTAACATCCCCAGCAGGCTATAGGACCAGACTGGAGTACAGACTGGCCCACTGGGGTTCCTTGCCCTCCTCAGGTGGCAGTAGGTCCTGCCACTTGGTGTCAGGATGAGACATGAGGATGAGGAAGTAGGTGGCGTGAAGCACGAACATGTAGAGATCTTTCCTGGATGCAGTACAGCGGTGGACTGGCAGGATATTGCGTAGCCAACTGAGGTTGCATGTTGGGTGCGGCCGGGGAAGCTCCTGGAGCAGGGGCCTGATGACAAATTCCAGAGGGCCTGGGGTACGAGGCAGACTGGGAGCGCCCTCCTGCAGGGCCGTCTCAAGGAAAACAAGAGGAGCAGGAGGCAAGGCTGCCCCCACCTTGTGGAGCTCATGATGGGGGATATTTTGGATGGACAGCCCCATGTGCTGGCTGAGTGCCCCAGGGTCCATCCGGTCCTTCTGATCATAGTTCTGGAGGTCTCTGACTCTAGTGGTACCAGCCAGGACCAACCTCCCATGCACCGAGTGGGACCCCCACCACCTACACACAGAGATGAGGGTTGTGTAGCAGGGGTTCACAAGGAGGTCCTCCTCCTTTGCGGTCACTACAGCTCTGGTTACTGAAACTGGGTTCCAGATCCTGAGGAGGTCATAGTAAAAAGACCTGCAACTCAGAGAGGCCATGGGGGAGACTTCTCTAGCGGAGATAAAAGAGCTGCTGGTCATATAGGAGCCGTTGGAAGTGGTGGAAAAAGCGATGCACCAGCATGCTCCATGCTGGACTGCCTGCACTGTAAAGGAGTCTCTGCAGGGCCTGAAGGTGGGGACCTGGCTGGGGATGCAGACCAGGCACTGTTCACCCTCCTCTAGGAAAGGCTCAGGACCCCTGCAGAGACCCAGTGCAGCCCCTGCCAGAAAAACTCCAGGATCTTATTCTAAAGGCTAGCCAGGGTTCCCAGGAGTGGGCTCAGGGTATTGAGCAGGTGCCAGACCATGGACGGAACCAGCTGGTTGAGCTCCAGTGCCCTCCCCCACAGGGAAAGGCACTGGAGCAGCCTTGTCCACTGCACAACCAGTGAGTCACCCTGGCCTTGAGATCGACCCAATTCTCCAGCAGGGAGGAAATCTCTGGTAGAAAGGTAAATGCCCAGATAGAGCAGCAGACCCATGTCCCACTGGATGGCATGGAGCACAGATGGGAGGGTGCTTGCCTGCCACCCATCCCCGACCACCAGGCCAGAACTCTTGACCCAGTTGACCTGGGCAGAGGAGGCCATCAAATAGATGGATTGGCAAGACTCCACCTTCACCAGGTCTCTTGGGTCCATGAGGAACATATCATTGGAATACACCAACAGGACCACCTGCAAATCCAGCTCCAGAAGCATCAACTCCATCATCCTCTTGTGGAGGAGATGGAGGAGGGCTTGATAGTGACGGTACACAGCTGGTAGGGGAGCCCTGATGTACCCCTCAACTGAAGGTGACAGGTTCAGTCAAGGCCCACTTGAGCTTCACCAAGATGCTCCACAGAGGCATACAGCACCTGGAAAAAGCCCACAAAGTGAGACTGGAAACCGAATGCCCACTGAGTGCCCCCTGAGATACTCATGATCCATCCTGTCAAAGGCCTTCTCCTGGTCTAGGGACAAGAGGGCAAGTAATAGACCATCCCTACATCCTAGATGGGGTAGGTACTGAACCAGATAGAATTTATTGAAGAGGGTCCAGCCAGGAACAGTGTAGGCTTGATCATGGTGGATCACATCTGCCAGCACAGACTTCAGCTGCAATGAGAAGCTATCACTATGACCTTGTAGTCTGTGCTGAGGATTGAAACTGGGCACCAGTTGCTTAGGTCATGGACATCCCCCTTAGGCAGCAGGGTGACAGCCCACCTGCATGATAGGGGGAGCATCCACTCCCCAATAACTCAGCCCAGATGGAGGCGAGGTCCAAGCCGAGGATGTCCCAGATTGCACGGTAGAACTCCACGGTCAGCCTATTGATGCCCGGCGATTTGTTGATGAGCTTCAGATGGAAGGCTTCTGCGAACTCAGCTGGTGAGAGGTTGCTCTAAACAAATCTGGCCACCCATGATGACCATAGGGATTCATCCCACAGGACTCTGCAGGAATTGTCATTGGTCAGTTCTAGGGTAAAGAGGCTGGAATAGAAGGCCCTGGTCCTTCCCTGCATCTCCACAGGGTCTGTGAGAGGGTTTGCTGTCCTCTTCCACTAGGCATGTGATATGCTTTTTGGTACCTCTTTTTCTCTAGGCATAGAAGAAGAAGGAGCCGTGATCCATTTCCAGAGGAGCTGGTTGCAGGATTGAATGAAAGTGCCCTGGGCCCGATGGTTGTTGAGGGCCTGGAGCTTATCATGCTTCTCCTGACACTCTCCACAGAAGGATGGAGCTCCAGGGTGAGCAGCCAAGCACCTCTCCAGCTCCAAAACTTCCTGCTCCAACTTCTCTATTGCTGCTGACTGGCCTTCTGGTGTAGTCATGGCAGAAGAGCCAGGCATGTACCTTTCCCACATCCCACCACCTCTGCATCAAGGCAAAGGCGTGCCTCTGCCTCCACCAGGTCAGCCAGAACTCACAAAAGGAGGCCGCAAAGCCTGCATCCTCCAACAGGCTGCTATTGAAGTGCCAGTAGGCTCGCCCTGGCCACTCAGGTGTCAGCAAGGCCATCACAGCCATGAATGGGGCCAGCCTGATGCTGTTGGAGTGGGCCTGCAAGATGTTCAGATGGAAAATGTAAATGCGGTCCAACTGGGAGTGTCCTCCACCAAGAGGTAAGTGAAGGTTGTAGAACTGTCTGGATGGAGATGGTGCCAGATGTCCACCAGTGAGTGCTGGTCAACAATCCTCCTGAGGACATCCACAGCAGCCTGGCATTTCTCTCTTCCAATGTGGTCCTGCACATCCAGGATAGTGTTAAAATCCCCACCAAACACCAGGCACTCGTGAGGATCCTGAGTGCTGAGGAAGAACCTGCTGGAAGACCCAAACCCACTCTTGCGTTGGTATCAGGGCATAGATGTTAACCAGGTTGAGAATCAGCTCCTCCACATAGACCCAGAGGTCCAGCAGGGTGTCCCGGCAGAACCTCAGCAACCCCCAGCATCATAGATCCAAGGAAAACAGGTCTGCCACCCCCATCTGAAACTTTGGTGATGTGTATGAAGTACACCCTGACCCCTCCACTCCAGCCCCCCATGTGGCTTGGGCAGCTGAATCAGTGAGACTCACCTGCAGGAAGATCACAGCGTGCCTGGCACCTGCAGAGACTCACCCTACAGGCCCTGATAAGCTGTGCAAAGACAGTTGCTCTCATTGGGGGGAGGTTGAGGATCCTCATGGCTGGGAGCATCACCCACCCCCACGACGACACACAGCAACCCCTAGTCAATCCCAAAGGCAACCAGGGGCTAGTAAGCTGCAGCTTCTGGTTTTCTGGTCCCTTTGGTCTTCTACCATCAAAGTTCTTGAGGCCTGAAGGACAAGACTTAAGTCCCCCCCATCAATGACCTTGTGGCCTTCATGCAGGTATGAGCACTGCACCACCTGCACCACATTGTCCACCTCAGCCCCTGACACAGAAGCATGTGGTAGAGGGAACACAGCAACCCCTGATGGTGCAAGGAAGGAAATATGAAGACCACCTCCTGGAGGTTCCCCCTGAGAAAGGGAAGACGATAACCTCAGGAGTGGCAGTAGCACGGGAGGTGGAAGGGGAGGGGTCGTGAATGGGATTAGGGCCCCCAGCAACCCAGCCACCAGTGTGCAGCACCACCTCAACCAGGCACAGGTGTTGAATGGGCAGGTGTAGGGCTATGACACCAGGCTCGGGTACTGCAATGGGCTCGGTGCCCACAGCCTGGGCATCAGGTTGGATACTGACTGTGTGGGGCGCCCAAAGTGGTCAGGACAGGGCCGGGGTGTGGGGCCCGGGACAAATCAGCCTGTATGGGCCCCTCATGGGGCAGGGGGTGCACTCCCCTGGGGCAGTGTGTGGGGGGGGATGGAGCTCCAGTTGCACCGCAGGGCATGGGCCGTGGAGCTTACCTAGAGCAAGGTGCACCTACTGGTAGTGGGGGTGCCCATCCGCTGGGTGCTGGTGCTGCCTCCTGCCCAGCCTGGGCTGGGACCCCCACACTCCGCAGCCTCCGCATTCGAATAATGGTGGGACTGGGGTGGGCTCACAGGGCAGGGGAGCTGCGTGCGCAGCACCCTCCTGCCAGCGCTGCCCCAGGCCTGGCAGGGCCCAGGGAGGAGGTGGGGGCCACGTGATCTGTGCACAGGTGCCCCGGGTGAGCCCAGCTGTCTGTGTGGCAGCCAGAAACTCCTGACATGGGCCTGCTGAGCCCCCCCACCTCAGCTATGCCAAACGGTATGAGCCGCTGGGAGGAGATGGGGCCAGACACACCAGGTTGCCTCCTGCTTGCTGGCTGCCTCTGCCTGCTCTGCTCAAGGCAGACAGCTGCTGTCCTCACCCCATCTGACACCATGATGTCAAAGCGCGGGGCCCCCCAAAGTGCGGGACCCAGAGTGGTCGCCCCAATTCATGCTACCCAAGGGACGGCTCGGGCTCTGGAAACAACTGCCCCACTGCAGGAAGAGGTGCCCTGGAAAGCCCTACATCTGGCTGCTCTGCACTGGCCATTGCCTCAGTAGGCTTGACAGCTGCAAACACAGTGCCCTCCAGTGGAAAGGGCAGGAGGGTGCCCCAGAAACCAGTGCAGGGGCAGCTTCCCTGGTGGTAGGCTGGGGAAGGGGAGAAGGAGGAGGGCAGTCATGATGGACTTGGTGCCCAGATTGAGGTCTGGTTGCAAAGGGTTTCCCCCCCTCCCCGTGGGCTATCAGGGTCACACCCAAGGCCTTGATGTCCTGGCAGCTGGCCTAGAGGTCCCCACCCACCATAAAGAGGTCCTTCCCATCAGTGACCAAGGTGAGTTCTACCTTGGCACACAGATGGGAAGGACAGGTGACAGAGATGCAGCAGGGTCTCTCTCTGAGGCCTCCTCCTTAAGGGAGTCCAGGATGGGGCATCATCACCCCCATCTCTGCCAGAGCCTCCTTGGCCAGCTCCACTTTTTTTGGGGTGGCACATAGGAAAGTTGAGTGGCTGCCCCCCAAGATGCCTTATGGGAGGCCTTTCCCCCCTCTTCAAGAGGGAGGTGACTTACGTTTGCTATGCTTTCCCCCCAGTACTAGTACCGAGCCCTCAGTGGTGGTGTTAGAGGGCTGGCCAGCAGGGGTGGATCCTGGATGAAAGGGAGATGGGATCACAGTTTGGGGTGACAGGGATGGGGCAAAAAAAGGGTGGTCTCCCCCTGAGCTGGGCCTTCTCCTGGGCTCCCAGATGTCACCACAGCCCCCTTCTTTATGGACCCTGCCCAGTGGCTATTAGCTGCAGGATCTACCTGCTCAGCTGGTGAAATGTGAGGGGCTGCCCCCCATGGCCAAGCAAGGTTGTTGGAGGAGGAGGAGGGGAACTAGGCAGTTGGGGTCACTGGCAGTGGCAGGGCCAATGCCCTTCCTGATCTTGGGGGCACCCATCATCCCTCCTTGCTGGGCTTAGGGATAGTCCCTCTAGCTGAGCTGTGAAGCCTGGCAGAGGAAGCACTTAGGCTAGGTCTACACTACCCGCCTGAATCGGCGGGTAGAAATCGATCTCTCGGGGATCGAATTATCGCGTCTCGGCAGGACGCGACAATCGATCCCCGAATCGACGCTCTTACTCCACCAGCGGAGGTGGGAGTAAGCGCCGTCGACGGGGAGCCGCGGAGGTCGATTTTGCCGCCGTCCTCACAGCGGGGTAAGTCGGCTCTGATACGTCGAATTCAGCTACGCTATTTGCGTAGCTGAATTTGCGTATCTTAAATCGACCCCCCCCCCCCCGTAGTGAAGACCTGCCCTAAGTCTCCCACAACCAGTAGTGGATCTGGTACAAGGAACCCTGATAGAGCACTATAAAGGACTCCTCCAAGCTCCACTCACCATGCCCTGCTGCTAGCAGCGGGACGGTGTCTTGCTAGCAGAACAAGAGGATGTGGCAGAGAGTAGGGGTCCTTACAGCCCAGTGGGAAAGGGCTGATGGTAGAGACCAGCTTCATCAACGTGGTGAGAGGGGTCAGAAGGGTAGCACTGGGGAGGAAGGGTGGGACAGAGAGAAAGACCACCCATATGCCCAGGTTGTCTAGGGGCCCACCAAGATGCCTTTTTCCACAGCCTCCTGGACAGCTGCCTCCAGTGCCAGGAAGAAGACAACCTTCCCATACCTCTTGGAGATCACCACGATGGCCAAGGGCCCCACCACCTGTGCCAATGCCTGCACATAGGTTTTGATATGGGCTCATTGAGCCAATAGGAGTCATCAGATGCTATGCCTCCTGGTTAGGATGGGGAAGTGGCCCTGGCCACCATTGGTGGTAGAAGAAGTTGTGGTGGCAGATGGCGATGGGACAGAAGGTAGGGCCGCGGCCCCCTGGACGTACACGCTGGGGCTGAAGAGTGAGCGCCCCCGGAGCTGGTGGAAGGGATGGCAGGGGAGAGGAAGTTGTGGCCACTGGCGGGGTCACAGCTGTAGCAGCTGCTGCCATGGAAGGAGCCTTCCAGGCAGGGTTCTTGCTTTTTTTTTTTATTCCTTGAGCCTTTCTACTCACAGAGGGGGCTCCCTTGGTGGTGGCAAGAGTTTTGGCAGTAGGGTCCCTTCCTGTGCCTGCTGCTGTCATGCCAGTGGGGGTGCTGATGGTACCAGCAGTGGTTTTGGTAGCCACAGGGACAGTGGGAGGACAACAGTGGGTACAGCTCCCCCTCCCTCAGTCTCCCACCCCTTTTTCCTGACAAAGGCAATAGAAGGCTCACACTTGGCCAAGTTGTGGTCCACCATTGAGCGCAGGTGATGGGAACAGCTCAAGTAGGAGGGGTGGTGGAGGGATAAAAGTGATAAAGGGCAGGATGTGCGTATGGAAAATGGAGGCTAACTGCTCTTCCCTGCTTAGCTATGTTGGGCGGGGGGAAGGAGGGGACAAACAAAAACTCATTGGGGGTTGCCAGCAGGGGCAGGTAGGAGGAGGAGGCCCCTCAGCCCAGTGCAAACTGAGGGGAAGGGAGGGAGAGGGAAAGTTCAAAGGGGGCATGTGCACCCAAATGTGCTTACGATAGGAGTCTCTGCTGCAACAGTCCCAGGGCAGGTAAGTGGAGACGGGCAGGCTAGTAGGCCAACAGAGGGTTGTCATCAGCAGGAGCAGTGGGGGAGTGGATGGAATCGGGGGGAGGGCTCCATGCCACGCCCCAAAAGTAGCAAAGCAGGGGTAGCTCAGCAGCAGCAACAGCAGCGGCAAGCCCCGCCCACAGAGACAGGTGTGCAGGGAATGAGGCAGGAAGAGGGGAAAAGACTGTCTCAGGAGTAAGGCAGTTGAGTGCTTCCCTGGCTAACTGGATTCTATCTCTTCCTCAGCCATAGAGTTCCTGTGTGATTCTAAACTAGTCACTTAAAATAGACTTTTCACAGGTGGCCACTAATTGCGTGTTCCTTATTTTGTGGGTGCCTGACTTGATAGCCTGGGGTCTGATTTGCAGAAATGCTGAGCACTTACAGCTGTAACTGAAGTCAGAATCTGTGTTTTGCAGAGATAAAGAGTGATATAATGCTAAGAACGCTGAAAAATCAGGTTCTAGGTGTCTCATATTGGGCACCCAAAACGAGTGGAAACTTCTGACTTCTAGACTGTGCCTCAGTTTCCCCATCTGTAAAATTGGGATAACACCACTTCTTCTCCTCAAAAGGGTTTTGTGAAAATAAATTCATTAAGGTTTGTGAAACACTTGGATACTGTAATGATGTGCACCATAAAAAAGCCCATGAGAAAATTAAATAATTCTGTCTTCAAAGCAGGGTTTGAATAGTGGGCAATAAATAAGGCATGGATCCGCCCATTGAACAATAAGGAGAGAACAAAATATTGATAGCTGCTCATTAATTGAGCATCATCATCTCTGTACACTGAATAAGGCAGGGGTCCTGTGGTATGTAATTAAAGACTGTATCATACTGAATATGCACAAAGGGACTGAATTAAGGTTGCCCGAGGTCCCTTTATTCTGGCATTTCATAACTTTTGAGTGCCTGACTTTGCAAACTTAATGTTCTTTTAATGAAGTTTGTGTGTGTGCACAATACACACACACACACTGTATAATAAAAACACAGAGAGAAAATGCAGTCAGTCAAACTAATTGTTCACATTATCCAAAACAAGTTCATGATTCTGGTGGTACAAAGTGAGCTAAAAACAGTTGTAATTCCCCACCTATTGTGGAGAGTGTTTTTGGGTAGGGGCATGACTAGAGAATGCTCTGTTCTGGCTATCTTAACTGGAGGAATATCTCTTGGGAACTAATACCAGCTAGCAGAATTTAGAGCAGCCCCATAATTGCTCTGAACTCTGTTGAGATTGGAGCAAAGCTGAGCTATATGTAGTTCTTAGTCTGCAGCACCAAGTCTCTGTGTGTGGAGTGGGGCTGTCAATCTGACCCATGATATACAACATATTTCAGAACCATGGAAATAGGCTTGTCATTTGATAGAACTCTGCACACCAGATCATAATTCTTAGATCATTTTCTTTTAATGTGTCCAGATCTGATTAAAATATATGCAGCTTAGTCATAAAGAATTTTTATGAATCACAATTATCTCTTTCCTTGGGGTCTGAAAATTGGTCCTTTAAGCTTGTCAGAAAAAAGAACTCTGCTGTTTTCTTCTGTTGTACTTGAGGCACAAATATGGATTATGGTGAGGTTAAGCTCTGAGCTATAACAAATCCCTAACATGACATGTTAACCCACTGTATTCTATGATCATATTTGTTACTTTCCTTCCTAGGATAAAGAGGATAGCATATTTCTGCACCATGATGGTAATCAAACTCAGTTGCTGTGAGAACAAGTTACATACTGAACAGGACGCCTGGTATTTTGGGTTTTGAAAGAATCTTCAGTTCTGCTTAGTAGTAGTTTATTTATTTTTGTAATGCATTCGCAATACAGGTTATATGAAGGATGCTTGAGAACATAAAGCTTGTAACTCTTATTCCTTACAGAAGTAGTCCCATTTTAGGAGTAAGAGTCACAGGATTGGGCCAAAAAGTTGTACTGTATCTAATGGCTCCTCCAATGGGATATTCGCTGCCTATCCTGGCTTCATTGCTGAAGGGGGGAGGAGTGGGGAGGGAAACAACCACTGACCAGGCATAAAGAGAATGTGAGGAAAGGATATCATTTGCTTCAATTCACCACACTGCTATGCAAGTCCTGGATGAACAGAGGGTTATGCTTTGTCATTTTTGTCTAATGCAACAGGCTTACCAGTCCCCTGCATAGGTAGGCCTGATGGAGAAGTCCGTGGCCTTCTGCTGCATTTATTCTTGACTGTTTTCCACATGGAAATCTGCCAGATACATAAAGAATGGCTATTTCCTTGCTTCATCCCATCCTGCCTCTGGACCTATTGCTCCTATTGCACAGTCTCCCTTCCATACAGAATCCCAACAAGGGTCTGAGACTCGGATGGAGAAATAAATCTGCATTAATGTAAAAGTGGAGAATTCTTTTGCAAACAAATGAATCTATGTGGATAAGTTAATATGCATGACGTTTTTTGTATATGTAGATATACATGAATGGTTAGTAGGAATTGAAATACTATTAACTCTCAGAAATGAATGAGGAATTTTGACCTCCACTGTAATATATTCTTATATTGTGCACTTCTACTGGTTATATAAAAAAAATGATACTATAATCATTCTGTTTACCTGTAATAAAACAGTATCTATATGAATGCCTATTTAAATTAGAATTGTTGTGTCAGGTGAGTCAATCTAGCTGCATTAGGGGAAATAGACAATAGACTTCTCCAAGAGTCTATGTTTAAACCACTATTCTGTAGGGGAACATTTTGTTAGAGTCTACAGGTAAATAAGTTAATGGAATATTAAAGAAAGCCAGTGTCTAATGTTAAAGGTATAACAATACGACAAACCAATATTATCTGGTACATAAGAAACAGGGTAAGGTCTACTACATAAAATAAGGACAAAATTCATCCCTGTGCAGAGAATCAGAACAAAGCCAATATACATAACTTAAAATTGAGACTGGAATTAAAATTGGATTTAACAAGCTGGGGTTTTTTTTGGGGGGGGGGGGGGAGGGCGCATTGGCCAGGAACATAGATAGTTTTCAGATATAATTCAATCAGTCTTCCAAAAACGGATCATGCTATTGGTATATTTTTATTTTATCATAATGATCTGGAAATTCTGGGTTAAATTAAGACTCATGAGGATTGATAAATCTTGGCTCCCCCCAAACCATCAGGGGTTTGGAATTCTGCTCCCAGACATAAATAAAGCACAGTTGTCTCCTCCAATTATACTGCCAGTTTAAAATTTCATTTTGCTTATCTTAATGTGTGCAAACAACTTTACCCATAATTAGAAAATGAATTAAACCCCTTCTTGTAACTACTGTAGGTACTTTTGGAAGCAGTTAAAACAAATATGGTTAGCTCAGTGATAAAGAGAACCTAAAGATTCAATACTGGATACATATGGATTTTTAAATCCAATTCATCACGAGTCATTTCCCCAGCTCATGCTTACAAGAACAACTTAAATTTATAGTCTGTTAGCTGCAAGATGGTCAGGTTTGAAAACTTTTAATCCATTCTAGTGATACTCAGCTACACAGGATGGCTTTGAAATGGCAACACATTTATCCTACCGCTGTATTGCTCATAATTATTCACAGTATTGAGCCTGTAACACAGCACAAACAGATTTGATACAATGTCAATAAAGAGATGAACATTAGATCCTGAAAACAAATCTGCATCTAGCATATCCACCACCTTCTGTTCCATATTTTCTCGTCATTAGTATATTATTTTCCTGCAGAGGATAATAACAGCCATTGAAAGGTAGAAAACAGGTAGCTTCATTATTTTCTATTTCAGAATGAACATTAGCCAAACGGTTTCTTTTATATACAATAAAATTCTTTAAGTTATGAACTGATGCTTCTGTTTAAAGCTTTACTCCTATTAATTTTATTTCTAAAAAAATTGAATACAATAGCATGTTTACTCAATGAGGAATAAACAGCTGTGTGGTTATTGCTGGATACCTTCTTAGATATCACAAATTAGGTCAAAGACTAAGTGGCTCCGGTGCCGCAGGATTGTGGTTACCTCAGACATCAGCACTTCCCTGAACGCTTTATTCTCCTCACAAAAGGGTCTAAATTGATTTTGAAAGAGGGAAAAAATAGTGCTATTATGTAGATTTTTTGCTGTGTCCAGCTCAGGCCCTGATAATTCTCTAGGCTTGTGTGAGAAAGAACTCAGGTAACAGCTCTCCAGGGTGACAAGAAATAAATATATGTTTAAATATCCAGTACCTATAAGGATGTTCATTGTTTCTTTAAGTCCGTCACAGAAAGCTAGGTAAAATAAAGCCACAAAAGGTACTCAAGCTGAAGCTCACCAGTGAAGCAGAGGCAGAAGCTTCAGAGGAAATAATGTTTTCCTAATAAAGTTGCTTGTCCTGTGCTGGTGTCTTTGGGCCAGATTTTTAAAGGTGTTTAGGCACCTAACTCCAATTGATTTCAATAGAATAGAATAGGGTCAGAAGGGACTGCAATGGCCATCTAGTCTAACCCGCTTCCAATATGCAGGATTTCTTGTGGCTAAACCAGCCAAGACTGCTGGCTATCCAGCCTCCTTTTGAAAACCTCCAGTGAAGGAGCTTCAACAACCTCCCGAGGCAGTCTGTTCCATTATCCTACTGTTCTTAAATTAGGAATTTTTTCCAGAGATTTAATCTAAATCTGCTATGCTGTAGTTTGAACCCCTTACTTCTTGTCCTGCCCAGTGTGGCAAGAGAGAACAACTTTTCTCCATCTTTTTTAATGGCAGCCTTTCAAGTATTTGAAGACCACTATCACATTCCCCCTTAATCTCCTCTTTTCCAACTCAACATACTCAGTTGCATCCCTCTGATCATCTTTGTCCCTCACCTCTGGATCCTTTCCAGTTTCTCTCCATCATTTTTATACATTGATGACCAGAATTGGACACAGTATTCCAGCTGTGGTTAGGTGCCTATCTCCAACTAGGACTTAGGCAACTAAATACCTTTAAAAATCTGGGCCTTTGTTCCTTGTTCATAATTAAGTGTGATTCCTTCTGTGATTCTTTACCTTTGCCACATTTTGCAGTTGGTACTGACATGTATTTCACAGCCAACAGAGTTTGGAATCATATCAACCCACCTTAAAATGGTTGTGTGGAGGTGTTAGCTAGGTCCTACAGGGTACGTGGTATATGATAAGAGTTATTACAATCAGGTTCTCAGGTCTGATTCACAGCAGCTTCCTAAAATTTGCTAGGCAACTTATGTCAACCTAACAGTGTAGTGTAGACCAGGCCTTAGTTTCCCAGACCTGAAGAAGAACTCTGCGTAAACTCAAAAGCTTGTCTCTCTCACCAACAGAAGTTGGTCCAATAGGAGATACTACCTCATGCACCTTGTCTCTCTAATCCAGATATCAACATGCCTGCAAAGTGGAATTTATATTAGAAAGATAAAGGAAAATCTACTGTCCATATGAAGTAGCCTGTCTCCAAATCCTGACTAATTTGACTGCTCCATTTTTTACATTGTACATAAAAGGCACCAGCATTAGATGACCAGCATAGAAAATTCCATTTTTAAAGTGTGTTTTGCAGGGTTTGTTTTGATTTGGTCAGATTTCACAAACTGTGTAGGGTTGGATCAGGTCAGTACTTGGATGCGGGAGCCTCTTCAATAAAGTCACACAGTGATCAACATTACAGCCAGTGTTTGCCCAGGGTTACCACAGACTGGTGTTTGATATCACGACTCTCTATATTTTTCATCTAGGATGTAAACTGTGGGGTACACAGTTGTCAGATACTGATTTCCCCCCACCCTCCATGACTTGTGATGTACATGCTTCAGAAAGTGGTATGGGTAGTTCTTTCATCTAAGAGCCCAATCCATGTAATTACACCATATGGGTGGACTGCTGCACCCAGGCAAAGCCTGATGAAACAGTCCCTGTAAATATCTTGTATCAGAGTCTGCAAAGCTCTCTGGGATTCTTTGAGATGAATGGTGTTATACAGAGACAAACTTTTAAGGGAGTAAAAGTGCTTAAGGTGTAAACTCTGACAGGACTTCAGTTTACAGTGCTGCTGGCAGACACAACTATACATCCAATGACAGGACAGAAAAAATCCACGGCCTATCAAATAAACTCCAAGGGCATTCTGCTAATATTATGTTCTCTCCTGCAGCTATTATAGTTATTAGGGAGGAAATTTAATGCCCAAATCCTTCCATGCAAATGCAGTATTTATCAAGTCTGCTTCTCTTGACCTGCCTCAGGTCTGATTCGTGATTAAAGAAGTGGAGATAATCAGCATAGCTTTCATTTCATGGTGTGAGTGGGTCAGTCTGTGGTAAAATGCAAATAAACAAACCTCCTTTCCTTTGGGCATATTTTTAGGTTGGAACCTCCCCTGGAGATTAAAGGACACATCACATATTTTACACCTAACTTGGTATTGAAGAGAACTCAAGAATCTTACAGCTGAAGGGATTGAGAGGATGGGAGTGGACTGTTATTAATACTGGCGTGTAAATGCTGCAGGGAACTTGCTACTTAGGGAGCCTGTCCCGAGTTTTATAACCCTGGCCATAGAAACTGACCTAAAGAGCCATGGAATTTTCAAGGGCTCTGCAGGCAGCATTTTAAATTAATTGAGTTTGACAAAAGCTTATGAAATGAATAGAATCCATCTTAAAAATCTGTGTAATGGAGTTGTGCTTCAGGCATCTAACAATGTACTGATATCCAGTGCTTTCTGTAAATGAGCTGAATGTTCTTTCTGTATGTGCTGTATATTCTCCATTAATGTGTTACTTTCTTATAGGCATTAGAAATGCTTTTAACTGAGTTGCAGCCTCATTGTCTGTTAGAACAATTGAGCTAGAAAGAGGATTTGCTCAGACGGGAAGATTGAGGTCTTAACCACAAATCTGCAGCAGTAGTATCTGGACACGTTTTCATTACAAGCTTGACACACAAGTTCTCCCCCCAACCAGCTATGTTAAAAATGAGCCAATAAGGGTATCAATGGCAGGATTATTAATTATTTGAATTACAGTAGCACCTAAGGGCCCCAAATGAGATCAGGGCCCCACCCTGCCAGACACTGTACAAATGCTTACTGAGAGACAACCCCTGCCCCGATGAGCTTGCACTTCAACACCACAGATAAGGGAAGGATTATAAACAATTTTACAGATAGGTTACAAAGAGAAAGGAGCAGATTCATTGGGAAACAGAGAATGGACATCACCCTTAATTCCACTGCTGGGGATATCTTTGGCAGCACACACAAATCACAGGACCAGTGCAAGGGGTATACTGGGTGTGGCTATCTCCACTGGATCAAGTTAGCACAGACTCTAGGCTCCTTAAACTAGGGCAGGTGCAGAGAATCAGGAGGCCACAATGGGATCCTTGACCGCTCCTTTGCTCTGCTGTGCCCAGTGGAAGCTGGATGTAGCAGAGAAACTGCCCCAACACCACCCATTAAGTCTAAGGTAGAGTCAGAAATTGAATGCTGATCTCAAGAACTAGTTCAGGGCCTTAACCACAAGCCCCTCCTTCCTGTCTCATTCAGATGGATACATGTATTTATTCTCTTTTTATAGCATTTAACATTGGCACAACTATGTTAAAATAAATGTTTGTAGTCCATTCACATTTAACCCCTTATTCACTTTTTAAAAATCCCTTTAAAGATGATTTAACTGTTAAAACAATGGTTAGGTTCAGATCTAGAGTTATATACCAAAGGGTCATTGAACTGGTGACCCTGTATGAGAGTCCAGCCCTACCATCCTGAAGAGACCTGGGCTTGTTTCCTGAAAGCATTTACTTGCCTAATGTGGAACTCTGATGTTGTTACTAAAGGGGTGTAGGGTAGAATTTTCAAAAGCACTTAAATCAAATTTTCAAAGACCACGTAAGTCACTTTGGAGCCCAAGTCCATTTGAAAATCTTTGACACTTAGGAGCTTTTGAAAAATTTACAGCCATGTGCACACACCCCAGTTTTTTCTTTTTTTGGTATGGGGGGGGGAGAGTTACTATGTGTGGGTTTGCTTGGGTATCTCATAGGCAACAGCTCTGCAGCTAAGATAGAATTCCTGTCGAAGTGACTTAGGCAGTGAACAATCATTATGAGGGCCCTACCAAATTCATGGCCCATTTTGGTCAATTTCATGGTCACAGGATTTTAAAAATCATAAATTTCATGATTTTAGCTATCTAAATCTGAAATGTCACAGTGCTGTAATTGTAGGGGTCCTACAATTGAGGGGTCGCAAAGTTATTGTAGGGGAGGTTGCGGTACAGCTACTCTTACTTCTGCACTGCTGCAGGCGGCAGAGCTACCTTCAGACCTGGGCAGCTGAAGAACGGCGGCTGCTGGCTAGGAGCCAGTTCAGAAGGCAGAGCTGCTGCCAGCAGCAGCACAGAAGTAAGGATGGCCTGGTATGGTATTGTCACCCTTACTTCTGCGCTGCTGCTGGTGGGGTGCTGACATCAGAGCTGGGGACCCAGCCAACAGCCACGGCCCTCCCACCGCCCAGCTCTGAAGGCAGCACAGAAGTAAGGGTGGCAATACTGAAACCGCCCTAAAATAACCTTGTGTGTCCCCTGCAACTCCCTTTTGGGTCAGGGCCCCCAATTTGAGAAAGGCTTGTCTCCCCCGTGAAATCTGTATGGTATATAGTAAAAGCACAAAAAAGACCAGATTTCATGGTCTGTCGTGTGTTTTTCATGATCATTAATTTGGTAGGGCCCTAATCATTACTGGTGATACACAGCTTTTGAAAAGATTAACTGCATCACAACTAACAATGAGGCATCACTGCCAAGATCTAAATGTCCACATATTTAGCTAAAGAGAACTTACAAGAACATCTGTAATAGCACCATCCAGTGATTCTCAACAATATCAAACAGGAAAATCCCCCCTTTAAAAAGAATCTGCTTTTTAAAAGCAGATTCTTTTAACACTCCCGATGCCAGAAAGGTCAGAGCTTCTGAAGCAACTATAGAGGCTTCATGTTATAAGAAAATTCAGGAAGCTTTATTTTAACAAGTCTCTACAGTATCGGTTTTCCAGAATATATCACTGATATATCTAGAAAAGTGTAATTTGCACAAACTACTGTGTTCATTATTGCTACAAATATGCCAGCACTTTCTGTAACTACTGTTCATATAGGAAACCACTCTGCAGTTGGTCCTTTTAGGGTCTTAGGCATTAGATGCACTGGAACAAACTTATGGAGTTATAAGTGACCACTGTGGGTGAGAGGAAGCAGAAAGAAGAGATGGTGCAGAGCTATGATCTCATTAGGGGACAAACCCAGTACAAGAGAATTTCAGTACAAGTGCCAGAATTTTCAAAGCTGCATAGACACCTGAATGGGAACTTATGTGCTGTATTCAGCATGTAAAAGTACAATATGTTGCCTGTGGACTTTCAAAAAGTGGTCCAATGCGAACACACAATGTTTGTGTGTACTAGGGAGAGGCACATGTCTTTTTGGACAGTCTGGGTGTGGTTGTGTGATTAGTCATCCTACAGAATTTTTCAAATCATTTGGAAGGGTTAAATGCTGAAAATTTAGCCTATCCCAGGGTATGGCTATGTGGACTGGGAATTGCATACACAAAGTCAGACTCTCAGACATACTAAAAATCCATCAGATATGTATAAGCAGTTTTAATTGTAGTTACCTAAAAATAATCCCACAACTCATCAGGAAAACTAATCCAGAAACATGAGTATTTAGCAGTGCTGTTCAGAGAGGATGTAGTTTCAGATGTAAGGAGAAGCATGTGCATAGCCCAGAGCAGTTTGAGCTTCCCTGTATGCTTTTTTGAGATAGGTAACTCATAATTTCATGGTCATAGGATTTTGTAGAGCCAAATTTTTAAAGATATTTAGGTAGCTAAAGATGCAGATAAGTGCTCTTGAAAATACCATTAGGCACCTAACTCCCATTGAAATCAATGAATGGCCCAGAATGAAATCAAAGGGAGTTGGGCACCAAAGCACTTTTGAAAATCCAATTAGGTGCCTATCTGCAGGTGCCTAAATACCTTCTTAAATCTGGCCCATATTCCATGGCCATACACAGAAAAATATCCACTGTAACTATGAGAATATAATATGACATCCCCCCCGCAATGACAACTGATGTTTGCCAAACTGTTTGGCCTATTTCTAACCACAAAACACCAAATTCTTCTCACAGCTGTGTAGCAAGAGTAGGAATTGGGACACTGAATATAATAAAAATGGAAAGTGGTAGATTAGACTCATCCTCCTCACACTCTCGGTATTGCTTTTTTAGTGACCCTTCAGTTGCTGTATTCTCCCTCCCCCCCCCCCCCCCCCCCCAAAATCAATAGATGTTGCCAATAGAGCACAAAAGAGGAATGATTGTTTTGGCACTGGAGGGTGGATCTTGAAGAATGATATTTTACCAATGAAAATAATGGTTTCAATAAGCAAAACTCACACTCAAATGTAACCTTAGATATCTGAAAACCAAAGGACTTTGCTGGAAAAAAACAAAAACCTACCTTTCAGTGTTACTGTAGTTATTACAATTGTTCAGAATAAAATAAGTGTAGTTATATTTGTCTCAAGCACTCTTTCATTACCCTAAAGATCATTACAAGATCATTTAATTATTCAGACAACTTTAAACCCAATTTGCATCTCACTAATCTCCAGAGTGACATTCCCCGGCCTGTGCTAGGAGGCTGTTATTGTCATTTCTTTTTCTGTTCTTCCTTTCACAGTATGCTTCCGGCCAAAGATTAGGAGATATTTCTTATTCTGCATTGTCCTGTCTTAGTGCAGGGGGCTGAACTAGATGACCTCTCAAGGTCCTTTCTAGCCCTACATTTCTGTGATCTAAACCCATCAACATTAATTTTTGTTTAAGGTTACAACAGGAAACAGCTGGGACAATGGCGCTGGTGGAAGGTGCCTACTTGAAAGCCCTGAGCACTTTATTCAGGGCACAAACGGTGGCAGTACAAGATTCAGAACACTGCCCCATCAGTGTGACTCAGCATATTTACTTGCTTACTCTTAGGCTCTGACTACATAGCAGTTGGAAGGATGTTGACTACATAGCAGTTGGACATGCACTAGGTCTGCTTGTGTTAGTACACTAAAAATAACAGTGTGGTCACGACAGTATGGGTAGCAGCTTGGGCTAGCTGCCTGAGTACAATCCTACCCATTCTCCAGGGTAGGTACTAATGTGAATAGCCAGAGCTACTACACATGCGGCCATGACCAACCTGTTATTTTTAGCATCGTAGCTCGATCAGAGCTAGCATGTGTCTAGCTACCCTAGACATCCTCCCAGCTGCTATGGAGACATACTCCTAGATCAGTCTGTCTAAGGGCGAGAAAGTCTAACAATCTCCAAGTCCTTTCGGACTCTGGACTCCCTGCAGTCTTTAAGGGTGCTAATAATGATGGAGACTGCCAATGAGAGCACCAGTTAATTCAAGTTATTTATTTAAGTTTATAAAAAATATATAGTATAAAAAAGTCAGTCATGCTAGACTTTGAAATAATCTTGTGAAGTAAACCAGAATTAGGGATCTTAAAAAAGCCAGCCAGGGACCTTTGAGAAGGCGAATGAAAATGTTTTGTTTTCTCTGATAAATGTAAGGGCCAAGGTTTTTTGTTTGTTTTGTTTTTAAACTGGAGTTCTGCTGTTTGCACACAGCAGTCTCCAAGCACTTTCAGACTATGACCCAAAAGCACAACCACAAATGACTGCATGTTACTGTGATGCACAGGCAAAAGTGAATGAAAACACTAATTAGGCTTCTAAATAGCTCGTTGTACATATGATTTCTTCATCTGCTCAAACAACTGTGATGATCGTATGCATAATCCTGGGTGAATATCTGTGCATTCATATTCTATGTGTATGTACCAGAGCTGCCATTTCCTGAGTAGTCCCTCATGACCAGAGTTCCTTTTGCAGCAGCTTCTCTCTGTTCTGTCTTCAAAACCCCTTACAGATCCACCACAGCCTTTCTTATAAGAAAAACCCTCTAAACTCTCCACTTGGGACTGGTTTAATGACCACAACAGTCCTATCAATAAAATCCATCACTGTAATCCAAAGGTTCCCACTTACCTGTTCCAACTTCTTCTGCCGCCCACACAGAGATCTTCCCCGTTGAGCACAGCTGTCTCCTGCTGGAATTTAGCGGTATAGCTCAGACAGTGACTTCCTTCTCTTGCCAATCTCTCCTCTGCTCTGATGGAGAAGGCTCCCTCCTTCAGAGAGCTCTCCCCATTGGCTAGAAGACAGCAGATCCCTGGCCCACCCTATTCTACAGGGTTCCTGATTCTGGGTCCTTAAAGGAACAGTGGCCATTTCCTGTGCCTTTGTCATTTCAGCTCCACGGAATGGAGTCTTATGGCCCCCTTTATCTTTAAAGGGCTAATATACCACATTACAATATAGAGCTGGCCTTTTATCTCTTGAAAATATTGCCCTGCAAGTTAATTAAAATTTTAACTATATCCACAGATTCCAACCACTTTTTCCACAGCACCTGTTAAAGGCAGTTTTTAGCCTACAGAGAATTGGGAGAAAAAGGATGTTCTGTGATCTTGTTCAAGATCTCTTATAAATATCAGACACTGAGTTATTACAAATATAATTCTTAGTTTATTTAAAAATATATGTGGATATACTTCCACTGATTTGGTAAGCCTTCGTCAGACATCACAGAGATGCAGACAGAACCAAGTTCATCTCCTGTCCTAAATTACTTGCTTGAATATCGTAAATATGGCTATTAACTATCTTTATTCAAAAGTATCTGATTACATTAATGCAAGAATAGACTAGTACAAAATCTTGGAACAACTATTCGGATAATTAAAAGATTAAAAATGCCCTTTTGGGCAATTATTATTAACATATTTATCAACTTACAGCTGTACCATATCCTCTTTCAAAACCTCACCCAGGATTGACTGATTAAACATTAAGAAAGCTTATTGTAAGTCATTAATCACTTCTGTGTTCTGGCTCCAAAAATACACGAGATATCTAAGTTGATGTTATTCTGAATCATTTTAAATGTTAAATACTTATACAGATATATACATCTCCTTTCTGATTACCTGCAATTGGAAAGCTGGATATCTTCTCTCCCCAATGTAATAAAAAGAGTCTCAAGCTATTGGTCCTTAAAACTGATTAATGAGCAGAGTGCAGGTTAGACATTCAAGGAGTCCATACTAAAAGCAATTCATGACGTGGATATCACCATCACATAGAGGGCCAGAATCTCTGCTGCGGCCTGGATACTGTTGATGCAGCTTGAAGAAGGCACGGCAAAAAGTGATTGAACAGCACCTCTGCTTTACTGCAATCCTGATGCTGGCTGAGGACCAGGATGCTCCCCAATGTAATTTAGAACAATCTCTGGGCTGCTCTAAATTGTGCCCAGTTGCCCCCTGCCTCAAGGAACAACTTGGCATCACTGAGGTGTGGGACACACTGGCCGTGCTCCCTTTCTTTTGGAAATGCCTCTTAACCTGGGGGCAAGATGGGGGATGGTGTAGAGATGCTATGTTGATTTCATGCTATCCAGAGATTCTCCTTACAAAGGGGGAATCCTCAGGTTGTGGGAGCAATGCAGAGCACCCAAAATGGATTAGAGATCTGGGTCTGGGATGTGTGTGTGTGCATACTTCAAAAAAGTTGAAAAGTTAAACGCTCAAAAGTTAGGAATTGTCTAACTTAAAGATAGCTGTGCAACTTTAAAATGGGGTTCCCCTCTGAAAACAAGTATGTAACAATGTCACCTTCTCACTATTCAATCAGTGGAATTGTTTACGACATTCCAATCAATTATACCTGTATGAGTGCAGTGAAGACCATAGTGTTGGAAAGATACAAATGAAGGTAGAATTTGTCTTGCTGAAGCTATTACCGCTGATGAAGTGCAAGATGGAAAGAACCCAGTTTGACTCTCAGAACACAGGCTGAGAGTTTGCAGGGCTGGCACTTAGAAAAACAAGGCCTTTTCTTTGAACACTCCACACATTGGATTTGGAGATTGTTGAGACAATGACACTGGAACCCTACAATGCCATTTATACAAAGTCACTTTTCATAACAGAACCACACTTACACTCTGTCTCCTTGTGTGTGTCTGCATTACAATAAAGTCCTTAATTACAAGATCACAGGCTATTATTTCCACGGGACCCCCTGCCTCATTCATTTTGTGTTGAGCGAGACAGAGGAGGACATTTCTTTTTAGGTAATTTATTAGAACAGACATGCAGGGAAAGCAGCACAAAATGCAGTTGCTCATGCATCAAATAATTAATTTTCTCTGTCAAAATTATATGAATTCATTTACATTAAATACTTCCTTAAAAATCATTTTTTAAAATTAAATACATAAGCCAGATCCTGGCGTGTGCTGATGCACACAAAATGCAGGCCAAGGGGGTAAGGAGATGCAAAGGGAGTTTAAAATTCACCTTTGCGTTCATCTGATCCTGCTGCAGCTCTGCTTCCCTTGAACCAAGTTAGAGCTGCCCTCAGACAGCTGAAAACAACCAAAAGATGCTGGAATTGCATCTGATGATCCATAAAGTTCAGATACGCCCTAGCTTTGCTCCCTTTTCCTAATTATGCCACCACAGGGATGGCAGTGGTATAAGAATGCTTATTTCAGGTCCAAGCCACTACCGTGATCAGTCTTACACCAGGGTAAGGCTTCCTAGACTGATTACACTGGCTTTAGGGCCAGATGGGCTGGCAATGCATCATAAAGTTGCTATGCTGCACCAGAGAGTCTACGCCATAAAATAATTTAGTCCTTGCTGCTCGTTTATCAAGTACACTCCTGCCTCACCCACTGGCCCCTGTTAAGCCTTCAAGCCTCACCATGACCACTATTTTTTTTGCTACACTGTCTTGCTTACCAAACTATGTACCATCCAAAATCCTCACTTGGGCCAATTTTTTCTCCAGTTACATTGGTACAAACCCAGAATAACTCAGCTGACTTCAATGCAGTTAATCCAGATTTATTCTAGTTTAAGCATGAACAGAATTTGGCTCACAATGAGGCAACAATACACCAAAGTCTGGTTTCATTCATTTTGAACTGCATAGCCTGAACACTGGATGAGGGGCTCAGAAGAAAAAAATAGTATGTAATCATGTAATTAAAGAATGTATCATACCACACAATACACAAGGAGGCAAAGATAATGTTGTGTGTGCACCTTGCACAGCTGACTTCCTATCCTATACCTTAGTCATTTAAATATGTCATTTTTGTATTACATGAAAAACTTCAAATAGGGGTCAGAGTTAAGGTTGTTATTGGAAACTCTACAGTAAATTTTAACATGAGTAGGTTTGTTAGAGTCTATATAATCTGCAAGGAGATTTGAATCATTATGTACATTTCACTATTTCCATACATTAAAAGAGTTAAGGTTTTTAACTATAACATTATTGAGATTTACTTATTTCTCATGTATGTTACTTGCTGTACAACCCTGAACTTTAATGATGTTGTCTGATGCTGATCTCTTATGTAATTTGTCATTGAGAAGCGTGGTGGATAATTCTCTCATGACTAGGAGTCTGGTGGCACCTTAAAGACTAACAGATTTATTTGGGCATAAGCTTTCGTGGGTAAAAACCTCACTTCTTCAGATGTACATTTTTACCCACGAAAGCTTATGCCCAAATAAATCTGTTAGTCTTTAAGGTGCCACCAGACTCCTTGTTGTTTTTGTAGATACAGACTAACACGGCTACCCCCTGATACTTGACTCTCTCATGACTGTGCCACTCATTCTTTTTTGTTTATGAAGATACATACAATAATAGACATCAATCATCTACTCTTTAGCTCCTCTGCTATGCGATCTTCATGAGCAACTAGAGATGGGCTAACTTACAGAACAAGTGAATTATCCCATTTCATAAGTGAAGATAAAAAAATCTTAACATCTATCCTCCATCTTGTACTGGTTATTTTATGTTAAAGTACATATGCTAGCTTCATGGACAAGGCACATATTTTACTATGATAGTTCTTTATTTCTACAGTATTGAAATTGAACCTGAATGAATGAACAAACCAACAAGATTTACTTGTTCTTCCCACGTTTTAGCAGGACTGAAATTTCCTTAGATTGAAGTCATAGTACTGTAATTTAAAAGAAATAATTTCCTACAGTGCTTTCCTGTTAAGTCCCATACTGTAATTTGCACAGAGTCATTACTTATGAACATGGACTACTGCTGCACAAAGGAACATTTGGTTGTTGTACATTGGATAAGAGGGTCTCTACAGTAATTGTACAAAAAAGGGAGAGAATATAGAATACAGAAAAATTGGAAAATCTTTCATCCAGGGGTATGTTTTATTGTTTCAATAAAGTAAAAATTAAAAGTTACAAAAATCTCAGCTGCACTAATTAAAGCCACTTAGGTAGCTGAAAAGTGCACTACCAGAATTTACATAACAGATGAGAGAACACACAAACACTGACCTTGGGAGCATTATATGGGAAATATTTTTCTTCACATGAATTAATTCTGCTTAGACAATTTCTTAAATCAATGTCTTAGGCCAAAACATGCCTTCCTTCCTTACATATCTAGCTGACATTCATAAATATATATTAATAGTGTCATTCTGGATACACATCACAAAGTGGTATATGATCAAATGAATTCAAAGCTCACTTAAGCCAATTAAAATAATCAAGGAAACACAGATTCTTAACCTACTTTTAAACAGAGACAGAAGGAGTTGATGTAATAGCATAAAAATGCCCAGCCTTGGAGCACACTCAAAGGCTCTGATTTCTGCCATCTCCAGTTTGTGTTTCAGTGTTGCAGTATAAGGGAACAGGAGATAAAATAAGATGAAGATCCAAGCCCATGAAGAATAATATAGATCAGGGGTCGGCAACCTTTCAGAAGTGGTGTGCCGAGTCTTCATTTATTCACTCTAATTTAAAGTTTTGCGTGCCAGTAATACATTTTAACGTTTTTAGAAGGTCTCTTTCTATAAGTCTATAATATAGAACTAAACTATTGTTGTATGTAAAGTAAATAAGGTTTTTAAAATGTTTAAGAAGCTTCATTTAAAATTAAATTAAAATGCAGAGCCCCCCAGACCGGTGGCCAGGACTGGGCAGTGTGAGTGCCACTGAAAATCAGCTCGTGTGCCGCCTTCGGCACACGTGCCATAGGTTGCCTACCCCGATATAGATCAATGAAGAATTTAAAATGCAAAACATTACAGAAAACCAGAAAGTGGCCGAAGAATGGAAATAATGAGACCATACAATTATGACTGAGCTAGAGATTAACCCCTCTGTGACTTGCTTGACCACAAAGAATTATATGCAAGCACACTGTAGAATGAGAAACTTTAGCAGGCTTATGGGATTTGCAGTTCTGGTTTTCAAACTTTTATTCTGGTGACCCAGTTGAAGAAAATTGTTGATGCCCACAATCCAATGGAGCTGGGAATGAGGGGTTTGGAGTGTGGGACGGGGTTCAGGGCTGGGGCAGAGGGTTGGGGTGCGGGGGTGAGGGCTGCAGGTTGAGGCTGGGAATGAGGGGTTCATGCATTGGCTACCATGTGAAATACTGAAGTTCAAATGCTAACCTTGGCCTCTTGCTCTTAGGCCAGGAGTGCTTTGAATTATTCTTTGGTGACCCTCTCCAGCAAACTCAGGTGGTGACATTAAAGAAGAAGCAGAGTCCAATACTCATTCTTTGACCAATCTGAAAAATCTATTAAATATATTGTATTAATCCTTACATTTTGTTTTACAACTTTCCATAGTATGAGCAGCACACTGTCTTTCAAACAGGCCCTGTCCTGATCTAATCAATAATACTTGGGAGCTTATTTTTCTGTATACCGTAAAAGCTGTTTTATTCAGCATGTTGGGGAAATGAGGGGTGCTGGTAAGTGAAAAATGCCAGTTAACTGAGAGGGAGTTTGAGTGTGGGAGGGGGTACGGGGCTGGGGGTTGGGATGGGGTGCAAGTCACGGGCTTTGGGAGGGAGTTTGGGTGTAGGAGGGGGTGCGGGGTGCTAGATCTGGGGGCTGCTCACCTCAGGTGGCTCCCCACAATCGGCGCCCTGTCCTGGCTGCTCCTAGGCGGAGGCGGGGCAGAAGGCTTTGTGCACTGACCCACCCTGCCCTGCCCCGAGCGCTGACGCGCAGACCGGCCTGCCACGCCCTAAACCTCCTCCCGCACCCAAACTCACTCCCAGAGCCCGTGCTCTGCACCCCCTCCCACGGCCCTACCCCCTGCCGGCCCCGCACCAAGTGGACTATAAACCGGACTTTCAATGAAGATCAGAAATGCCGGTTTATAGAGCTTTCCGGTTGGTGAAGTGCCGGATAACACAGCTTTTCCGTTATTAGTTTTCTATACATACCTCACATAGAGGTACAACACAACAACAATCACCACTGCCAGGCCATTGTTCTCCCCTTCACAGTACTACATTAGTAATGTTCCTACTGTTTTTGAATCATACGCTTGTTCAATCAAATGCAAGATTACATTCCTCCCTCTGGGATTTTCTCCTCCCAGGCCAAGTGCCTGACAGACTCAGATCTAGACATTTTTGACATTACTATATTCTAAATCCTGCTTCTGGCTACAAAGACTTACGATACCATCTCATTAGCATGCAGATGTACTCCACCGGCTCTGTTTAGATATCTTCTAAACACCGACTAATTACTTTCTAATTTAAAACATACCTGACCAGAATGTGCATTTGAAGAAAGGTGAAGTGAAAAAATTCCTTGGTTGCAACTTCAAAACAAAGTACAGAGATGTAGTTTTGCAGCTGCTCATTTGCCTTCCATTTTGGCTGTAAATTTAAAGAATAAAAGAATAACGACTTGCCTACACGGTGTAGCAAAGTGCATTAGAGAGGTGTGATTTGTAAAGCACTCTGAAATGCTGTGCTGTAACTGCCCCATGTAGACCCTGCAGGTGTGTTCGCAACACAAATGAGGTACCTTTTGGAGCATGTTAGCGGGGTCTACGCAGGGCAGTTAGAGTGGTTTACAAATCACACCTCTCTAATGTGATTTGCCATACTGTGTAGACAAGACCTATATCTCCAAGGGCCAATCTTGCTCCTCTCCAGGCCAGTGCAAAACTGTACCCTGACTCAGCCAGGCAGGATTGGATTTCAGGAATGTATTTTTCTTTATAGAGAGTAAAAAAGAAATATTTTGAGTCTTTTTCATTGTAATTCAATTGTCAGACTAATGCTTTGAATGGGCAATGGAAGAAGTTGATAAAATGTAACTGTTTTGACACTCCTGCTGCTAAGAGGTTATAACATGTTTACAGCTGCAATTGTGTCAGACAATGTTAATTAGCATTGAAGAGATATCTCCAAAATGAAGTTTTCTAAGAGGCCCAGCTTAGAGTGTCTACCTGATTTTCTATACCACAGGCACTAATGAGATAGTAATGTCAAGCAATTTGATATCCCTAGGACAAGGTGATTACGTTGCAGCAATCCTGTCCCACGGGATGCACTGGAAGTCATTCTGCCTCAAAAAAGCAGAATGCTTGCTTGAACTCCACGGCGAGCAAGGCTAGAGATGCCAATAGGTACCTAGTGGGATTTTCCAAAATGTGCCTAAATACCTTTAAAAATGTGGCCCCAAAGTTCTCCCTGCCCATGCCAAGCTCTTGTACCTTCCCCACTGCTGTGCAGCTGCAAAAGTTGGTGAATTTTTAGCAAATATTGCAGAATGTTCACAGAGTGTGAATTTTTAATCTATAATGGTGTCAAAGGGGGTCCCTTCACCCATCCTGTGAGCAAGGGCGGCTCCAGGCACCAGCGCTCCAAGCGTGTGCCTGGGGCGGCAAGCCACGGGGGGTGCCCTGCCGGTCCCTGCGAGGGTGGCAGTCAGGCAGCTTTCGGCGGCATGCCCCTGTGGGAGGTCTGCCAGTCCCGCGGATTTGGCGGTAATTCAGCGGCGGGTACGCCGAAGCCGCGGGACTGGCGGACCTCCCGCAGGCAAGCTGCCGAAGGCAGCCTGCCTGCGTTCTCGGGGCGGCAAAAAAGCTAGAGCCGCCCCTGCCTGTGAGTTCCCTATCCACAAACACACACAGGCTATTTCCTTTTCACTAGGTGTTCATTTAGTCTTCAGTTTCAGCCACAGGTGTGCAGCAGGAAGAGGAGACTTCCATGCTGCTTTCTCTCCTCTCCCCAGCTCACCCTATGATGTCTATTTTACTACCCTGTTCCTCCCAAATGTATCCTCCCCAATTGCCTCATTAGCCCAGCAATTGCCACCCAAGGGTCAATAATCCCCTACAGAAACTGATTAACTAACTTCAATGAAGCGGCCAGTCTTCCCAGTTCTGCAGCCACTTCAGTGACCCAAGTGTTACAGATAGTGCTTGCCACACATGGTTAATATACTCACTGGAAACTTATGTCCAAGAGTTCAACCAAACAGAAAGAAGAAACATACCATGTAACTTAGGTGTCTTGTCAATCTGATTCTGAATGTCAAATACTGGCAACAAACCACTCCTAAACTATCTGTGGGACAAGAATCTTTATTAGAGATTATTTATTCAGACATATTCTTCAGTGAATAAACACAATAAAATCACAGCTCTACCCAGATAATTTTGAACAGAACAAGAGAGTGTAAGTTGCTGTTACCACTGGCTATCACACTGACAGGACTGTCTCAGAGTTTTCCTGCACTTCTCCTGTCTGCCTATTGTATCCATCGGTTGCCTGTCTTAGATTTATATTGCAAACTCTTTGGAGTAGAGACTATCTTGTTGTTATGTGTTTGTATAGGGCCTAGTGAAATAGAGAGCCAGTCCACAACTGGGGTTCCTAAGCACTGTTGCAGGATAAATAAGAATAATTATGATTAATGATGTTTCTTATGAATTATTCACCCAGCTACAGGGACTAACATGGAGTCTCTTTTCCCCCACTTATGTGCAAGAGATTTACAGTATTGGGTGACTCTCATTCATTCATTCATTCATTCATTCATTCCTAGAGGAGATTTGCATACAAATCCTCCACACATGGCTAGAAGAACAGACCCCATTGTAACTTGATGTGGGGTTTTATATAGGGCATAAATTTAATTTTTTTGTGTGACAGCCCACACTGCTGGAGAGTAAAGGAGCTGTCACAACACTGAATGAGATTTATTCTAATCTTTACTTTTAAATACATTCAAAACCAACATTTCAAATGGAAATAATATATTCCTTTTTTGTTAGAAGAATCTTCCCTGAACTTTCTCCTTCCTCTCATGATTTCCTCCTCCACATCTCAGTTTATTGCAGTTTAAAATTACAAATGGTGAAGCCACCACAGAAGGTAGGAATTATCCCTCATGTACAGTGTTTTTCTTTTATCATCTCAGTGGGGGCAAAATAAAGTGAACATAAAGGAAACACAGAAAGGTGTAAGAGACATGGAGATTTGGGAAAGAAGGCACAAAGACACAAAAGTAAACTGCCAGCTTCAGAAAAGTCAAGAACGCCTTTAAAAGCTGGTGGGAAGTTGCTGAGAAATGCATCTTTACCATGAGTTCTGCGAGATACTTTTCAATGTATGGAATGGACATTGACTTCTTGCAGATACTTACAGAACTGTACAGTCCCGTCCCTACAGGATATGCAATTATTTTCACTCTTCAACCCTCTCAGCTAGACACAAGTACTTTCATTAATGCTGTTGTAAAATGTTCTATTTTCAAACAGCTTTTAATTTTAAGTCTGATTACTGAACAAAATGAGCAGGAGAAGATGAGTGATCTATTCAGGATTCAGCACAGTCCATTCCTCTGAACTTTATATGGTCTGAGCAACACACTGTACTGTGAAATTCTGCAGAGGTCCATGTATTACACTGCCTTGCTTCTCATTAAGAAATTTCTTACAGAGCTCATTTACTCAGTTCAATCCGTGAGAATTTTGCCTGAGTACAGAGGGCAGGATTGGGTCCAATAAGGCAGTCCAACATAAGGTATATGCAGAGGTGAAAGTAAGCCGGTACGGGCCGGTACGGAGGACCGGTAAGAAAAGGAGACTGGCTGAGGGAGAAGCCTGCCCCCTGCATAAGAACAGTTTAAACTCAGCTGTTCCCTGCATGGTTCAGCCCCAGGGGTTAGGAGCAGTTTCTGGCATCCTTGTTAATTTCACTCACAGTTGCCGGGGGGGAGGGTGTGTGTGACCATGGCAGGCGCAGTTCTTTTCTGCCCCTGGGATGAGGGGATCTCTCCAATACTAATATACACAACAAATATAAGCATTTGGCTGCACAGCTTAAATCCAGAGCTAATAAAAGCAGGTGGAAGGGGAAAACTCACTGTCACCTTGGTTTCTCACCTCCTCCCTCCTCCTCCAGCCAGGCTGCAGACAGTAAGGCTCTGTATTCCTCCCCACCCCCCACTCAGCAGGGGCTCTCCTCTAGGGTCTAGCTTGCAGTGAGAATGGCTTAGATGCCTGCTGCTGCTGCCTCAATAGTGGGTGGCAGGTGGGGGCCACAGCTCCAACGGGAACCACTACTCACAGCAAAGCCGCCCCAGCCCCCGGCTCAGTCCTGGCACGTGGAAGGTGTGAGTGGGCCAGCCCAGCGTGGGCAAGAAAGGGGCCATGGGAAGCAGGGCTGGCTCCAGGCACCAGCTTGGCAAGCAGGTGCTTGGGGCGGCCACTCCGGAGAGGGGCGGCAGGTCCAGCTATTCGGGGGCAATTCGGCGGACAATCCCTCACTCCCGCTCGGAGCGAAGGACCTTCCGCCGAATTGCCGCCGCAGATCGCGATTGCGGCTTTTGGGGGGGGGGGGGGCTGCTTGGGGCAGCCAAAACCCTGGAGCCAGCCCTGATGGGAAGGACTGGATGGAGCAAAGCATCCTTTTAGCAACTCCCACACTGTGCCATACAGCTGCTCCTGCTGCTCTCCCTGTTGTTGTGCCATGCCTCGAGATGAATGTGCTGCACATCGGCCCTTTCCAAGCCACAATTTCAAATATGGCATGGGATTCCACTGAGTATAAGAAGGTCCCACACATGAAATGAATAGCAAGTCCGCTATTAGAGAAAGTTTTGTCAATTTCAGCCTCTGCACTCTGCAGGCAGGACAAAACAAAAAGAGATCTGAGATTGCACCCGATGTCCTAAGGACATTTCAGGTGTTCAAATCAATATATAAAGACGGTGGAATGAAAACTACTATTTCTTTCAAAGGAGGCACAATAATTTCCCTGAATATCCAGTTTTCCCCTCCAATCCCTTTGTGGTTTTGTCTATGGGGGCTATTTGCTTTCCCTGTGAATCTTTAGTTGCTTTAGCAAAATTGCTTTGCCCAAAATAAACCCTGATCATCATGACACATCTTTCCACCATGTTCTCTATGTTTTTTGTGTTTTTTTTTTTTAAACAGTAACATTTCAAAGAGGATCTGCAAGCAGTTTGGACATCACAACCATGATCCTCTGCTGGGGAGGGAATGGGATAGATTTGAACTTGGAAATGGTTCCTGACTTTGATTGTATTTTTTGTGTTTATAGGAGATCCCCTCATCCCAGGGGCAGAAAAGAACTGCCCCTGCTATGGTCACAGACACCTTTCTTTCCCCCCCTCCAACAACTGGGAGTGAAATTAACAAGGATGATGCCAGAAACGACTCCTAACCCCAGGAGTTGAACCGCGCAGGGAACAGCTGAGTTTAAACTGTTTTTATGCAGGGGGCAGGCTTCTCCCTCCCTCAGCCAGTCTCCCTGCTGCAAGCTAGAGGGAAGCCCCTGCAGCCGCTGCTGAGTGCCAGGCAGGGAGAAAGCAGGGAGCCTAGCGTCGGCAGCCTGGCTGGAGGAGGAGGGAAGACACGGAGAAAAATGTGACAGTGAGTTTTCACTTTTTCAGGCTTATTCCAATATTAAAGTTTTATTACAGACAGTATTTTTAGTAGTAGTAGCAGCTTTATTTTCTATATCTATGTCATGCAATGGGAGGGATCCATGAAGTACGTAGGAGAGGTGGGTTGCTTGCGATTGGACCATATGGGTAAGAAATGTAAATTACTTTCACCCCTGCCCAAACCCCAGGGCTCCCAGCCACCTTTGCAGCTGGTAGCTCTGGGGGTGATTTAAAGGGCCCGGGGCTCCTAGCTTCAGCCGGATCCCCGAGCCCTTTAAATCCTGATTTAAAAGCCCCGGGATTTAAAGGCCCCAGCTCTTCCAGTAGAGGCCACGCCTCTTCCGGTTGAGGCCATGCCCCCTCCGCAGGAATCTGGAGTACCGGTAAGTCCTTTAAGTTACTTTCACCCCTGGGTATATATAGTATAAATTCACTTGTACTTGCCTTTATAGCACTTGGCCTTTGTCTCAGCAGTCACTAAATTAACACATCACAGTTCCAATCTCAGTTATGTCCTTTTATCTAAAAACTCTAATTTAGGAATCAGACTCTCAACCCCTTCTTTGGACACATCTTGGTTAAAGAAGGTACTTGCAACTTCCCATGTTTGAAAGAATACAAAAGAAACATTATATAAAGGCATAAAACAAAACAGACAGGCTTTTGGATGTAGGATGGCAGCTGTAGGAGTGGTAGAACAAGAGGTTTGGACACAGAAAACCATGATAACATTGTGTATATACTAAAGCAAGCAAACCTGCAACATTTGCAGAACATCTGCAATGTGTGGTGGGTCATACCTCCACCTACCAGAATAATCAGTTTGCCCACTGGAAAACGAGTGGCATGAATGTGGCATGAAATCAAAGCATTCTGTTATGAATGCTTTCTCAGATGACAGTCTTCAAACTCAAGACAGGAAAAAGGAAAACAATTTGCAATGAATGAAGCAGACACACATGACTGAGGACAGCTTGCAGCCTGCAAGAACTTCAGTGTCCTTCAAGAAAATTTGGAGTCTCTGATAGGAGAACTGGAAAAGAAAGAGAGATCTCTCAGCATGTACCAGCATCAGTAGCAGTGTATTACTTATAAGGTTCTCATGTGTAGGACAAAATTACCAAAAATTAGGGTTACCATATTTTAATATTCCAAAAAGAGGACACTCCATGGGGGCCCAGCCCCGCCCCTTCCCCACCCTAACTCCACCCCTTCCGCAAAGTCCCCGCCCCCTCCCCTGAACACTTCGCCCCCTGCTCCTCTCACTCCCCTGCTTCCCGCCAATCAAATGTTCGCGGGAAGCCTGAAACAGGCAGGCAGGCAGGCAGTAGGTAAGCTGGGGCGGGTGCGAGGAGGCGCGGCCCAGTCCGGCCCCCCCAGCCGAGCGGCTCCCTCCGGCGGCCGGCCCCGGCCAAGAGGCTCTGACCCCAGCGTCTCTGGCCCGGCTCGGCTCGGGCCCTGGGGCGCCAGCCCCGGCCGAGCGGCTCCGGCCCGCTCCGGCCCACCCCGGCCCCAGCGGCTCCGGCCCTAGCGACTCCAGCTCGGCTCAGGCCCCGGGGCACCGGCCCCGGCTGAGCGGCGCTGGCCGGTGGCTGAGCACCCCCAGTCCCGGTCCCAGCGGCTCCGGCCCAGCTCGGGCCCCAGTTCCGGCCAAGTGGCTCCGGCCCGGCCCCGGCCCTGGCCCTGGGCGAGCGGCGTCGGCCGGCGGCCGAGCACCCCCAGACCCGGTCCCAGCGGCTCTGGCCCAGCTCGGCTCGGGCCCCGGTTCCGGCCCGGCCCCAGCCCCGGCCGAGTGGCGCCAGCCGGCGGCTGAGCACGGCCGGCCCCAGCGGCTCCGGCTCCGGCCCCAGCGGCTCCAGCCCCAGTCCCAGCGGCTCCAGCCCGGACCCAAGCCCCACGACCCCTCCCTATTTTCCCGGACATGTCCGGCTTTTTGGAATTTCCTCCCGGACGGGGATTTGAGGACCAAAAAGCCGGACATGTCCGGGAAAATCCGGACATTTGGTAACCCTACAAAAATGATTCTGTGAAAAAGGAATTAGAAGCCAAAATGAAAAAGATGGAAGTAATTTTTACAAAGTGAACTCTAAATTTCAAGCAGTTGCAGGCTAAAAGAAAGTGCATGAAAAAGATCTGAAGTAGAGAAAAGGAAAAAGAATGACAGCACTGTAAAAGGAGAGTAAAAAGGAATTAAAATAAGCAGAGAATCAGTGTGCAAGTGAAAATCCAGTGGCAAGCATAGAAAAAAGAAACACAAAATAGTTTCTGGAGGAACTAGCCGAACAGGCAGAAATGGGATGGCAAATCCTGCCTAGCACTTCATATCATTCATGGACACCATGAAAGAAAACAAGCAAATTCTTTATAGAAAAAAAAATGTGAATGAAGCCACCAAAAATCCAGGAAGACCATTAATGGTAAAATGACTCCAAACCATAGCAGTCCATAGGAAACATTTGAAAAATGTTCCACCTTTGCACCACTGCAAACATCAGAGGACAAGAAACCCTTGGAATGTGATCACAGTAAGATGACCATTGAAGAAATGATTTTATGAGAACTAAAACCATAGTTATATGTTATTAGCCGTATTCTATTCTATGTAGCTTCTTGTACCACTCTCATCACCATGGTATCTGAGCACCTTCCAGTAGTGCAATAAGTGATGCAAATAACATCTGTTACCAATAGTTCACTCTTTCACCCATCCTTTCCTCAGAGAGAGAATTGTGCACGCAGTGGAGTGTTTCATTTTGGTAGGGTTTCTTTCATTTCATATGTACACACTCTTGTATGTTTATATTAGAGAAGAGAAGGTTGAAGAAGTGTTCATTTGAGGCAGAAGGTGGTGAAGTTGGTGATGGTCCTTAGTTCCTGGGAGAGTTCCTTCCACAGTCTAAGGCTGGCCCCTAAGAAAGCTTTGTCTCCTGCACAAAGGAGCTTTCCCATTGTGCCTGTGGAATGGAATAGGTGATCACAGTCCCCAGCCTGGTGTTTTAGGTGACCTTTTTGCAATCTGGGCCCAGGCCACTGAGCATCTTAAAAGTAAGGCTGATGCGCCCCTATTGTCTCACTATAGCATCAGGGGAATGATGTAATGGCATGCTCCTTCTAGACGCCTGGGAAACCTAGCACTGATGGTGGTTGATGGAGTGCAACTGATGTACAAATATGGAACAAATAGCTGGAATTCTGCTAATAAAATAACATTAAACCTGTACATGAGTGTGTGCCTGGCTACAAAGGTATATGTACTATCTCCATCCCCACAGTATCTAAGCACCTCACAGTCATCAATAGATTTTATCTTCACAACTTCTGAGAGGTAGGGAGGTACACAAGTCTCCACCACGCCCTCCAGATCCTCCCCTTCCCTCTCATTAACATCACCTTTGTCTTGCTAGATTAAACTTCAGAGAGCAGTTCTCACCCAAGTCCTAATCTCAGCCATTTAGGAAGAAAAACGCTACGCCATTTGGATGGGATGAAAATGATGCATGTTTTTGTCTGCAAACTGATGACACAGCGATTTAAATCGCTTCACTGTCTCCTTCATTGGCCTCACTTACACATTGAAAGAAAGGTTAACAGGATACAAACTTGATGAGGCTGTTAATAGATCTACAAGACTCAGCCTGGGCATTTGACTATTATATATTGATAGGAGAACAGTCAGTCAATGAAATCATCACAGCCTTTGTATCATATCCACATAGATAGCCCGACTGAAAGGGACAGAGCAATCTAAAGACTCCATATGACATTAGAGTTGCCTCACTACAAACTTCGCAATAACTCTTTTTGGTAAAGGAAAGATTAGAGACAGGCTGATAGTTGGCTCACAGAAAGAGGAAGCCTGATCAAACAATATTAGAATAATTATTTGAATGATGGGATATATTCTTTGACCAGCTCTAAACTCCTATACATTTTTATACATTTGTAAATGTCAGATACTGACTTTATTACTAGTATTCACCCAGCTTAACTGTCAATTGCAAGTTTCCAACTCTGGTCTCTTCAACAAGTCTAGTGACGGGCAGACTCTGTTCCCTGCTATTGTTTAGCAATCTAAAACAGGTGCACCCAACACTGGTCCACTTGATTTTAACAGTCACAAGGGGCAAGGATCCAGTTCGTAAGTCACTGAATGAAGCTTCTCCAGTACCTTTCAAACATTTATGAACAAAGCTGGCTCAGACTCGACCAAGTATATTTACTCCCACACTACACCCATGGCTGTGGTACCATAAATGAAGTCAACTCAGTCTAACTCCAATCTGCACATAGACAGAAACCTTTTCACAGTAAGAAAGACCTGACTAAGCAGAGGCAGCCAAAATTTGTCAGTCTGTCGGCAACACGGAACAGGTAATTTTAATTAGGCACATTAATTTTGTTGACATGTGTATTGTTCATTGGCACCAAAATTTGAGCTAAATCCTGCTCACGTGAACAGTCTGACTGAAGACAATGGGGCTACTCAGATGAGTAATATGAGCAGGATTTGGCCCTTTGTATGGATAAATATCTGGTCATGTGATTTGGTTCCTAAAATGCAAAAGGTGCAGTGCAACCACAAACTTGTGAAAAATCATACATTTTCTAGCAGCAGCTTAGCAGCAGGGTTTATTGTAGGCATCACTATATACAGATCTTGATAAGAGTTACTATCCGCTGTATTTTACTGCACATTTTGCTACCTAATAGTTCATGGCATGCAACACCTTAAGAACCTAACAGCAGCTTCAAGTCAAGATATGGATTTAACATATCTTGACTTGAAGAAGTGATAACATGCTACCATACTGCAGTGTGCTGCCTTGCACTTATCAATGAAACAATGTAATAAGCACAATTAGCATAAATAAATAAATAAATAAAATCTTGTCCCGATATAATAAGAGCACTGCAAGCCAGGTTTGCATTTTAAAATTTAAGTAAACACTATCACAACAAATCTGTACCATCAGAACAAAGAGGGGAATGGCTGGTTCAGAGGTTGGTAATGGGATAAGGAGATTTTCACTTAATCAGCTGGTCTGAATTGGGTTCAATTGCTCTTACAAGAGTATCAAAAATTTTATTAATTTCTTCTCTGTGATAGATATTTAACATATACAATACAGAGCAAGGAAGATAATCTGAAATCACCAGTTCTAGTTATCAGATTTTAAGGTATCTAAAACTATCATGTACTGTCTAGTGATGAATACAGGCCTTCATCTTTGTGATGATATATTTACCTTTGGACCATTGTATGTTACACCAGGACGTATTCAATTACTCACTGATACAAAAATGCTAGCGGCAAAACATTAGTATAAAGATAATGCCCTCATCCCCCACATTGCAGAGCTAATACAGTACTTCCATGCTTTTGGACAAGTTATTCCTTCCTGTCTTAGAAATATCCCTAATTTAGAAATGAATGGGTCTATGTGCATAAATAGACTGCACAGTTGTTTTAAGATGTCAGTTGCTTTAACCAGACTGAGATTATAAACAAGATGTTCCCAAAATGTGAGTCCACATGAAAGCATCCAAAGGGAATTTGGTGTCACATAAAGTGCTAGGACGTGGCAGGATGCAGCCTGTGTCCTCACAGTATGGCAGATGTAATGCAGGGTCACAGAATGTATCCACAGAGCAGGGAATTTAAAACAAATTTCATTTTCCTGTAAAATCATAGTCAAGGCTATGTTATTACTAAATTAAGCAACATCTGGAAGTCATATTTTAAATTTCCTAAAACACCTTGGATTTTTCTGGGCAGCATTCACTTGTTTAATATATGAATTAACTGTCAGTTTCTAAATGATCCCCAGAAAATGTGTTTTAGATAACCAAAGTGTGGCGAGAAGGCATTATATACCAAACCTCAACTGAGCAACTGTAGATTCTCAATAGTGCTCTGTGCACTCTGAGGTCTTAATAGTCATCCATCTTTTGAAATTATGCTGACAGCTAAGAGAGATGGTGTGGTGTCTAAATGTACAAATGTTGATACATTTACAATGTTCTTGCAGTACTTTTAGAGGAAGGCTTCCAAGGTGAAATAATTCAGAGTTTTCAGAGGGCTTATTCGGTGCTTGTATCTTAAGCATATGTAGTAATAGAGGAATTTTTACATGGAGAGTATGTTATTTGAGTTAGCAGTGCTAATCTAAACTACAGCCTTGCGGGTGTCAGTCAAAGATAACCAGTTGCTCGAGTCACTTTCTTGAAGTTCCACACTCCGCTAACAGGCTTGTTCAAGGTGATATTTATAAAAAGGTACTCACTGAGCAAATAGTACAATGCTGGGCATTGAACAACTATTTTGATGCCCTATGGAGGTGCCCTCACTATCTTCTTCTTAGCGTATGTGCAACATGCCTCAGATGGCACATGACCAGGATTCATCACCGAATGTGGTCCGCTCATTGGATCATTAGCTTCCCCAGCTTGGACCAGGCACTATGAAAGAGAGTTTCAAATGTCAGGAGAGGCACATGTGTGAAAGCACATGGCTGTGATTTTCATACCAGCCATAAATCTTTGAGCTAATTTTTTCAAGGTGAGGCAGGGGAATCTCTAGCATCCCCTCTCTTTACTTTTAAACATTACATTCCTCAAAGGTCAAGCATTAGGCTGACCTATGACTCAAAGCCCGTATATCCCAGACCTGTATCTGCATCAGAGGTTTGAGAGCATTTCTTCCCCTAGACTTCCTGGATTTGATAACAAGGATACATGTTGCAAAAACAAAACTGGGATTTTATAAAAGGAATTGCAGTCCAAATTAAAATAGTAATACAATTTTTTAATTGAAGATTGAAACCAGGTTTGTATGTGATCATCCACTATCTTCTGTCAGTGCTTTTATTTTCTGGTTAATAAACTGAAAAGAACAGAATGTCCTGCAGTGACTTCTGAACATGGAAACCAATATGGATCCTTCTGCTCAGTCCTGTTCATGGCTGAAATGAAGGCAACTGCTTATTGCCATGTTAGTTTGCAATCTTCAAAAGTTCTTTCTGAAGTCTTTACCAGGAAAACATCATTAAAAATTCAGTACACAACTAACTCATCTCATTTGTCCCCAAGTGTGTTGTGCATCTGCTGTTCTGGATAAACGAAAGTGCTTCAGTTCTTCAAAGAACGAACTTTGAAAGGCACAAGCCCAATTGGCCAATCCTTGAAATATTGCTTTGGTTTAAAGAGATAAGGGGGAAAAAAACCTCCTGTTTTAAGTAGTTCATCTTCAAATGGTGGTTATACACTACAGGGTGTATGCAAATGTAAAAGGACAGTAAAACCTCCGTCAGGAAAATGATGTTCCTTTTCATATGCAGATTCCCATCCTTTACTTGGCCTTTTAATTAGTTTGATTATAGCAGTGCCTGCCTGCTAGGGCATCAATGCTATAATTTAAGAGTCTATCAGTGTGTTCATTATAAACTCGTTTTCATGAATTTATAAATAAAATTGAACAACAAAAAGATAAATTTACATGGAAATATGAACGAGAGGAAAAATCCCTTTTTGTTTGGGAATGTTTCCAAACTCTCCAAATGAGATCTAATTTTAGCTTTGCAAAACTGGCAGTTGTGAATGTCTAAGGGGAAAAAGGGGAAATTCTTCCCACTGCAATGTGTAGAGTCTTTTGTAGTATCTGAATTGTCCAGCATATGAAATATCGAAGCAAAGCATGGCACAACAGATACATGGAAATAGTGTTACAGACATAACTTGCAGAAAATAAAATCAGTGGTTGTCCAAAATAAAAGTAATTTGATATTAACTAGATTTAATTAAATGCATAAATTAATACATGTTTTGAAAATAAGGCTGATGCTACATAGGAAAATTAAGAGTAGAGTTGATAGATTAATTCTTTCTGAATAATGTATTGGACAAATTTTACTTTTTGCTTGTTTGTTCATGAATTGTCCATGAACAGATCATGATTTTCCTGAATTCATTCTTTAATTAAAGTTATTTGTCATATAATTTCTATGAATAAATTCGTGGGCCATCATCCTGCAAACACCTGAACGCCTGTGCAACTTTACTCCCATATTTATTCCAAAGAAAGTAGTCTCACTGAGACTGATGGGACAATTCATATGAATAATGTTGCTCCTGTGTAAGCATTTGGGATTGCAGTCTTGGATTTAACTGTTCTGTGATTAATTTCCTTCATAACTTGCTTTAAGGAGCTATGACAAAAATTTTTTGAAAGTTTAAATATCAACTGGTTCTCCTTTCTTCACTAGTTTGTTGACATGCTTAAAGTACTCTAAAGTAGATTGGAAAGCTATGATTTCCCTTTATAGAAACTGAAGTGAACTGGGGCTACATCTGTACAACTTGTAAATTCTGATTGATATTGTGAAGTTGTATTATGAGAAACTGCTGTATCCTGAATGCCTATGTATGTGGATCCACCACTGCTAAGGGGTATGTATCATGTACACACCAGAAACATATAAAGGGAACTACCTAAGATTAACAGTTCTTTAGCCACACAAAAGTTATGCTAAAAAAGAAGCTCAAGCCTTGGAATTCTAATTTAGCGGATTCCTCTGAATGCAGGCGGGAAGGTAGGAGAAATGGAAACTTGCAAGGAGTAGAACAAAAAAAGACTAGATGACCAGAAGGAACACACAGGAACTGGGGGAGCCAGACAGGAAGAGGAAGTGTGGGGCAAGAGACGGCAAGAGCAGAAGCTGGGTAAAGGGCTACGGGAGAGACAAGTCACCCATCATGTAGCAGTCTCATGGGGCAGGGGGCCCTACCCACTTTCCTTAGCCCTGATTTTCTCTAAGCACTCTGGACAATCCAAGGAATTCAGATCTCAGCCCAAAGAATGCCCTGGAGCGGTGAGGAAACTCAGGCAGGGACATGCATTTGTGTTAACTGTTTTGTATGATCTGTACTCTCCTGTACTTCATATGCGTAAGTGTAAAAAAGGATAAAGGTGTTAAACTGTGCAAAATGTGTATGTGCACACATGCTGAGTGCTTTACAACTATTGTGTGCCCCTGAGAGATTTAAACCAAAAACCAGAAACTTCACACCTTTAGGGTAGAGTTCTGAGAAAAGGGTGTGTTTAAGTAAGTGGGGTACCTCAGGGGTCAGTGCTGGTGCTAGGAGCCTAGGGTAGGTGGGTAGAGGAGTCCCATTTCCAGAAAGGGATAGCAGACATGAGTCAGTGCCCAGGAAGCGTGCCAGAGAGGCCAAGGGAAGAAACAATGCTGCAGTCTGCTGAGGCCTCAGAAACCTAACACAACCCAGGGGATCCAGAGCACAGAGGCTTGGATTCCCCTTATAGCAATTCCAGGGGGTGGCTAGGAAGGGGAACTCACTGGGAGCTGTGACAGAAGTCAGGCTGCTTTGCCTCTGGTGTATCATAAAACCCTTGGATGAATATAATTCTTCATTATTGTAACCAATGAAATTAAAACATACAATTAGGTATTGAAACAGTTGAATCAAAACAAGCCTGTTTGCCCAAGAAACAGGAGATTACTCTGCTTCCCACGCTAAGAGCACTTGAACAAACACTACAGCGCTAGGCAGACACAGTCTAAGAACTCCATAGTCAATGCTGAAATGAAAGGTAACATTTTTACTTTACTGATACTTCACGCCGTACTGGAAGAATTGCTCTGAAAGTGCAGGGGGTCATTGAAGCTCACCCCAGGGTCGGACACAATGGCGGCAGACTGAACTCCAGCTGCTCAGCGAGGGAGTGATGGTCAGACATTTTGACAGATGAGAAGTGACTAACAGAATGCTGAAGCTGTGAAAAAAATATTTTTCTATCCTCCGTATGAACACTTACACCTGTATAGTTTTGTTTTAATGACTTAAATTTGAGTTGGCTTTCATTCAGTTTCATGTGCTATGTCTTCTCTGTCTATTTCTAATAAACAGAGTTTTAGTCAAGATCTTAGGGGAGATAATTTGGGTGTTTCATACAGATCACCCCATAAGAGGGAATTACACAGTCTCTAAAGCAGGGGTGGACAAACTACGGTCCACGGGCCAGATCTGGCCTGTCAGGGCTTTGGATCCAGCCCACGGGATTGCCACCCCCGTGGCGCCGTGGGCCCCGGGCCGCTCCCAGAAGCGGCCTACACCACTTCCCTGCAGCCCCTGGGGGAGGAGCAGACAGCTCCGTGCGCTGCCCTCGCCTGCAGGCACTGCCTCCCGCAGCTCCCATTGGCCAGGAACAGGGAACCACGGCCAATGGGAGCTTTGGGGGAGGTACCCACAGGCGAGGGCAGCATGCAGAGCCCTCTGCCTCCCCTCCCCCAGGGGCTGCAGGGATCTGGTGCTGGCCGCTTCAGGGAGCGGCATGGGGCCAGGGCAGGCAGGGAGCACGCCGCTGCCACCCTGGAGCCGCTCCAGGTAAGCGACGCTGGACCACAGCCTGCACCCCAAACCCCTCCCGCACCTCACACCCAAACCCCCTGCCACACCTCACTCCCCTCCTGTACCCCAACCCCCTGTCCTGAGCCCCCTCCCACACCCCTCCTTCACCCCAACCCCCTGCCCTCAGCCCTCTCCCGCACTCCTCCCTGCACCCCTGCCCTGAGCCCCCTCCTGCACTCCACACCCCCTCCTGCACCCCAGCCCCCTTCCCTGAACCCCCTCATACACCTCACACCCCTCCTCTGCCCCAACCCCTTGCCCTGAGCCCCTTCCTGCACACCGCACTCCCTCCCACACCCCGCACTCCCTCCTGCACCAGCCCCACATTCATGGCCCTGCATGCAATTTCCCCACCCAGATGTGGCTCTCGGGCCAAAAAGTTTGCCCACCCCTACTCTAAAGAGAAGTACCACAGGGAGTTCCGGAGACATCATGTACTCAAGACTCTCCGTTGAATGGCAAGGACCAGAAGAGGCTGTCTCATATGGTACGGTAACAGCAGGGCTGCATTTGGCATGATGAATGTGCACGAGAACTGGCTTTCATCCATAGTTCTTAGGAAAATATAGTGGCCTGAAGAGAGAATATTATCCCAGCAGCACATACTGGGCAGGAACCAATTGGCACAGTACAAAGCCCACTTTGTTTTTGGATATATTACAGGTTTCAGAGCGATTTCCTATGTTTAACATAGGGAAATGCAGCTAGAATCAGATTTTTAAGTGCACACCTGCTGTATATTTTGTAATCAGCTCCCTTCCAAGTCAAAAAAGGCAACAGATAAGTTGTTACTTAATAGTGATTACAGCTTGAAGGAAAGGGAAGAGGTTCTTTGTGATGAGAAATCATCAGAAGGAGAGCTTTGTACAGTGTGAAATCCCATAGTTTGCCCAATGACTTCTTTCCTATTTTCTCTCCTGATTTTATCAGCTGCTTGACAAATAAACAAGCTGCTAATAACTTGCTATTCCACTCTCTTCCTCTTTCTCCCCTCCCTGTCCTTCAACTATTTTTGTCCAGAGTGTATAATTTCACAGTATCTGATACTTAATATACTCTGTATGCAAGAGGAGTCACACCTTCTTCCAACCTACTGTAAGGAGTATTTATTTAGCCAGCAGATGATGTAAAAACTAACAAATTATATGCTAGAATGTGATTTAATTAACTTTTTACTGATAGGCGGGAGTCTGCTGGGTATGTGATGGGAGAAAAAGACCTTGCAGTTTATTGCTTCCTTTAATACTCCATCAGAAAACACCTATGGAATCCTTATTTATTCTCCAGGGGTTAAACTCTGCTCCCTTGTATTACATACAAGTATCTCCATTTATGGGGACATATATTGTTTGCAGTCCAGGTCTAGAACTCCCATTAACATCAAGGCAGCATAGAATGAGGATATGCCAAGGCAGTAGGTAGGTAAATGGGTAACAGATGTGACTTGCTAGCACATGAGTAACATACATTCAAGAGCATGAAAGGCCCAAACAGCAGCAGAACCATCACTGTTCTTTTGTGTTCAGGAAATGAGATGGAGTGAGGTTATTTAGTCCCTTTAGAATATATACAATAGGGTCAAAGCCCAGATTCTCAACTAGCCTTCCCATTTGTGCCTGCAGTATTTGCTGATGTCAGTTTTAATGCATTTGCACACACAAGTGCCAGATTTTGCACATGCAACTAGATGCAAGTGCAATGAGTGGAGCTGTACACATACTGAGTTTTTCAGTTTGCTGGCAATCCTGAATAACATAAACAAAATTGCTTGGGGTCAAATGAAATTTTTTTAGAATTTTCAGCAAATTGAAAAATAAAAAAAAAATTGTTTGGAAACAAAATATTTTGTTTGACCCAAAGTGAAGTGTTTTGTTTTGATTTTGAGCTTTTAAAATGTTTTTAAATTAAAAAAATGTAAAGGAAATTTCAAAACAAAAAGTCATTTTGAATAGAAAAATAAGTGTTTCATTTTAAAAATGTCAAAAAAGTAGTTTTGATTATTTTTTTTTCCAAAAAAAGAATGTAGGTTTTTTTAAACCAAAATAATTTGGCAAAATCCACAAAAATTTTCATAATGTTTCAGCGTCACCAAAACTGCATCTTTCATTTTAAAAAGTTTCAGTAGAAAAATGTTGTCCTGCTCTAAGTCAGAGCTCAAAGCAGGGGAGATTTTAAACACCGGATTTAGTGGATGATGAAGTGGACTCATCAGAGGAATATCAGCACAAGCACTAGAGGAGTTTGTTGCTGGTATGGGTCTCAATAGCTGTACTCTTTTGGATACAGCTCAGTGTTTATTCAAGCTTTTACTTACTTGGGAGACCCTCAGTTAGGTTAATGCATGGTCCATTGCAGTGTATTACATGGACTTAGAAGGAGAGATAGGACGGAAGCATTTTCCATGCCCTAGAGACTACAAAGCTTATGGAAGTCTATAGCTTTTAGCTAACCACTTTAAATTGAGATTCTGTCACAGTTAAAGAGTGAACAGAGGCAGAGTTCAATGAGGTCTGGGTTTGTAAATTTTTATCTGACCTAGCTGGGCTAATGGGGAAGATATAGTGCAAGAGCCTTATAAAAGAGTCCAGGGAAATGGATATTTGACATGCTTATTGCAGTACTTGTACTATTATTGGATACAGACCTCCTATCTGAGGACAAGCTGAGGAACCAGTTAACTATGATCAAAGGACTGAAGTAGCTATGAAGAGCCACAAGACTTTTGTTTGCTGACACGGCTGAAGTGTTTGGAGAAGACTGAGACACTGCAATTCTTTTCAAGTTCTAAAGAAATTCAGAGGACACACAATACCTTTTAGGTCACACTACAGATTGAGAATTAGCTCTGAAAAAAGAAATTGGTAGGTAAAGAATGAAGGTGCTTATACATCTGTGCTAAAGTATAGAAGTGTAAATATTAGGCTGAAACCTTGCACTGTAATATTTGCAACAGCAGCGGAAGTCTGTATAGGAAAAAACACCTACAGATGTACTACTTAATAGCTTTTGTTAGAAATCTAACCAAGGGTGCTAGAACAATTTTTATAGTGGGGGTGCTGCTGATGGAAACCATGTATTTGGTATTTGTTATTACTACTTCAAGCCAGGGGGTGCAGCAGCACCCCTAGTTCCACTGAATGTAAATGTTTATTAAGTAACTATGTGAAACTCTCTCTCTTTGAAACTGACCGAGAGCTGTTACTCTCATTATTCAGTATTATGAATAGATTCACAGATTCCAAGGCCAGAAGGGAACATTGTAATCAACTAGTCTGACCTCCTGTATAATACAAGCCATAGAATGACCCCCAAAATAATTCCTAAATCGTAGCTTTTGGAAAATCATCCAATCCTGATTTTAAAATGGTCAGTGATGGAGACTCTACCCTGATCCTGGGTAAACTGTTCCAGTGGTTAATTTTACTCATAGTTAAGAATTTATGCCTTATTTCCCCTCTGAAGCTAGACAAACTCAGCTTCCAGCCACTGGATCATTTTATACCCTTCTCTGCTAGACTGAAAGCCCATTATTAAATATTTGTTTCCCATATCAGTACTTATAGATTGCTATCAAGTCACCCCTTAACCTTCTCTTTGTTAAGCTAAATAAATTGATCTCCTTGAGTCTATAACTATAAGGCACATTTTCTAATCTTTAATCATTCTTGTGGCTCCTCTTTGAATGCTGTCCAATTTATCAACACCCTTCTTGAATTTGTGAATTACCAGAATTAGACACAGTATTCCAGCAGCAGTTGCACCAATGCCAAGTACAGAGGTAAAATAATCTTGCTGCTCCTATTTGAGGTATCCCTGTTTATGTATCCAAGGATTGCATTAGCCCTCTTAGCCACAACCCTGGGACTTCATGTCCAACTGATTATCTGCCACAACTCCCAAATCTTTTTCAGAGGCATTGCCTCCCAGGATAGTCTCCCCCATCCAGTAAGTATGGCCTATACTCTTTAATCCTAGATGTATACATTTAAATTTAGCGGTATTAAAATGCATAGTGTATGCTTGTCAGCTTGGAAAAGCGATAACTAAGGGAGGATATGATTGAGGTCTATAAAATCATGACTGGGGTGGAGAAAGTAAATAAGGTAGTGTTATTTACTCCTTCTCATAACACAAGAACTAGGGGTCACCAAATGAAATTAATAGGCAGCAGATTTAAAACAAACAAAAGGAAGTATTTCTTCATACAACAAACAGTCAACTTGTGGAACTCTTTGCCATCGGATGTTGTGAAGGCCAAGACTATAACAGGGTTAACTAGATGAATTCATGGAGGATAGGTCCATCAATGGCTATTAGCCAGGATGGGCAGGGATGATGTTCCTAGCCTCTGTTTGCCAGAAGCTGGGAATGGGAGACAGGGAATAGATCATTTGGTGATTACCTGTTCTTTTCATTCCCTCTGGGGCACCTGGCATTGGCCACTGTTGAAAGACAGGATACTGGGCTAGATGGACCTTTGGTCTGACCCAGTATAGCTGTTCTTATGATCGCACCCAAATGTGTCCTAAAGGGAACCCTAGAGGAGGAAGACGAGAGATCAGCATCTTCATAGACTTATTGTCTTTCCTAACGGCCCATTCAGGCTGATTACTTGCTGTCTGGTAGGCATTTCCCAAGTACACACCCAGTTGTAATTGTTACATAGTCAATATTCCTAACTTCAGATACAGAACTGATACATGCATACAAATTGGATAATCATATTCAGCAAATCATAACCTTTTCAATGATACCTCACATGATCCATATCTTGGTGATGCCATATTCATATTACAACAATATTTTTATGAAAAATATGGGGTGCAGCGTCACACCTCTCCCCTTAGATTACTGCTAGAGGGTTGGTCACTGACCAATGCGAAGGCAGTGTGCCTAAAATTTTCTTTAGTTCTTATTTATCCAATTTCTTAGTGTTACCAAAAGTTGTAGGGTCACCCACAGATGTTTTTACAAAGTTCTGGGTGCCTTTTTTCAAGTTGCCTGAAAGCCTTTTAGAGTAAAGCTTTGTTAACACAATATAGATATTAATATCTTTTAAAGTGTAGGTGTTTTGGCATTTACCACCAATGCCATGAGGTGGTGTGCCTCAGATTGCCCTTCCACACAGCAGTCTAGGTTTGTTATGCTTGCCCTGCTGTGCCAAGCTCAAAGCCTCTTTACAGGTACTAGCCGAGAAGCAGTGTTCTTATAGGACTTCCTCGTTACCATTCCTAGCCTGTACCAAAGTTTCTTCCATAAATCATGCACATTACATATTTTTAAAGTATTTACTATCAGTTCCAAATTCTTTGTCTTAACCCATAGTGTGTGTAGTAAGAGACGTAAAATTGCCAGCAAATTCATGACAGGGAGGCGCTTCCAGGTATGATTATCATACCACATCTTCTGTTTAGACAATCCAGTTTGTTCAGCATTTATTGTATTTCTCATCCCCTCCCTGTACCATGGTATTTGTTTAGATACAGGTTTTCTCTTCCCTTTAGTAAAAGTTCTTAGTTCAGATATGTCTTTGGGGTTTTAGCAAGGAAAGGGTGTATGGAGACCTTGTATGTTACTGGCCATCCCCTGTGGAGCTGCATTTCCTCTCCAGGGCTAATTACATGTGAATCAGCCCCCTGTCCTGGGATTCCTTTGTGTTTCTCACTCCCATTACACAGTGTTCCATGCTTAGCTGCTGGGAGGGGTTTATCTGCCTGGGAAATGGCTGTCTCCTCCCCTTTGTCAGGTGGGTCATTAGCATTTTCACTGGAGCTATTGGAAAGACTCTTATCCTGCCTTAAAGAGACAGAGCTGGTTTTCACAAGTACAGCAGGAACAACATTTTGCAAAAGCGGGACCTGGATTGGGGTACCCTCTGTCACCCTTCTCTCTGTTCCCAAGAGGTCAACTGTATGGCTCCTCCCCTCTAGGAGGACAATTACACACTTCCCTCTTAAAACCTGAGTCACGGGTTGGGTGTGTGGGATCCCAGACGGCACTCTAGCAAAATCCTCCTGGGCAAACCCTTCCCTGTAATTAACAGGTAGACATTCCTGTACTCCCCCACCTTCCTTCTCTGGGCCCCCCTCCAAGACACACAACTTCTCTCTAGAGCGGAATCTGTCCCCTGTTCAGCTATGGGCTCACAGCTAAAAGCCAGAACAGCCCTTTCACTGGTAAGCACTGTGCCCTCCTTCCTCTTTGAATTGGGTTTGCCTCCAGTAACAGAACCCATGGAATCTTCACCTGCCGCTTAACTTCAACCTGGACAGTTTTCTTACAGTCAGGCAAAACATTCCCTTCCCCTCTGGAGAAAAGACTGTCTTTAGCCTCCAGGTAAGAGCAGGCCTCAACCACACCAACCCTTGTCAGCAGACAGTGTTCTACTGCTGAAGAGGAATTAAAGAGATACTATCCCATTTCCCCAGCAGTTTCTGTGACTACTCTTTCCCTCTGGGGCTTCAGCACAAGATTCCTCCTTGTTGCTGACAGACCCCTGGACAGCCTGAGCCACATTAAAAAAGTCAGTCCCCAATAAAATTTGTGTTGGGTTATGAGGGACAGCTGCAACTGTTATTTCAGCTTACAACACCTGAATCTGGGACAGTTCCTTGGATTTGTCACCTAAAAAGAATGGCTCAGGTTTGGGAATCTCCCTCACATCCTCAGCCGTGAAGACCGATGCAAAGAATTCATTTAGTTTCTCAATAGCCTTATCGTCCTTGAGTGCTCCTTTAGCATCTCAATCATCCAGTGGCCCCATTGGTTATTCCTGCTTCCTGCTTCTGATGTACTTTCTTTGCTGTTACGTTTTGCGTCTTTGGCTAGTTGTTCTTCAAATTCTTTTTTGGCTTCCTAATTATATTTTTACAATTCATTTGCCAGAGCTTATGCTCCTTTCTATTTTCCTCACTAGAATTTAACTTCCACTTTTTAAAAGGATGCCTTTTTGTCTCTCACTGCTTCTTTTACTTTGTTGTTTAGCCATGGTGGCACTTTTTTGGTTCTCTTACTATGTTTTTTAATTTGGGGTATACATTTAAGTTGAGCCTCTATTACGGTGTCTTTAAAAAGTTTCCATGCAGCTTGCAGGGATTTTACTTTTGGCACTGTACCTTTTAATTTGTGTTTAACTGTCTTCCTCATTTTCTTGTAGTCTCCCTTTCTGAAATTAAATGCTACAGTGTTGGGCTGCTGTGGTGTTTTCCCCGCCACAAGGATGTTAAATTTAATTATATTACAGTCACTATTACCAAACGGTCCAGATATATTCACCTCTTGGACCAGATCCTGTGCTCCACTTAGGACTAAATCAAAAATTGCCTCTCCTCTTGCAGGTTCCAGGACTAGTTGATCCAAGAAGCAGTCATTTAATGTGTCAAGAAACTTTATCTCTGCATCCCATCCTGAGGTGATATGTACCCAGTCAATATGAGGATAATTGAAATCCCCCATTATTATTGAGTTTTTTATTTTTATAGCCTTTCTAATCTCCCAGAGTATTTCACAGTCACTATCACCATCCTGGTGAGGTAGTCTGTAATAAATCCCTACTGCTATATTCTTGTTATTAGAGCACTGAATTACTATCCATTAAGATTATATGGTACAGTTTGGTTCATTTAAGATTTTTACTTCATTTGATTCTACGCTTTCTTTCACATATAGTGCCACTCCCCCACCAGCACAACCTGTTCTGTCCTTCCGATATATTTTGTACCCTGGTATTACTGTGTCCCACTGATTATCCTCTTTCCACCAAGTTTCTGTGATGCCTATTATATCAATATACTCATTTAATACGAGGCAATCTAGTTCACCCATATTATTTAGACTTCTAGCATTTGTATATAAGCACTTTAAAAACTTGTCACTTTTTAGCTGTCTGCCATTACATGATGTAACTGAATGGGCCTTTTTCATTTGACTGTTTCGCATCAGATTCTACCCATATTTTATCATATTCCATCCTCTCCTTCTTACTAGGATATAGAGAATCTCCATTAATAGATCCTCCCCTAAGAGATGTCTCCATCCAAACCACGTGCTCCTCTGCACCTGTTGGCTTTCCCCCAGCCCTTAGTTGAACAACTGCTCTATGACCTTTTTAATTTTAAGTGCCAACAAACTGGTTCCATTTTGGTTTAGGTAGAACCCATCCTTCCTGTATAGACTCCCCCTTTCCCAAAAGTTTCCCCAGTTCCTAATAAATCTAAACTCCTCCTCCCTACACCTGTTTCTTCCCAATAACTGGAGTTCCCTCCCCTGGAGAGGTATCCTCAGTGCGAGAGGATACCATGACATCATCTGGAAGGAGGGTCCCAACTATGGGAACATTTCCCTCTCCTCAAGTTGGAGGTTCTCCTTCCTGAGAATTTCATCCTCCTCAACAGCACAGAGGCTGTCAGACCGGGGGTGGGACCATTCTAATGTGTCCCGGAAAGTCTCATCTATGTCTCCCTTAGCTCCTCCAGTTCAGGCACACTGGTCTCCAAAGCCCGTACATGGTCTCTGAAGGCCAGGAAATCCTTGCACCAAATACATACCACATACCGCCTACCCATAGGGCAGGTAATCATACATGCTGCATTGGGTGCAATAAACTGGATAGCCCCCACTCTGCTGCTGGACTTCTGCCTGCATTCTTTTTACTCCTGCAGCTTTGTTGATGTTTTGTTTTTATCGGGGGTGTTTTTGGCTTTACATTTAAAAAATGTTGTGTATATAACACCCCTTCACACTCTGCCTCTAAACTCCCTCACAAAACTCCCCTGTTAGCCACTCCTGTTCGCTCAACTGGTGGTCTCCCACATTCTGGGTAAAGTACCCTTGCCACAGGGCAAAAGGATTGAAAGGAGGTTCTCTCTCCTGCCCCGGCCCCCACCCCAACCATTTTGTTGGGAGTTAGGCAGGCTCTGAGCACGCCTCCTGGATCAAGCCCTGCAGGAGAGTTAGGTGAGGTGCGCCTACCTTCCCACAGTTAGTGGATCACAAATAGAGATAAGCAGGGAAGTTTGGGCTTCAGGGTGGTGCCTATCTCTGTGAGACGGGGAGGGGTTCAGGACACTCCTCTCATCAACAAATCCTAATTGGCTGGTGTCTCTCCACCTCGTGTGCTGGATTTTGTGGATTATATTCTAAAGCACCTATCTCGGCCCGTTCATTGTAGAGGGAGTCTAGTCTAGCACCCAACTCAGGCTTTGTGCATCACAGTGTTGTTCCTGTGATTTTATAGGCACCTAAAAGTTGTGTTGCAATACTGAGGCTATGTGTGCACTGCGCACCTTACAGCAACACAGGCGTGCCACTACAGCAGTGTCACTGTAAGGTACACAGTTTAGCTGCTCTTTGTTGCCAGGAGAGAGTTTTCCTGCCGAGAAAATAAAAGCACCCTCAACGAGAGGCAGTAACTTTGTCGGCCTGACCGACAAAAGTGCGGTGTAGACATAGCCTGAGTGTTGCAATGCATAAGTCCCTTTGTAGATCCATGCTACAGAACCTGGGATAGGCATGCTTCTGCAGTTAGCATAAATCAAAAATAAACAGTGTTCAGGAGAAAAGGCTATGAAATGAAGACATCCTACGCAAGTTGTGTATCACGTCATACACAAATAGTGATCTAGTCACTACTCTCCATAAGAATGAACCAGTAATAGTTGTTTTCACAAAATACCACTCCAATGAAAACAGGATGTGGGGCCATCTGTTTAATTGAAAGCAGAGTTTGGCATTGCAGCATTATTAAGGAGGAAAATTTGTCCCTAAATATTTTCCTTCCTTAGTTGATACATTTCATTCAGAAGAATTATCAGTACTTTATTTAGCAAGCCTCTTGCTATATGCACTCTTGAATCATAGGCGGATTAAAGTCTCCTGGGGCCCTGCGCTGGAGCAAGTGGGGGGGCCTGGTGCCGGAACCTTGACCCTGCCCCTCCCCTTTTGCCTGCAGCCCCACCTCCAGTCCACCCCTTTCCCTGGGGCCCCGCCCCATTCCTCCCCTTCCCCCACATCCATGCCTCATTCCACCCCTCTTGCTCCTTTCTGCCTCCCCCTTGCTATGGCCCCCGAGACCAGAGAAGCTCTGTGGCCATAGGGCCAAAGCCAGGAGCAAGAGCTCCTTCAGCCCTGGAGCCGTGGTAGGGAGCGATTTTTCTGGGAGCCCCCAAATTGGCTGGGCCCCCTGGGCCCATGCAGTAATCCGCCACTGCTTGTAATTATGATGAGTACAATGACATTCTGAATGCCTGTAAGAAAGTACCACTGATGAAGGTTTTTAGCTCTTGCTTCTGATATCTCTCCCCAGATTTCTAAACATACCACACTAAAATTAAAGTCTATGAAGTGATTTGATATTAATCTACCACCAGGCAGTACTTTTCTTTACTAAATTTCTTATGGGGAGAACCACTTAGTAAGTTTGTTATCTCTACTTCAAAATACATTTTGCCCGCTTTAAAAAAAAATGAAAGAAAACATTAATCACCCCAGATATTTTCCCACAGCAGAACAAAACAATCTTGTTTTTGCCTTTAAAAAAAACAAGAAGCTAACCCTGTGTAAAATTGCCTATTTTTGCTTTGTGAAACATTAGAAGCAAGGTTGAAAATGTTCATGAGAAAATGCCATGATTCAAAGAACATATCAGCAATAAAATCCTTATTAAAAAGCTGTGAAATTGGGCAATCATTTCTGAAACCTAACGGATAAGCAGAGAGGGCTTAGGTAATGGCCTGGATACGATGGCGGTGATTAGACTTTTTTTAAATGATCCACCATGTCGAACTCTCAATGTCACCTGTGTTACACTCCCTGCCACTAATTTCAGAAGCAAACTCAACGTTACTAGTCCCATCACAACCATATTTTTTTCCTGTAGGGGTTTAATTACAATGGCTTTCTTGCCTTATTGTTGGGAAACAACCATCAGAGGAGTTTCACCTGCTGTTGGAAAGTGCAGCACAACTTCAACTCTAGTAGCTACTGAGAACTAAGTGCATCATAATGCATACACACAAGGGGCCAAATTACGGCATAGGAAAATGAGCACACAAAAAACTATGGTAAAAGAACATTAAGGTTGCAAAGTCAAGCACTCAAAAGTTAGGAATTGCCAGAATTAAGATTGCCCATTCAACCCTAATTCAGCCCCCTTCTGCGTATTATGCTACAGCTTTTAAATTACATGATAACATACTATTTTTTTCCACAGGACTCCTGCCTCATTCAATGCATGGAATGGATGGTGCTGACTTAACGAGCAGCTATTCAATAGTGTGTTTTCCCCTCATTATTTAGTGTGGCCCTAGGCCTTACTTACTGCACACTATACAAACTCTGCTATGAAGGCAGAGTTATTAGTTGCCTCATGGGCTCTTCTATACGCGCTCATCACTATAGTATCGGAGTGCTTCCCAAATATTAATTAAAGTCTCTTCACACCACCTCTGTTAGGTGAGAGGGTGCTATTATCTTCATCTTACAGATGGGGAACTGAGGCACATAGAGACTAAGGTCAAAGGTATCCGCTAACTTTGGGTGTCCAATACGAGATGCTTAGGACCTGACTTTTCAGAGCACTTAGCATTATGTAGCACTTTGTGTGCAAGTCACAGCTCCCATTGACTTCAGTTACAGTTGTGAGTGCTCAGCACTTCTGCAAATCAGACCCCAGGTCTTCCCTCATTTTTCTGGGTTCTGGATGGAACACACAATTAGTGACCACCTATGAAAAGTCTGGTTTAAATGACTTGCCCAGCATCTCACTGGAACTCTGTGGCAAAGGCAGGTAGAGAATCCTATTCTCCAAGGAAACTTTCAACTGCCTTAAAGAGGAGATCATCCTTTCTCTCCCTGCAATCTCCTGCCTCTCTCAGTGCACATCTTCCTAACTTCTGCAAGAAATGAAGCAAGGCTCCAAGAGACAAAAAACAGTTACTTACCTTCTCATCATAACTGATGTTCTTTGCGATGTATTGCATAGATTCATTCCAGTGTAGGAGTGTACATGTCTCATGCACTGGTGCTGGAGTCCCTCCCTTGCAATACCCATGGGGCAGCTACACCTGCACACTGCCTCCCCTTGTCCCTGGAGCAGAGGGGTACAAAGGGAGGAGTTGCAACATCCTGCCTTCAGTTCCTTCTTACCGGAATCTCAGAGATAGACTGAAGCTAGTAATCCATTTAGAAAGTCTGTTTTGTCACAGGAGAACCTCTCATTCTCCCCACATAGGAAGCAAAGAGTTGAGAAGAAACAAAAAAAGGGCTTTGTTCTGTCCAGGGAAAAAGTCAGAGCTCGACACATATCTAGCGTATGCAGCTTTTGTCCAGCCCTATGAGCATGCAGCTTTGGAAAAAGACCATTAAGTATATTACAAAAACAACAAGGAGTCTGGTGGCACCTTAAAGACTAACAGATTTATTTGGGCATAAGCTTTCGTGGGTAAAAACCTCACTTCTTCAGATGCATAGAGTGAAAGTTACAGATGCAGGCATTATATATCATATAATACAATATATATATATAAAATAATGCCTGCATCTGTAACTTTCACTCTATGCATCTGAAGAAGTGAGGTTTTTACCCACGAAAGCTTATGCCCAAATAAATCTGTTAGTCTTTAAGGTGCCACCAGATTCCTTGTTGTTTTTGTAGATACAGACTAACACGGCTACCCCCTGATACATTAAGTATATTGGTTGACTGAGATGGAAGTCTGACACTACTTTGGATAGAAATGAAGCGGGAGGACTAAGCTGCACCGATCCTTGTAGAATACTGTATAAGGAAGATCGGTTATCAGAGCATGCAATTCCCTTAGTTTTCTCACAGCAGTGATGGCTACTATAAAGGCCACCTTAGCCAAAAGATGTAACATTGAGCAAGAGGCTAAGGGCGCAAATGGAAGTGCTATAAGTGCTGACAGAACTAAAATCAGGTCCCAAGGTAGGACTGGGTCCCAAATTGGTTGGAAAAGCCTGTCCAATCCATTTAGGAACCTGGTTGCCATGGGATTAGTGAAAACAGTCATTATGAGGGTGAAATGCTGAAATTGCAGCCAGATTCACCTTAATCAAACCAATTGCCAGACCTGACTCTTTCAGATGCAAAGGATAGTCCAAAATCTCCTGGACTGACGACTGCATAAGAGACACATCGTGGGAACCTGTCAATTGTAGCAAGAAGCGTTTCCACCTGTATCTGTGGACAGAAGACAGACCTTAGCCATGCCTGCATGCACCAGGAATGGAGCCTGGCATATTGCATTACATATGTGCAAGTGCCCATGTGCCCCAGGATCCTCAGTCAGTGCTATTTTCTGGTTTGTGGCTGCTTCTTGAGAGGTTGCACAAAGGTCCAGAGAACCAGAAATCTGGCTTCTGGCAGATATGCCTTGGCCAAAGTTGAGTCTAGGACAGTGCCCATAAACTCTATTATTTAAATTAGTGATAGGATGGATTCTTCCCTGCTTATCAGGCCTAAGCAGCTGAACAGATGGAGGATTCCATGGATGCTGACTGGAGTCGCCCAGTATCAACCAATCATCCAGGTATATACACATTTTTAAAGACAAAGACTGTACTAAAGTACAGCAATCTGCTGCAGCTGACCACAGGCAAAAAGAAGGAAATGAAGGAGGGGTGGGTCAGCTCCAACCTTTATACCCTGGGCTCCAGGCACGAGGAGAGGCAGGACAAATGTGTGTCCAACCTATGAGTACCACTAGGGAAAAATCTCATTCACCGGTGTACAAGATGGACACACCTATAACAATCACTCAGAGAAAAACAGCCTCCTTTAGTAGATAATCCTGTTTCATCTCGTGAGCAGGTTCATCCTGTGCACTTAATGAGGCAGGAGTCCTGTGTGATAAAGGAATTAAAGATGGTCTCATAACGGATATGTGTAAGAGGGCCTGTGAAACCTTAATTCTGGCATTTCCCAACTTTTGAGTACTTGACTTTGCAACCTTAACAACATTCTTTTAACATAGTTTGGGTGCCGTTTCCTAGGCTTTTAAAAGATCTGAAAAAAAAAATCAGCTATTCCATTACATGGTATCATATTGATACCAACATGGGTAATCAGCAGGATTGGAACCTTTAGATCCACCACACAGCCTCTGCCTCTTGAGCTAACAGAGTAATTGCTAGCACTAGTAGGTCATTATCCTCTATGTGGACCAGCACCCTAGAGAAGGATGGGGCACTTTGCCAGTGGGTTTCACAGATATTTGCTGACAGCAGAGGAATGGTGAGACACAGGGATCTTGGGTTCCATCCAGTCTTTGGAAGGGAAGCATTCTCTAGTGGACACAAATTCTTCAGCTTGTTTCTACACCACCACCCAAGCTTGACTCTTTTTGCCCCATCACCTCCAACCTGTCCCTGTCCCATTCCTTCTCTTCTCCACCCCTGGCTCTGTCTCAGTTCCATTCTCCTCACCTAACCAGGCCAAGTCTCTACTCCTCAGGCTTCTCATCCCAATCTGAGTTTCCCCCATCTAGACCCCCAGTCCAATCTACATCTCCTTGCCCAGACAGTGCTAGATCCATGCTTCCTGGCTCCTTATCTGATCAGTCTCTCTCCCACATACCCTTGCTTCCTTCAATTGCCTCTCCACATGCTCCTATCCCAATCTTCCTTCCAGTCCCCTTGTCCAATGTCATCATCCCACCCACAGCTCCTTGTCGCAGTCCCTTTGCCCAGTGAGTCCCAGTTTCCCATCAGATCTAGCTCCTCAACAGATCCGTCCTTCTTCCACCCAGGTCCAACTTTTATTCCTGTGTATTCAAATCAGGCACCTTCCTCCTCTTTCCTACTGGGCCCAGCAGGGGCAGCAGCCCAGAACTGCAATTGCAGGGAAGGTCTGCTTAGCCCCAGGATGGAGCATGCTCAGTGCAGCTGAATCTTTGGGGAATTTAGATGCTAAAATTTAAGAAGTCTATACTGAGCATGTGTAAACTGATTCTTCAGAGGCTTTACTTGGACAATTTTGGGAGGATTTTCAAAGGGATGGCAAAAGACGTCATCCCTGATGCAAAGTCCAGCTCCGCAGCAAATTTCAAGTCACTGCTCCAAAAGCATGGGGGTGTTTGACGTTTTCAAAGAAAAGGTCACCAGAATTTAAAAGCTGAAACAATTTATTTTTCCCTAGCATATTTCTTAGAAATGGCTGGACCATTTTAATTGAAATTTTCAAAAAATAATTCACCCTGGGGCAGACATCCAGCATGGAAAATTACTGCCCCACAGCTAAAGTTTGGCAAAATTGTAAGATGCTTAAAACATGGTCTTATAATGGGAAGTGCTGGGCAACCTTAATAAGAGGTGGTGCTACCAGTCCCACCCATAATTACATACAAAAACTACATTCAAATTCCTTTTCAAAGAATCTTCAAGTTCTTTTAACTCACCCTCTGCAGCTGGAAATGGCAACTCTTCAAGATTTTGTTTGGTGAATTCAAAAATAATCATCCAGTGATCCTGTGGGTCTATGAACCACAAACTAAAAATCCCCTTTTAGAGGTTAAAGACCCTATACATTGATTAGCCCAAAGAGGGGCAGATAGTAAGTCCACTGCCACTAATAAATCACATACCACTGCCTTTATTTCTCTGAGTTAACCAGAACCAGGGAACATGGCATGCTAGCCAGGGCTGCTTCCCTATCAAAACATATCAAGTCAAAATAGAACGCATTTTAAAATATTTTTGCTAGATCATTTATTGTTAATGGACAAATTTTCCTGTAGTGCCAGGAATTTAGCTGCAAAGCCACCTTACCAGCTAGATTTATGGTAGGCAGCCACAGTCTCAGCTGGCACCAATCTGAATCCCAAAGGCCTTAGAAGATAGAAAATCCAAATGCTACAAATTCCTCTCATCGGAGAGGACTAAAACTCAGGTACTTCTAATCCTGTTCTGCTACATATATCTTCAAAGATGAGCAAAACCCAAGAGGGTACACGCTTGCCTGGCTTGGAAGAACTGAAAGTACGATGGCTGCTAAATAGAAGGAGTTATTAATAGCCACAGTTCTCTTTAAATTGTTTAGTCATACTAGAGTTTAGGAATGTGAGCAGATACTTTTTAAATACCTTCCCCCCCCCTCAAACTCATGTGTCTCTAAGAACCTGTGATCACACTGCAGTAAGAGGTGTACATTAAACCTGATATTTCACCTTTCTAGATTTTTGAGGATTTAATTCATACCCTGAATGTAAGTATTTCTACATCATACATATATAGGAATCAATTCACCCACTACTGAAATGTAGCCACCTGTCATTGGGAAACAATATGCAACAGTTTAGTGCAGGAAAGGTATAATATAGTATTCACTGGCAGTTTGAATTTAGCTGGGCAAGACATTATAATCTCAATTGAAAATGTATCAAGACCTAATCTAGTATCCCTTACTCTTGGCAAAATGCCCTCGGATCTTAGTGACAACAGTTTGGGACCTCAGTCTTCATCTCATCCAAAAGATTTAAATGGAATTTTGCAGATTTACACCAGCTGACTATTTGGTCCAGAACCTTTAAAAGCATAGTGCTGGAACATTAATGTATACTGATTTAAGGGAAGAATGCCAGCTACTGAGTTATACCAAAACTGTTTCTAGAATCAACAGGGTTTTCCATGATGGTTTCCCCTTCAAGCAGTGAACAGGCATTACCCTATTTATCTTGAGATCTAATGAAGACACTATCTGGAGTAACGTTTTTGTGACTTAGTTTCCTTGAGAATGCAGCATCTAGTCTTAAACTCTAATGAAGTGCGTTAAAAACCACCCGCATTGAAACACTTAATTTACAACAGAGGATAATAAGTGGCCATGGATTGGAGATAAAGTTATACTTCACTCAAGGGACTCTACAGAACCACTGCTGAAATGGTTTATGAATGGCAGCAAAGCCCCACATGTGAATTTCACTCCAGAGCTATTCATTATTAAACAAGGCAAACAAAAATATATTAAAGCACATAAACAAGTTATTCTGTAATTTTTAAAAAATAATTAAAAATTAAGATACAGGGACATGAGACAAATTAGAAAGAACTATTTATTCTGGCAGCCACAGAGAATCATCAGAGGCGTCATCTTCTTAGTGGCTGTAATTATTTCAGTTCTCTCATTTTATCATCAAGGTGTCCCAGCAGACTGGAGTTTTCTATAGCATTGTCTTCTGTAGTTTTAGTTTCACCAAGCTGTAATGTTTTGACTTCTGATGTCACCACATGGCCATAAGAGCTTAATGAAGTTAATGAAATTACTACAGATAAATCATTTTAACGTGTAATATGCTTTCATTGATCTCAGCAAGATGCTAGCTGATGCCAGTTAAAAGGAATTACGGGGAGGGGGGATTAAGCCAAAATAGTGGCTGGAGCCAGGGCTTTGGAGCGGAGCCTGGAGCTGGAGCGTGAAGCAGCTCCAGAGCAGTGGAGCTGCAGGTTTTTGCCTGGAGCTGGAGCAGAGCCGGAGCACAGCTCCAAAGCCCTGGATGGAGCCAATCTAAACATAAGGTCTCACACCGCAACTCAGAGTGCTACTGAAAGGCGTGGCTCACTGCCAGTGGTACGTACTGCTCCCTAGTCACTATGGAGGACTTCATGACTCCCTGGCGCTGCTTCTAGCCCATGAATTCTTGGAACCAAAATTAGTGGTTCCATAGGCCCAACGTAGGCCAGGACCTGGATTCACAAATTCATGGATTCTACTTTAATCCACTGCTGGGAATTATCAATTTATTCTCTGTGACTAATTACAAAAGAAATAACCTGCTGCTCAGGCATTGTGTTTAAGGTCACCAAGTGCTGCAATTTGAGAGGAGGATTTTAGTAACAGAATACTGGACAAGTTTCATGGGGGTTTTGTCCAGTATGAGGAAGGTGTCAAATTTCCCTTAAATTTCCCACCTTCAAATATGGGACAAAGCCTCAGCCATTTGCAAAGTGGTCGTTAAGTGGGTGGGTAAAGAATGGAATGGTACCAGCTGCATTTGAGTTTTCCTGCTGAAACACAGGCAGAAGAGAGGAAGGATCTGTGATGGGGGGCACCTTCCAGCTGATCTGAAAAGGAGCTGTTTGCTCCCTCTCCACACTCCCTAGCGCATATATGTGCATAACTGGACACATGTGGGAGGTTGGGAGTCTGGTGTTCCAAATGCATCAATTGGGCCCCCTGTTAAGCATTTTCTAGATTTCTAGGCTGCACTTGCTGCTGATACACTCGTGTGTGTCTCTCTATACAGATGCCTCTCTGCCCTTTCTTTTGCCCTTCCCACCTTGCATCCCCCAACGTGCACTGAGGCACCACAGGCAGGATTTGGCTCAGTGTTTTACTCTGTGGTTCTGCTTCAGTAGAGCTTGCAATTATTGCACAGCTAGAGACATATTAACAAAGCATCACACAAGCCAACTATTACTCTAAATGGAACCATTATCCTTATCAGTGTGTGTCTGCACTATGTACTACTATACATACGCAATAGATCAAGATCATTTTTAACCCAGATACCTACACTTCTTTTTCTGGGATCTTGATGGCTATTCCAGGACTAAAACAGGCTTAAATTAAGTTCTTACAGTACATACTCGACAACAAGTATTTAAGGTGCCACTGCTGGGGGAAAAATGCATATTTTAATTTCAGTTGATGCCTTTTAATAGCTAGGAAACAGCCTGTACTTAATTGGAATTGGAATCAAAAGCAATACTGCTACATCCAAATCGAAGGGGTTTCTGCATGAAATCTGATTTCCACAGTATAAGAGCTCTATGAGCTCTGTACTCATTTAATTTCAAAGCATTAATGGGAATGCAGAAAATACCTTTCCTCATCCCATACCAAAAGGACAGGACAATTTAGGCAACACTCTCTGACCTCAGTTAATGAAAGCAGTAGGACTGCATGTGCACAATTTGGTACTAAATGCAATCTAAATAATAAAATATCCCACATTTCCCCTCCCACCGAAAAAAAAAAAAACAATTAGAAAGGTTAATAAAGGATCAGCAATTTAAATAGCCATGTTCAGACAAAGTTAGGACTAACTTGCCCTTCTGCTCCCATATTTCATAAATCCATATCTGAGAATCAGAGAAATGGCCTTAGTGCAAACTATGGAATAAATCCTGCAAAGTGTTACAAGTAACTACTCATGTGAGTAGTCCCACTGAGGGACAATAATCTCCTTATTTAGGCTGACCCATGCCATTTAATTTACTAATCCTTTTCTAAATAAATCTTGTTAGATTGGATTTTTTTTAAAAAGAGACTTTAAATGAAATGCACCAAGTGCACTGCATCCCCACTGTAAATCAAATAACTATGGTTTATTTATTTAGATTTAAACAAGATACATAAAAGAATTCCTATTCCAGGCTCTTAGCACCTTGCCATCAATTAAATATACATTATACAACCTTTAAGAACCAAAACAGATCATTCATCCCCACTTCCTTACAAACAACAACAGGCAGCAGAAAATCAAAATTTCCCCTTCCCCAAATTCCCAAAGACAAACCCACTCCAAGCCCCTCCTCAAACACTCTCTCAAAAGGAAGCATCCTAGCGTGCCTTGTAGGTTATGCTGTTCTGGATCAAAGTTCAGTTGGAGGAGGTGAATTCCAAAGCTGATGAAACCTCATTAGGAATGTCTAGCTACAGCTTATTGTCTCTCTCTCTCTCTCATTGAAATCAATACCTTAGGCTATGTCTACACTGCGCACCAGGGTTGGCAGCAAATAGGGTATGTGTAGCTACATACTGCAGTAAAAAGCAAGCTGCGTCCATGCTGCAGTGTGTAGCCACACGTGTCTGTGAAAGGATCTGGCAGTGGGGAGGCATCAGAGAAAAACTTTGCCAGTGGGAGCTGGCAGAACCTTTACCTGCTGCCTTCCCCTCCTGCCTGAGCCCTTCTCACTGCAGGGAAAGACTCCAGCGGCAGGAAGGCAGCAAGACACTACACTACTAAAACCAGCGGTGTAGATGGGGAGGCCCTGCTTGGGTGACTAGAGCCATGTAGGGTATATAGGTTTCAGGCATGTCTTTACTCTTCTCCCCTAAGCAGTACTTCACCATCTACCTTGCTATGCATACCCATGCTAGGGGGGCTACTTGCATATGTACTCTACACACTGCCAAAAGAAGTGTGTGGTGTAGACATATCTTTAAAGACCACAGGGAAGCCAGTGCAGAGCATGGAGCACTAGTCATATGAGCTCAAAGTTGGATACTTCACTCAAACAATGAACTGCTAACTTTATCTGCACTAACTTTATCATCTGAATGGATTTAAACTATAAGTAGTGATCATTGATATGGACATATTTAATACAATGCATTGCTATATGCAATTATACACGGGGCTCCAGTATCTCAGTCATTGTGTAGTAATGATTAATGACATCCTACCACATATATACTAGGCATACCCAGGGCCGGCGGTCGCCTAGGGTGCTACAATTTGGGGGGCGGCGATCGCGGCGGTATTTCGGCGGAGGGACCTTCCGTCGCCTCTGTGGGGGGTGGTATTTCGGGGCGGGACCTTCCGCTGCCTAGGGCGTCAGAAAAGCTGGCGGTGCTCCTGGGCATACCAGGCATTTAGACTTTAATATACACTTTCATCTTTTCTAAATGTAAAGAGACTCGATCACAGCATTGATTCATATCTAAGAATAGGAATTACATCAGTAAGCATTCTCTGGGTGCTGTTACATAACTGTAACATGTACAGTCCCAAAGAACAATTCGTAATCCATACAATAGATTGCACCTATTCCTTTAGGAACAAATTTATTTTTAAACAGTCTGATCTGTTAACTGAAAATAACTTAAAATGAAAAAATGTTAGCACTCTTGCTGGTGATAGTATAAAATAGCCACTCATTGCCTCGTTCTAGGTTCCAAAATGTGATATGGCAAATGCGTGGAAACGATAGTCTCCTCCTCAAGAATGCTGATGTGATTGTCACTGGTAACAGTTCTGATGTGACAGACAGACAAGCAGAATTAATCAGTCATTTTCCATTTGAGAATGATTGGGGAACAATCTAAAGCTTCTAAGGTTTTAGGAGCACATGAGAAAGTGAGTTCCATTTTAAGATGCTATCAGACCTAATCTACATCATATGATGTAGCATGATCATCCAAATCCTTGCACACACAGCAGGGCGAGCAAGGCTGTTGTGTTCCAGTGCAAGTGTAAGCGGTAGATGTATTCCTTTGCACTGAGTAGTATGATTTCTCAAGGCTCTGCTCCCTCCTCTTGGAAGTGGAGCTGGATAGAGAATAGGTGAGACTGAGACGACATAGACTAAAATGAGATCCTTGCTATGCAAACAAAGCACTTAATAGCTGACAATCCCCTCTTCACTGTAACTTCCATTAGTAGGCAAGATCGGGTTCCCTCTATGCTTCCTATCTTGCTCATGACCTTTTACCTTGTTCTATGTTCCACAGTTATGCATTCCGGGATCAAGCCCCTTGCAAGTCCATATAAAAATATTTAACATTTGCATAATGAATGGACTCTGAAGGGCAATCTATTTTACTTATGAATATTAGTAACCCACTTGGTCTATCTGAAAGCCAACAAGTAAAATGTGGATCACTGATGTATGAGATCAGATGATTTATTCTTCTAGAACCTTAAAGTTCCACCAATCCTAAAGGAGATTTCCAAAGTTCCTGTAAAAAAATAAATAAAAAGATACTCCATTCCTACAATGTCAGATGGAATTATAATACTCCAGGATTGTAAATGAGTTTAAATTAGGCTGAGAGCTGATTGAGGGTAGTCCAATAAGCGCAGTATTATTGTGTTCATGCTGAGCTATGATCTATTTGGACTAGAATTCAGCAAGCAGAGATTGCCAATGTACATTTAATTAAGAATGGCATCAAATGCATATGGCTCAAACTCAGGTGAAATCGTCATTCTATCATTAGGAGAAGCTCACAATGACTCAGAAATCAGGAAATGGCATACAAAAAATGAGATGGTGCCATTAAACCCTGCTCCCACACTAGCTATTCCATCCTTGGCAAGCTAGAGGAACATTCTGAAAAAAGGTCAGCTGCGATCAATTGACCAAGAAGCAGGCATGAAAAGGAAGCCACAGAAAATCAAGAGGCATGTACACTTGAGGAAACTTGGAAGAGAACTGAAGACAGGATCAATAGAAGTGATTTTCTCAGAGATTCTGCAGATGCCAAATGGGAGTCAAAAAAAGGACAAGAATGATATTGGTTGCTAAAAAGAGATTTCACTGGTTATGTACAGAAGAGTGTTTTAGATTCACAGGGCACGGAAATTCCATATGTGATGAGGTGGCTGGTAAGATGGTCTACTACAAATGGTAAAGTCTAAACAAGCTGAGTAGAAAAGGGCGGGGCTTCTGCTTACCTCAAATAATATGCCATATACTTTCAACACACAAAATTAGAATTATTCTGAAACAGAAAAATAAGCAGAGTATTAATGTTCTAAAGTGCCTATTCACAAATGAAGAGGAACTATGGAAAAGATCTGGCAGTGTTATCAAATTGTAGACAATAGGGAGTAGTGGGCATAATTCAAAGATATGAGGATGAGACAAGAGATATTTCAGTATATAAGGTTATGAAGTGTATGGGTGAGAGAGAAAGGAAAGAAAAATAAGTATGATGATGTTATGCCAGAAATATCCATAAGACAATTCAACAATAAAGATTGAGGGGGTGAAATTCTTTGGGTAAAGATGCAAGAAGCAAAAGCCAAAAGAAAAGTGATACTAGATATGCTTTAGCCAATGTCTGGAACATGAAGCTAGAATCATTCAATCTGGAAAAAAGCTTGAAGTTTTTAACCTGGGGGTAACCATTCATTGGAGCAGCTGACCACTAGTAGATTCTCTGTTGTTTGGAATCTTTGTATCAGGACTGAATGACTTTCTGAAAGACATGCTTTAGTTCAACCACAGGGTATCGAGCTGGATGCAAGAATTAGTGGGTGAAATTTTACCACCAGTGTTTCCTGGCCTAGTTCCATTACTGGGTTTACAATAGCACCCATGGTGCCGTGGCACCGGGCACCACACTTGGAAAGGGCCCATAATCCCTCCCCTAACACATAGAGGGCAAGCCCAGTGGGCGCCGGTGCTGGCATTCGGGCTGGGGCAGAAGGGTGCCCCGCAGGGTGCCTGAAGCTGCCTGCAGGTGCCGCACAGTAGCCACCCCCTTAGCACTGCCCCCATGGCTCAGGGAAGCGTCTGGAGCCACCCAGAGGCTGTGGCAGCGTGGCCTGGAGCAGCAGGAGTGGGACCATGGGGAGGGAACCATGACGGAGCTCCCCGGCCTCAAGCAGCCATGCCCCAATTCATGGTGCTGAGGGCGCTGCTCTGTGGGGCCTGCGTTCTGCTCTCCGGGGTGCAGCTCCATCAGGCACCAGGTTCTGCTCTGTGTCTATGGAGCACAGATAAATAGCTCGAAGCCCCTCCCTCTGGATTTGCCATTGCGGCTCAGCCCCCTCCCAGCCCCTGGTGGGGTGGTCACACCCCCCCTCCCATTCCAGGTCCCCTCTGTCCCAGGTGGGGGCTGCAACCCCTTCCCTGGATTGATCCAGGGCGGGCACGGGCTGAGCTCAGGCTGCCAACAGGTTATCAGTTTGAGTTGGATCTATGCCTTCTGCCGATTGAAACAGAGATCACAAACAAGAATGTAAGGCATGCCAAGCTGGAAGTGCCTCACTTTACTGTGTTGGTGGGCTCAGATACTTCCACACATGGGCCCAGGAAACACAGATGAGTTCTACAATACACTGCAAAAGAATTCATAGAGTGGTGCATCTCAGCGCAGTGCTACAAACCATGGGATATGTCCCCAGATGTTCTAGGGCCTCATCAGGTTAGTGCAGTGCCTGCTGGGTCACAGTTACACAGGTATGACATGAGTGAGACTTAATGTGGAAGCTCACACCTGGGCTAGGCTAATCTGAGCTTCCAGATCTGGGTGCCAAAACCCAAGTTCACTCAGTAGTAAAGATCTACCATGAGTTGCCCCTTGGGACCTTCAAATCTTTGTTGGCACAGGCACAGAAAGGGCCAGTAGTGATGACCTATCATCACACATTCAACTGGTTCTTTAAAATAAATCATTTAACATATTTTCTCCAAAGCCCATTTACTATTTTCATTTCACCTCTATTATCTCATGCTCAGGTTATCATGCTGTGGGCATAAAAACCCACTTTATAGAAAGGGAAATGGCTCCTATGAGGTCAGCAGTCATCCATCACTATGATGCGTCACTGCACCCATCAGTCCGATATTCAAATACCTTCTCTCTGGTAACTAATCTGTTAAAAAACAGTAAAAGTTATTGATTTCCTATAATAACTGGAGCATTCTTAATGATTTTCCAGGGAAATGTTTCCTAATCTCCTATCATATTTTTCTTAGTAAATATTTCTCTGGAGGAAGTTTCTCATCTATAGAAGGAACATGTCTTATAGATGATCTAGGGCTATTTTTCATGGCATTATTTTGTTAGGTGACTGTGTACTGATATCTTAAAGGCTCGCTCTTTACACACCGGCTGGATGCTACGTCACACAGATAACATACACAAACACACAGTCATAAAACAAATAGTATAAGCTTGTTTTTTTTGTGATTAACTGTCTCACACTATGCTGCCGCTTCTGCCACAGCTTATCTGATCTCTGGAGTCTCATTTTTTCCCCCAAAGAGGAAATTTAAAACGAAATAGCTTCTTCAAAAAGATGTCTTTTGAAAGCATGTTATGTTGAACCATTGTTGCCTGTAGGCACTTCAGCTTGTATACACTTCCATCTTTAGTTATATAAGTGTGCAGTGGAATTTTGTATTTTTAAATGAAAAATTGGGTAAGTCTGATGCTTATGAAAGTGAGAGACTGATAACACTAGCCAGAGAGTGGCACAGTGTAATCAGATGCTATGCAAGCTTCCATTCAGAATCTTAATCTTGACTTCCAATAACCCCATTTATCCTAGCCCTCGGCTTCTCCTAAACAGACATTGGCAATTGTCCTTAATTGTGCCAGACTGCACATGCATGTTAATAACTGGGAGAAATTTACACCAAAGACTAAGGAGGAATCACATTCAGTTTCACTTTAAATTTAGCTAAGTTGGCACCTAGTAGGTTTCCCAGGGAAGAGGGTTCTTCCCTCTTCATCCAGACAACCACTCCCTTCCCCTGAAGCAATTTTATCTGACAACTTGGACACCAAAATAATTTGTAAAATAAATAGTGCACTTAATCAGGGTCACTTTAGATACTGTAAATTTGTTCACTTTTCCCAGACACAGAAAATTCTTCAAAAGAACTACACCCTTTCAGGCCAAGCTAAATCATTTTACAAAACAATTAAAGTCACAAGCAATAGAGCAAATATTTGACAAACTAAAAGTATAGTTTAAAATAGAAGAAATAAAATATGACAACTTTTCTTTCTTCAAGCTTCAGATAAGTCTGTTGCAGAAAATACTAGGGACTTTCCATTAAAATCAAAGATATTTCTGCCACAGTGGAAATTGCTAAGATTACCATTAATGCTTTATTTGTAGATGGATCATCTGAAATAAATGTGTCCAGTGATAACAAGGGTTTATCCCTCACCAAAGGGAATATTTTCTACTAGCAACATTAGTCACTTGTGGAGAGGCCATTACTATAATGAGATAATTTAACAGAACAAGATCTTTTCATTTTATGAACTGTAAATAAAATATCTGTGATCTATATTCATAGTACAGCATACTGCAACAAGGAAACTTTCTTTCCAGGAAGGTGGACACTGTCGCTCTGATCATGTATCAAGTGCATGCACTTCAGCTTCCTAGCTTTCAAATTCTCAAAGTGTTCCCCTCCTGACCCATCTGATCACATACTCACCTATTCCTCCCTACCACACATCCCCTCTTCCCCATGTTTTTGGCCTCACTCCTTTAAGGAGAGGGGGCACAATGGAAATATCATCCTTTCCTTTGTTCTTCCACTAACTACTGTGTACTTCGAATGCTCATCCTTCAATGTCTTTCACACCACTGAATCCCATCCTTCAATCACAGCCTAAGGGTATGTCTACACTACGAGAGTAGTTCGATTTTACTTAAATCGAATATGTGGAATCGATATTGGAAAGTCGAACGTGTGTGTCCACACTAAGGACAGTAATTCGACTTTGTGAGTCCACACTAATGGGGAAAGCGTCGACATAGGAAGCGGTGTACTGTGGGCAGCTATCCCACAGTTCCCGCAGTCCCCGCTGCCCATTGGAATTCTGGGTCGAGCCGCCAATGCCTTCTGGGTAAAAAAATGTGTCGAGGGTGCTTTTGGGTAACTGTCGTCATCCGTCCGTCACTACCGCCCTCCCTCCCTGAAAGCGCCGGCGGGAAATCAGTTCGCGCACTTTTCTGGTCAGTGACAGCGCGGACGCCACAGCACTGCGAGCATGGAGCCCGCTGCGACCATCGCTGCAGTTGTGGCTGTTGTCAACACCTCGCAGCTTATCATCCACCTTTCCCAGAGGCAGATGCTGAGAAATCAGGTGAGGAGGCTACGGCACCGCGGTGAGGACCTGAAGTCTAAGAGTAGCACAGACCTGTCAGAAAGCACGGGACCCAGCGCCGAGGACATCACGGTGGCAATGGGTCATGTTGATGTTGTGGAACGGCGATTCTGGGCCCGGGAAACAAGCACGGACTGGTGGGACCGCATAGTGCTGCAGGTCTGGGATGAATCACAGTGGCTGCGAAACTTTCGCATGCGGAAGGGGACTTTCCTGGAACTTTGTGAGTTGCTGTCCCCTGCCCTGAAGCGCAATGACACCCGGATGCGAGCAGCCCTGACTGTCCAGAAGCGAGTAGCCATAGCCCTCTGGAAGCTTGCAACGCCAGACAGCTACCGGTCAGTCGCGAACCACTTTGGCGTGGGCAAATCTACCGTGGGGGTTGTTGTGATGCAAGTAGCCAACGCAATCGTTGAGGTACTGCTCTCAAAGGTAGTGACCCTGGGAAACGCGCAGGTCATCATAGATGGCTTCGCCGAGATGGGATTCCCAAACTGCGGTGGGGCTATAGATGGAACTCACATCCCTATCCTGGGACCGGACCACCAGGCCAGCCAGTACATCAACCGAAAGGGCTACTTTTCAATGGTGCTGCAAGCACTGGTGGACCATAGGGGACGTTTTACAAACATCAACGTCGGATGGCCGGGCAAGGTTCATGACGCTCGTGTTTTCAGGAACTCTGGTCTGTTTAGACGGCTGCAGGAAGGTATTTACTTCCCGGACCACAAAATAACTCTTGGGGATGTGGAGATGCCTATAGTCATCCTCGGGGACCCAGCCTACCCGCTAATGCCCTGGCTCATGAAGCCCTATACTGGCGCCCTGGACACTGAAAAAGAACTCTTCAACTACCGGCTGAGCAAGTGCAGAATGGTGGTGGAGTGTGCTTTTGGCCGTCTCAAGGGGAGATGGAGAAGCTTACTGACTCGCTGTGATCTCAGCGAAACCAATATCCCCATTAAAATAACAGGAGTACTTGTGGCACCTTAGAGACTAACACATTTATTAGAGCATAAGCTTTCGTGGGCTACAACCCACTTCTTCGGATGCATCCTGTTATTTTTGTGGATACAGACTAACACGGCTGCTACTCTGAAAAATATCCCCATTGTTATTGCAGCTTGCTGTGTGCTCCACAATCTCTGTGAGAGCAAGGGGGAGACCTTTATGGCGGGGTGGGAGGTTAAGGCAAATAGCCTGGCTGCTGATTACGCCCAGCCAGACAGCCGGGCGATTAGAAGAGCCCGGCGGGACGCGCTGTGCATCCGGGAGGCTTTGAAAGCTAGGTTCCTGAGTGAGCAGGGTAACCTGTGACTTTTCAGTTTGTGTACAGAGAAGCTGAACCTGCCCCCGTTTCTTTACCCACTAAATGTTCAGTATCCTCTCCAGTTACATACCCCGTTCCCCCCCTTACAACCCACGTTTAAAAATAAAATCACTTGAATTTTGTTAATGAACACCGTTTTCTTTATTACTGTTTTCGTGGGAAAGTGTTGAAACTGGGACGCAGACTGTGGTGGGGAGCGGGTGTAGTGTAGTGATGCAAATGACGCTTCTAAACTCCAGGAATGACAGGCTCCGCAGTGGTGGACTGGTGGTTTCAACGGAGCCTGCCACCCCTCCTGTTCGGGACTCTGTGTGGGGGGGGGGCTATGTGACTTTGTGGCGGGGGAGGACGGTTACAGATCCCCTGCAGCGTGGCTCTGTGATCCAGGATAAGGACCGCTGCATAAGATTAATAACTGCCCTCCCCCGCCACAAAGTCACAGAGCACCCCCCCACCCACCACAGAACACTAAAACCACCTCCCAGACTGACCAGGGTAACTAGTGACTGCAATGTGTGTGTGCCCTGCTGCTGAACCTGCCCCCGCCTCTGTACCCTGGTAAAGGTGACTGTCCTGTCCAATTACCAACCCCCTTCCCCCCCTTCAGACAGACTCTCCTCTAAAAGAACATGATGGAAACAGTAATTAACAGAAACGTATTTTTTATTAGCAACTACACATGAAACTGGGGGGTGAAACTTGGACGGGGGCTTGGGTGAGGCGGGAAGGAAAGGACTTGTCAAATTTTGGGGAATGAGAGCCTTCTAGTAGTAGAGCAGTCTGCAGGGGTGGAGTGAGAGTTTTCACGGCCTCTGCCGCCCCTCCTTCTTTGGACTTTGGGTGAGGGGGGTATGGGACTTGGTGGCGGGGGAGGGCGGTTAGAGATAGACTGCAGCGGGGCTCTGTCCTCCTGCCACCGGTCCTGCAGAACATCCACAAGGCGCCGGAGCATGTCCGTTTGCTCCCTCATTAGTCCAAGCAGCGTTTGAGTCGCCTGCTGGTCTTCCTGCCGCCACCTCTCCTCCCGTTCCATGTGTGATCGGTGCATTTGGGACAAGTTCTCCCTCCACTGGGTCTGCTGGGCTGCCTGGGCCCGGGAGCAGCCCATAAGTTCCGAGAACATGTCCTCCCGTGTCCTCTTCTTCCTACGCCTAATCTGCGCTAGCCTCTGGGAGTGTGATGCCAGGCTGGGTTGGGAGACAGTCGCAGCTGTGGGAATGGGAAAAAGGGAGTGAATTCCTCAGAAAGATAAATTTCGTTGTGAACAAAGAACACAGTCTTTCTCTGTGAACAAGACCATGCACAGCACCTATCACATGCGCACTCAGGACAAGGTCGAATTTTCGGCCTTCACATTCAGTGCCTGGGGTCTTGCAGTGCACATCAGAGAAGCGGGGCAGGACACCGGAATTTGTGTAGCAGGCTGACATGGCAAGCCGTAGACTTGTGGCTGCTTAAAACTTTAATAGTAGCACTGGCCTCCTTTCACATTGAAAGCAATGCCAGTCCCTGCTGCCAGCAATCTGGCAAGCATGAACTCTGCCCCTGTCCCACCCCCTCGCGGCTGTCCCAGGGAAAGATCCCTGTATGCTGCCCCCTCCTGCCTCCACCGCGTGGCTGTAAACCGCCGGTTACAGTTCTGTAAAGGAACAGGCAAGCAGTCCCAATACTAACATTCCCCTACCTAATTCAAAGCAGGTCACCATGAGCGACATCACTCTGATGAGGATTTCAGAGACGGAAAAAGAAAGGATGCTTCGGGAAAGCCTGCAAAGACCAGGGCCGTATGCCGCCATGCTCTGCAGGGCAATGATCCCGGAGTACTTGCTTGTCTCCTGGCGCGGAAATGTTTGCTACTACGGAGGACCCAATAAGGCCGCTCTCCCCAGGAACCTGATGCAAAGGCTTTCCAATTACCTCCAGGAGAGCTTCGTGGAGATGTCCATGGAGGATTTCTGCTCTATCCCCGGACATATAGACAGGATTTTACTGTAGCTGCACTGGCAGAGACTAAACAGTAGAGCGGCTTGGGCAGAACAATCATGCTAAACCGGACATTGTTAGATTTTTTTTTGTAGTTGCACTGCCAGGGACTGAACCGTTAAGCGCCTAGGGCAAAGTAATCATGCAAAACCCATTGTTAATATTGTTAATATTCCTGTTCTGTAAAAAATAAATGTTTAGATGTTTTAAACACTTACTGACTGATCCTTCCCCTGATTCCATGTCCGGGTTAACGGCTGGGGACGGTTGGTAGGGGATCTCTGTAAGGGTGATGAAGAGATCCTGGCTGTCGGGGAAATCAGCCTTGTAAGCGCTGTCGACTGCCTCATCCTCCTCATCTTCTTCCTCATCTTCCCCGTCCGCTAACATGTCCGAGGAAGCGGCCGTCGACAATATCCCATCCTCAGAGTCCACGGTCAGTGGTGGGGTAGTGGTGGCGGCCGCACCTAGGATGGAATGCAGTGCCTCGTAGAAACGGGATGTGTGGGGCTGGGATCCGGAGCGTCCGTTTGCCTCTTTGGTCTTCTGGTAGCCTTGTCTCAGCTCCTTGATTTTCACGCGGCACTGCGTTGCATCCCGGCTGTATCCTCTCTCTGCCATGGCTTTAGAGATCTTCTCATAGATCTTTGCATTCCGTCTTTTGGAGCGCAGCTCAGAAAGCACGGACTCATCGCCCCACACAGCGATGAGATCCAACACTTCCCGATCAGTCCATGCTGGGGCCCTCTTTCTATTCTGAGATTGCACGGCCATCTCTGCTGGAGAGCTCTGCATCGTTGCCAGTGCTGCTGAGCTCGCCACGATGTCCAAACAGGAAATGAGATTCAAACTGCCCAGACAGGAAAAGGAATTCAAATTTTCCCGGGGCTTTTCCTGTGTGGCTGGTCAGAGCATCCGAGCTCGGACTGCTGTCCAGAGCGTCAACAGAGTGGTGCACTGTGGGATAGCTCCCGGAGCTATTACCGTCGATTTCCATTCACACCTAGCCTAATTCGACATGGCCATGTCAAATTTAGCGCTACTCCCCTCGTTGGGGAGGAGTACAGAAGTCGAATTTAAGAGACCTCTATGTCGAACTAAATAGCTTCGTGGTGTGGACGGGTGCAGAGTTAATTCGATGTAACGGCGCTAAATTCGACATAAACTCCTAGTGCAGACCAGGCCTAAGATATTTCCTTTTTTCTTTAGACTTTGCCTGCAATTGTAAGCCACTGTATCATAAGTCTATATATAACCAAAGCTGCTATCTAAAGATAAATTTTATTGTGTGGGCATGTAAGTAGGGATGCATTAAACATACACATGCATACATACATAGTAACAAGATTTGGAGCATATGGTGGAAAGTTATTGATGTGCAAGTGACCATCTTCGGGCTATAGCATCAAGAAAAATTCTGTCTTCAGATGCATATGCTATGTGCAACTCCCATTGATGTCTGGTTAAGGGATATTAGTGGGAGTTTGGCACAGCAAAGGAATGTCCATAAAAAGAAATTAGATTCTGCCTAGTGTGGAGTATAGGGCTGTATGTCTAAAGCACCATCAGCCTGACCTCTAATTTTGCCTTTTCAGTTTTGCATGCATAATCATTTAGCACATGCAGATCTGCATGTGCTATCATTTTAGCACAAAAATGATGAATTGGCACACAGAACTGACAGTTATGAGAGCTAGTAGAGGACGAATTTTAAAAAATGGCCTATTGAGTCAACCTGGCCCAACATGGCTTTTTAATATAGTCTGATTGACTTTGTGTCTAACCCTGGAATTATTTATATTACTGTAGTGACTAACAGCTCCAGTCATGAGTGGGTCCTGCTGCATTAGGTGCTGTACAGACATGTAGTTAGATGTAGGTAGAGCTAATTAAAATAAAAAATGTACAACTGAGTGTGACAAACCCCTTCTTTGTAAACTATCCCCAAATGCCCTTCTAGCTAACAGTATTCTTTCATATTATATATATATATATTACACACACACACACACACACACAGAGCTTGGAACAGAATCCAGGTATCCTGAGTCCCAATCCAGTGCTCTATTCACTAGGACACATGACATAGCCCCCCTGTCTTGGAAGGCTTGCCTGACATAAGGGTAGGTGGGGCACCAGGGCCTCAAGATAAAATGAGTTAGTGAGTATTTGTAGAACAGCTATAGATTATAAGTAGCACACAATCAAGGCCAAATTCTGCCCTAACTTACACTGAGATTGCATGGGGTGTGAATGGGAAGAGTTTGACCCTAATTTTGCTGCATACATTAAGTTTCACAGCTTCTGAAAAGGCATCTTAAATTAGACCATAGTTTTTATTTATGTATTCTTCAGACTCACATTAACTTCAAGCTCTGGCCACATGACTAATGATTCTTTTAAAAATAAGTTGATTCAACGCCATTACTGAAAGCCCTCCAAACACCACAAAAACAATAACCTTCCCCAGTTAACACACTCAGCTCATAGCAGGGAAAGCCCCTGGCGGGCTGGGCCGGTTTGTTTACCTGCCGCATCTGCAGGTTCAGCTGATCGTGGCTCCCAGTGGCCGCGGTTCGCTGCTCCAGGCCAATGGGAGCTGCTGGAAGCTGCGGCCAGTACATCCCTTGGCCCGCTTTATTTGTTTTAAACCTGCTACCTATTGATTTCATTTGGTGACCCTAGTTCTTGTGTTATGAGAAGGAGTAAATAACACTTCCTTATTTACTTCCTCCACACCAGTCATGATTTTATAGATCTGTCATAGCCCCCTTAGTCATCTCTTTTCCAGGCTGAAAAGTCCCAGTCTTATTAATCTCTCCTCATATGGAAGCTGTTCCATACCCCTAATAATTTTTGTTCCCCTTTTCTGAACCTTTTCCAATTCCAATATATCTTTTTTGAGATGGGGCGACCACATCTGCATTCATATGATCAATGAAACTTTGAATGCCTCTCTCAGTGAGACAGTCATTATAACACTAGAGAGGTCTCAATGGCTCTCTGCATTTTAGCCTGATCTATAGATGATGAATAAAAATTCCCAGTTATCACTTTGAGGTTGAGAGGTTCTTGTCCCAAGATCAGGCCCAGTATTATTAAAATTATTATATAGTTGGGAACCCCGATGTGTACAAGTGCAACACTCACTCTTTGCTGCTTTTACTCACACTATAGGAACTCTTTTGTATTTACAAATAAATAATTTATTAATACATTTAGCAAAGTCACACACACTCTAACTCAGTCAGGTAGATAGAGATAATACAGAAAGTACATCTGAACATCCACACTCACACCATCCCTTGCAGAACAACCTGAAATGTTAGCCATTATCTTCCTCATCACCATCACCTTCCTCATCTTCACCAGTGGGCATCATTCTGGCCCCTCCCAAGGGCTACATCTCTCCCCTACTGCCCTGGGATGCCACTTTTTTAATATGTTATGCTGACGTTACCATGTCTAATGCATCTTCAATAGGGGTTTCTCCCCTCTTCCTTATTTGTATTTCCTCCCCTTACCAATGTTAAAGTGTCCTCCTTCTATAGGTTAGTGTATTTATGATTTCATCCCATAATCATATACGGCAATTTGTTGCCATGGCACTCTTGCGGTCGGATGTTCCATACAAAACCTTCCAGAAGCTGGTGTCATTTCATGTTCTGTGTTCGATGAGGTCATAATGGACAACATTCCCCCCTACACTCTACTTCCAGTTTCCGAAAACTTATGAGTTACCTAAGTTTATCTATGCCAAAGTTCGTAGGCTTCAAGTCTCATGCTAACTGCTGAAGCCAATGTCTTACAGGATACAAGCCTGTAGGTTCCTTGCATTTCTGCTGAATATAATAAAGGAGAATATAATGCAAAGAAGTGAATATAATAGAGGCAGACTGGCCCACTGGGTTACAGCATCTCTCCTCAGCAACTTTGAAGTAACACTGCAGCCCACAGTTGGCTAAAGAGCAGAGGGTCAAGATCTCTCACAGCCTTGAGCGCTTGGATACAGAAACAAAAAGTATCAGCAGGATACCACCACTGAGTTTGGGAAACCCTTTTCCAGGGTCCTCTCTGTCCAAACAAAATGCTGGTTAACTATGGAACCTGAAGAGGAGTCAGCAAGCAAGTCATTCAGCCTTCTCACTTTCTTCTTCTGCAACCAAGTGTTAGAAAGACATCCCTAAAAACTTGCATCTGAAGAAGTGAGGTTCTTACCCACGAAAGCTTATGCTCCCAATACCTCTGTTAGTCTTAAAGGTGCCACAGGACCCTCTGTTGCTTTTTATCCCTAAAAACAAGCACCAAAACCCATCCACCCACAAACAACAAAAACTGTTAACATGGCGGGCATGCCAAAATAGAATGGCCTCAACATATTGTACATGGAAGAGGCATTTGTCGATTTGTACTGTCCAAGGCAGTAAATCCTCAAGGTAAAGAGAAAGAATACAACAAAGAAGAAAGTTCTATGAACTGTAGCAGTCTTGTGGTTGTGAATTCAAGTGTACACATAGGTACAGTGTTAATGCTCTTATTAGCAGAGCACCAGCAATGCACTCCACTCTGCACCAGCTCATTCACTAGACTAATTTTCAGCAGTCCTGTAGTTCTCAGTCTACAATACGGTGGCTTTAGAAGGACATCATTACAATGCTTCCCTGATGCTAAAGCCTACCACGGGCTAACATACATATTATTCTATAGCCCGTGTTTTCATATCAAGCAATGCTTCTATTGCCTTCCTACTGACCTCCTTCACCAGTCTTACTGTAGTCACATTCAAAAGACTATAAATACAAGCGGAGAAGTGACAGTATTAAGAAGTCTAATGGACTATTACGATTTGGAGTCATTCACCAACAATCTTCATTAATGTTTGTGTGCAGTGTTTTCTTATTGCTTGCTTGTTGTCTTCTCTGGTGTCTGACTCGAAATAGAAGGTAGGACATATTTGTCTGCCTGGTTATACCTCTGTTATACTTCAATACACATCCAGAGTTCTTCCAATAATATTTACTACCAGATTTTCACTTACACGACTCACCATGTTCTAACACCTTTTACTCCTCTCTTTCGTAAATCCATGAATTTGTTTTTGTGCCTTCTTGAATCCTTTTTCAAACACTTTTGTTCAGTCTGCACTGCTCAAAGGTTAGATTCGGCTTTGCTGCAGCATCTTCCAGCTACTTCACTATGGCTTCCAATTTTCTCTTTGTTGAATCCTTTTTTGTGCAAGCCATTACAGAAAAAGCAGTCTTTGTTTCTCTCAGTAACATTTCCTGTTCAAGATGACCTAATTCCTGCTAAAATCAGATTCTCATTTCCTGCTTCACCCCTAATGTATCACAGCATGAAGTTTATTTGGTATATTATTAGGCAATGTGGTCCCATGTTTAGCAGATCTGAGTTTGGAGAACATGACCTCAAGGTCAAGTCACTTAGCTGTTGCTACATTTCCCCATTTGTAAATTAGAGATAATATTAAACCACCTTTCTAAAGAGCTTTGAAATCTATAGTTGAAATTCACTAAATAAGGCCTTTTCTACATCTCAAAAGTGGTACCATTTAACTATACCAGTATAGTTAAAGTGGTATAACCTCCTAGTGGGGGTGCACTGATATCAGTCTAAAGATACTTTAGCTATTCCCGTATGTAAAGGGGAAGAAGATATAATGGTATACACACATTTATACTAGTGTAACTGTGGCCACACTAGGGGTTGTACTGATATAACTATATTAGTAAAAATCCACAACGTCAACCAACAGTTATACAGGGACAAGTCGTGTGTAGACCAGGTCTGAGTGGTAACATTTTAAAAATTTTATTTACATAATGCCATAGGTATACTCAGTGCTTTACTTCTATTGAAGATGACAAGGTTAATGCCCTAAAAAGCTTATAATAGGAAACAGAGGGATACAAAGGAGATGGTAGAGTGATATCTGAATGCCAGATCTGGAGCCAGGATAGTCTGTATTCTTTGAAGGCCAGAAAACCACAATAATATTATAATAAAAAATTCAACCAGCCATTTAAAATTGAAATGATTTTGATATTTACCTGCACAGTTCATTGCCTACACATACATATATTTTACTTTAAAGAGAACAAGCACAATAGAATGGAAATTGACTAGTGTATTCAGGCACCTACATTTTCTCTCTTTTTAAAAAAAACAAACCACTATCTTAGGGATTAGAGTTTTTTTCAAATACAGCTAACTTGCAAATTTTCAACATCAGTGAATTTCTAAAAGAAGAGGTGTTTCGATCTTGTGTATCTGGGTCTAATCCACATGCTTAGAGAGGATAGTGATGTCAAGGGAGGATTGAAGGCTCCCAGAAGCTGCAAAACCACTGGAGTAGATTTGTTTTCCCTTTAAAGCTAATGTTCTGGATTTAGACAGTCTTCTCTCTGTTAAGGCATATTTACTGGTGTAGAATTGAGAGATTTATACGTAGTCCAATGGCTTTATAGTGTATTGGGAATGATTGCCTTAAAGCCATGCATATAATAATTTTATTTTCCGTATGCAAAGCGTTTTCCTTTGTATTGCTCCATATAAAAACATATGCTGAGTTCTGCCCTTTCAAGTTATGCCCCTTCTGCTGACTACCCACTTATACTGGCATTATACAAACATATTTTTCCCCTGCGAACTATTTTCAGTACAATACTTTGTTTTCATCTATCCTGGTTCCACTCTGCCTACACAGCTGAGGGAAATATTGGATACTAATACTTGCCACATTTAAAGCTATTTTCATCCATAAATAACAAAATACATCACAGGATTTGATGGGTGTCACAGAAGGAGAAAATTTACAGAAGGAGAACATTCTCATTGGGATGGCTACAAAGGGCTTTGAACCCACTCAATCTCATACCAAAGAGGGGATAATCCAACAGTCCAGCTAGACTTCTGTGAATGGTTTTATTACTATAAGTAAAATGTGCTTAGTTTTTTGCCAGATCAGATGAAAAGATCTGCTTGTATTATTGAAATTCTATGCTTATCTCCATTTGTTGCTCTTAAACTGTTGCTATTTATCCTTTAAGGGTAATTACTATGGGAGGCATTCCCTATCTCAGGGGTTCTCAAACTTCATTGCACCACGACCCCCTTCTGACAACAAAAATTACTACATGACCCCAGGAGGGGGGACTGAAGCCTGAGCCCGCCTGAGTCCCAACGCCTTGGGAAGGGAGGCCAAAGCCGAAGCCCAAGGGCTTCAGCCCCAGGCAGGGGGACTGTAACCAGCGTTACCAGGGGAGCTAGCAAACAGGAGCAGCTAACATGGGAGTTTTGCGAGGGAGTTTAGAGGGGAAGCGTGGGGGAGGGGAGCTAGATAAACGTAACATTCTTTAAACTTAAAGCCCAAAACACCCCCTGATAAAAACAAAACATCAACCAAGGAATGAGCTTCAGGAGTAAAAAGCTAATGCAGGCAGAAGTCCAACAACAGAGTGAGGACTATCCAGTTTATTGCACCCAATGCAGCATGTATGATTACCTGCCCTATGGGCAGGTGGTATATGTGTGCATTCGGTGCAAGGAGCTCCTCACCCTCAGAGACCGTGTACGGGCTTTGGAAACCCGAGTGGCTGAACTGGAGGAGCTAAGGAAGATAGAGAGGTACATAGATGAGACTTTCCGGGACACAGTAGAACAGTCCCACCCCTACCTGGTCTGACAGCCTCTGTGCTGTTGAGGAGGATGAAAGTCTCAGGGAAGGAGAACATCCAACTGGAGCAGAGGAAAATGACACCATAGTTGGGACCCTCCTTCCAGATGATGTCATCGTAGCCTCTCACACTGAGGATACCTCTCTGGGGAAGGGAACTCCAGTTTTCAGGAAGAGACTGGTATTAGTAATGGGGATTCAATCATTAGAAACATAGATAGCTGGGTTTGCGATGACTGGGAGAATCGCATGGTGACTTGCCTGCCTGCTGTGAAGGTTGTGGATCCCTCGAGACATCTAGATAGACTGATGTGTAGTACTGAGGAGGAGCCGGTGGTCGTGGTACATGTAAGTACTAATGAGATAGGGAAGGATAGGAGAGAGGTCCTGGAGATCAAATTTAGGCTGCTAGGTAATAGATTGAAGTCCAGGACCTCCATGGTCTAGGGTGGATATTAGGAAACACTATTTCACTATGAGGGTGTTTAAGCACTGGAATGAGTTACATAGGGAGGTGGTGGAATCTCCATCCTTGGAGGTTTTTAAGGCCCAGCTTGACAAAGCCCTGGCTGGGATGATTTAGTTGGTGTTGGTCCTGCTTTGAGCAAGGGGTTGGACTAGATGACCTCCTGAGGTATCTTCCAACCCTAATCTTCTATGATTCTATGGTAGCAGTCTCTGAAATGCTTCCACTTCCATATGCAGGGCCTGTTAAGACAGGCAGAACTGCAGGGTCTCAATGCGTGGATGAGACGATGGTGTAGGGAGGAGGGGCTTAGATTTATTAGGAATCTAGGGAAACGTTTGGGAAAGGGGGAGCCTATACAGGAAGGAAGGTCTCCACCCAAACCAAAATGAAACCAGACTGCTGGCGCTTAAAATTAAAAAAGTCATTGAGAAGTTTTTTAACTAGGGGCTGGGAGAAAGCTGACAGGTGCGGAGGAGCATGTGGTTTGGACAGGAACATGCCGTAGGGGAGGATCTATTAATGGAGATTCTCTATGTCCTAGTAAGTAGGAGAGGATGGAAGATGATAAAATACAGGTAGGATCTGATGAGAAACAGTCAAATGAAAAAAAGTCCCATTCAATTACAGCATGTAATGGCAGACAGCTAAAAAGTGCTTATATACCAATTCTAGAAGTCTAAACAATAAGATGGGTGAACCAGAGTGCCTCATATTAAATGAGGATATTGATATACTAGGCATCACATAAACTTGATGGAATGAGGATAATCAATGGGACACAATAATACCAGAAGGACAGAACAGGCCGTGCTGGTGGAAGAATGGCAGTATATGTGAAAGAAAGTAGAATCAAATGAAGTAAAAATCTTAAATGAACCGAACTGTACCATAGAATCTCTATAGATAGTAATTCCATGGTCTATTAATAAGAATATAGCAGTAGGGATATATTACCAACCACCTCACCAGGATGGTGATAGTGACTGTGAAATACTCAGGGAGATTAGAGAGGCTATAAAAATAAAAAACTCAATAATAATGGGGGATTTCAATTATCCTCATATTGACTGGGTACATATCACCTCAGGATGGGATGCAGAGATAAAGTTTCTTGACACATTAAATGACTGCTTCTTGGATCAACTAGTCCTGGAACCCACAAGAGGAGAGGCAATTCTTGATTCAGTCCTAAGAGGAGCACAGGATCTGGTCCAAGGGGTGAATATAGCTGGACAGCTTGGAAATAGTGACCATAATATAATTAAATTTAACATCCCTGTGGCGGGGAAAACACCACAGCAGCCCAACACTGTAGCATTTAATTTCAGAAAGGGGACTACACAATAATGAGGACATTAGTGAAACAGAAATTAAAAGGTACAGTGCCAAAAGTGTTTCCATGCAGTTTGCAGGCATTTCATTTTAAAGACACCATAATACTGCCTCAACTTAAATGTATAGCCCAAATTAAAAAACATAGTAAGAGAACAAAAAAAGTGCCACCATGGCTAAACAACAAAGTAAAAGAAGTAGTGAGAGGAAAAAAGGCATCCTTTAAAAAGTGGAAGATAAATCCTAGTGAGGAAAATAGAAAGGAGCATAAACTCTGGCAAATTAAGTGTAAAAATATAATTAGGAAGTCCAGAAAGAATTTGAAGAACAGCTAGCCAAAGACTTAGAAAGTAATAGTAAAAAAAAATTAAGTACATCAGAAGCAGGAAGCCTGCTAAACAACCAGTGAGGCCACTGGACAATCAAAATGCTAAAGGAGCACTCAAGAATCAGGCCATTGCGGAGAAACTAAATGAATCCTTTGCATCAGTCTTCACAGCTGAGGATTTGAGGGAGATTTCCAAACCTGAGCCATTCTTTTTAGGTGACAAATCTGAGGAACTGTCCCCAGATTGAAGTGTCATTAGAGGAGGTTTTGGAACAAATTGATAAACTAAACTGTAATAAGTCACCAGGACCAGATGGCATTCACCCAAGAGTTCTGAAGGAACTCAAAATGTGAAATTGCAGAACTACTAACTATGGTTTGTAGCCTATCATTTAAATCACCTTCTGTACCAAAATGACTGGAAGATAGCTAATGTGATGCCAATTTTTAAAAAGGGCTCCAGAGGCAATCCCAGCAACTACAGGCCGGTAAGCCTGACTTCAGTACCAGGCAAACTGGTTGAAACTATGGTAAAGAACTAAATTGTCAGACACATCAATGAACATAATTTGTTGGGGAAGAGTCAACATGGTTTTTGTAAAGGGAAATCATGTCTCACCAATCTACTAGAATTCTTTGGGGGGGGGGTCAACAAGCATGTGGATAAGCGGGATACAGTGGATATAGTGTACTTAGATTTTCAGAAAGCCTTTAACAAGGTCCCTCACCAAAGGCTCTTAAGCAAAGTAAGCTGTCATGGGATAAGAGGGAAGGGTCCTCTCATGGATGGTAACTAGTTAAAAGATGGGAAACAAAGGACAGGAATAAGTGGTCAGTTTTCAGAATGGAGAGAGGTAAATAGTGGTGTCCCCCAGAGGTCTGTACTGGGACCAGTCCTATTCAACATATTCATAAATGATCTGGAAAAAGGGGTAACAGTGAGGTGGCAAAATTTGCAGATGATACAAAACTACTCAGGATAGTTAAGTCCAAGGCAGACTGCGAAGTGCTATAAAAGGATCTCTCAAAACTAAGTGACTGGGCAACAAAATGGCAGATGAAATTCAGTGTTGATAAATGAAAAGTAATGCACATTAGAAAATATAATCCCAACTATACATATAAAATGATGGGGTCTAAATTAGCTGTTACCACTCAAGAAAGAGATCTTGGAGTCATTGTGGATAGTTCTCTGAAAACATCCACTCAATGTGCAGCGGCACTCAAAAAAGCAAACAGAATGTTGGGCATCATTAAGAAAGGGTTAGATAATAAGACAAAAAATATCATATTGCCTCTGTATAAATCCATGGTATGCCCACATCTTGAATACTGTGTGCAGATGTGGTTGCCCCATCTCAAAAAAGATACATTGGAATTGGAAAAGGTTTAGACGTGGGCAACGGAAATGCTTAGGGGTATGGAACGGCTTCTGTATAAGGAGAGATTAATAAGACTGGGACTTTTCAGCTTGGAAAAGAGATGACTAATGGGGGATATGATTGAGGTCTATAAAATCATGACTGGTGTGGAGAAAGTAAATAAGGAAGTGTTATTTACTTCTTCTCATAACACAAGTACTAGGGGTCACCAAATGAAATTAATAGGCAGCAGGTTTAAAACGAACAAAAGGAAGCATTTCTTCACACAATGCACAGTAAACCTGTGGAACTCTTTGCCAGAGGATGTTGTGAAAGCCAAGACTATAACAGGGTTCAAAAAAGAACTAGATAAATTCATGGAAGATAGGTCCATCAATGGCTATTAGCCAGAAAGGGCAGGGATGGTGTCCTTAGCCTCTGTTTGCCAGAAGCTGGTAATGGAAGACAGGGAACGGATCACTTGATGATTACCTGTTCTGTTCATTCCCTCTGGGGCACCTGGCATTGGCCACTGTCAGAAGACAGGATACTGGGCTAGATGGACCTTTGGTGTGACCCAGTATAGCCCCTCTTACGTTCTTATGAGTCCTACCAGCCAGGGCTGAAGCCCTCAGGCTTCAGCTTTGGCCCCATTGGTGGGGCTCAGGCTTCGGGTTTGGCCCCAGGCCCCAGCAAGTCTAAATCAGCTCTGGCAACCCCATTAAAATGGGGTTGTGACCCACTTTGAGGTCCTGACCCACAGTTTGAGAACCGCTGCCCTAACTATAAGATTAGATATATTCTGTAAATGAAATATATTTACGTCACATGCAATTGCAAATTACAGGAATCTTTAGCAGGATGTACAGAAAATTCCCTGCAGCAAAGCTCCCACTGAAGAGTACCACTGAAACACAAGCATCCCTTATGGCTCTGGGCAAAATCTGTAAAATATAAGCACTTACTGAGGACAAAGAAATAAACTTGAGTGACAACGGTATGCTCAAATTTTGCTCCAAGTTATACTTGCAATCCACTTGAAGCCAATGTACACCTTGTCCCCTAAATCAGAAAAGTTGCTGAAATTAACATTCAGAAACCAGAAAATCTGCATAAACAAGAGACATTACTGGATCTGGTACTTTAAGCAGATACAGCTTTAGATACACTATGGCCATTAATTAGTTTAGCCCTTTATTCACTTCCTGTAGCTTTTCAGTTACTGTTGAACTTATGCACCAAACACCAGTGTTTCCTTGTTCCTCATACCCTGAATATGAGTATCTTGCTCCCTTTCTTTTTTCTGCAGCTTTAGTTAATGTAATAAAATACTGCAGAGATGCACTCTGTGGTTCTACTTGTTCTCTGCCCAAGGCACAACGCTAACCCTTCTGTTTTATCACTTGGTATACCATGTTCCACACACCTCAGTAAATGTATTTGCTCTTGACAGGCACAGAGCCACTATTATGCCTCAGAAAACTATTCTGTGTTTTACTTGTACTGTTTGCACAGATTCCACAGATGCTTAACCCTGATTTCTAGCCTAGGGGCAGCATCATTTTCAACAGCGGGTACTGAAAGCTTCCCACAGGTGTTGCTGTGTTTGCCGATGAAGTTGGTTCCTGGCTAACTTTGGCTGACAGATGGTTATCCTGATGCACTTGATGATAAAAAAAAAATGCTTGCCAAATAGATGTGTGTGTTCAACTTTCCGCTTTCTTAAGGAAAAGGAAAGTAGCTTCTATGGGTTTGAAATGAGCATACGTTTAAGAGCACCACTCAGCTTGTATTTATTTGAATTGTATCCATTCAAGCCTGTCACTTATAAAAAAACTTTAGGGCAAAGACTACTGTTAGATTTGCAGAGTTTATTTCTTACTCAGCACTATATGTCTTTACAGTGCTATTGAAATAAAAGTTGCAAAATAACAAAGATATTAAGAATTTATACTAAAAAAATAGGTGAAAGCCTCTGCCAATTACTCGGTAGCCAAAGCCTGCTAATGCCAAGAAGAAAGTCCTTGACTAGTAGGTCCAGTATTAAATGAAAAACAAAGGGTCAAATTCTGCTTTCAGTTATACACATACAACACCTCTGGCCTATTTTAGTCACTGTGTCAAAGATTACTGTGCTCTGGCCCACTTTCATAGGCAAACTGAAGCTGTAGTTTTTGTGTGGGAATTAATGTAAAACAAAGCTCAGGACCTAAAGAGCTATTGACAGGGTTCCTTGTTTAAATAACACCCTGGCTGTGCCGCTGACCGGGATCTGCCGGAGGTAAATCCGTGCCCCAACCCCGTGCCCCAATCCCCTGCCCCAGCCCTGAGCCCCCCCAAACCCCGAACCCCTCCCACACCCCAAGCCCCTCATCCCCAGCTCCGTTGGGTCGTGGGTATCAACAATTTTCTTCAACTGGGTCCCCAGAAAAAAACGTTTGAAAACCACTGACTTAGGGTATGCGTGCAACAGAGCTGGAAGGCAGGATTTCCACCCTGAGGAGACAAACCCAGGATAGTTCTGATTGAGCTAGCACACTAAAACTAGAAGTGTAGCCATGGCTGCATGAGCAGTGGGAGAGGCCAGCTCCCTGAGTTCGCACCTAGCATCTTGCATGGGAACATACCTGGGGCAATTAGCCCTTCTCGCCGCTGTAGCTACACTTCTAGTTTTAGCACTCTAGCTCAATCAGCCGCAATGCAGGTATATCCTCCAGCTGGAAATTAGCCCTCCCGCTCAAAGGGTGCACGTAGCCTCAGATAAGAATGGGCATCTAAAGTTGGGCTCTAAAAATCAGGCAAAGTTAGTCATCATTTGATCAAAACTTGTTTGGTTAATTGTCTCAGTGTGGCTAGCCCTCCTCCAGCAGATCCTGCTCCCTTCATAGTTGCTGCTGCTTCTCCCAGTGCCTCCTCAAGAGCCAATGACCCACTGAAAACGTCTGCTCTTTCCTAACCAAACTGAGGTTATTAAAAAGATTGTGTTTCATTAACAAAATTAATCCTTCATTAGCAGCCACTGAAATGACTGCTCAGCAGCAAACATTGGCTGATGCTGCACGAGGGTCTTGCTGCTACTGTGACTGATCTCCTCTGCTTGCCTGTCCCCTTCTTTCCAACTGATGGAAGCAGAGCTGAGAGCCTGTCTGCAGCCACTGAATAACCATTTATTTTAATAACTAAAGACACCTATCCAAGGCACTAGATGCCATAAAACACATTCCCAAAACAATTCAATCTTAGCAGCCTTCTGCTGGTCAACTCAACAGGAACTCAGCTATCCACCACTTCATCAGCTAAGCAGCTGAAGGTGATGCTTCCCAGGGGTGTCCAGGCTTGTGAGGCACCTCGCTATCACCTACCCTTAGTGTGAGGAAGTCTTACCTGTGCCTGCCAGGGGTCAGCTTTCCAACTCCACTGGCCCCGGGAAACCACCAGGCCCCTGTTGTCTCTCTACAGCAGCAGTTATCAAACTGTGGGTCGGGACCCTCTTTGAATGGGGTCGGCAGGACTGGCTTAGATGGGCTGAAGCCCAAGCCCCACTGCCCAGGGCCGAAGCCAAAGCCCGAGGGCTTCAGCCCTGAGCGACAGGGCTCAGGTTGTATGCCCCCTGCCTAAGGCTGAAGCCCTTGAGCTTCAGCTTTGGCATCCCTGCCCAGAGCAGTGGGGCTTGAGCTTCCCCCCACACACACCTGGGGCACTGGGGCTTGGGCAGGCTCAGGCTTCGGTCCCCCCTCCTGGGGTCATGAAGTAATTTTTGTTATCAGAAGGAGGTTGCAGTGCAATGAAGTTTGAGAACTCCTGCTCTACAGGTTAGCAGCCTCCCCATTTCTACCTGGAGTGTCCAGCCCCTGGTCCACTGGGCACTCACAGTATTCACAGATTTGGGGAATCTTTCCCCCCCTCACAGGGGGAAAAGGGGCAGAAGAGATGTGTGACGGGTTGGGTCACAGAAACCCCTTTGGGACTGCCACCTGATGTGTTGAGACTACCTCGGAGCCCATTTTCCCTGGCAGCTTGGGACTTCAGTAACCTGTCTTGTTCAGCCAGACATGCTAGCCTGCTGCAAACACAGACCCAGGTCTGAACCACATCCCCCAAAAGCTGCTGGCTTAACTGAAAACAGCTTAAGAAGTGCTCCTGTCTCCAGCACCCAGATACCCAGTTCCCAATGGAGTCCAAACCCCAAATAAATCCATTTTACTCTGTATAAAGCTTATACAGGGTAAACTCATAAATTGTTCGCTCTCTATAACACTGATAGAGAGATATGCACAGCTGTTTGCTCTCCCAGGTATTAATACTTGCTCTGGGTTAATTAATAAGCAAAAAGTGATTTTATTAAATATAAAAAGTGGGATTTAAGTGGTTCCAAGTAATAACAGACAAAGCAAAGTAAGTTACCAAGCAAAATAAAATAAAACATGCAAGTCTAAGCCTAATACAGTAGGAATACAGGTGAAATCTCACCCTCAGAGATGTTCCAATAAGCTTCTTTCACAGACTAGACTTATTTCTAGTGTGGGCCCAATCCTTTCCCCTGGTACAGTCCTTGTTCCAGGTGGTTGCTAGGGGATTTCTCATGACTGCAGCTTCCTTTGTTCTGTTCCACCCCCTTTTATAGCTTTGGCACAAGGAGGGAATCTTTTGTCTCTCTGGGTCCACACACCTCCTTCTAAATGGAAGGAGGAACAAGTTTAAGATGGATTCCAGTACCAGGTGACATGGTCACATGTCCTGTGAGACCCCAAGCCTTCATTCTTCCTGGCCTGACTCACAGAAAGGCTTGCAAGTAAATAGAGCCATCTACAGTCAAATGTCCTGGTTAATGGGAGCCATCAAGATTTCAAACCACCACTAATGGCCCACAGTTGCATAATTACAATAGGACCTCAGAGTTTTATTTCATATTTCTAGTTTCAGATACAAGAATGATACATTCATACAAATAGGATGAGCACACTCAGTAAATTACAAGCTTTGTAAATTACAAGAGACCTTTTGCATGAAGCATATTCCAGTTACATTATATTCACACTTATTAGCATATGGAGTGCAACGTCACAAGATGATCCTTCAGGTAAACTGGACCTATGCCAGTTAGGGCTTTATAACCAACACGTACAAATCATTTGTCTGTAGGGTCATATAAACATCCCTGTTCTGCACTAGATATATCTAGAGTGCACTAGATATATCCAGAGTGCAAGAGATATATCTTGCACTAGATATATCTAGAGTGAAAGAGATTATGTCTGCATTCAAACAAATCTTTGTGGAAAAGACATAACAGGCTGAGAACATGGTCAAATAGAATTAAACTTAGAATTCCATTAAATGTTTGGGGAGAAGTTTACTTCATTACTTACCCACATTTAAGTTTAAGTAGACTCAAAAGAGGCCCAGGACTACAATAATGGGGCAATGAAGATAAGAAAACGAAGTTGGCTTGAGCCTACAGAGCTGTGGTTGCACTGGGCATTTCAAACCTGCTATTTGATCTTTACTTTTGTGAGCACATTCAATCACAAAAGTAAAACACTAACTAGGACATTAAACTAAAGAGTTAGAGATGTTTTTTCTAACTTTGTACTTGATTTTTTTTTTCCTCCAAGGAAGTGGCTGCGAACAGTTTTCAGTAACCTTGAGAAAAGAAAAACATTTTCACACAGTGTAAACAGACCAATATGACTGAGTGGATGAACTAGGCTTTCACTGCACACTGACACAAGTCGTAATATCTTCAAGATCAAGTCAAAATGCATTGCTTATATATACTCCAAATCACAGTCATAATTAATGAACCAAAATTAGGGGGCTTAAGAGACACATAGTAAATTAGATTCTTTATTGAAGTGCAGGTCTGTGTTTTAGAATCATCTGGAGGCTACATTTAAATGAGACATAAGGGAATTCTGGATGTACTGTTTGACAATTTAATAAACTATTATGCACCATTATTCTGAATAGACATTAACAATTTCACCACCAGTGCAAATCATGAAGTTAACAGTCAGAACTGGCAGTTTTAAAGAAGAAACAAGGTGAATGAGGTAATATCTTTTATTGGACTTATTTCTGTTGGTGGAAGGTACAAGCCTTTGAGCTTACACAGAGATCTTCTTCAGGTCTGGGGAAAGAAGCAGAGATTAAAAGAGTTTTAAAGAACTCCACTAAGATCATCAGGCTTGCTTGTCTAGGTCAGAGGTTCTCACAACAAATTTTTGGTGGCCCTAGAATGTGGGGCAGGGAAGGAACAGGGGTGGGGGCCATGGGGAAGAGCCAGAGCAGGAGCTGGAGCAGCACCCCAAATTTCCTGGTGCCCTATGCAGCTGCGTACTTTGCGTATGGGTAAGGATGGCCCTGGTTAAGACCAAAGCAGACTGTGAAGAACTTCAAAAAGATCTCACAAAACTAAGTGATTGGGCAACAAAATGGCAAATGAAATTTAATGTGGATAAATGTAAAGTAATGCACATTGGAAAAAATAACCCCAACTATACATACAATATGATGGGGGCTAATTTAGCTATAACTAATCAGGAAAGAGATCTTGGAGTCATCATGGATAGTTCTCTGAAGACGTCCACGCAGTGTGCAAGGGCAGTCAAAAAAGCAAACAGGATGTTAGGAATCATTAAAAAAAGGGATAGAGAATAAGACGGAGAATATCTTATTGTCCTTATATAAATCCATAGTACGCCCACATCTTGAATACTGCATACAGACGTGGTCTCCTCATCTCAAAAAAGATATACTGGCATTAGAAAAGGTTCAGAGAAGGGCAACTAAAATGATTAGGGGTTTGGAACGGGTCCCATATGAGGAGAGATTAAAGAGGCTAGGACTCTTCAGCTTGGAAAAGAGGAGACTAAGGGGGGATATGATAGAGGTATATAAAATCATGAGTGGTGTGGAGAAAGTGAATAAGGAAAAATTATTTACTTGTTCCCATAATATAAGAATTAGAGGCCACCAAATGAAATTAATGGGCAGCAGGTTTAAAACAAATAAAAGGAAGTTCTTCTTCACACAGCGCACAGTCAACCTGTGGAACTCCTTGCCTGAGGAGGTTGTGAAGGCTAGGACTACAACAGGGTTTAAAAGAGAACTAGATAAATTCATGGAGGTTAAGTCCATTAATGGCTATTAGCCAGGATGGGTAAGGAATGGTGTCCCTAGCCTCTGTTTATCAGAGGGTGGAGATGGATAGCAGGAGAGAGATCACTTGATCATTACCTGTTAGGTTCACTCCCTCTGGGGCACCTGGCATTGGCCACTGTTGGCAGACAGGATACTGGGCTGGATGGACCTTTGGTCTGACCCAGTATGGCTGTTCTTATGTTCTGTTCTTATCAGGGGACTTAATTCTGACCACACCAGTGTAAAAATGGCACAAATGGAGAATCTGACCCCAGGGTTTGCCTTTTACGCACTGTTTTATTGGGTTATTAAAGCACTCCAATCTTCCCCCCACCCATCTCCCTCAAAGAGATCTTCATCTCCTAGAAACAAAAGGGTACTAATTAAGAGAGTCAGTTTCCTGTGAAAGAGGCACATGTTCCTATGTTGGACATACTTTGTGCTATACAACTTAGGGTTCAATGCAAACCACCCATCTCTGCATCTATGAGGCTCACAGTGCCCCAGATCAGTATCACTCCAAGGGGCACTGTTGCACTACCACCCTTCTTGGCTTTTTTGGAACTTGTTTTTCCACTCCACAGTAAAAGATCCACAGGAGTTCTACCAAAGGCAGCTGTGCTAAATCAGCACAGCTCCCCTGACCACAACCCCATCTCAGCCACTAATGCACTAGAATGCTACAGGCCCCTCAGCAGTGTGGAGGTAGCAGCTACTTTCCATAGCCACAACTTCTCTCTTGGAAGTCTTTGTGCAACAGTGTTTCACAGCTACTCCTGGAGGCCTTGTACCATGGTTTGTAGTGGCAGAGGGCAGTATGGATACAGTAAGCGATGCTGCTATATTGACTACAGTATAGTTACATTGTATAATTCAGGTATCAAATACAGTTTCCAGTTATATGAATTAGTAGTAATGACATGCAACAAAAATTACACCTGTAAGGTAATTACAGTTTAACTACAAGGTAGTTAATGTACCTGTATTATACAGTATATATGACAGTAGACAGTAGCAGCCACTAGCAGACAGTAGAGCCACTATGCTTGATTTGTTAAAACCTAAAGTTTGCAATATTGGAGCAGAAATTGCAGATGTTCTACCCTGTGAGATGTGAGTAACCCAAAGGGGGTATATATTACTACTTATAAAATCAGAGGAAATGAAGTCCTTCTTGGATGACAACCATCATCCAGCTGTACAATTTCACCACCAGTGCAATCATGAAGTTAACAGTCAGAACTGGCAGTTTTAAAGAACAATCAATTGCTAAAATAAACAGCAGTGGTAGAACTGACCTAGGATGATTGTTAAACCCCCCCGCCCCCTTCCTGAATTTTCATACTCAGTGTGGCTCTCTCAGTGGGGTTGCCAGGGTTTAAACAGTGAGGCACACTACCCTTGTGCACCCCTAACCGAGGCTTTTTTCCCAAACTCTCCATTACGATTAACTCCCGACAAGTATCCCTGGTTCTCCAGTGAACACTCTAGCTACAGGTCTGTGAGCAGGGCCAGCTCTAGGATTTTTGCCACCCAAAGCAAAAACAATTTTGGCCGCCCCCCCCGGCCCCGCCTCAACTCCGCCCCTTCCCCAAATCCCCAGCCCTGCCTCCTCCCCCCAGGCTCTCAAGCCTAGGAGGGACGGAGGGAGGGGGAGAAGCGGCGCCCGCACCGCGGCCACTCGGAGTCTCCCCCTCCCTCCCAGGTTTGAGAGCCTGGGAGGGAGGGCGAGTAGCGGCGCGCAAGCGGCAGCGGAGGTGAGCTAGGGCGGCATTCTGGCACCGGCCATGCCGCCCCTAAAAATGTGCCGCCCCAAGCACCAGCTTGTTTTGCTGGTGCCTAGAGCCGGCCCTGTCTGTGAGTCCCATCTCTCACCCTTTATGCTGTTCAGCTCTGGAACTCCTCAGTCTAGGGACCAAAAGAAACACATGCACTAAAGCACATGTACTAATTTTGATTTTTTTTGGTCTCAGTCTCCACTATATTGTGTATTCGTTCATGTGAACGCAGTTTGTTAGAAACTTTGGATCTCATTCTGCTCTCATTTACACCAATGTATATCACTGAAGTCAGAGGAGTTCCAATAACATCAGCCTGATGTAAGAGGAGAATCAGGCCTAAAAGTCTATAAATGAGAAATAGTAAAAACTATTTTACAACCTTAAGCTTTCTACTTTCTACTTCCTCTTCCTTCCCCCTGCCCTTGTATCTTCATGTAGGATATTTGTCTCACCTTTGAGAGAAGTCTTCCTCTATCAATCTCTATGGCAAAACTGTTCTCAGTCATGGTCAACTCAACACCCATATGCCCCTTTACAAAATAAGTAATTCAAAAATGAGATGACGACACTATGATCCAATTTGAAATTGTTACATATTGAGCCTCATTTTCACCCAGGCCTTTACTGGTCCATGTATTTTGATCTTTCATTAGCACACATCCAAAGGGCATGTTCTAGTAAAGCGAGTTATCATATTATTCAAATAGCAGTAAGTTTCCATTCTAAAAACTCATAAGCCTCTTCATCAAAATTCTCCTGAGGAGCAAATATAACGCTGCAACTAGTGTGAAACAATAAGAGTTTCTGTGCTGTATGATGGGAATTAGCCATGCCACTCCTTATAATGTCAATAAAGTTTGGAGTAACCAATTATTTCCCATGCACTGCACTGACAATAAGCCTCTCGGTCTTACATGAGGTTTAAAGCTAAATGAGTTCAGCAAATACTGAGGACAGAGAGGGATATTGTTAAAAACAGTCAATGTTAGGGTCTCAACACCTTATAAACAGGGTATCACTTTCAGAAGAGATGCCACCGGGCAGAAGAAATAAACAGAGGATAGTGTGTGAAGGTCTTTCCGTTATGCATTCAAGCCCATCAGGTTGCCAGTTAATGAAATACAGGACATTTTTCCTGCAGTGCTGTCATTGATAATCACTGCCAATGGCTTTCGCTGTCGGCATTGAAAGGATAGAAATGTGCATATAAAAGGGAATAAGAATTAATGGAATCTACCAGTTGAAAACCCTCAAAAAAGTCTTTTTGTCAGCAGTAAATTATACTTATCCATCAAGGTTTTATTTTTGACAAACTAGATATTACAGTGTTGGTATGGGTCAATTACATATCTTCTGTGAAATTTTTCAAACAAGCTATGGCCATTTTAACATGTAATACACCTGTGGCGAGTTTTCATGATGAGAACAAGTTTATTGAGTGTTTGAGGTTTATTTCCAAGTCAATTTGGAGCCTGTAAAAAGGTGCCAAGATTGACAAGCATAAAATGTAAGTACGGCAGTGACAGTGTCCTGTTCATGTTCATGAATCGATTGCATCATCTTAATTAATTATTGTCACACAATTAATGGACTAGGCTCACAAGTACACCCTGGTTGCTCTGTGCAGTTCTACAATGCAAATTAGCAATAGACATTATTTAACTGGTCAGATAGGCTGGGTTTACAACTACGTGCATCACTGGAGCAGAAGAAAGCAGTCAGAATGTACTGGTGGAGCTGGCAAAGTGTTGCAAAGAGCTTTGAAATGTAGGGGTCCATTTCCTCACTTGCATCAGTTTTTCACCAGTGTAACTCAATTAACATCAATAGTTACTCCTGATTCACACCAGGGTAAATGAGAGGAGAAGAAACAGGCCAGTGAAGTGCTATGTGTGCTAAGTATTTTCATTCTACTAAGATTATCCTACAGGGACTAGAACAATCAGTGGGATTAATAGTCTTCAATATTCTCATTACATTACTTTCTTACATAGGTAAGAAGCCTAATGGTTATAAAAAAGGACTGGAAGCCAAGAACACCTGAAATTCTAATAATCCCAGCCCTGCCATTGACTAGCTCTGCTATCCCTGAACAAATCATTTTTACCTACCTCAAATTCCCAATCTGTAAAGTGAGGATAACACATACTGCCCTACCTCACATGGGGGTGCTGTCTGGGAGGATTAATTAGTTTACAGTGCTTTGAAGATGTAAAAGCTAGTAAGTCTAGAACAGCACAAACAATAAAGAATTGAAAATTGAACACAAAAGTGTATGCAACTGCAATATAACTGCATTTCAGTGCAGCTGTTACAGCTGTGTCTGCCCTGGAGTACAGATTGTTCAAAACCGATGTTCTGAATGTTTTCTGCACTGCTTTAGTGGGGTACAAGTTATCATGGATAAAGTAATGGGTTTAACTAAAAGAAGTTAGCAAATATAGTCTTACGGGGTCAAATTCTGAGCTTCTCACTCATTTTTAACTCAGGTCTTATCTATACTAGAAACATGCACCAGTTTAACTAAATATTTAAAAACTGATCTTATTAAACTTGTGCAAACCCACAAAGCAGGAATTAAACCAGTTTAAGTATGTGTATATTATGGGCTTTCACTGCCTTAAAGAGATGGATTTTAAAAATCAATTTAGTTAATCCAGTGCACTTTTCGATATAGATAAAGCCTCAGTCCTTACTCAAGCAAAACTCCCATTGTCTTCAGTGTGTTAGGGACTTTGAAGATTGCCAGATTTGACAATTATAGCACAAATCTTGTAATATTTGATGTCTTACTTAAAGCTCAGATCTTGAAGACAATTGATTATGTGCGAATTTCAGCATTTGTTTAAAACAAAACAAGCCCTAACTTTCTACCCTCATGGTGGTAGAGAAAAGCCTGACACTGTGACCAGAGTGCACCCTGAAGGCTCAAAAATCTGAAGGCAAAGGAAACTAACCCAAAACTTTGGCTCAAAATCATGAGATTTAAAGAAGCTCATGATTTTTGGACATGGCAGTATGGGACTTTGGAGGCATTACACAGAGCCGGCGCAACCCATTAGGCGACCTAGGCAGTCGCCTAGGGCGCTACAATTTGGGGGGCGGCGACCGCGGCGGTATTTCGGCGGCGGGACCTTCCACCGCCTCTGTGGGGGGCAGCATTTCGGGGCGGGACCTTCCGCCGCCTAGGGCGGCAGAAAAGCTGGCGGCGCTCCTGGCATTACATACCGGCTGATCGGCCTCCTGATGAAAGGGTATAGCATGTTCTCTTCGAACACTGAACCATCTCTATTGGCTGGTGCCAACTGATGGCAAGGCCACATTTCTCCCCATTCCTGCCATCTATAGGAAAGTCAGCTCTTCCAGCGGCCCTACCCAGCACTCCCCATCAAGACTGTGGCTGGCCATGAGCAGGAACAGAAGATGAGGGAAAAGGCTATTTCACCCACTCTTTCCCAATCAAGGCAGATCTGTGCAGGGCCAGCCATTATTGGGTTTTTTGGGTTTCTCCCTTATACAACCTTTTTATCCTTGTAGCTCACTCATACCAAAATGGGTCACTGTTGAGCAGCAAGGGTATGTCTACACTGCAATTAAAAACCTGCAACTGGCCCTTGCCAAATGACTTGGGCACAGGCTAAGGTGTAGACGTTCGGGCTCAGGCTGCAGCCTGAGCTCTGGGACCCCCCCACCTCGCAGGGTCCTACAGCCCAGGCTCCAGCCCAAGCTCAAACATCTATGCCTAGATTAAACAGCCCCTTAGCCCGAGCACCATGAGCCCACACGGGCCAGCTGCAGGTTTCTAATTGCAGTGTAGACATACCCTAAGAGACTGCCTCTCCCCCTCAACGAGCGAGCAGCACTATCTCCTATCACTGCATACCTTAGAAAATTTGCTAGCGTGTATAAGGGGATTGGTTGAACTTTGAATACACAAAGAAATGCACAATTACAAAGTGGAGGTTAAAACCAAGCCTTTGGTTTAAAAGCTCTGCTTGGCAAAAAGGAGTTAATAGTTTATCATTACGACAGTCTCAATAAGCATTCCTGTTGTGATACCCAGAGTCTGGGGCTTAAGTATTTTTCTGGCTTGTAATTTTCAGAAGATTAAAAGTTTTAGTACTGCAGCTGGTTCCCCTCCCCCACCCCCTAGAAAATGCATGGCTGCACAGTTATAATACATATGGTAATGCTATATCAGGGTAGCATTATTCACACCACTATATTTAAACTTGGGTCAGCATTTCCTTTGTAAACTCCTACACTTTAGGGTCCATCCATACACATTTCCTTTTAGCTGATTTGGAATACAAAGTCTTAGCCCAGAAGCTTTAAAAAAAATCAGGTTTGAAAAAAGTTCTACCCCCAAACCTTGGAATCTGTTTAAATGCCTTATATTTGAAAAAAACGCATGGTGTGTTTAATTGGCACTGAAATCCTTTCCTGGTCTGAAGCACTAGAACCAATATTGTTACTGGAAATTAAACTGCAGTGTAAGCATGTCTTCACTTTTAAATAACTTGGCTAACTTATAGAAGTGTATTTTGTGTTAAAATTAAAACAAGTGCCCGATTGAGCTGTATTTTGTTTTCCCCTTTAATCATTGGTATTTAATAGATCTCAGATCTGAACCCCTTTGAATTTGGGGAATTAAAGGGTTCAGTATTGAATCCTTGGATCCAAACTTACCCCTTGGAATTTAGCAAGTCCCATGATATTTCTGGCCTGACCAGAAGCATGAAGTACCAGATATCTGTCTGTCCTCCCGAGACTTCCACCCTAATCTAGTAGATTCAAGAAGTTCAGCTAGTTTGGATAATACTTCTTGGACCCGAGGACTTGTTTGCTTTGACAAATCATAGTAGATGCTTTGTTCTTTGTCACATATCATAGCCTCTTTTGGGTGACCGTTTTATGTAAATGTGTCTTTTATAGTTTCCTTAACAATACTTTGGACCTCATGTGAGCGCCTCTAACCATATTCTCTCCTCAGCATGAGGTACAGCAGATAAGCAGCATTATCCCCATTTACAGATGGGCAAACACAGAAAGTGAGGCATTAGCTGATTGACCCAGGTCACAAAAGGAAGAAGTGAGAGTGAGCAAGAGAATCCAGAGGACAGATCACTGGTGCAGGGACACAAGGGAGACAGCTTGCACCTCCCATAATCCGTATGGTCCCCAGTGCAGGCATTTCTAATGGCTGCCCTAAATTCTGCCCCCATTTCAGTGGGCCCTATAAGGAAACACACAAGGCCTGCCCTAGATATGCCTCCTCCCACCTCCAGCCCAGCTTGCTCTGTCCTTGGCTTGCACCGGTATGCCTCCGATGCCTGGGGCTGCTGTGGAGGCAGCTCTGAGCCAGGCACAAGGGCTCTCGGCAATAGGGGTGTTCTCCAGAAACGGGTACTTAGCTCTGCCCTACTGTCCTTGGTGGAACAAAGGAGTCAAGAGCAATAATGAATTGGGCACCCTACGTCCTCACCTCCTCTACGGTGCTCTAACCACTCCTTCCTATTCTTTATAGGATGGTAACTGAAATCAGAGGGCTTCTCTAAAAACATGCACCCCCCCAGTTATATTTATATATAATAGGGTTTTGTACACAGCATTTTTCTGGTAAACTTTATTTTAAGATCCTATTTTACATAGTTTGGAAAATGTCCACATTTTAGATACATTAATTATTTTCTCCTTTTTAGTTAAAAATGAGCTGTTCTTCCCTCATATTTCTTCATAGCGGTAAAAACAAAGCTTCGGTGGCATTTTCACTTGTTAGCAGGAGCTCCTTGGGAGAAATCCTATTGTTTCTAAGGTCTGGCTATGTCTGGGGATTTGTGTAACTAATATAAATCTGGTGAATGGAATCAGAGTAAACAGCACACCTCCTGCAGAGTGGTTATGCATTTAGCAAAGCTGAGAGAGCTTGGCAAAAACCGCCTGCTGAGCAAACCTCCTTTGATTGTATTATTTTGGGGCAAGGAGATCCCGCAGGATCTCTTTAGCACTGGGCTTAGAGGGTCCACATTACTGTAATGCTTCCTTTGAGAAGCAGCTGGATGCAACTCTCACCTGAGCCATCAACACATTCTAGGCATCATCCACAGGGGCACTTAAGTGCAACATGAGAGGATTTTGACATCTGAGGGTTTTGCCTGCACAGTGCCAAAATTAAACGTTTCAGGCTTTTGATTCAAATAGAGCTTCATTAAGGCCAATGGAATTATTGAGTGGAAGGGAGCAGAACAATGGGGGAGGGGAGGAATCTATACAGAACAATGGAAGTGAGGAAATAAAAGGAGGCCTGAAAGAGTGTCCATTTTTTGTACTTTAGACTCTCTTGCTAACACAAAGAGCCACTTCTCAACTCACTCCAGTCAAGCAATTAGGGCCTGAGTCGCCAATGCCTTGCACCTTATGTAGTCATTAATGCAGGTGCAAACAGGGCAGTAAATGCTCCTAAATTAAAATTCTCTGCTAGTTTCATACACTGCATTTTACACCCACTTTGCACAGGTGTAAATGACTACACAAGGTGCAAGGAAGAGGCAAATGAGACTCTTTGAATCTGTAGTTCCACCCTTACATCGCTGTAAATTTAAAACCCATAATTTTGCCCCTGCAGTCTGACTATTTTATATTCCCCATGGAGCATACAGTGTGTTCATGCAAATGGTTGAAAGAACCCATCCACACACTCCCTGGCCTTCACTGCAAGCTCATTTCCACCTGCTACTGCCTGGTTTCAAGTCACTAACATTTTCTGCCCATCTTCATAACTAGGTATTTACTATAAATAGACAAGTTTTGACCATCCCCAGTCTGAGAAAGTAGGCTCTATGCAGGTGAAATTCCCCCAAGCTCAGTAAAAAGGATGTATGTGGAGGAGAGGGAGGCATCTCTCTAGCACAGTTCCTCTTCTAGGACTTTATGGTTGCCTCTCTGTAGGGTCTTCCCTTCACAGATTTTGAAGTAAGGACAAGGTGGAAGAACATGGAGCCACAGACCATCCTCTGAAGTTCCATGCAGACACCAGGACACCAATGGGCTGGATGAAGCTCTGTAACAGGGCAGCTGCCACCCAAGCCCACCCTCACCTGGGGTGACTCTGCAGAACCCTGTTTGACTTTCTCTTCTTCAGTGCTCCTTAAATAAACTCCACCAGACCAGAGTTCTCACAGCATCTCCCATCTAGATCTAAGTTATTTCTATACAGTTGGAAACAAGTTGCAGTCCTGGGGCCCAGCATTTCTCCCAAAAGAGAATCCTCCTCTCCCATTGGCCACTCCCAGGCCTTCCTTCCTACAGTCTTCCCTTGCTTGTAGAAGCCACTCCTACCTGGCTAGAATCCTTTACTCTCTGAAGACTTTCCTGCAGCCAACAGGAACTTTCTAATTCTCTACAGCTTCCCTTTACCACAGATTCCTCTTCCCTGCTGTCTCTTTATAGGGACCAGCTGCCCTCTACCAGGCCCCAGGACAAGCTGTTAATGAGGCACAGGTGGGCTGGACCAGCTCCCTAAGCTCATAAAAATGTTTTCTGAAAAGCAATTTTTTTTTAACCTTTGTAAGAGACCAAAGTGGCACCAAATGGATGGTGTATTTAAAAACAATTCTTGGGGGAAAATATCCTCAGGTTCCCCTAAAAGTGCCTGAGTTCCCCCCTCCTGTTCTAAATGACACCAGCTGATCACTGGAGTGTGTTATCAGAATACTTAGTTGTTTTTCAGGAGCAGAGTATAAATATTTCCTGCAAAATTCAGCCTAAACTAACTTTGTTTGCCAAGTAGCCAGGAGAATGCATTTTTGTTCAAATGGGAAAAATGAAGAGATTTCCCAGTCCCTCGCCACTGGCACACAGGGATTGTAATAAGAAAAGATGGAATTTTTTTTGAAGTAACCCATTTTTTAAAATGCTAGAAATATTATATTCTGTATGCAGTTTCCTTTGTGGTTGCCACTGAGCAGCCTTAAAGATGACCCAGACAATGGCAGCATGATTCCTCCTGACCCTGCTACCGTGGGTGGGGTGGAAAAATAGCAAAATACTCCATTTTTCATTTTGAATAGCGAAAAACAAATGTTTGGAGGGAAGATGGGGCCTTATCCTGCAGAACTAAAATAGGTAACATCCCATTGTCTGTGGGATTTTTGCAGGCAAACGACTATGGGGATTGGGACCTTTTTTTTCTTTTTCCAGAGTAAACAAGCAGTCTGCTTATTTGAACTAAAAGAAAAAGAGACATTATTAAGTACAGCTTCCCACTTTGTTGAATGCAGACCTCAAGTATTATTCCTACTCATCTAGCTTTCAGGACCTTAAAGATACCTATACATTATTTTTAACACAATAATATCCTGATCTACAAGCACTTGGACAGATCCCTGTGCTGAGAATTCTTTGCAGGACATACATTTCTTCCTAGAAACGTTTCAAATGCAATTCACTTGTTTCTAGTCTGTTTCACCATAGCTTAACTACAATAGATATTAAAGATATGATATCCGTTTAAAGTCATATAGAATAAAAATGAAAACAATCTCTGATAGAGGATAACAACAGTGGCTCCCAGGTGATATAGGTTGTATGCTGCCACCATTGACGCAAGGAAATCCCAGCAATTATTGTAAATTACTGTTAATTACTGAGAAAGATAAGAAGAAAAGCCTTTGAGCTGAGTCTGGGATTGATTTCTCCCCAATAATCCCAAAGGGAGAGACCTGCTTCACTTTACTATAGAGGACGGCTCATTTTTTCAAAAGGAATAGAACATTACTCTCCTGTAACGAGTCCTCAAAGATGACAACAGAACATTTTTATGCATTAGTAATTATTTTCTTTGGGCCTGATCCATATCCCATTGAAGTCATAGGAAAGACACCCATTGATTTCAATGAGTTTTGGATCAGGCTCTTGGTTATTTTCCTTTTTAGTAGAAACTTGAGAGTTTTCAAAATAATTGGCCAGGTTCTCCACTACTTGGCATCTTATGCACTCATTTATGCCTGTGCAAATCTAGCATACAGCACCATCATATTTAGGGCCCTACTAAATTCACGGCCATGAAAAGCGCGTCACAGACCGTGAAATCTGGTCTCCCCACCGTGAAATCTGGTCTTTTGTGTGCTTTTACTCTATACTATACAGATTTCATGGGGGAGGGGGACACCAGCGTTTCTCTAATTGGGAGTCCTGATTCAAAATGGAGTTACAGGGGGGTGGCAAAGTTATTTTAGGGGACTCGTGGTATCACCACCCTTACTTCTGTGCTGCCTTCAGAGCTGGGCAGCCGGAGAGTGGCAGCTGCTGACTGAGGGCCCAGCTCTGCAGGCAGAAGCACAGAAGTAAGGGTGGCAATACCATAGCATGCCATGCTTACTTCTGTGCTGCTGCTAGTGGCAGCTCTGTCTTCAGAGCTGGGCTCCTGGCCAGCAGCCACCACTCTCCAGCAGCACAGAAGTAAGGGTATTTGTACTACAAGCCCCCCTACAATAACCTTGTGACCCCCTGCCCCAACTCCTTTTTGTGTCAGGACCCCTACAATTACAACTCCATGAAATTTCAGAGTTAAATAGCAGACATCATGAAATTTATGATTTTTAAAATTCTGTGACCGTGAAATTGACCAAAATGGACTGTGAATTTGGTAGGGCCCTAATATAGTATAATTCTGCACTTACACTGGGAGTAGCATTTTATTTCCACTTTGCAGTGATGTAAATTGCATTGAATGAGGCTGAGGTCCTGTGGTAAAAATAGTATATGATTTTGGAATTAAAGACTGTATCATAATGCATATGCACAACAGGGCCAAATTAAGGTCAACATCAAGCAAGCGAAGTAAGGGGGGGTGGGGGTTGGTTGGTGTTTTTTTTTCAACATAGTGGGTTTTTAAAAGAAATTTTACTTGTGGTTGATATGCGTATCAGACTCAGAGTGGACTGCTGGTCCCTAGGCCTCTGTGCATTCAGGTTTAGTGCTTGCTCTCCAGAGCTCCACTAAACCCCCACTCCCATCTACTGATTGCCTCAGATAGCTCACCCAGAGAAACAGCGTTGGCACCAAATATCACTACTGCTCTGTGATTCACCACAAAGGGATTTCCAGGGGTGAAGTAGCCACAACTGCGGACATAGTCTGCTTTAGTCCTCTGATTGCCTAGACTCCTGCTGCAATTGCCATAGAGATCCATAGGCCTGGAGCTCAAATGGGGCTGCAGAGGAAATCAGACATGGTGAGGAGAGCTGTTGGATTGGGCGGGAGGAACTGAAGCACGTGGAATTTTTGTGTGGTGGCTGGAAGTAACTGGGTTTGAAGCAGGGGCATCATTTGCTATGGGGTGGGGGTGCAGTTGCACCCTCCCCCATTTTTTTCATAGGTCTATATGTTCCATTATGTCTTCCACTTTTTGCACCCCCCTGACTTTGCAGGCTACAATATAATCACATATAATATTGTATATGCTGACACAACTTCCCCTGCTGCAGCCCAATTTTTTTCTGACATGACACCCCTACAATGGAGCTAGCTAAAAGCAGACTGATTTCTGTGTGGGTCACAGTAATGTGTGGGGAAATACCAATCAGCGTAAATGGGCATATGAAACATCTTTCAAGTGGTTCATTTAAGAAAAAAAATCTGAGGACTGCTCAAAAGATTTTCCTGGCCTGCTGATTTGGCCCTGATACCCATGGAGAAAAATAATAGAGATATACAGTACTTCAGTTTATTAGCTGAATTCTGAAATAAAATGGTTAACATTTAAAAAGAAAACTCTTTACCTCTTGATTGATTCTTACATATATTAAGCTAATTACTTGATTTTAATGAGACGAACTAAGCTCTCACTCTTTTCAGGTTAAAGCCCTAATGTACCCAGTAAGGAGGCCTAGAACTTTAATGTGCTTTAATGTGAGAATTCTTTGTAGTGGAAAGTTTACAGTTGGTCCATCACTCTAATGTGAAACATTTAGAAAACTCCTTGGGGAGAGGGGGAAAGAAATATGGTGGTTAAAGTGCAGCTATTTTCTTGCTCAAGCTGGGCAAAAACTCCAGTGACTGATAGGCAGCACATGCTGCTTTCAGTCTTTGAGCGCTGCATCAAGTCACAGGAGGGACTAGAGTGAAAATCATTATCCATCCTGAATACAGTGTTTAATCCCTTTTCTGTGACCTCAGTTAATAGCCAATTTAACCTTTGCAGGAAAGACGCTAAATTATAATTCCATGAGTAGGTTAGCCTAAATACAGTTTATTCTTGTACAATTAAAAGAGAAAGTAATGTAACTTGACTGACATACGCTAGGTCAATACTTACTATGTTAACATCTCAGAAACAATATTTAACTCCTATTAAAAAAAATGTGACTGACTTACCCACATAGGCTCCATTTTATTAGTGTTGTGCTCCCATTGCAAAGTGGAGTCTTGCCCTACATCAAACCATCTGAAATTCCATCTGGACTCCAAGGGGTTCAAGTACAGTGAACAGAAATATAAACACAAAGCACACTTTATTGAGATGTTGAGAGCTTCACTCACGTATCCTGTGATGACTATATTTCATTACTATATTTCACTGAAGGATATGGATGGTGTGAATATCAGCCCATAAAGTTCTGAGAAACACGCATGGCCATACAAAAATGATGCCCCTTTTTGAACTATGCAGTTAGTCAACGTTCAGGTCCCTGCGGGTGGTTTCCATTGAGAGAGGAAATTAATAATGGAGACATGTATCCCTGGTGCAAGCCTGTTTATTTACAGAGAATGTACAGAACCAGGTATCCCTGAACACAGAAGGAATCAAACAACAAGAGAGACTTTCTTTGCTCACAGCTCCAAGCCTCTGTCAGTCAGTTCTCACCCCAAAGCCCTCCCAGGGTTTCTCTCAGGCCTTGCTCCTACTGTTTGTTCAGGCAGTGTCTGTTGTGTCCTCACTGCTTCCCTCTCAGTGTCTCTGGTCTTTCTGATGTTTCTCTCACAGACACAGAGGGTATGTCTACACTGCAATACAATGCTCCTGGCTGGCCCATGTGTCAGCTGACTCAGGCTCCTGGGGCTCAGGCTGCGGGGCTATAACATTGCAGTGTGGCCGTTCAGGCTGAGGCTGGAGCCCAGACTCTGGGACCCTCTGGGCCAAGACCAAACGTCTGCACTGCAATTTCATAGCCCCACAACCCAAGCCCTGTGAGCACAAGTCAGCTGACATTGCAGTGTAGACATATCCCCAGACAAACATAACACATGCCCTTGTTTTGAGTGATGACATGCGCCTGTGTTGGGGGTGGGGGAGCTGCTATTTTTGCAGCTAGCTGGTGACTTAAAGGAGCTTAGTGGCTTCTTACAACTATCTGAAATGAATGGGGGTGGTTACACCCCAACGCAGTTTCAAAGAGGTTTAACCCAGCCCATAACAACTGCATTCCATTGTATCAGCAATCATCATAGCTCTCCTCCCCATCCCTGTTAGGAGGCTGTTTTGGGGGAAGTGAGAAGAAGATTCCCTCAGAGGATGCTTTTTCCTCCCCTTGTCACAGTGGGGAGAAGGGAGAGAAGGCCTCTTTGCCAGGGAAGGACAGCGACTTGTCTTCACTTTCGAGACCCTTCATAACCTAACCCCACCCTACCTATCATTTTTCATTCAGTATCAAAAAATCCACTCCTGCCTCTGATCTGTCCATGATGCCAGCCTCCACTGTCCAGCATTTTAAGCAATGTTATCTTTTCAAACAAACACCTCTTTGAGCTGCCCCTCCTGCTCGGGAGGAGCTCCCCATAAACATGCACCAAAGTATCTCACTGGCCTCCTTCAAATTTCTTCTTAAAACTCTCCTCTCTTGTAATGCCTACAAAAACTCAACAGTGGTTAGGCTGCTGGTGTGCTGAGACCACTGCCCAACATGCTAGACAATATTATGTCATTCTTTCTTTGCACTTCTCTATCTGTCTGTCTGTATCCATCTGTCTCATGCTTAGATTGTCAGCTCTTTGGGGCAGGGGCTGTCTTTTTGTTCTGTGTTTGTACAGTACCTAGCACAATGGAGTCACAGTCCATGACTGGAGCTCCTAGATGCTATGATCAACACAAATAATAAATAAGATAGAAAAAGAAGATACCAGCTTGCCCAGCTCCTTCCAAAAGGTCAATAGAGGGAGGCTGTGGAGGAGAGAAGTGACATCTGAAAGTGTCTGACAGTTCCCTCTTCTGCCTTCCCTGTGTGTCAGACCCTGTGTACTGGGCTGATATAAATACTGACTGAATATCCTGAATAGATTTGACCCAGCATTCAGCCAATGCTAAATTACTGGAGGCTGGGGATTTTGCACCTCTTCTATGATGCACCAGTCATGTGACTCCCATGATGCACCACAGCAGTTCAATGATAGGTCAGACTACAATGCATTGTGAGAAATGTAGTTCTGCCTGGGAGCCTGACCCATAGGAGAGAATGGGGGCATGAGGCACTCAAACTAAACTGCTGTTTATCTAAGATATTGATGCCCCCCCCCCATTTGTGGTATCTGAAGTCTCATAATCTTTATTGTATTTTTCATCACAACACCCCTGTGAGGTAGAGAAGTGCTGTTATCCCTATTTTACAGATGGGAACTCCGGGACAGAGGCCCAGATCCACAAAAAAATTCAGGCTTCTAACTTCTATTGAAATTAAGGAACAGTAGGAGCCTAAATACCTTGTCGATCTGGGCTCAAGAGATTAAGACACATAAAAATTTAGACACCTAAAGATGCAGCGAGGTACAAAGTATGATTTTCAAAAGTGCTGGTGTTGCGAGAGAGGGTTACTATAGTTATTGTACATTTCCTACTGTAACAAATCCTTCACATACATACAGATGCAATGAATTCAGCTAAACAATATGCATGTAGCAGGGGGAACAGAACTCAAGATTTTCTTCTCCAAAAGTGCAGGCTTCTGGCACTTGAATTCAAGTCCTGATTTTGCAGAAACCTCACTGGCCACTGAAAAAATCATTTTGATGAAAAATTCCCAACCATCTAAACAGGATATATCATATTAATCAGGCAGAAGGACTAGTGATATGCATAGAAATTTGATTACATATTGCATACCTGACCAACCTTAGGGAAGTATGAGTTGTTTGCTTTGGGTGTGTTGCATTTATAGGAATTAACAGTTTTTCAGCTGGTGTGCAATTTCCCTTTTCACCCGGATACAATCCCTAGAGAACTACAGACACTAGAAACCTGAAAATGTGCTGAAAAGTAATGAATAATGTCAAACGATAAATGTTATTTCAACAACCCAACAGGTTTTTTTGCACAGCTGCAATTTTGGTATTAGTCATTTCAATTTTTCACTTGGAATTAGGCATTTTTTTCCAAAATGGCTTTTTTAAATAAATGTCTTCTCTAGGGATTTACTTGATGCATCATCTTAATGATGAACTTCCCTAGTTTTGTTAGTCAAGGTGCTCCATCAAAAGCAGAAGTTTTCTAAAGACCAAAGTTAAAATCTGTTCCAAGTAAACGTACAGCCCCCATACATTTATTAATTTTACAAAAAAAACCCACATATTTTATGTTTAAAAATATATGGGTGTTCATCTGGAAAATCAACAAGGAGATGGCAAACCAATAAAGGAACATCAAGAAGTCAGTTCAAAATATAACACTTGAAACAGAAGAGCTGCCTACCGCCTGGAGAGAAACTAAATCGACAGCAATATTTTTTGCAAAGGAACAAGAAAATATGTTGAGATTCTGTAGTCACTTTACAGAGAGACAGGGCAACCATAACTCTGAGTCATATACTAGAATACAGTAGATTGATCAAAGACAAACAGCGTGGATTAGTTGTGGAGGGTGGAGGTATTATTGTGGAGCTCCAGGAAGAAACACTTCCACATCAGTTAGCTGCAAGATACAAGGCACCTTCGATAAAGTTTCATAGGCTAGTGCACCAGTCCTACGATTGGATCCATGTGGGCTAACCCATGTGCAGCACTCCACTGACTTCTAGAGGGATCCATCCATGTGTATCCAATTTCAGGACCAGGTTTCTGTAGCTTCACAAATTTAGGTAGTCTTTTAGGGAACATCCATTGAAAACAAGATATTCAAATCTGTTCTGGCAGTGTCTTTGGCACTCCCTCCTGCCAGGACACTAGGTTATTATCCTTGTTCTTTTGGAGGCTCTGAACAGGCTCTGTCTTACAGGATATGTCAACGCTGCAATCATAGAATCATAGAATATCAGGGTTGGAAGGGACCTCAGGAGGTCATCTAGTCCAACCCCCTGCTCAAAGCAGGACCAATTCCCAACTAAATCATCCCAGCCAGGGCTTTGTCAAGCCGGGCCTTAAAAACCTCCAAGGAAGGAGACTCCACCACCAATGTGAGCTCAGGGTTCGAACTCAGGCTCAAGCATAACCCCCCTTCCATCTACATACAAATTGCTCAGACTCAGGGTCCTAGTACGCAATGGGGGTGAAGGCTCTGAGCCCTTGTGAAGGTGGAACCCAGGGTTCAAGCCCTATTACTTTGCAATGTAGACACAGCCTCACTGGACTCATGCTCTGGGAGTCTGCCAAAAGTATCCCACAATCCCATGGGCCTATTTTCTTTGTCCTCTGGACAGTCAAGTTTTCCCACATTGCACCATGAACAAAGGGCTAGAGCAGTCACATTTTGGGAAGGTTCTAGGAAATCTGGGACATGGGTGCATAATGCAGTGTAGATGCTGGAGCCCCGCGTTGGGACCCAGGCTTCAACAATTCCTAACCTGGGGTTACAAATGAGTCTATATGCTCACACCCTAGCTTAACAACCCAGGGTCTGCTAACTTGAGTTCTATTAACCCAAAGGATATGTCTGTGATGGGTTCCTCCCCTTTGGGGTGCCACTTGGAACTGGGGTACCACTGAGCTTCCTGAACCGTCAGCCTGGGCTCTCTTCACACTGTGGCCTTGTCTATACTGCCACTTACAGCACTGAAACTTTCTTTGCTCAGGGGTTTGAAAAAACACCCCCCTGAGTGATGCAAGTTTCAGCGCTGTAAAGAGGTAGCTATTCCCCTCGTGGAGGTGGTTTTATTACAGCGCTGGGAGAGCAGCGCTTTATCATCGGCTATGTAGACATACCCTGTATTGCTGAGGCAAGCCAGCCTCAGGCTTCAGACTGCACTTTACCAACACACATACAGGTAGGGACACACCCAGCTGCAGCTTTACACACAGATGCTGAGATCAGCTCTGCATGGGAAGATTCAGCTAAGGAATTGCCCAGTACTCAAGTGCATGCCCCTCTCTACAGGGTAGACCCAAAATTGTACCGTCTTGCACTGCACAGAGAATTGTACAGGATAAGCTCATGATATTTGCCTTACCCACCCCACAATGTGGAGAGAGATATGCAACAGCTTTTTGCCCCCCAGTTATGAATTCCACACACTGGGTTTTAGACAAAACAAAAACAAGTTTAACAAGTTTAAGATAGATTTTAAGTGATTAAAAGGGATAGCAAACAGATCAAAGCAGATTACCTAACAAATTAAACAAAAACGCAATCTAAGCTTAAGATACTAGAGAAACTGATTCCAACTAGTAATTTCCCACCCTAAATGTTGTTTTAGGCAGATTGCAGAGATTCTTGAAGGCCAGCTGTAGTTGCCTGCAACTTAAAACTTCAGATATTTCATTCACAGGCTAGACAACCTTCCAGCCTGGCTCAGTCCTTCTCCCCTCGTTCAGTCTTTGTTTCTTAGATGTTTACAGTCGTCTTGGGAGGAATGCAGTGAAGAGGAAACCTTGATTATGTCACTCCCCTGCCTTAAATAGGTTTTACATATCATGGGAATCCTTTATCTTCCAGTGTGATCTCCACCCCTGGTCAATGGAAAAATACTAGTATTATCATGGTGTCCAGTATCAGGTGACTTGATCACATGACCCTGCAGCAATAACTCAAAGGTTGTTTGCAGTGTCCCCAGGAGTGCTTTCCCAGGAAGGCTCCCTGGTGAGAGATTAGCAACTTCTAAGACCTATTGTTCTTCCTAATGGCCCTTTCCAGCAGCAATCTAGACTGATTGCATTCTGTCTATTAGCATTCCCCAGATGTAAACATGTTTGTAATAGATGCATAGGCAATATTCCTAACTTCAGATACAAAAATGATACATGCATACAAATAGGATAATCATATTCAGTAATCATAAACTCTCCAATGATATCTCACATGACCCATCTTGCATAAAACACATCTTAGTTATGCCATAATCACATCATAACAATATCTCTATGAAGAATATAGGGCGTAATGCCACAAAGTCTACACTGCAACAAAACACCCATGGCTGGCCTGGGTCAGCTGACTCAGTCTTGCAGGAATTGGGCTGCAGGGCTGTAAAATTGTAGTGCAGACATTCAGACTCAGGGTGGAGCCCAAGCTCTGGAACCCTCTCCCACTTGCAAGGTCTCAGAGCCCAGGCTCCAGTTTGAACCCAAACATCTACACTGCAATTTTCCAGCTCCACGAGTCTGAGTCAGCTGACCTGTGCCAGCTGCGGGTGTTTTATTGCAGTGTAGATGTAGTTTACTGTAGAGTCAGTGGCACTACAACTAAGAGCAGGTACTTCAGCCTCAACAAGCTGCATGTTAGAAAGTTCATTGAGGGTGGAGAGGTAGTCCAAGTCTATTGGCTTCAAGTGGGACCTTTTCATTCAGATCCTTTTGAAAATATCACCTATTGACTTCAATTGTTCTTACACATATGGCTAAAATCAAACATGTGCTTAAGTGCTTTGCTGAATCAGGGCTTTAATTCAAGTCCTAGAGACCTGCCTTTTTGGAAAAGAAAATCTTGAGTTCTGTTCCTCTAGCTACATGTGAGTTCATTGTATCTGTACACATGAGAAGAAGGATTTGTTATAGTATAGTAGTATACTTATACAATAAGTATAGCAACCTCCATTCCCCTAGGTCAGCATTTCCCCAAAATTTTTGGCCATGGAACACTTTTTAGCCTATTACGGAACACGTATAATATTATTTTGTAGTTGTTTGGTTTTCAAATAAAAAATTGCATTAATTATGCTCAAATATATTTTATTTTATAAAACAAAGCAAAAATACAAATTTAAAATAACTTGAACTAACAATTTCTAACCAGAAAGCGCGTATAAAGTAGTACAAAAATCAAGTGCAAGAGTCAAAATTAAAAACAGTGTTCTACTTAAAAAAAAACTGTTTTTATATATACACAAACACCAAACAAATTAGATTTTTACTAGGAAAATCTATTTTTATAAACAGAAATACAAATTTGGATTTATTGGGATTGGTGTTTCTGCATTTTTCTATCACAAATTCGCTTAATATTAGGAATAATGCTGGAAAGTTGAATCCTCATGTCAGGCGCAGCATCAAGTCTATTCCTATATTTGGTTTTTGTTGCAGTATAATACGAAAATCCCGTCTCACTCAAATAAATTGTAGCAAAAGGAAGGAGCACTCGAACTGCACGTTTAGCCACATTAGGGTACTCTTCTATTAGGCTGCTCCAAAAATTATTCAGCGGAAGATCCTTAAACTTTTGTTTCAAATCAGAGTCAGAAATTAAGTCAATTAGGCTTTCATGATCGTGCGTAGTAAAGCCGACTGGTTTGGCTGTAATTACAAATGGATTTCGAACCCAAGCATTATCATCAGTAGTTGTAGGAAAATATTCTAATAAAGAGGTCTGCAAGTCATGTAAGTGCTGGAAAATGGTGCTGGAAACTTCTTCATGGACTGTAGAATTTATTTCAGTCAGAAATTCATGTACTGTAGGGAAGCAGTCGAAGTTATTCTGTTCTACAGAAAACGCCCAGAATTCCAGTTTCTTTTTTAACGACGAAATTTTATCCATTGTAGTAAAAATGGTCACATTCTTTCCTTGCAGCGACAGATTAATTTCGTTTAATTTTGCAAAAATATCTGCAAGATACGCAAGTCTCATTAGCCATGAGGAATTTGTCAGACAGTCATTACATTTTCGTCCTGAATTATCTGAAGTGAAGAATACCAGTAGTTCACTACGAAGCTCAAAAAGCCTCACAAGCACTTTTCCTCTGGATAGTCACCTCACTTCTGTATGTAAAAGAAGCACTTTGTGCTGACTACCCATTTCCTCACACAAAATTTTAAATAACCTGGATTGAAGTGGTTGAGATTTGACAAAATTGATAATTTGTACTGCTTCATCGAGCACAATTTTCAGATATGCTGGTATTTTTTAAACTGCAAGTGCTTGTCTGTGTAGAACACAATGGCTCTTAGTGCTTTCTGGTGCCACACTTATGATTCGCGTTACAGCTCCCTTCATCTTCCTGATCATTGCCTGAGCACCGTCAGTACATACATCAATACATTTTCCCCAACTAATTTCATGCTTTCTGATAAAATTGTTGATGCAGTTGAATATTTCTTCTCCAGTTGTGTTGCTTTGCAGAGATTCACATAAGAGCAGGTCCTCTTCAATAATATTATTAAATCTATATCGGACAAATACTAGTAGCACAGCAAGTCCTGAAACGTCAGTGGACTCATCTAGCTGCAATGAATACTCATGGCAAATTTTCAGTCAGCAAACTAGCTCTTTTTCTATGTCATCGGCAAGATCTTTAATACGGCGTGCAACAGTATTATTTGACAACTGTACACCATCAATTTTTTTTACCAGACTGCTCGTTCAACATGCACGTTACAATATATTTCGCGCAAGGCTTGATAAGCGTTCCTCCAACAGTGTGAGCTTCTCCGGCAAGTGCTATACGGTAACTTACTTGATAAGATGCCTCTGTTGCACTTTTGTTGTCTGTTTTAGCAATTTTAATCATCGAAAGTTTACAATTTCCAAGTGAGTCACGCTTCCTCTTGAAAAAATGTATATCTTTGTCATTGTATTCAGCATGCTTGGTTTCCAGATGCTTACGAAGTTTAGCAGGAGCCAATGAACTGTTTGCTAGTATTTTGTTGCACACGACACACTGTGCATCAGGAACATCTTTATTTCCAGCACACGTAAAACCCAAAGACAAATAACTTTCATCATACTTTCGTTTCGGTCTTTTAACACCTGCTTCGTCTTGTTTTTTGATATAATTCAGTGGAAATTCTTTCACCTTGGATAACTCACTAGTACTCACAGATTTTTTCGGTAACAAAAGACTGCGATTGTTCACCCTCACTTTGAAGTGTCACAATATTTTGCTTGTTTATTTCGGCCACAGTTGGAGTACCAGAAGAACTTGCTTTTCGTTTCAAAGTTCCTTCTTTTAGCCACAAATCCATGGTGATTAGGTTTAGTAACAATATTTAGAAATACTGATTTTTGTCAAATTTTGTTTGTCACAAATATTTATATTGTTTTGAGCGAAGCTAGTTTAGTTGTGCTTATCGCACACACGGTAAAGACCCACAGGTTTGAGCATGTTGAGTGAATATGTTATATTCAACATGGCGTAAAGAGAATGGTGTGTGCATACCACTGCAGTTCGTGCAGCCTCGAGCGGAAGGGATACGACGTCACTAACTGAAACGTGCCCGGAAGGGGTAGATGTCAACATGCTTGCGTGTCACGTTCTCTTTACGCCATGATATTCAATACGAGATCTATCAATAACCGGAAAAAGAGTTTTATGTTAAATTATAGTCATTCAAAAAGAGTTGTCAACTACACTTCAAATATGCCAAATTTAAAATAAATAAAAAATTTAAAGACCCTTTTTTAAAATTATGATTCTTTCACGGAACACCTATTCACATTGTGCGGAACACAGTTTGGAAAACACTGCCCTAGGTGGCAAGAAACCCAGGTTCAATTTCTGCTCCACCAGAAACATTCTGTGGGACCCTGGGCAAGTCACTAATGGCCAGTATTTTAAAGGTATTTAAGCACTTTAAGTGCCTATCTGCAGCCTTGTGGGATTTTGATAAGCCCAATTTTGAAAAACCAACTAAGCACCTATCTGCATCTTTAGGTGCCTAAATATCTATGAAAATCTGGCCCTTAGGATATAGAGGCACAGAGAAATAATCTGTAAAGTGGTGATAACAGCATGTATCTACCTCAAATGGGTGTCATCATGAGGATAACTACAAAAGAGACTGTGAGGTATTCAGAGAATACTTCAGACTATGATTTAGCCACGGAGATCATGGAAATTGTTAATTTGAATAAATACATGAAATCTTGGAAATGGCTGTAAAAACACATTTGATTAGGCCCCCCCAACCAAGTGGCTTTGTGAACTGGCTCGTGAGGTCCAACGCCACTCGTGTTTGACTCCTCTGCCCCTCTGTAGATGGAGATTGAGGGGTGAATGGAGCAAACCTGAGTGGCACTATGACCCTGTGTACCCAGTTACGATGCACAGAGCAGGGAGCCAGGCCCAGACCTGCAAGACTGGAGCCACTAGATGCAGTGAGTGTGGGGTGAGCTTGTTGTCCAACACCACCCCCAGGACTCACCTTTCAGCACCCCCGCTGTTGTGCATGTTCATGTAGAGAAAACTACATTATTTGGTGACCTTTCTGTGACTTACCCTGTTTTCTCCTGCACCTCAGCTCTGAAATTTACTAAAAATGTGCAGGCCAAAATTGTAGCCTTAGCTATGGTGCTGAGGACAGTCACAGTGCCACCTACATGGTCTGTTTTCAAGTTAGCCACTGTCTCATTCCCCCCCCCCCCCCACCTTGGGCTCCCCAATACCTTTCCCATAGGCTTTCATGTGTCAAGTAACATGACCTTTTGGGGGTCCAGGTGTATTAATAAAATTCACAAGAAAACTCAAGAACTCCCACCCCGCCTTCCTAATGGGCTCCCGGCCGTTGGTGCAGGTTTCTTAGCCTAGTCCCCACTGAGGCTTTCCTCAAGCAGACTTGCTCTCCACACTTCAGTCTTCCTCACTGGCTCCTGCTCCCTGCAGGCTTACACCCCCTCTGCTTGAGAGCTAGGGAGAGTCACTCTGCGTAGAACAACTCATGCAGCCCTCCTGCTCCTTTGAGTCTCTCCCTGCTCTCTATCAAGCAGCAATTCCCAGGGCTTCTTAGCTGGAGTCATTCCTTCACTCTCCAAAGATGTCTTATCTCCATCCCAGAAAGCCTGATCTAGCCACATGACCTCATCTGCCTGTCATGACGTTGCTCATTTTCTCCATCTGGGTAGACAAGCTAAGTGCGTCCGAAGTGGGGTTGGACCCGTCTCCCCTTAAAGGGCCAGTCACCCTCTGACAGATCCATATAAGTACATAAGATAGAAGATTCTATTTTATTTTTTAACATATTTTATTTGGGTGCAAACTAAAAGATCTAATGGAATGAAGGACAGACCTGGGGAGGATGAAGCAAGAGGTTTCAGAGGCCATTAAAGAAGAGGGGGCATTTCTTTATTTTTTAATTTGATAGGTGACAAGAAATTAATTTTTTACATACCAATTTGTTCATTTTTGTTGGTGGTGTTGCAGCAGATAACCTATTTTTCAATGAGTTTCACATAAATATTTGATGCATTTTCCAATAAATGTTTAAGACAGGACTGAGGAATTGAAGCTACTTCTTAATTAGCAAGAATTGTCTATTACAGACATCAAGCCAGGAACCGTAGCAGGTTCATATAATTTCATTGCTTCATCCAAAGAGGTAATTAGCAAAATTACTATAGCACATTTCAATTTTTGTCATAACTGACAAGAGAAGGTGGCTAACGCATACAATTCAAGTGATTCTTTTCCACTTTTTGCAGAGAAAGATTTATTACACTACTTGAACACATACATTGGTAGGTTTCAGAGTAGCAGCCGTGTTAGTCTGTATCTGCAAAAAGAACAGGAGTACTTGTGTCACCTTAGAGACTAACAAATTTACGGGTCCTGGTTCTCCACTCACTGATGCTGGTATAAATCAGGAGTAACTCCACTATAGTCAATGGAGCTACAGCACTTTTACATCAGTGTAAAGTAAGAGGATAAGGCAATCTTTGTCATATAAATGCTAAAATCCTGATCCTGCATTGTGGTTTGTACAAGTGGAATACTGTGTCCATTAAAGTCAGTGGTGCTCCCTAAAGCCACATCAGTCCTGCTGTGCAGAATCAGGGTTATATTGTGTCCCTGTCATTTATTTTAGTCCAATCCTATGATGTAAGAGGTATCTTTCCAAACTGTGGGGATTTTAACAAATATTTTGTCTTGATAAATATAGTATCTCCTTACTTGAACGAGAAATTTATTTCAATGAAAAATTAAATTAGACATAGATGCTAGTAAATTAAATTGTGCTTCGCCTTATTTATTAATTCATTTCAATTTCTGTACGGAGCAATAAAAGAGCACCCAGCCCTAGCTCCAGGTGGACTTGACAATGTATGTTCTATGCTTTTCAAAGGAAATGGTCACATAATTTATTAAAATATAAACTAGAATTTAATTTACTCCAGTATCCATTTTAGTTAGGCAGTTATAGTTCAGCATGACAACCTACAGTTCTTTTACGCACTTGATCAGCACTTGCAATTATCAGCATGTCATATTCATTTATCTCTTACAATGAGATGCTAGATTGATTCACGGATACATAGATTCCAAGGCCAGAAGGGACCACTGTGATCATCTAGTCCGATCTCCTGTATAATACATGCATGGAACTTCCCCTAGAACATAGCTTTTAGAAAAACACCCAAGCTTGATTTAAAAATGGTCAGTGACAGAGACTCCACCAGGACCCTTAGTAAATTGTTCCAATGGTCAATTACTCTCATCATTAAAAATTTATGTCTTATTTCCAATCTGAATTTGTATAGATACAACTTCCAGCTATTGGATTGTGTTAGATCTTTCTCTGATAGATTGAAGAGCTCATTATAAATATTTGTTCCACAGGTAAGTACTTACAGACTGTAATCAAGTCACCCCTTAATCTTCTCTTTGTTAAACTAAATAGATTGAGCTCCTTGGGTTTATCTATATGGCATGTTTTCTAATCCTTTGAGCATTCTCGTGGCTCTTCTCTGAACCCTCTTCAATTTATCAACATCCTTCCTAAATAGTGGGCACCAGAACTGAACACTGTATTCCAGCAGCGGTTGCACCAGTGCCAAATACAAAGGTAAAATAACCTCTCTACTCCTACTCGAGATTCCCCTGTTTATGCACTCAAGGATCACATTAACCCTCTTGGCCACAGTGTCACACTGACATCATTTCAGCTAATTATCCACCATGACTCCCCAGTGCTTTTCAGAGTCACTGCTTCCCAGGATACAGTCCCCCATTCTGTAAGTATGGCCTATATTCTTTGTTCCTTGATGTACACATTTAGCCATATTCAATCATATTTTATTTGCTTGTGGCCAGCCTACCAAGCGATCCAGATCACTCTGTATCAGTGATCTGTCCCCTTCATTATTTAACCTCTCCTCCAATTTCTGTATCATCTGCAAACTATCAAGTATGAATTTGTGTTTTCTTCCAAGTCATTAATAAAAATGTTAAATAGCGTATAGTCAAGAATTGATCCTTGGGGGATCCCACCAGAACATACCCTTTAGGTGACGAGTCCCTGTTTACAGTAACATTTTTAGACCTATCACATAGCCAACTTTCAATCCATTTAGTGTGTTAATTGTATAGCTTTCTAGTTTTTTAATCAAAATGTCATGTGGTACCAAGTCATGAATGTACCATCCATTGCCTTACAGAAATCTAAGTATATACATCAACACTAATAACTTCATCAAACTTTTAGGCTCATCCAAAAAAAACCAACCCCAAGTTAGTCTGATAGGATCTATTTTCCACAAACCCACGCAGATTGGTATTAATTATATTACTCTCCTTTGATTCTTTGTTACTCAAGTCCCATATCAGCTGCACTATTAAATTTCCCAGGATCAAGGTCAGATTGACAGTCCTATAATTACCCAGGTCATCTCATTAATCCTTTTTAAATATTGGCACAAATTGAACTTTTCCCTGCCTTCTGGGACTTCCCTGATGTTCCAAGACACTTTGGAAAATCAGCATTAATGGTACAGCAAGTTCCCCAGACAGATCTTTTAAAAAATCATTGGTGCAAATTATCCAGACCTGCTGATTTTAAAATGTGTAACTTTAGTAGCTGCTGTTTAACATCCTCCTGAGATACTAAGGGAATGGAAAGAGTGTTATATGATATGACTAGATGACCTCCTGAGGTCTCTTCCAACCCTAATCTTCTACGATTCTATTCCTGACTCTGCCATTAGTATACTGAGTGATCTTGGGCATGCCATTTTTGTCTCTCTGTACCTCACTTTCCCCATCTGTAAAGGGAGTTAATGACATTGATCATCTTTTCAAAGCAATGTGATGGATGAAAAAGTGCTATTTAAGAGGTAGGTATTATTATTATCTCATAGTTGACAGTGTCAAATGCTGCAGAAAAGGCCAGGATGATGAAAAATGGATGATGTCTGCCCACCATATACTGCTAGCAGAAGATCATCTATCAGTGTCACTGAAGCTGTTTCCACCTCACATCATGGCCTGAATCCAGATTGTGCCGGATCTAGCATATTATCTTTAATTAGATGAGCTTGTAGCTGCTTCTCAAGCCTGCTCTTAATTGGTCTCTCCCTCCCTTGTTCCTGAGTTCTGTAATGAGATGTGCATTGATGTCAGAGGCTAGGGCTTGCTTGTGGAGTCTGTCAAGCACTTCCTCTGCGAACGCTCCTGTATTTCCTATGTTCAACTTCTGCAATGTTAAACATTGAAAAAAATCAATAAATGCAAATATATATGGAATACATGGTCACTGAAAGAACTGCTTGACTTGCTCAAATCAACCGAGCAGTGGTGGATTTAGAGTTAGTGGGGCCTTGTACTCAGTTTAATTTTTGGGGCCTCTCCTCGGGACCCAGCCAAGAAAAGAACATTCTCTCTTATCTCCTCCCCCACTGCCGTTTCTCATTCTTTTTTTCTTTATCCTCCTCCTATAAGTAATAGGAAGTAAATGAAAATAAAGTGAGGTACCTTGATTGTTTATGTAGTCTAACTTATTTTTCCACAGACCACTTGAAAATCGCTGAGGGTCTCAGCAGACCACTTAATGATCTTTCCAAATATTGTTTGTACTGTTAGCTAACTATTGTAAAGTGCTTTGGATAAGAGCGCTTTATAAAAATAAAAAAAATGTAAAAAAAGTTGGGGTGCGGGGTCTGGCCAGAACTTATTGTGTGGGAGGGGGCTCGGGGCTGGGGGTGCAGGGTCTGGGAGAAAGTTAGGGTGCAGGAGCAGGCTGGGGGTTGGGGTGCAGGGTCTGGCCAGGAGTTAGGGTGCAGGAGGGGGCTCAGGGCTGGGGGGTTGGGGTATGGAGCACTTACCTGGGGCAGCTCCCAATTGGTGCGAGGAGTGCAGGTGGGGATGTGGGGGGAGGGGTGCAGGAGTCAGGGCTGGAGGTGGTGAGGGGGTGCAGGAGTCAGAAAGGGCAGGGGACTGGAGGGGTGTGGGGGGTGCAGGAGTCAGGGCTGGAGGTGGTGAGGGGGTGCAGGAGTCAGAGAGGGCAGGGGGATGAGGGGGTGTGAGGGGGTGCAGGAGTCAGGGTTGGGGTTCAGGGTCTGGGAGGAAGTTAGGGTGCAGGAGCGAGCTGGGGGTTGGGGTGCAGGGTCTGGCCAGGAGTTAGGATGCAGGAGGGGGCTCAGGGTTGGGGCTGGAGGTTGGGGTGTGGACCGCTTACCTGGGGCAGCTCCTGTTTGGTGCGAGGGGTGCAGGTGCAAATGTGTGGGGGGGTGCAGGAGTTCCCGTTTGCTGCTCAGGGTGGGAGTGGGGATGTGTGGGGGGGTGCAGGTGTCAGGGAGGGCAGGGGGCTGGAGGTGTGTGAGGGAGGTGCAGGAGTCAGGGCCCGGGGTGTGGGCTGGGGTCGTGGGGGTACTCCCAGCCCCCTGCCCCACCCAGTCCCCTGCCCTGAGTGGATCACGGCAGGGAGCTGGGGGGTATGTGCAGGGGGAGTGTGGGGGCCCCGCCTTTGCTCCGCCCTGCCCCGATTCCACTCTCTTCCCCAAGGCCCCGCCCCTGCCTCTTCTCCGCTTCCTCCCCCAAGCACGCTGCGGCCCCGCTCCTCCCCCTCCCTCCCGGAGCAACCTGAGCGCCGCCAAACAGCTGTTTGGTGGCAGGGGAAGTGCTGGGAGGGGGAGGAGGCAGGGAAGAGGGGAGCTTGGCTGCTGGTGGGTGCGGAGCCTGCAGCAGAAGCCCCAGGAGCCGGCAGGACCAAGCTTCTGCCCCCGCAGCTGCCCAGCCCTGGGGCCCCTGTCGTTGGGGGGCCCCGTGCCAGGGCACCCTGTGTTTCACTGTAAATCCACCTCTGCAACTGAGCCCTGTCAACCATGCTTATTTCAATCCAGCGACAGTTGCTTTTGCTGCTGCAATCAGACCTACTTCTGAGAGCGATGGGCAAACATCAAACGAGTAAGAGGTTTGAGTCAGATAACTTCTGAGTAGTGGACAAGTCTGGTATTGTGCCAGCCATACCCATAGGTGTTATTTTAACATTTGTACCGTAATTTTATATTTGTTGCTTCTATTAAATCTAGCAAACAACAAAAATACTGATCATTAAATGAGTCTGAACCTTTTTAGCTTCCTAAATTTCATTTACTTTCAAACCTTCAGCGTGAGATGGAATTTTGAGCAGCAGGTTTAAACCAATAGCAATGTCAGTTTAAAATTGACTTAGAAAGTCTTGGAAAGTCTCAGAAGCTGACAACAAGGGTTAGTGCTTGTGATCATGCATGTGCACATGTAATACATACTGCTTATTGGGTTATGGGATGGTCAAGGAGACTTTTATATTTCAGTCATGATACAAATAGAGTAATATAAATAATAAAAATAATAATAAAAATAAATAAAAAAAAGATGCATCCGAAGAAGTGGGATGTAGCCCACGAAAGCTTATGCTCAAATAAATTTGTTAGTCTCTAAGGTGCCACAATTACTCCTGTTCTTTTTGCGGATACAGACTAACACGGCTGCTACTCTGAAACCTATAAATAATAATGTTATGCTGAGAGGTACTGGTCAATCTGACTGCTTTGATCACAAACCTCTTTGAGACTGGGTGTGAACACACCCTTCAATTAACATAATTGTCAGGATGAGTTAATCAGAACACCCCACCCAGGATTTTGGATTGAATGGGCAGAGGGGTTTTGCTGAGTATTTTGGTTATGGACATGTGAGAGAAAGAGAGAGAGAGGAAGGCAGAACAGACCAACTGGGGAAGAGACAGACAGACAGAAGCAGCAGCTGAAGGCATGGTATCTGACCGTGGAAGAACCTGGGGAGAAATTTTTGGATCAGGGTTGCAGACAGAAAAGAATTTTCTTGGTGCTGGGAGCAAAAGAAGCTGTTTCCTACTCTTTTATTCCTTCTGCATTCAGAGACACGGGCCTCTGTACTTTCCTTGTTAATAAACAAAACTATGGACTGCATGACAAAACTGCATCAAAAAAATGCCTGACTGTCACAAATTTCTACTCCCAACTTCAACAATTCCAGGGCCTCCACATTGACTAGCCACTGGGGTCAAAAAGGTGCAACAATAATAATAAATGTGACCCAGGGTGGTAATGAACAGTCAGGTAAAATTGTATTTTAACACTGAAAATATGTCTCTCAACTATTCTGCTTACAGTAAAAAATTAAACTGGATGATCCAGACTCCTGCAAAAAATTGTTTTAAAATATGAAAGAGTTAAGGAGCTAAACTTCTTGTCTGAACAAAACCAATTAAAGCTTCTGCTAATCTATTAGGAGTTGTAGTTCAGAAAAATCAACTGTGTTATGCAGTCTACTAGCTAGAAGGCCCATACTACTCCACTAGAGAGTATAAGTATCAGAGAGGTACCCGTGTTAGTCTGTATCCACAAAAACAATAAGGAGTCTGGTGGCACCTTAAAGACTAACAGATTTATTTGGACATAAAGCTTTCATGGGTAAAAACCCACTTCTTCAGATGCATGGAGTGAAAATTACAGATACAGGCATAAATATACTGGAACACAAACAGGAGGGAGTTACCTTACAAGTGGAGAACCAGTGTTGACAAGGCCAATTCAGTCAGGGTGGATGTGGTCCACTTCCAATAATTGAGGAGGAGGTGTCAATACCAAGAGAGGGAAAAGTGCTTTTGTAGTGAGCCACTACTCCCAGTCCCTATTCAAGCCCAAATTAATGGTGTTAAGTTTGCAAATGAATTGTAGCTCTGCAGTTTCTCTTTGAAGTATGTTTTTGAAGTTTTTTTGTTGAAAGATGCCTACTTTTAAATCTGTTATTGAATGTCCAGGGAGATTGAAGTGTTCTCCTACTGGCTTTTGTATGTTAGAATTCCTGATGTCCAATTTATGTCCATTTATTCTTTTACGTAGAGACTGTCCCGTTTGGCCAATGTACATGGCAGAGGGGCATTGCTGGCACATGGTAGCATATATCACATTAGTAGATGTGCAGGTGAATGATGGTGTGGCTGATGTGGCTGGGTCCTATGATGGTGTCGCTGGAGTAGATATGGGGACAGAATAGACAATGGGGTTTGTTACAGGGATTGGTTCCTGGTTTAGTAAGCCAGAGTGACATCGTTCTCCCACTACGAGAAAGGGACCAAGTGACCTTCTCCGTTGGATCATATGAACTGGAACCATAAACTCCCTAAACATTAAATCTCACCAAATGAGGGTCAGTCCATCCTCATCATCATATCCACTCATTATACTCCACACCGGAACACAACCACTCTATGAACTTCATACCCTCATACCTCAATGTCTGTACTTTGACCCATCAACCTTTTACCCCAATCTGGGATACTGCAGATTATGTATTCCTCATGCCACCTGACCTTAAACCAGACTTTGCACCCTCGATAATCTGTATGTTATTCCCTGATAAACAGAAACTTCAATGCTCAAACTCTGTTAACTATTTTTTTTTAACATGATCTTAATAAAAATTTTTATTTCTGTGGTGTGGTGTGTAGTTGCTGGTAAGTATTTGCTTCAGGTTGGGGGGCTGTCTGTAAGCGAGGACTGGCCTGCCTCCCAAGATCTGTGAGAGTGAGGGATCATTTTCTACATTTTTGTAGATCGTTGATGATGTGCTGGAGAGGTTTTAGCTAGGGGCTGTACCACATCCCCCTGATTGAATTGGCCTTGTAATCACTGTTTCTCCACTTGTAAGGTAACTCCTGCCTCTTCATGTACCAGTATATTTATGCCTGTATCTGTAATTTTCACTCCATGCATCTGAAAAAGTGGGTTTTTTACCCATGAAAGCTTATGCCAAATAAATCTCTTAGTCTTTAAGGTGCCACCAGACTCCTCGTTGTTGTCTTTAAGAGAGTATAAGAGCCTCTAGTAAAGGTAGAAGAGCACCAGTTAACTCAGCTATTTTATGTGTTTTCTTCTGGCTTGTACCTACTGGGCTCAAGCATCATATATTGTTGAAGGGAAAAAGGATTTTTACCTGGGAAAAAAAACAACCTGTCTTTTCTAAGAGAAAAAAATTTGGGCAACATACACAATTTGTACTCTTTGTGAACCTGGCAGAATTTTCCCCCAGATTTTTAGATAAAACATCCTAAAATGGAAGAGATATCTTGGTAACTGCATACATTATTAATGAAGAGTTCACATGTGGTTTCTTGAGGGCTGCTTGGAGCCGGAAGTCATATTTGTAAGGCATTAATTTACTTTACTTGCCGATATTGATAGGTTTAACCTTTATCAGTAAATTCAAACATGTCTATTATGCCTCTCTGTGATACTGGAATAGCTGATGAGGTTGCTTGTGTCCACAGTCAGCAATGATTTGCTTTTCAGTGAAATTACGTCTTCAGTTGGATTAACATAAAAATAATCAATTCAGGCAAGCTTTTGACTCTCCGAGAATGTCTCTCAGTCAGCTTGGTATTTGATTATTCAGATGAATGTATGACTGGAAACTAGAGCCACTGAAGCATTTTGTGAATCTATTTCATTTTCAAACACATTCTTTATTACATTTCCACACAGCGTACAAACATTTCATAACTATTATTTAGCTTGATCCAACCACTCCTCTATGAGATAATATAATTATCCCTATTTTACAGTTGAGGAAAGTAAGGCACAAAGATGTCAAATAACTTGGTCCAGATGACACAGTGAATGTCAGACTCAGGACTAGAAAACAGATCTCCTGACTTCATGGACCATGACTAATCCATTAGATTACAGTAACTATCATGTAAATCACTTAAACCATCGTTATTTCAACATCTGGAAGACATGGGTACACACTTCGGGTGTGAGGTATAATTCTCAGGTCAGGTAGATATACAGGTGCTAGCTCTGCTCAAGTTAGCACACTAATAATAGCAGTGTGGCAGCTTGGAGTCTAGTCACCTGAGTACAATCCCACCCAAGGTCCTAAGTACATAGGCTGCTAGCCTGAGCTACTGCCCATGGCCCTGTAGCCACACTGCTATTTTTAGCACACTAGCTTGAACAGAGCTGGTGTGTGTACATCTATCTGGGCTGGGAATTACATGTCCCAGCTGTAGTGTAGACGCATCCCAAATGTGGCTCTGGAAAACTTCATCTAGTAAACATCACAATGGTTCCTGTCAATAAAATAGACCTACGACACCTAGAGTTTAGTCTTTCCCAACCATTTGGAAGTTGTAGAAGAAGCAGACCAGAATAGTGAGAGAGACTCAAAAGGCTCAATTTATTTAACTTATCAAAGAAAAGGTTAAAGTGGGGACTTGATCACAATCTATATGTACCTATACAAGGACCAGGAATTTGATAGCATTTCATCCATCACACCCACTACTGTGGAAACATGGAATATTCCAAGACAATTATATTGAGATGTGACAGATGCTACGGGCACATGGAACATTTAGACACTACTGTATCAACTTTATAGTATTACGTGTATCTTTATGGGAAACTAGTGATTGTATCCCTGGCTAAATGGGTGAGCTAAGAGATGCTTCCTGTAGGAACTAACATTACTGAGGTGAAATTAATGCAAATACCTAATGCAGGTAACAAGTCTGTTGAAGTTTCACCTCAGGAAAATAGCATATTCTGGTCTGACCTGGTTCAATAGGCCTGGCAAACAAAGATCTATAAAACTATATAAAGCGACAGCCCAGATTTGGGAGAGGGGGCTCTCTCTCTCATACTCTCTCACACACACACACACTCTCTCTCTCTCTCTCCAAGAATTAACATGAATCTGTGACCAAGAGAGGTAGGCCTTGCAGGAAGAACCTGAGGTATTTTAACGCTATCAGGGCCCCCATGTGGAAGATGAGCGACTGTCTGGTAAGCTAGCCTTGCAAATATTTATTGTTTTTAAAGGTATGTTTTCTCTGTAATGGTGAAAAAACAGTTCCTTGCTTGATCAATGTTAGCTGGTCACTAGATAACACTGACATTGACCCTGAGAAGGTAGGACTGCAGGTGCTGAACTGGAGTCAGACCTGCTGAGATAATCACAATAAGGTCCAGAATTCTGCAGCCTAAGACCGAGGACAAGAGGAAGAGAGTTGCAGAACTCTGCCCCAAGGCGGTGATGGCTTGAGGCCTGAGACATACGTGCTGACTCAGTGGGTGCTCCAGGGATGGAGCACCCACGGGAAAAAAATTAGTGGGTGCTAAGCATCCACTGGCAGACAACTCCCCCCGAGCATCTCCCATCTGCCAGCATCCCCTCCGATCAACTCCTCCCACTCCTGCCCAGTGCCTCCCACCCACCGTGATCAGCTGTTTTGCGGCGTGCAGGAGGTACTGGGGGAAGGGGGAGGAGTGGGGACGGGGCACACTCAGAGGAGGGGGCAGAACTGGGTGGGAAGAGGTGGGGAGGGGGCAGGAAGAGGTGGGGAAAGGGGTGGGGCGGGGCCTGGGTGGAGCAGGGGGTTGGAGCACCCCCAGGGCCCGGAGGAAGCTGGCGCCTGTGGCCTGAGACCTAAAGGGGGTGCCCTCAAGGAGGCCAAGAAGGAGTCAGAGATGCATTTACCTCGGGAACTGGGACAGAGGGCTATTTATTCTAGCAGACAAATATATAACATGATTCAGTGGCTGGAAGAATTAAGGCACTTTTTTTTTTTTTAAACAGCAAGGGTAATTAACCATTAGAGCAATTTATTATGGATTCCCTATCACTGGATATCTTTAAATCAAGAATGGATATTTTTCTTGCTCTAGTTCAACCACAATGATTAGACTTGAAGCAGAAATTAATCCAGGGAAGACCTATTTCATGATGCAGGAGGTCAGACTAGATGATCCCAGCATGGTCCCTTCTGGCCTCAAAATATATGAGCACTCTGATTTCAGTGATTAAACTCTGAGTTGAGTTTAGTAAAGCACAAGGCTTCACCTCAACTGTTTGTAATTTATTACAGTGTGATTAGTGCATGTTTGTTATCATTTGTATAGCAAATGATTTTTTAGAACTCTGGGATACACAGTCCTAAGTCACACTGGGTATAAACATAGGCAATTATTTTTTGGGTAAATTCCGAGTCACATTTTTCTAGGTCTCAGTAGATCTGCTAACCTGATTATGTGCGATACTTTTGGTAGCAGCTGGTTGCCAAGTAAGGAGGTTATTTCATTGTCAGTCATTATTCATAGATAAAACCTGGTTCAATGGAGAATCAGTCATGAGATCCAGGCCTTTTTCAGAGTACTCTTAAATTCAAGAGTGAAGGAGAATGAAAGAATGACTTGGGAAGTGTTTCTAAAATAAGCTAACTACTTCTTATGCTTTTGGACTAATTAGGAAGACTTTTAATGACTCAGAGGGCAGCTGGGTTATCCCATCTGTTTGGTAAGAGACCTATTCAAACATCTGAAAAGGAGGGGCAGCTTCTTGAGCTTACAGGTGATAACATGCCTGAATATCTAGTGACTATTAGAGCCTAGAGTATCTTTGATTTTATATTCATCATTTGCTACATGATATTGCCTTCTTTTGTTCTGTGCTTCTGTAGCAATTTCACCTTTGCTTTGACAAAGAAAATGTATTTTTTGGAATTTTCTCACACTAAACAACTCTGCGTTTCCTTTTTATGAATCACTTCAATTTGGTGTTCTCCACATATAGCAGTTTACAGGATTTACACCTGTTATCTCTTGTGATGGGAGATAGAGGGTAGGATTTCAACAGCACTCAGTAACAGGCTTATTCTGCTCCCATGGAAGTTCTTAGGTCCCAATCCTCTAAACCCTTACACACACGCTTAAGTTTACTACCTTGAGTACCACTAAATCAATAGGACAGAACAAATACTGTTCTCATCATGCCTGTCACCTGATATTTACTGTAACAGAAGCTGAAGGATGCAGAATCTCAGAATCCATATCACTCACCTATGCACAGTTCCCAACTGTTTTACCTTCTTGGCCATCATACATATGTGGCCATCAAAGGGAGGCAGGTGCCAGATCTGAAAGCTCAATCAGTGACCCTCAGTAAAGTATAAAGGCCACCGGACAGCCGTGATTCTCACATTGTGGAGAAATTGGTGAGTTCCATAGTCTTACACAGAGGGGAAGGGGAAATTAGAAGCACACCAAAAGATAGAATGATCAACACCATTGCAAATGGGAGAGTAGGTGGTCTACAAAACACTCTCAGTAATATGAGGTCTATACAATGAAAGCGTGTGAACACTCCTCTCCAAAAACTCATTCTTTTATGAATGGAGTGGCTGACGTAAGTCCCAGTCAGATGGAGAAGGCCCATCAGTTGCTGTCACTGCCTCTGTTACCCATACTGACAATGTTTGGGATGCTGCTGGTGTTAAGAGGCAGCAGCCAAGGTAGATTGCAGCACTACTGGCTACACAGAGGATTGCTTTTCAGATCTGCCATGTTTGTTATCTATTTCCTTTTTATACACACAAAAGAAAGTTAATGCCCTTTATAAAATATATTGAAATTCAGGTTTGACACCTGGGATAAGATCAGATATAAGATTGTGGAAGCTCAATATCTTTTATTGAATTGCCCCTTCTGAGCTTCCTATGTCTTTGAAGAACCATTTTCTTTTTCAGTTTGCTTGCACAGGCTACCACAAACATCAAATTAGTTTCCAGATTACCCCTGTGTAATTCCCCTGTGTAATAAAAATGACTGAACAAAATGTCATACAATTCAGTACGTATTAGGAATGGAGATTGTAAAATGGTATGTTTGCTGTATCCGAATATCTTCAGTTGTTCACTTGAAATTGTCACTGTTGTAACAAAGCAGATGCAATAGCTAGAAAATGAGCAGATTTTCAAATGGATAAATATGCAAGGACTTTAAATTAAATCAGTTTATGAATCCATTGTTTGATTAGCAGAAATCAAAATGTAAATTAGTCCCTCTCCCATACAACTCACTTACATTTTACCATTTTCCTTTCAAAATTCAGAGGATAAATTATACAGTAGCTGAACATAAATAAATACGTGTGTGTGTGTGTATTACTTCTAAGTGTTTAGAAACCCTCAGGTCTTATTTTTGCAGAACTTTGTTAAGAATTTCTAAACAATCATTTTAGAACATGAGTTACGAGTTATTAGGGAACCCTTTGTTAACACAGTAGCCAATGTCTGCTCCTTTGCTCATGTGCATTGTTTCTAAATCTTTCATAGGATCGCATGTGTGTCTTTAATCAATGTTGAAGTGGCAGCAATTTGAACATTAAGTGCCAGTTTTGCAAAGAATTTAACCAGCAAGTTCACATAAGCTATGTGCAATCGGGAAGAAAAAAGCTTTTCATCAGCTGCATGCACTCGATGGGCTAGACCTCTCTCAGGATCATTTACTGCTTTGCATACTAGGTAGGTAATATTATAGTAATGTCTCATTTTTAGGGGAGTAAAAGGACATAAATACCAATAATTCAGGCACTTTGTGCAGATTCTTTTCCTTTTTTATTTTTGAATGGCTGACAACAGGTATGAAAGTCATTTTGCTTTTTAGCTACATAATGACTACTTTTGATTGTACAGTCACAGATGGTCATGAGTTCCGAACAAGTTTTAATCAATTTCATATAAATTCTCTATAGCACTCTGTCTATACTGAGCACTCAGCTGTATCTTAATCCATTTCCATGCCCTTTTTGTGTTAAAGGCGTTATCTTCATTTTTATGCAGACTTAGTCCTTGTTTTAACAAAAATGCAAATCAGTCGTTTAGCCTTCCATTCCCTCTCTCTGATGGCACTAGCATTTCTATTAGGCTGAAGAGTGAACACTAGGTTTCTCCCTTCATCTGAGGCCTGACACTTGACATTTTTGCACTGGAGAGGAAGCCATGTACTGTATCACTGATACTCTTATCTATGAAAGGGAGGCTTGAGGGAATGCTGGGTCATAACTAATATACCAGAGATGCCTGCAACATTATGGATTTTATTGTTCTCCCCATGGTAATTACGAGGTTGTCTATGTTGAATTCCATCTGCCATCCTGATACTCTCATTAAGCTTCTATTTTTGTACTACAACAATTTGCTACAACTCCAGTTAGAGAAGAGATTTTGAAGATCAATATTTGCATTATAATTAATGTTTTTAAAATGTTATTTATCCTCTGAACAGAGAAAGCTAGCAGTTAATTACATATCAAGGAAAGCTAGTACACTGAACCACATCCTTGTGTGAGGCTTAACCAATATAGAAGGGGAAATCCAGTTGTAACAAACTTGTACATTTAACATTGCTGATTTAGGCACAAATATAAAATGGTCAGATTTGCATATGAAAAATAACATAATTGCTCCAGCTGCTGAAAAGCTGCAGATTAAAATGGCAAACTTGCATGATCCTGCTCCTGTGTTGTATATATATACTCTTTTTGACAGTGAGCAGTATTGTATTGTACCTTAAATTATTTTAAATTTGCCATGTAAATCTGGGCATATCACTTAGCTATTCCTGGTCTCAGTTTCCCGTTCTCTAAAATGTGGGTTATTTTACTAACCTACCTTACAAGGATATTGTCAGGCTTAGTTAGTTAACAACTACAAACTACAAATCCTCAAGATGAAAGGTGTTTTAGAAGTGTCAAGAATCTGTCTGCCAATTCAAAGTAGTGACAAGTCACAATGCTACCATGACACTGATAGAAAAATATTGTCGTAACGTTCATACTTTTAACAGTCCTCTGATTAATAAAATAAAATAATAATAATAATAATAATTAATATGAACCAGTGCCTCCTTTCTATGGTCAATATTTTTGCCCCCTTTAATTACACTGAGTTTTATCATACTTCTGTTGGTTTCAGTGCGACCACTTACAGAGTGGGGTACTCTCGAATATGCTTTTTATTTTTTTTTAAAGTCCTGTATTGTTAAAAGAAATTACTAAATGGCTTTTACTCTTGAACCAAAATAAGTTTATACGAATGATCATGTGTTTAGCCTATAGAACAGTAATTACACTCTTGGTCAATTTACTTAATGAGGATTGTTTTCCTTATCAGTGTTCTGAATTGTCATTGTTAAAACTAATTATTATTCTTTAAGGGACAGGGGATACAATTTCCTTTTCTAATTAATAGCATATGGAAATAAATCCAGATAAGAAAAGCACCCTTGAACATATATATGAACTGTGACAAAAGACTTATGAAGTAGGTCCGGTTACTTATGCCAAACATTGAATATAGAAATTGAATCAGTAAAAGTAAAATAAGGTAGTTATTGAAGAGTTTCACATATAATTTACATGGAATTCCAAGTAGTATTAGGAGGTGGAAAACAAAACAAATCAAAAATGGAATTTGCTCTAACGAGGCACTGTATGTTCTAAAACTATGTTCAGACCAGTCTTTACAATTATTTCTTATAAAATTTGAATCAAGTCCCAGGTCTCAGCCCTTATCTTTAAAGTGCTCCACAGTCTGGGCCCAGGATATCTAAATGATCACTTAAAGCTCCAGGATGAAGACTATGATCAACAACTTCACTCCTCTGGCACAACGAAACTCTTAACAATAAAAGTAAAGTGGGAGACTACTTCCTAAGGGGCCAGTCCAAGACTGTAGAATGAACTCTCCCAGGAACTAAAGTCCATCACAAACCTCACCTCTTTCCACTACACGTGCAAAGCACATTTCTTTGACCTTGCCTTCTCTAACAAATACACAGCAACAGGTACTTTAATTTAAAAACAAAAATAAACCCAACACTACCAAAACAGCACACTCCACTGCACATGCTTCTGCCCCTGGGGAGAAGAGGAGAAAATAAACAACACATGACAGATGTGTACTCACGTTTCTTAATTCACTACTGGAAGGTGCTCAAGATATTACAATGATGAGCATGGTATAAAAACCAATATACAGAAGAGATAGTGACCACAACCCAAGTTCTGTAAGTCCATTTTATATTCTTTGTACCTACAAAATATGCAAAAATGGACACAATAAAAGGAAATAAGGCATTTGAGGGCTAGAGGGGGAGGCAGCTTTGTCCTCTTCAACCCATTATCTGCTTATGTTTATGTTCCCTTTTCTCAGTAGATTGGGTGCTTATAGTCTAAATTTAAGATATTGCTTGAAAGAGTGGGTTTTAATGAAGGGATTTGAAAAAAGGAGAGAGTGTGCTTTGTGGAGGACAGGATGACTTTTCTGGGTGCAGGAGGTGGCATGACAGAACGGATAAAGCCAAGAGCAGGGAAAAAGCAAAGGGGTAAAGTGGATACAAAGCAAGAGATGGATTAGTGGGAAATGAGATCAGGGATGTAAATTGGGGCAAGATTAAGTAAACTTAATGATGAACTTGCATATTATTCAGAAAGGGACAGGAAGTCAATTGAAAGATTCAAAGAGGAGTGTGATGTAGTCAGGGCCGGCTCCAGGCACCAGCTTAACAAGCAGGTGCTTGGGGCGGCCAAAGGAGAGGGGCGGCACCTGCGGCAATTCAGGGGCGGCAGGTCCCTCACTCCCTCTAGGAGCGAAGGACCTGCCGCTGAACTGCCGCCGCCGATCGCGGCTTTTTTTTTTTTTTTCCAATTGCCGCCGCCAATCGCGGCTTTTTTTTTTTTTTTTGCTTGGGGCGGCAGAAATGCTGGAGCCGGCTCTGGATGTAGTCAGATAGCTGCCTCCTCCTACATTCAATGTTTTGTCTACAATGTTTTGTAGAGGCACCTGGCCATATCCTGTGGGATGTGCTTTAGCTCTCTTTTGCCAGATGATGTCCAGGAAGCATCTACCATGTCACTTTCCCTCACCACTCCAATCTTTCAGCATCATAGCTTCCACTTCAAATTACTCCTATTATCTATTACCGATAGATTCCTTTTCACATACTGTACCAAAGAATTAAATGCTCTTCATATTCTAATGTTTCTTTGATGCCTCCAGTGCACAAAAATGAGTCCTCACTGCAGCAGGAGCGACTCAGAATAACTAAATACAAGATCATATTCAATCCAAAATTAGTACCCTTAAAAAAATCAGTATTCTATACCTGCAGAAATTAAACCATCACATAAAACTTCAAGTAATGCTTGTATTTAGTTGAAATTTTAATCTTATTATAGGCAGCACAGATAGTGATGCCTATGGTTAAGCACTTACCATTATAAGACCTTGTTTCCAGTTGCTTATAATATTTGCCAAACAAGCCAGCCAATCTGCAATTTTCCATGCTGGATGTTTGCCTCAGACTGAAAGGATTGGGAAAGTTCCCGAGAACAAGATTAGGGAAACGTACATTGTTTTGCCCAGGCAAAAAACAAAACAAAAAACAGATTCTCACAAGCATTTTATTGAGATCTAGCTTCTCAATGCTTTGGAGCAGAGGCTTAAAATTTGGCAATCTGGTCACCCTGATGTCAGGGATGTATCTTGTCCAGCCTGTGAACATTCTTCCAAAATTGGTAAAGTGATAAGCCCTTGAAAAACTTCAGTTTGCACATGTTCCGTAGAGACTTGTTCGAATTTGGCAGCTAAATTCTCCAACGAGTCCATCTGCATGCTCCATCCCCTCACAGCTCCTATGTGCTGCCTGGACAATCCCCACTGTGTGACTGACCATGCTCCATCTCAGGATTCAGGGGCTGAGTGGGATTTTCCCTGCAATTGCTCCTCCTGGTTCTCAGAATCCACTGTGGTGCTGGGCGCAGGCACTAAAAGCAGGGAGATTGTGAGTCCTGTGATCTCAATGCAGGACTGGGGACAAGAGCCTGGGGGAATGAAAGAAGCTAGGAGCAGAGAGAAAGCACAGGAGTAGGAGGGAACAAGAAGAAGCTGAGGGGGTGGAGCAGAAAAGTATGTGACTGGTAGAGCACACACCCTACAGAACCTGGAATTGAACCCATTATTCCTGGGTCACAACAGTCCTCTGCTGTCATGTGGTGTTGGGGGGTAGAGGGGGAGAGGGAGAAAAAAACACCCCAAGCAGCTAACTCCAATTAACCACTCCTCTCAGAGACTGCTGGGAGTGGGAGGGGTCTATATTAGCCAGACCCAGCTCATTCCCAGAAAAAAAGGAGCAGTGGGACACCCAAGACGACTGGAGGCTGAAGGAGTGCCAAGTGACAGGACAGCTCCAGAAAGGAGCAGGAGGAGAGCCAAGCACCTTGGGGGGGAAAGGCACTGAGTTTGGGGAAAATAGGGCACAGGCTGGGGCCTGCTTCCCTAAGACACTTTGGACTTGCCTGAGCTGTAAAAGCACTATGGGGAAATGGGGCTAAAGATTTTGGGTATAGATGATGATAAATTGAATACTGATACTCCCCTTTTATAAGTACTACTGCGTTCTCTATTCCCCCCCCCCTCCCTTCTGTGGTGGTCAGGTCATTCTGGTTGCCAAGCAATACCTTGGTGATACTTGGTTTGGAGCTGTGGGATTTGGGACTTAGCCACTGCTGCTGGACTCTCTGGGGGTGGTGATAATCCACTGGTTCACAGAAACCCATTAGTATGGTGTGTGTCTCTACCGCTCTTTAGTGGCAGATCCATAGAGGAGGTAACAACCTTCTACTACCACTTGTTGCTCAGTTAGCTCATGTGCTGCAGTGTACAGGGGAGATCTTGGTGGACCAACAAAATGCCTGGAGCACTATCGATAATTGGAATATCAATTATCATATTTATGGCCAAAAGCAGCCAAAGTCAGTAAGCCTTTAGTGCAGTGTTTCTCAAACTTTTGTATTGGTGACCCCTTCCACACAGCAAACCTATGAGTGCACCCCCCTTATAAATTAAAAACACTTTTTTTTTTGGTATTTAACACTATTATAAATGCTGGAGACAAAGCAGAGTTTGGGGATGGAGGCTGATAGCTCGCGACCCCCCATGTAATAACCTCGCGAGCCCCTGAGAGGTCACGACCCCCAGTTTGAGAACCCCTGCTTTAGTGGGCCTGTACAACAGCCTTAGCAAGAAGCCAGGAAGGGAGGGAGTCAAGGGGGGAGCCAACCCTGTGTCCTTCCTGATAAGATCCCTGCTGAATTTATTGAGGTATGCGTTTTAGAAAAAACAGGAAGCTTATCTATATCTGCCCTTTGGGATGTGTTTGTCCAGGCCCTTAAGACATGCAGACTCTGCAAAAATATATCTGTCTAATTAATGATTTGAAGAAACTTCTTGCTTAAACTTTGAAATTGTTTGCTTAACAAGCTTTTTATTCACATGTTTTTGTTACACTAACCCAAATAAATAAGGAGAGAAAGGATGGGGTAGATGGACTCTTCAGGAACATTTTGTGGACACATCTTAGAGTCCCCTACGACAGCTGAAAGACTGGCCAGTCGGACAGCTGTCATTGTACCACTCGAAAACCACTCCAGACGTCGGTAATTGATTTTTGGGGTATTTTACTAACCTGTTGTGGAAATGTGTAAGTGCTTGAGATTAAAATAAAGTACAGCTTTAAGTGAAAGCACTCTTATAGTGTACTGTTTGTGCCAGCCACCTATTGGTCGGATGGCCACCTCTCCATTGATTTATTTCCTGCCACTGCCTCACCAAAAGTAATAGTTACCAAGATCTTCGGGGTTTTAGAACCACGGTAACAGCAGCACTGTGCAGTGGGTCTAAAGAACAAAACCCTGCTCATGACCAATTTGGGGGGTCAATATGGGGCCACAGGATTAATTTTTTTCTATTTTTCCCCCCCAAAATATTGTGTATCCTGTGCACTGAATAAGGCAGGGGTTCTGTGGAAAAGATAGTATGGGATCAGATAATTAAAGACAGTATCATAATGCATACGCACAAGGGGGCTGAACTAAGGCTGACATTTCCTAACAGTATTCAGGATGTAATAGTACATAGAATGGCATAATACTCACCCATTTTGTGCTTCAATTTAAAATACACACATGTTCGTTATTTTGTATTCTTGGAAATTAGGCAAAATAATATTAAAGGCAAAAGAATTATTTGCATTTTCTTCATGTTTTACTAGGATCTGTGTAATAATAATTTACGTCTGCCAGTGCAGTACAGTGCGTACAGATTGTCAAAGTATAGCTCACACCATCTGGTAGCAATGAAAGTTTGTAGTGAGAAGCCCAGAAGCTGTAAACAGCAGAATCCTAATTTACAAGTAATGAATAGCACCAGAAAAAAGTTGAGTGATAGAGAATTTCCATCACACACACACACACACACACACACACACACACACACACACACACACACACACACACACACACATCTGTTGTAACTTCAGCCAAGTATTTTTAGTTGTTAAATTATCTGCAGTATTTTGTTTTGTTTTAACAAAAGGAAATATTCACTCAACATAGCCCCTGGAATTTGTCTATATACAGGGCTTAATCATAATCTCCATTGAGTTGACATGCAACATGCAAGTTATACTAATAGCAGGCACATGGGACAGCTGTGTCCTCTTTCAATTCACATCATTGTATACGCTTGGCAGGGGCTTGCTGTGTACTAAACACATAGCGTTCTCACAGGGTATCCATCTGTCCTTTGCTTTGCTGATGAGTATTATGTGTTCAGGGATTTTTCTCACTGTGCATTATGGGACTGAGATGGAGTATCCACCAACACAAGTCCTGAAAGGGTTAAGGTGGCCAGGAAGAGCCATAGAGCAGGAATTAATTAGATGAAACTCAGCTGGAAAGGGGCCTGTATAAAGCCCAGTAGCTGAGAGCAGGTGAAGGCTGCAGGGAAGTAGTCTGCAGTCACTCCCTGGGAGAAGGGAGATATGCAGCTGGCAAACCCAGAGAGCAAGGAGAGCCAGAGAGGTAGGAAAGGCTCAGGGGAAAAGCAGCAAGGAATATGAGTGCAGACCTTGGCTGCTGAAGCGAGGGCCTGAGTTGGAACCTGGAATAGTGGGTGGGCCCGGGTTCCCCTACCAGCCACTGGGGATGTGGCACAGACCAGACAGTGGAGAACAGACTGCCTGGGACAGTTTGCCACCAAAAGGAGAGGAACACAGTGACGGGGCTGGAGGACTAATTCATGAAAAGGAAGCTGCAGCTGCTGGAGTGAGAGAAGCCACAGGTGGAGAGACTGCTAGAGGAGGGCACAGCACCTGGAAGGAACTAATCCCCAGAGCTGCCAAGTGGAGGCACCCTAGCATTGAGTGCACCCTGTGACGGGGATGCATAACAGAAGCCAGGTGGGTTCAATTATTTTTTTTTAAAAATCCCATGATTCTTCTCTCTCCCTCCCTCCCAAGCTTCCTTTCTGGGCAGGCCAGCACCATTTTCAAATTGCGGTCAGCCAGCGGGGACCCAGTGCTTCGCTTCCTATGCTGGTAACCGCGAATACGCAGAGGCTGCTTGGGCCGTGTTTTAGCTCTTGAAGCTAGGTGGCTTTGGTTTGGGCCTTCACCAGCTGCACCACCAAGTACATGATGTGGCTGCAGCAGTAAAGGAGGATGACAAAGATGATACCAAGCAACGTCTACCACAGGAGCTGTTCCTGGGGCTGCTTCACATAGTGAAGTATAGCACATAGTATAGCACAATATATTGAAAAGATAGATAGATAGATACATGTGGAGGTTCCCTCCAAAGAATTTGCCTTCTCCCTCGCAGACTGGGTTTCTGGCTGTCAATCAGGCTCAGTTCCTACACAGCAGGGATCGGGCTTGCTTCCTGGCTGGCGTTAGGGTGCTGAGTCCTGCAGAGAGCCTGGCTTTCTGGAGACAGCTCTTCACTGGCCTCCTTATGTTCCTCCTCTGACTTTGGCTGCTTGTCCTTGGGAGGTGGACAGGGAGGGCACAGGAGTGGGGGCAGCAGGTTCCACAACCTCCTCGGGTTCAGTAGTGGTGTATTTGCTCAAAATCCTGTCCAGCTCCTCCTAAAAAAAATTATACTGCTGGACCTTTTCCTGGTATCCTTGGTTTTAAAGTAAGTTCCCCCGAGCTTCTCTATCCAGCACTGGTCGGCATTCCAGTTTTGACAGCTTGTGGACATCTGCTTTGCATTGAAAGAGGATTCCAGAGTTGGTGATAAATGCAGAGTTAATGCACTATAATGAATTGCGCCAGGTGTAGGCAAGAATTTTCAAACTGGATTAAGTAAGTGAATCTGACTTAAATCCCCCTCTCCCCCATCCATGTTGACAAGCCCTGGATCTCTACCTGCTATAAAGATAGCAGGATTTACAATTATACCCATATACAAAATGTTATGTTAATGTACAGATAATGTTGCTCAAATTCCTTTTCCTATCAGCTCCATGATTAAAACCTACATTCTTCTTTTATCTTTAGGCCAAAGTAAAGGGTGTCATTGCTGCATTGCCTCAGGAGCAGCTGAGGGCACAGCAACTATGACCCCTTGCTCCCACAGGGTAGTAACTGCTAGTGGCCCTTTCCACATTGACTCAGTTGCGTCGGCCAGCACACCAATGGGTGGAGCCAAATCTCCACTCATTCCTCAACACTTGGCACTCACTCTCCTACTTGCATATCCTCTACTTTCTTCCTCCTGAATGCCCCACCATGCTTATACAGAAGATACAGGGAGACTCATCCAGGGCCATTGGAGGGAGATGCTGTATAACTCCCCATTATGCTCTGACGTGGCCACTTAGGTCAGCTGCCGATCTGTCCCTAGGAAATTACCTCAATGCAAGAATCAAGTGATTAAATTCTATTGCCTGTGTTTTACAGGAAGAAAGATTAGATTATCACAGAACCTCTTCTGGCCTTAAAAATTTATGAAAACAAATTAAGGAAACCTGAGCATCCAAACTACCCACATACTGTATGACTTTCATAATGATACATAACAGCATGCAGCTGCATTCTAGAGCTGACTAGAAAATGAAAATCTTTTCCCATGAAAAAAAATCTGACAGAAGCTCATTTGGAAAGGCTGAGATCCCAGCCACTCAGCCACCTCACTAGCTCCAGGAGCTGGAGGGGGGAGACAGGGAGGCTGAGCTCCTGAGCTCTCTATCTTTCTGGTTCCCAGAGATGGCCGGGAGGCAGAGAGTCAGGGCACTGGGCCTCAGCAGTCCTCTGGGAAAACTTTTATCAATTTCACTGGTAGATAGCGAAACTGGCAAGAGCCTTCCAGGCAAGCTGGGAGAAGTTATTTCAATCTTCTTGATGTAAAAATAAAAAAAATTGCATGGAAAACTTCAGTTTTGTGAAAAGAGTATTTTCTGTTGGGAAAACCATTCAAAAAAGATTTTTTTCTACCAGCTCTACATTCTCATTCTGTACCCCACCACTACATAACCCCTTCCCATTCAAGCTTCCACATTCCTTTAAGACCTATATTTCTCTATGCCTTTCATACCAGCACTTTTTCCACATAGTCCCCACATCAGCTTGCCCATCCACAACCCATAATGCAGCATTGTGCACCAGATTACATTAGCAGTTCATATCCTGGCAATTGATATATTAGTGCAATACAACTATATTTGCTCATGAAACATTTGTTGCAACAAAAATTGCTCCCAAAGCAGATAGAAAGATACCAAAAAAGTTATTAACAGGGAAAACAAATGACCAAAGCAAATTTAGCTGGAATTTTGATGCCTTTCTTGCATTGAATTTTTTATGGTAACTCTAAACAAACAAACAGACTTGTACAATATTTTTTTTACCTGTATGTAGATCAGAATCCTCCATATGATAAATGTTAATTTATTTCCTAATTTAAATACATTTTATTTGGTTTTAAAAACAACACAAACATTTGTTTGAAGCTCTGGGCACTCAACGGTCTTTTTATATTGTGTTCTGAATTAATTACAAAGTCAAAGCAGTATCATATTTCTCCCATTTCTTACCACATACTCAAATGTCAGCACACACTGTACAACTTAAACCTCCCACCCCTCACATTCAAGCAAAATCAAAAATTTTACCCTCACCACGTGGCCACTAAAATGGGGTTTGTGGCATGTGTAGAAGGTCATGCTCAGATTGTTTTGGACCAGGTTGTGAATTCTACAGAGAAAGGGTCCTCAGAGAATAACTTGCTGGCAGCTCCCTCTCATATAGCCAGGGGCACCAACTTGAGCACATCATCCAAACTCAACTGTGTCAGGATAGCCTGATAAGAGGCAGTTTCCCAGGTAAACAGGTCCCAGATCATTTAAGCCTCTATAGGTCAAGAATGATACCTTGAGCTCCACTCAGAAGCCACTGGACATGGGAAAACCCACCTCCTTTTTCTGTCTTTTCTATTTAGAATGTAAGATCTTTGAAGTCTATGTAGCAGGAAGTGCTTTTCCCCCCAATGGGAGCAGAATTAGGCCACTGCAGAATGCTTTGGAAAAAGCTCACCCATAAATAACACTGCAGTTCCTAAAACATGCTCAAAGCAAGATGCTCTATTTAACAGGTGAGTCATTGCATTCTTCATTAGCTTCATCCTCTGCTTGGATTTAGTGCCTAGACCCATGAAGAGCACACTGCAGTTATCCTTAGTTTTATGTAAGCAATTTCATTGTACAGCCCTCTCCACTTATAATTCCTCCTTTACCTGGCTTGTAGAGTAAACTCCATTGAATACTACAGCGCTCCTGTGAACATGACAAAATTACAAAAATCCTTTCTGCCATCCCAGCTGGTATTGTACATTGTGTGACTGATGGGTGTCTCTCTCTTACTGTGTTTCTCCTACAAGTGTAAAGGGCCTGATTCTGTTAATTTATCCAGGTGTAAATCAGGAGTGCATTCACTGAGTTCAAAGGTGTTACACTAGTGTAAGTAAGAGGATTATCTGCCTCATTGACTTCACTAGGCTTATACTTGATTTACACAGCTGGGGTAAGAAAATAAGCCAACAAGAATGTGCTGTTCCTGCTGCTGCCTTGTAAGATTTCTATTCTCAACTTGTCCACTAAACTCTTGTCAAATTAATAATTTTGCTGATCTCTAATATTTGGTCTATGTACTGTAGGCTGGAATTTACACTGATATGCGTAATGCTTTCGTGTCAGTGTTCTGTAGGATTTGATTTTCTGAAAACAAAGTAATTGGTTGTGCATCTTGCAGAACCTACTATAAATGCTGATGAGCTGCAGCTATGAAATGTGTTTGCCAGCTCTAAGCTGCATCTGCAATTTCTTTGTACTACGACAGCTCTCAAAAATACTCCAGCAAACTGAAAATTCTTCAAAGTTTTGCATGTACTTTATTTTCTCTCACTTTGCACACACCAACCCCTTTCCAGTAAGCACTTGAGCACATGCTTAATTTCAGTATGAGAAGTCCCCCTTGAAATCAATGGGACTAATCACATGCTTAAGTGCTTTGTTGCATTAGTTGATTGTTGATTTAATGAGTTATTTAAAAAAACCCACATTTTTCTATGTAAGTTTTTCGCTTGCAATTCACAAACACTAACTAACAAATCATTTTTTAAAAGTGTAACTCATTTGACACAAATCATTCCTAGCCTCTTCCTTAGGAAATCCACTATTTAATAAAAATATTGTTAACAATATTCTGAGGCCTGATTTGGCACTGATTAAAGTCAATACGAGTGTTTCCTTTGTCTCAATGGGTGCCGGATAAGGCCCAGAGTGATCATTCAGACATCGTCAAGAAGGGGAAGTTGCGAAAACATATTTGGAAACCCAGTTCTATTGTAATCCAACAACTGAATGGTAAAGAATTTCCTTGAGCTTTAACTAAGAACGAATCTTTGGATACCTCATTGTAAATACTGAAAGATGAACAACAATTTTTTAAAAAACACGATGATATTAAACCAGGGGTGGCCAACCTGAGCCTGAGAAGGAGCCAGAATTTACCAATGTAAAAGAGCCACAGTACTACATCAGCAGCCCTCCATCAGCTCCCCTCCCCGCTCCCAACACCTCCCACCCACCGGCAGCCCTGCCGATCAGCGCCTCCCTCTCCCTCCCTGCTGCTCCCGATCAGCTGTTTTGTGGTGTGCAGGAGGCTCTGGGGGGAAGCGAGGGCATGGCAGGCTCAGGGGAGGGGGCAGGAAGGGGTGGAGTGGGGGCAGAGCAGGGGGTTGAGCAGTGAGCACCCCCCGGCACATTGGAAAGTTGCTCCTGTAGCTCTAGCCCTGAAGTCGGTGCCTATACAAGGAGCCACATATAAACTTCTGAAGAGCTGCATGTGGCTCCGGAGCCACAGGTTGGCCACTCCTGTACTAAATTATTAAAAGAACAATATTCGACCCTCCACTATGGAGGGAGAGAAACCCCCCTCCTCAGTAAAACTTGCACCAGGACAGCCCTTCGTTGGATGCAGAGTCTTGGAGCCTAGCTCTGCAGAGACCTGCTGCTGGCCAGGGGATTGTGCGTCGGGCTGGTAGATACACTATTTCCCTTTACAGACTGAGGGAGCAGGCTAATGAAACCACAGGACGACTGTAGTACCAATGAAATTGAATCATTCACTACTTGGTGTTGGAGTGTTCCTCCCAAGCTTTAGTTGAGATAGTCCATGACCAACCATTTACTTTGATTCACAATGAGAACAAGATTGGACCACAACAGAATTTGTGTGTAGGCTTAACATGAGCTGCAGGAGTAGTAATTATTAATCCATTAATAGGAAAAACACAGGTGATAAGAATTAAGATTAACAGTTACTCTTAATTACTCTAGGGTATCAACCCAGGGTCATGGGTAAGTGGATGGAGAAGCAGGCTATAAATTCAAACTTCACAGTTAAATTCAGAAATACAAACACCAAAGTTTAACTCTGTAGAAAGATGTAAAAAGAAGAACCTAGCAGAAGCCTGGATTGGAGGTTTTCTACTTAAAAAGCAGACATGTTTGATGAGTACTGCCCCTGGTCACTGTGCCAGTTTATGAAACTGATTGAAAGTATTTCCTATTGACTGTCATTGGGTTTTTTAACTCTTTAAAATATTGCTGGAGCTGCTCCTTTTGCAGAGGAGAATATATGTGCCATTTTCTGATGGCATATAAGGAACCAGAAGCAGAGGCATTCAAGAATAGTCACGAGTAGATGCCCTCAGGACACATCTATCATATGGGAAAGAACATGTATTGTAAAGACTATTCCACCATTGGAATATTACTTACCCATGATATGTCTCCAGGCATCACTGTTCATTGTGCCATAGAGCTGCTGCTAGGTCCTTGGATGTTATTAGACAGTGGCTTAGGTGTTTTCTTCTGCAGAGGGAAATGAACAGGAGGCTGTCACAGTTCTAGTGACATTTAAAAAAGTTACAAAAAGTCTTTACACTTTTAATACACAGAGAAACTGGGACAGCATGTTTGGGGAATGCACTCTCTTGTCTCTTAAGTTTTTTTTTTCCCTACTGTCAGTGGGAAAGAGTCTAATGCACTGTGAAAATGCAGAGCTATCAGAATTACCATTATTTACTGAGCCCACAAATGTGCATGCAATTTACGGATTGACAATACACGAAGGAAAAGTCCCTGCCCCAGAAGAGCTTAATCTAACTCAGCCAAATAGAATACATGGAACATTGACTCAAACCCAAGAAGGTGCAGCTACATCGTGGTGAGGAGATTAATGTAGAAAGGCTTGCAAAGCAAAGGATTTTAAAGAGGGGATCGGCATGAGGAGAGGAAGAGTGGGTTAGTGCATTGAAAGTGAAAGGCTGTTCCAAGCAGTGGGATAGTTTAACACCCCACTTCTGCATACACTTCCATTAATTAGACCCAGCAGGATACTTTTTCCTTTTGCAATTATGCTGTAACTTCAATGTGTTAGAAAATCAAAGTCAGACTCATCCACCAAAATTAAACGTTGGATCATGCAGAGGTAAAATATCTGTTGTTCCTGAGTGGATTTAAGACAGGTTTTTAAATAAAAAACACACAAGTAAGAGGTGGAGCAGTATGAGTATGTCCTTATCCCAACAGCCCTAATGCAGAGGCCAGTACCTCGCCTGCAAGGCCAACCTAGACACAGGGTAGATGCATGATGGGGGGCAATTGCCTACAGGGCTGCAATCAGGCAATAGAACCACTGTGTAGCCCAATGACTTAAGGGGAAGGAAAGGAAGAACTGGGTAGCAGCACTTTGCTAGCCTGGGCCAAACTGTCTTGCAGAATTGAGCAGTGAACCTCCCCGCATCCATGCCTTGGGTTGTAGAACCAGGGTAGATATAGATCATGGATTTGAGGGGAGGGTAAGGAGGTTACTTTTAAGATTTTTATTATTTAAATCAGATTTTATTTACACATTGTTAGTTCTTTACTCTCTTCCCATTTATAGTGCTAAATTGCTGAAATGAACTGTTTTGTATTTGCTTCCCTGATTAGTTACCTAATTGTTGTTAGCATTTCAGATTTTAGATAGATATTATTCTATTAGAAGTTTTATACTCCACATTCATCTACGCTGAAAGAGACAAGTCCAGGGCTTATTATTATGCTTACTGTGAGCACTACAAGCTCAAACATGGCATTGACAAGCATACAGTCCATATCTACATTTGCAACCAGAACCACCTTCTACTACAGTGAACTTTCAGAAGCCAAGAAAGCTGAAATATTTCAACCAGGCTACATTCTTTCATCAGGGTTTAAGATATGAAGTCAATGGGACTTGTCTTCCTAAAGGAGGAAGGGTCTAGGTTAGCCATATAGTGAATCTATATTGAAATTCATTCTAGTTCTCAATTTCTGTCCAGTTTCACTGAAATAATATATTGTAGGTCACTCCCCCTCTCCCCACACTCACTTAGCCATGTAAACCATGTAATGGGAGAAAGACTCAGCTTTTGGCCGACACAGCAAAAAAAGTTGGTTTGTTCATCCTTTTTTAATAATGGAGATATCCTAACTCCTAGAACTGGAAGGGACCTTGGTCATTGAGTCCAGCCCCCAGCCTTCACTAGCAGGACCAAGTACTGATTTTGCCCCAGACTCCTAAGTGGCCCCCTCAAGGATTGAACTCACAACCCTGGGTTTAGCAGGCCAATGCTCAAACCACTGAGCTATCCCTCCCCCCATCAACAGAGGGAAGACAAAATCCTGTATATGGCTATCAGTGTTCCAAAAGCACTCATCGGAATAGACAGAGAATCACTATTAGAAGTCAGTCATTTTACTTATCTGGGGAGCAAGGCATGCCATGATGGTGACACCATGCTACATGGCAAGCAGTGAATATCAACAGCAGCAAACAATTTTCATAGACTTGAAAAGACTTGGAAAAATAGCATGACCAGCACCGATAATAAACTATGAATTTTTAATACCAGAATCATGTCTGTCCTCTATGGATCAGAATCATTGAAACACATAACAGCCATTGATAACTCATTGCAAACTAAATACCTGAGGAAGATTTTCACAGTCCATTGGAAAGAGTTTATTATAACAAGAAATTCTAAGTGGAGTATACCAACTTAAAGCATCACACATGGCAAAAAGATGATGATGATGGACATGCTTAGGACATGTTGTAAGGATGCCACAAACACGACTGCCACATCAAATGATAACATTTACACCAGCTAAAAAGAGGGTGACCTACAGAAATACTACATAGAATAGAAAAATAAGCTAAATCCATCATGACACTCAAATGATAACATTTACACCAGCTAAAAAGAGGGTGACCTACAGAAATACTACATAGAATAGAAAAATAAGCTAAATCCATCATGACACTCAAAAGCCTGAACAGACCAGCATAAAATAGAAAAAAATGCAGAAACTGGTGGACGCCCTGTGCACCTGAGGGTGCTGGAGGATAAAGAAAAGGAGAAAAAGATGTAAACCATTTTGTTAAAAGTAGAAGTGTTCCCGAGATTTGGAATGCAATATTCCTTTGTGAGTTATCCTTGACAGACTAGTTATTTCTTTGAAAAAGATATTAGATGATAATTCACCTGAACTTATGTTTCTTTTTTTTTTTTTGCGAACAGGGGCTGCTAACAGGGAGTTTTGCAAGGGAGTTCTCCAGGTGAAGGAGGAGCAATACAGCACCCTTTTGGGGTAAGTGACTGTCTGTAGTGTGTGTGTGTTTGTGTTTGGGGGTTACTTGCTGTGTGCTGAGCTTGTGTTTGTCAGTCTGTTTGTTTGTTTGGTTGTTTGAAGGACCATGTGCTGTGGCTGGCAGTTGGAAGCTGTGAGCTTCAAAGGAAGGTTTGAAAGCTAGAAGCCTCTGGTAAGTGGCTGAGCCTTAATCAGTGGGCGGGGCATTCACACAGGCCAGGGCTTTATAAAGCAGCGCACAAGCGACCAGGGAGCTTTTGCGAACTGGGGCTGCTAACAGGGAGTTTCGCAAGGGAGTTTGGAAGGGGAGTGGGAAGGGGGCGAGGGTCCCTTGCCGGTTCTATCTGTTTTCCCTTTATTCCCCTTAAAACCTAAACTTCTTGCTTAAACAACCCTTTCAGAGGACAGGGGGCTGCAGACGGGAGTTTGACAGAGGGAGGCTTACGATGGTTAGGAAGACCCGCAACACCTGTGCCAGCACTGCTTCTGTCTCCTCCACCTGTGCCTGTAGCCAGACAGAGCGCCTGAGCATGGATGCTTCTACCCAGATCCTGGTGTGGTTTTGCAGAGACTGTAACTTGCAATTTCCACTTACTGATATCCAGGCTGGGGGGACCATCCAATGTGAAAGGTGCCTGCTGGTGGAATCTCTCAGGCAGCAGGTGGGAGAGCTACAGGAGGAGGTGGCTAGGTTGAGGAGCATCCGAATCCACGAGCAATTCCTGGACAGTGTCCATGTGGAGACAGCTGAGGTAGCTGTCCCAGTACATAGGACTGCTGATACACCACTGGTGGAGGAGGAGATGGCTCAGGGTGGACACTGGCAGCTGGTTACTTCTGGCAGCAGGCAGTGCTCCACCCCTGCTCCAAACCCTCCCGCGGTGGTAATAGGTAACCGTTATGCTCTTCTTGATACAGGAAAGAAAGAATCACCCCCTACAGTAAAGGAGGAGAAGCCTCGTACCTCTAAGGCTGGGAGGTCTGCTACCACCACTGCGAATAGGAAACGTAGGGTAGTGGTGGTCGGAGACTCTCTGCTGAGGGGGACGGAGGCGCCCATCTGTTGCCCTGACATTTCATCTCGGGAGGTATGCTGCCTGCCGGGAGCCCGTATCCAAGACGTTACGGAGGCATTGTCGAGGATTAGCCAGCCCTCTGACTACTACCCCATGCTACTCATCCATGTGGGCACAAATGATACTGCGTGGTGTGACACTGAGCAGATCAAGAGTGACTACAGGGCTCTGGGAGTACGGGTGAAGGAGTTTGGAGCGCAGATGGTATTCTCTTCGATTCTTCCTGTCAAAGGTAGGGGCCCGGGCAGAGACAGATGCATCATGGAGGTGAATGCTTGGCTGCGAAGATGGTGTCGCCAGGAGGGCTTTGGCTTCCTAGACCATGGGATGCTATTCGAGGAAGGACTGCTAGGCAGAGATGGCGTTCACCTTTCAAGGAGGGGAAAGACCCTATTTGGACACAGACTGCCTAACCTAGTGAGGAGGGCTTTAAACTAGGTTCGACGGGGACAGGTGAGCAAAGCTCACAGGTAAGTGGGGAACATGGAGACCTGGGAGATGGGTCGGAAACGAGAGGGAGTGTGGGCTATATTGGCAGAGAGAAAGGAGGGTCAGGACAAAACTGGGAGGAAAGATCAAACCAGTATCTTAGATGCCTATATACAAATGCGAGAAGTATGGGTAATAAGCAGGAAGAACTGGAAGTGCTAATAAATAAATACAACTATGACATTGTTGGCATCACTGAAACTTGGTGGGATAATACACATGATTGGAATGTTGGTGTGGATGGGTACAGCTTGCTCAGGAAGGATAGACAGGGGGAAAGGGAGGAGGTGTTGCCTTATATATTAAAAATGTGCACACTTGGACTGAGGTAGAGATGGACATAGGAGATGGAAATGTTGAGAGTCTCTGGGTTAGGCTAAAAGGGGTAAAAAACAAGGGTGATGTCATGCTAGGAGTCTACTACAGGCCACCTAACCAGGTGGAAGAGGTGGATGAGGCTTTTTTTAAACAACTAACAAAATCATCCAAAGCCCAAGATTTGGTGGTGATGGGGGACTTCAACTATCCGGATATATGTTGGGAAAATAACACAGCGGGGCACAGACTATCCAACAAATTCTTGGACTGCATTGCAGACAACTTTTTATTTCAGAAGGTTGAAAAAGCTACTGGGGGGAAGCTGTTCTAGACTTGATTTTAACAAATAGGGAGGAACTCGTTGAGAATTTGAAAGTAGAAGGCAGCTTGGGTGAAAGTGATCATGAAATCATAGAGTTTGCAATTCTAAGGAAGGGTAGAAGGGAGAACAGCAAAATAGAGACAATGGATTTCAGGAAGGCAGATTTTGGTAAGCTCAGAGAGCTGATAGGTAAGGTCCCATGGGAATCAAGACTGAGGGGAAAAACAACTGAGGAGAGTTGGCAGTTTTTCAAAGGGACACTATTAAGGGCCCAAAAGCAAGCTATTCCGCTGGTTAGGAAAGATAGAAAATGTGGCAAAAGACCACCTTGGCTTAACCACGAGATCTTGCATGATCTAAAAAATAAAAAGGAGTCATAAAAAATGGAAACTAGAACAGATTATAAAGGATGAATATAGGCAAACAACACAGGAATGCAGGAGCAAGATTAGAAAGGCAAAGGCACAAAATGAGCTCAAACTAGCTACAGGAATAAAGGGAAACAAGAAGACTTTTTATCAATACATTAGAAGCAAGAGGAAGACCAAAGACAGGGTAGGCCCACTGCTTAGTGAAGAGGGAGAAACAGTAACAGGAAACTTGCAAATGGCAGAGATGCTTAATGACTTCTTTGTTTCGGTCTTCACCAGGAAGTCTGAAGGAATGCCTAACATAGTGAATGCTCATGGGAAGGGGGTAGGTTTAGCAGATAAAATAAAAAAAGAACAAGTTAAAAATCACTTAGAAAAGTTAGATGCCTGCAAGTCACCAGGGCCTGATGAAATGCATCCTAGAATACTCAAGGAGCTAATAGAGGAGGTATCTGAGCCTCTAGCTATTATCTTTGGAAAATCATGGGAGACGGGAGAGATTCCAGAAGACTGGAAAAGGGCAAATATAGTGCCCATCTATAAAAAGGGAAATAAAAACAACCCAGGAAACTACAGACCAGTTAGTTTAACTTCTGTGCCAGGGAAGATAATGGAGCAAGTAATTAAGGAAATCATCTGCAAACACTTGGAAGGTGGTAAGGTGATAGGGAATAGCCAGCATGGATTTGTAAAGAACAAATCATGTCAAACCAATCTGATAGCTTTCTTTGATAGGATAACGAGTCTTGTGGATAAGGGAGAAGCTGTGGATGTGGTATACCTAGACCCCATTCAGCCTGCTGACTGTCTGGGGTTCCGGCTGCCGGCCCCTTGCCAGCCCGGGTCCCGGCTGCCACTGAGCCTGCTGCCAGCCCGGGGTTCCATTCACTCAGCCAGCAGTGGGCTGAGCGGGGCTGGCAGCAGGCTGGCGGCCGGGACCCCGCTGCCCGTCTGGGGTTCCGTCCGCCGGCTCCTGCCAGCCAGGGTCCCAGCCGGAGGCTCCGCTCAGCCTCCTGCCGGCCTGGGTGAACGGAACCCCAGGCCCGCAGCGGGCTGAGTGGGGCTGGTGGCCGGGAACCTTCCAAACAGCTGCTCCCGGCCCTGACCTTGAAGGAGAACAAGCTGCTCTAAGCCGAGAACTGGGCTGGCAAAGACTGGTTAGGGCCGAGTGGAACTGCTGAACACCCCAAAAGGCACGTGGAGAGCCTTGGCGAACACATGGTCGCTGTTTGCTGGGCTCCCCATCAACAATCTTTGCTCCGAAAGAATTATTCTAGTTCAGGGCAGGTGTAACCACTAGGCAAACTAGGTGGCTGCCTATGGCACCAAGATTTGGGGGTGCCAAAAAGCGGTGCCCCCAATTTTTTTTTTACACTACAGTGGAGTCACATCTTACGTGGGGGTTAGGCTCTAAGGTAAGCGCGTAAGAGGAAAATCGCGTATAGTGAAAATTACCATAAAGTACAGTACACACAGTATACACTGTATACACTAGAACAGGAGTCCTCAACCTATGGCACGTGTGCCAAAGATGGCACATGAGCCAATTTTTTTTAATGACAGGCTGCTGGTCCCGGCCGCCGCTGAGCCCGCTGCCGGCCTGGGGTTCCATTCACTCAGCCGGCAGCGGGCTGAGCGGGGCCGGCGGCCGGGACCCTGGCTGGCAGGAGCCGGTGGACGGAATCTCAGACGGGGTCCCGGCCGCCGGGCCCGCTCAGCCCACTGCCAGCCGGGATCCCAGCCAGCAGCTCCGCTCAGCCTCCTGCCGGTCTGAGTGAATGGTCTGGGGTTCCGTCCACCCAGGGTTCCGTCCACCGGCCTGGGGTTCCGTTCACCCAGGCCGGAAGGAGGCTGAGTGGAGCTGGTGGCTGGGACCCCAGCTGGCAGGAGCCGGCGGACGGAACCCCAGATCGGCAGCGGGCTGAGCAGCTCAGCCCACTGCCGGTCTGGGGTCCTGGCTGCCGGCCCCATTCAGCCTGCTGACTGTCTGGGGTTCCGGCTGCCGGCCCCTTGCCAGCTGGGGTCTCGGCCGCCGGCCCCGCTCAGCCTCCTGCCGGCCTGGTGAAAGGAACCCCAGGCCGGCAGCAGGCTGAGCGGGGCCGGCGGCTGGGATCCTGGGTGCCAGGAACTGGTGGACGGAACCCCAGACAGTCAGCGGGCTGAACAGGGCCGGCGGCCGGGACCCCAGACCAGCAGGAGGCTGAGCAGAGCCGCTGGCTGGGACCCCGGCTGGCAGCGGGCTAAATGGGCTGAGCGGGGCCGGCGTCTGGGACCCCAGCTGGGGTTCTGTCCGCTGGCTCCTGCCAGCTAGGGTCCCGGCGGCTAGCCCACTCAGCCCACTGCCAGCCCTGCTCAACCCACTGAGTGAATGGAACCCCAGGCCAGCAGCGGGCTCAGCGGCGGCCGGGACCCGCAGCCTGTCATTAAAAAAAAATTGGCTCGTGTGCCACCTTTGGCACACGTGCCATAGGTTGAGGACTCCTGTTCTGGTGTATACAGTGTATACTGTGTGTACTGTACTTATGGTAATTTTCACTGTACGCGATTTTCCTCTTATGCGCTGACCTTAGAACCTAACCCCCGCGTAAGATGTGACTCCACTGTAGTGTAAAATTTTTTTGGGGGGCACCGCTTTTTGGCGCCCCCAAATCTTGGTGCCCTAGGCGGCCGCCTAGTTCGCCTAGTGGTTACACCGGCCCTGGTCACTTCTCAGTGAACACTGGAGAGTTAAGAGACAATGCCAGGACAGGGAAAGACCTGGGAACACAAGAAATCAAAAGAACTGTGGGAGGTTTAAAAAGGAACATTCTCTCAAGGGGGGGGGGTAGTTATCTGGGGGATCCAGACTGAGACAGTGGGGTATTTGAAGAAGTTGGGCCTGCCTTGATCACCATCAGGAGATGGCAAGCCTTTAAGATGTGTGTAGGCTGTTTTAAAATCTCCCCCGACCCCGCAACACCACATACACCATGTTTTGTTCCTACTGCTAAAATAAGCAATGCTTTGGTTTTAAGAAGGCTGTCTGATCGCCCAAAGGGAAGAACTGCAGGTGTTTGAACTTGGCTGGACCAGCAGAGTAAGAACAAATGATACACAGAGTACTGTGACCCAGGGCCAAATCTAAGAGTGAGAAAATTGCAGAATTCCAGCCTGGGATAGGTAAGAGCATGAGCCCTAAGATCTGAGGGAGTGCAGTCAGGGTACATCTATACTGGAATAAAAGACTTGTGGCATGGCTGTGGCTGGCCTGGGTTAGCTCATTTGGGCTCCTGGGGCTCGGATAGCGGGGCTACAAATTGCTGTGTAGATGTTTGGGCTCAGGCTGGAGTCCAGGCTCTGGGACCCTCCCTCCTCATGGAGTCCCAGCCCCGTATCCCAAGCCCCACAAGCTTGAGTCATCTGACACGGGCCAGTCGCAGGTATTTAATTGAAGTGTAGACATACTCTCAGAGACCAGAAAAGGGACTGCTGCAGAGGTGCAGCTAGGCCTGTCACCATGACAGTGATAGCAATTGCGGCAGGAGAAATACTGAAACCTGAACTCGCATCTTGGTAGGTAAATAGAGAAAACACCTTTTCAAATTACATTGTTTTTACATGTGTTTGTTAATTTTAAGTCTACACATGTATTCTAATAGGGTGAAATGTATCCCTATGTAGATGGCCAGTTCAAAGACTGTGCATTAATTAGTGATTGGAGATATACCTATCTCATAGAGCTGGAAGGGACCCCGAAAGGTCATTGAGTCCAGCCCCCTGCCTTCACTAGCAGGACCAATTTTGCCCCAGATTCCTAAGTGGCCCCCTCAAGGATTGAACTCACAACCCTGGGTTTTAGCAGGCCAATGCTCAAACCACTGAGCTATCCCTCCCCCATTAACTCCCCATTAGCTGTATTTTGTGGCCTTAGATAGTACACAAGCCTGGCCCTCTGCACAGGGATGAATTTCACCTTTACAGATATGGTTTAATAAACTAAGCATATATAGGAAAAAAGCTTAACCAACCACAGTGTGACTGTTATAGTAGGTAATCTCTCTTCAGTGCAAATAAAATAATAGACACATGGGATAAAACTAAAGTTTCCCTTCCTTGTTTCCATGGAAACCAGTCTAAATGAGTGTCTGGTTACAGAACTTCTTTTTCAAGACATAATATTTCATATCTAAGATATGGAATTACAATTACAAATTCTTAAGTGTATATAGTTCTGAAGTGAAAAGAAAAATATTTCAGAGTCACAATCTGAGGCTTGAGTTAAATAAATGCACACTCACACTGCATGGTTTAGAACAGGGAAAGTATGACTGTTTAACAATTGTTACACTGAAAAGAGTGTGGTTATTTATTCATAGTTGCATTGAATTAAAATGTATTTATTCAGCATACTGGCTGTTGGATACATATACATCCAAAACAACAAATTGAAATTAATTGGTGAAAATAAAGCAGATAATATTTAGTGTTACAGAAAACAAGGCATGCAAAGTATTGTAGAGAGAAACAAAAATTCTCTTTAAATCACTTCATTCCTTGGTTGAAAATGCCTTTTGTTTGTAGGGTACAGCCATTGGTATGGTATACTGTATGCAAGGCCCAGGTACACCATGGCAAACTGGATCTAAACTCTGTAGAAAGGTCCCTGGATTCTGCAGCACTCTGGTGGAAAATCTGTGACAACTACAGATACACATTTTTTTTCATGTAATTAAATATCACAATGTAAAATAACTTCAGTACAGTAGCCCTGTTATTTATATTGATATTCATTCAATTCATTTCATGCTGTCCCCACCATTTTAGCTTTTAATAAAGCTGCAGATTTGCATACTGACAATGGCTAACTGTATCATAAAAGCTGTTGGGAGGTGCCTGTCAATTTTGGCAGCTGGGGAAATGGTAGCAGGGGATATCTGGGGAGAAAAAGGAAACTGTTTGGTATTAGCATATTAGCTTGATGTTTCTGCTAAAATCATCAGCTGAATAGTCAATAATGTTGCCTTTAAAACTATTTTATTCAGTTTTGCTTAACACTCTGATGAATGCAGGCAGTTTACACTTCTGCTGGCTGGCTGCAAAAATATAGCAATACATCAGTTTAAACTTCATTTGTATTTTTTAAAGTTTTCTTTGCAGCCCTAGAAAGACCTAGAAAATCAACAGGCGTTTTGCCATTTATTTCACTGGCGCCAGGACATCATTTTTCTTTTCTTTTTTTAAATGGAAGCATTCGTTTCTGCATCAAGGAGTGAATCAGAGTGCAGTCAGAGAATTGCAGAATACACTGGGCCCAGACAGCATGTTGGTCAAATCAAACGCTTTTAAATTTGAGTATTTCAGACCACCTGAATTTGATTCTGCATCAATAGAAATATATGCAGTAGACAACTATATACACACAGGAAACACCAATCTTGTGCAGATTTCAGAGAAATCAAAACTATTTTCAAAACGAGGGCTTCATAGAAACTAAAGCTAAGTCAAATAGTTTTAGCTGGATACACTTTGCAAATTTGGGGATGGTTTGGGCTTTGCAAAATCACTGATGATCTGGTTCTAGTTTTTGCAAATGTATTTAGTAGTCATATGCTTCCAACGACTATCACAAGTGAACTAACAATTCTAATAATTTCTGAAGTGTCAGATGGTGACATTTGGTATCTGAGCTTAGAACTTTGACCTCACACACAATGGTCTGTCTAACTCTCCTACTGCCACGATGCTCTGTGACAAAGTCCCAGTATACATACAGTCTTGGGCTGGAGCTTCAGGAGTACTGGCCTGAATACAGGTCTAATATATTCATTGTGTGACTGAAAAAGCCACAGCTGGTCTCAAGGTTTGCAAATTCACAAAAACTAGTGGGCTTGAATTCAGTCAAGTTGAGCCATATTTTCTGAATGAAATATTTACAGTTGTCTTTCCAGGCCCATCCCCCAGGAATTCAACCTATTGTAGTAAAAACAAAGGTCAGTTTTTATGTGAGTTGATGAAATGGGGCCAAATACAAATTTGAAATGGAACATGGAGATTTGGAATTCAAGGGGGAAAATAATCAGTTTACAAGGAAGTATAGTTTTGTTCAAGGAGTGAAATGGTAAATTCATGGCTTCAAAGCATGAAGTGAATCAGAAAATTCACTTGGTTTTATTTACATTAGTCACATTACATTAATTATTTCCATGTTATAGCTTTAATCCTAAAAACCTGCTCTCTTTATAGCAGGTAAGGATATCTGGATGCAAGTTTAGAGCCAAAGCTGGAAGAGGCCTCAACCAGCAACATTTGCACTCAGTTATTTGTGGGCACAAATTATCATTTTGACATCTGTCTATGTGATCTGCAGGCACAATCAAATAGTTAGCTGTTTCAAATACTGGCATTTTTGTCCACTCTGTTATAAGAACAAGACTACTCCCACAACAAGTTGTCTAGCTTCATACCACACCCCATTAAAGAGTTAAGATTTGACTTTTATTTTGAAAATGCCTGGCACATAGCCACAGAAAAGCTGACCATCCTCCTAAAGGACACACGTTCTGCAAACTTAAATATTTAGTTACCATCTATAAATATGCCGATCATTCTGTATATGCTTGTTTAGGTAATAAGTCCTCAGTTAAATATTATTGTATTCTTAAGTCTTCATCATATCTGTATGGTAAAGTCTATGGCTATCACTCCCATATTTTTGTAATCACAGACTATTTTCACTGTTATACACTTTATTAAAAAAATTTGGGGAAAGAATAGGAGACTAGACTGGGATTGGATGTTCTGGTTCTTTGTATTACTAATTTGTTTTAACTCTACTTTAAGTCCAGTAAATTTCAAAATTGAGTCTTGCCTTTGATTCCACTTACTGTACACAATAAGTATTTCTATCTTCATATAACAATGAAAAAAGAAATCTCCAGGTCAAAAGGAGGAAGAAATTTAGCTGTTTATGCCAGAGAAAATTCATTAAGTGGAATTTAGCTGCTGGCAATTCAACTGTCACCAACTGAGGTCTTCAAGGTTTCCTACTAAATCTAAATAGAGATTATTCTGACAGGGAAAATTGTTTCTACCCTATTTAACTGAAGCGGTGTAGCTGTTTAGCTAAGAAATGAATAGATATGGAAATTAGGGATGAAACAATTGATAGAAAAAAGAATGTCCCTAACATTTTGTCCATTTCCAGAATCAAAATACAACCAAAACTTTAAGGTTCAGATGTACTCTTTCGCTTGAAATATTTTTAAATACCTTTGCACCTCAGCTTCCAGATGGGTCTCTAATCAAAAGTGCTGAAATGCTATGGGAAAGGAGGTGTTCATCATATTTCTGGGTGGGAGGCGTGAGGTGATCTTGTGGTCAAGGGATTGCAGTGGGACTAAGAAGAGCTGGGCTCAGTTCCTAGGTCTGTCACAAACATCCTGTTTAGCACTGGACAAGTCACAATCTCTCTGTCCTTCAGTTTCCCAAAGGTAAATGGCGATAACACCTTCCTACCTCATATGGATATTGTGCAGATAAATACATGGGAGTAATTCTGATATTGCAGTGTTAGGGGCCTGTAAAGGGGCTTGGCCGAGGTTCGTCCCTCAGCGGGGCTGTGGGGTATCCCACCACCTCGCTCTAGTTCGCTGTCAGTCCTGGCCCTGCGGTAGTGTGGGACAGCAAACACTCTGTTAGGGGCTCAGGCCCTTTAGGCCGGGGCTATACAGACACCCAGGCCCTAGGTCAGGGTGGGGCAGCAGCCAAACAGTCAGGGACGCAGGCCCTTAAGCAGGGGCTGAGTCAATAGTTCTGTAGCAGCCCAGGCCCTAGGTCAGGGCAGGGCAGTAACCACACAGTCAGGAACTCAGGCCCTTAAGCAGGGGCTGAGTCAATATGCAAGAGGTCCTAGCCTCTCCAGGCCAGGGAAAGGGGGAGTCTGCCACCCAAGGAGTGGGTGGCAGGGGGGATGCAGGCCCTCCCACTCCACTGCGTCCCAGCCCGGGGCCCTAGCAGCGGCGGAAACTCGCTGCTGTCAGTGGGGATCCTGGCCGCAACACACTGACATAGGCTCCGGCAGTGCTGCAGCCAGACTGGGGTCGGCTGCTCCCGGGCTACTTCCACACTCCCCCTCGTAGGGTACCTGGGTCGTGCTAGTGTCCTCGGCGATCTCGAACAGCATCGGTTCTTCCGGGTAGGTAGCGAAGGGTAGGCTCGGCTGCTCCTCGGGGTAGTCGGCAAGGGGCAGGCTCGGCTCCTCCTCGGGGTAGCTGGAAAGGGGCAGGCTCGGCTCCTCCTCGGGGTAGCTGGAAAGGGGCAGGCTCGGCCAGTCCTCGGGGTAACAAGCGAGGGGTAGGCTCGGCTGGCCCGGTGCGACCTCAGGCCGGCCACGGCCTGCTGCCATCTCCCAAGAGGGAGCTCGGTCACAGACGTCTGGTCTCTCCGGTGGCTGGTTCTCAACTGAGCTCTGCAGGCAGGCTTTTATACTTCCGGGTCTGCGCCGTGACCTCTGAGGGGCGGGCGCAGGACCCAGTGGCTCTGCCCATGTTGGTGTTAGGGGAGGTTCGTCCCTCAGCGGGGCTGTGGGGTATCCCACCGCCTCGGAACAGGGCCATATGAACAGATATACCCTACAGAGTAAAGGGTTATACAAAAGCTTTTGCCCATGAGCTCTCCAGTCCACTTTTGCAGGGTCTAGAATTTGGTGAAGTTTGAATAATGCATCAGAAATGTTGGTTGATTTTGTAAACCAGACTCAAATTTTTGAGGTTCACCCTCAGGACTTGAAATTCTATAACAGACATCTCGGTTAATCTTTTGCATTTTTTATACCTAATTTTTGACACAGTATCATTAATCTGTAAATGTAGGTATGCCTTGGATGAAATCCTGGCCTCACAAAGTCAATCGGAGCTTTGGCATTGATTCCCGTAGGGCCAGGATTTCAGCCCTTGTGTACTGCATATTTCTGACTTCATAAAAGCCACAGTTTAAACAGAGTATTTGCTGGATACATATTGAGTTCTGTATAAATCCTTTGTATATCTATAATATCCCACATATAAAACTTAATAGATGCTCTTAAAACTCCAGAGGCGAAATTTCCCAAGTTCAGTTATTTCTACAGAGATATGGTGGGTCTGTTCTGAAACTGACACACTGAAGGAATTAAGAAAAAGTGACATAGGAAGAAAGCTGGAAAAAGAGATGAGGGAATAGGCTGGGAAGGAAAAGGGATGAGAGTTGCATATTAAAATATTAAAGGTTTCTCAATTATTCCTTTTGGTTGACCCTACAAATACTGACAATGTTTTGGGCAACTGGATGGGTGAAATAATTGGTAATGGGACAATGGACTCATCAACCTGAGATCTAGTACAGCCCTGAGCAGCAGTCTAACAGCTGTGCAGTGGTCTAAATGGAATATATTGGTGGCTTAATTACAACCCACCATCACACTTGGCACTAACAGGCATACTGGTATTCTCAACAGAGATGCCAAGAAGTGTATGGGCATGGAGCCTAAATTTTTCTCAGAGCCCTAGAGCTGGCTATTCCAGTCAAGTTTAAGTTAAGATAAATAGTGGAGAAGTATAGGGAATTCATTCTGGCATTGATTGTGTCTGTACTTGCTCTGTGGATAAATAAAGAACTTCGGCTATTAATTTGACACCATAAAGGAATAATAATAAAATAAATCACGAGAACAATGGCACAGTGGCTGGTTTGACATATGAATGTCTTGGAGAGTGTACATTCAGCTTCCAGAGATTACTTATTTACACCACAAGTATTTAAGAAAACAGTGCAAACTTTAGGTAGTCACATTACATGTCTGCTGTATTTTTCTTATATTTTACCACAGAATACGGTCTGTCATAAACCTTGGAATCTTCCTCAAAATCATGCACAATTTCACAGTCGTCCAAATTAGCAGTTATTTACTGTTAATTCCGAAGAGACAATCTTAATTATTTAACCCTAATTAAAGCCTTTATTTGAGTCCTTTTGGACAGCATGGGTTTTTTTATAATCTGATATTCACATGCTTGACTATGGTTCGCTTCTTGTGATTGGGCCAGTAGAAAGCAACTCTTCACAACCTGCAATACAGATATAGTTCAAGGAGGGATCTCCAGATCTGCATTGTTCAAACATGGGGAGCATGAAGAGGCTGCAAAGTAGCAGTGTTCCCATGTACTTAAGTACATATCTAAGTATTCTGAAGTACTCTGTGTGCTTGTATTAAATGCCTTAAATATTTTGTACTTAGCAGGTGTATTTAAGTACATTTTAAAGGTACTCAAAGTTTAAGTAAGTTTTTTATCTGCAAGTACTTTTTCAAAATAGTTTTATTAAACAATCACATCCCTCCCAACTGTCCTGGATTCTTGCTGGCCCCCAGAGCCCACTCTCCCACCCTGGGTGTTTTAGGCCCTGAGTTCTGACTGCCATGGGTTTTTTTCTGTTGGCCTGCTGTTGGATCAACCAAGAAGGTCCTGTCCCCTTCATTTCTGAATGGTCACTGCAACCGGTAAGGGGAAACTCACTCCCCGGCCCAGCCCTGTGGAGGGATAAGTCAATGGGGGAGGGGAGTTTGAGGAGTGCAGAGCAAGCAGATACATATCTCTCAGTGTCCTGCATTGAGAGAATGAACCCAGTAGTGCATCCCCTGCAGGACGGGATAGGAAACACCTACCAGCCACTGGGCATGTGCCAATGCTGAAGGGGCTGTTGGAAAACAGGAGCCTAAACAATTGCTTAGTCTATGTCTGCCTACCGTCACCACTGCAGTCCTTATATCATTGATTGTACTTCCTGTTTCATTTCCAGTTGAACTGTAAATAGTTTATTGGCCGTCTTTAATCCTGCAATATCTCTTCAGTCAGTAATGGAGTCTGAAAATAAAATGTTGCCAATTGTAGTGAGAACTTACTTCTCAAATGTTGTTGAAAAGGATGGGAATTTTATTGAAAAAAGTTTGTAGCTCGTGCAAACCAAAAAGGAAGACAATTCACAGCCAACATAAAGTGCCATCAAATTTCACCAAACATGTGAAGGTAAATAATTATGTATTATTAATTAAAGATGGTTCATTCAGTTATTTGATAGCTATATTTCCCCCTCAATTGGACATATTTATTATTTCTTCAAAAGCTGTTTTGATATGCTTGCTGAAATTGGGGTCTACTAGGCCGGAAAAGGCTAAAAATGTCATATTTACTCTAATTCAGTTTGTAAAACACTGACAAAACTAGTATTAAGGTATGTTTAGGGTGATCAGGTGTCCGGTTTTCGACCAGAACACCCAGTTGAATAGGGACTCTGGTGGCTCCAGTCAGCACCGCCAACCGGGCCGTTAAAAGTCCGGTCGGTGGTGCTGCGATGCAAAGGCAGACTAGTCCCTACCTGTCGTGGATGGCACCGCGCTGCACCCCGAAAGTGGTCAGCAGGTCCGTCTCCTAGGCAGGGGGGCCACTGGGCTCCACGTGCTGCCCCCACCCTGAGCATTGGTTCCGCACTCCCATTGGCTGGGAATTGACCAATGAGAATGGCGCATGGAGCCTCCTGGCCCCCCCACCTAGGAGTCGGACCTGCTTCTGGTTGTTTCCAGGCGCGCGCAGCGTGGTGCCAGAACAGGCAGACAGCCTGCCTTAGCTCCCCCGCTGCGCCGCTAACCGGGAGCCGCCGGAGGTAAGCCCGTGCCCTACAACCGAGCCCCAAACCCCTCATCCCCAGGCCCACCCCAAAGCCTGCTTCCGCACCCCAGAGCCCTCACTCCCTCCTGCACCCCAACCCCCTGCCTCAACCTGCAGCCCCCTCAACCTGCACCCCAAACCCCTCATCCCCAGCCCCACCCCAGAGCCTGTGCCCCCAGCTGGAGCCCTCACTCCCTCCCACACTCCAACTCCCTGCCCCATCCCAGAGCCCCCTCCAGCATCCTGAACCCCTCATTTCTGACCCCACCCTGGAGCCCGCATCCCCAGTTAGAGCCCTCACCCCCACCTCCTGCCCCATCCCAGTGAAAGTGAGTCAGGGTGGGGAGATCGAGCCACTGAAGGAGGGGGAATGTAGTGAGCGGGGGCGGGGCTTTGGGGAAGGGACAGGGCCTTGGGAAGGGGCAGGGCTAGGATGTTCGGGTTTGTGCGACTAGAACGTTGGCAACCCTAGGTATGTCTGATACATGACTTTAGCATTTGGTTTTTCTTTTGGATTTTATCAGAACAAGAATTAAAAATTAATATATACACGTAGTTCTGACTAAAATAGTTTTTCTTTGTTTTTTAGAGAAGCAGTGGAGAAAAATATTTGAAGATTATGCATCAAAGGAAGGATTTGGGATGCAAGTTGGTGATGACTTGTTCACAGCGTCTGGGATTACCCGAAGTATAAGGCCCCCTGCTTGGATACTTTTCTGCAGCAATGACTCTGATGAACCAGTGACCATATTAAAAATAGATAAACTAATGCTCAGTTTTTACTGTTAGTGACATGCTGCCCCTGTGGATTATTGAAGGGAGTGGCTTTCACACTTTACCCAATGGAATTATTCCCAATGCCACTGTTATGTGTACAGAAATGTAAAAAAATCCATTTGTGGGACAGCACAACTTGGTTCTTGAAAGAGTTAAAAACAAATTGGCATCTGTGCTATATGTCTGCACAAGTCAAGCAAGAAGCTACATGGGTGTTACCTATCAGTGGATTGACTCAGCTAACCTAATGAAAGAGTCAGCAGTCTTTAGGCTTCCGATGCTTTGTTGGAACACATTCGTACAACAAGATTGCTTCTCTGTCCAGCCACAGTTTGATTGGACTCGACAAAAATAACACATGTGGTTATAGACAATGGTAGCAATTTTGTCAAAGCCTTCCAGCTGTTCTCAGGAACTGAAGTGCTGGAGGATGATGCTAGTAAGCAAGTGGAGGGTGATGCTGGTAAGCAAATGGACATGCCAGATTCAGATAGATGCAGCCATGTGAGTATTGCTGAAGTTTTGTCAAGTGATACTGCTTGACTGACTGTGTATATTTTACTTGCCGCCACATATGACCTGTTTTCACACACACTGAATTTGGGCGCACCTACTGCTCTGCCTTAAGCAACACTGTACACCAAAGGTAAAAGAGTGCTGAGATAGTCAATGACACACTTGGGAAAACAATCCCTGAACCTGCCTCTATGAGATGGAATTCAGAGTTCGATTTCTTTTGCTGCATTTACAATACGCGTGATAGGATCAATATTGTGTTGGAGCATCTTCAGGATGCTGGAATTTCTAGGTGAGTGGTTGTAACTGATGTTCCCAATTGCCACTGCACTTGACATACTTCATGAGGAGGAGAAAATAGTGTTTCTGTGGTGCAATTCTACCTACTGTGCTTGTGCTAAAATTCAGACTTGACTCATTTTCTCCAAAATACAATTCTTGCTTAGTAGATAATTTGAAGGAGGGACTTAGAAAATGTTTGGGGCATATTTTGACATTTGAGGCTGCTCTGAGTAACAAAAATGCAAAGTCATTTGTTGTTGCTTCTGTGTCAAACCCTTTTAAGTTGCACTGGCTGTAGAATCAGGATCAGAGAAAAATTGGAGATGAACTTTTTTTTTTTTTTTTTTTTTAAAGATCTGGTTTGTTGTGATGCCCTGCCAAAACCTATAGATCAATCTACAATATCCAAAGCTGCTACTAATTTCTATGGCTTTTTATGTTAGGGGGCATCTGCATCTGACTCTGGGATGCAATTCCTCAATGAGCCAGCACATGAACTGGATCAGCTGAAAAGCTATCCACCTGTTGCTAAGCTTTCTATCAAATTTAATATCACACTGCCAAGCTCCGTTACTGTGGAAAGTCTGTTCAGTAGTGCTGGACAAATTCTATTGCCAAGAAGGAACCATCTTTAATAACAGCATAACCTTGAACATATTCTAAAGAAAAATGCCCATTTCATGGAATGATATTCTGCCCGTACATAATCATAGAACTGGAAGGGACCTTGAGACGTCATCTAGTCCAGTTCCCTGCACTCTAACTTATCTATCATCATCATCATCACACACACACACACACACATTATATATAATGGAAAGAAAAATTATAAATCTATTACATTTATAGGCGATACGTTCATTGCTATTCCATGCTAATTTGTGTATATGACTAAAATTTCATTGTTGCTCTTTTTCTTTCTCTTCTTTCTCTTCCACCATGTGCTTATATTATTTAGTTAGTTGTCCATGTATTGATCAGACAATTGCAGGAAATATGGGAGTTGAAAGTACTTGCATTTGTAGTTATAAATACATAAGTTCTATTTCCATGGAATACTTATAGTTGTATTTAGAAGTGCTTGTGTAATGGTGTACTTATTCTTAAATCCTTTTTGTCAATACTTACTGCAACACTACAAAGTAGAGGGAAGGAAAAGGCGATGAAAGGAAAAGTAGGGGCAGACAGAGAGAGAAAGCAACAGATGCAGGCAGGTGAAAGATTATATGAAGCCCCATTTATCCACTTATTTCTGATGACACTAACACATTTTGGACAAGTGGGATTTTGGTGTGTCTAATAGCCCTAAATAGATAATATTTCTATTAGAAATCAGGATTTCTACTTTCACACATATTGGGCATAATCCTGCCACACGGAGGTTAGTAGGAGTAATGTCACTGTTTTAAATGGGACTAGGATCAGGCTCTGAATTCAATCATCAATTTCCCTTACATTACCCTTGGCCTGATCCAAAGCCCATGGAAGTCAGACAGATTCCCATTGACTTCCACAGGCTTTGAATCAGGCCCTTTGTGAATCCTTGATCACTTCCACTATTCACATTTTAGCCTCAAAATGGCTGCATTACATTTAAGAAAACATTTGATTTTGAGCTCTTTAATAGTTAGCAATATATCTTCAAAGTAGTGGAGGGAGATTTAATTGCACAACTCCCACTAAGGCTAACTGGAGTTCACATTTAGCAAAATCCTAGGTTTCACTTTAAAGGAGTCCCAAGCCTCCTGTTGTATGTTTTATTAATGATGTGATAAGTGCTACCTTTCAAAATATTGTTTACATGTTGTTCCTCAAATCATTATGACTATAAGAACTGATAAACCTTTCTGCATTAAATATAAAAGGGAATAGATATTTCAGCTTTGAGTCCTTCAGGATAGAGTGAATACATTAACTACTACTGTAACATTTAATTATTTCCACACAATTCCATTACCTTTCAGATGTGCATCAAAAGCCAAATAAGGCGGAGTATCAATAGAGACAGGCTTCCTTCCCACACAGAATATCTATTACTTATACCAGGGAGATATTTGATTGTCAAAGAAATCTTTTCAACCAAAATACTTTAACTGAAGGCAAACACTGGGGTTATTAAATGACTTTCCAAACAGACTGACTCCCTGTAGTTTTAATTTCAAAGCATGCTAGTGATGGATTCAGACAGAAATTAAGAATTCAAGAATAAAACATTTTCCCAATGTTGTATTATAAGCCAACAAGGCTTTATTTAAATAAGCTTTTTGGTGCCAGGTTTGCACCAGCATTTGAAAAGACTAAAAATAATGTGTTTCTAATTCCATTACCTTGAATGTATAAACTGAAAGTGTGTTGTTGGTCAAATCCTTCACTTCTCTTTAGGGAAGGTTCCCATTCAAGTCAATAGGAGTTTTGCGTGAATAAAAATTGCAGGATTTGGTCCAGTATTACTAAAGTGTTTTGTTACTTATAATGGTAGAATACCATTTACAAAGAGCTTCAGAATGTTAATAATGGATGAACCTCAAGCTGGTCAGAATTGTTCAGTTAATACTTAGCAGACTTGATAGTTATTTGGATTGTATCCAATTATTAGAACTCTTTTTGAACCTATAAAAACTGGACAGTTTCATTAGCAAAGAGTGAAGCTGAATGCGTAAGTGGAATATTATTAAACCCTCTGCACTGCTCTCTCCATGTGGCTGAGTTGCTTCCAGCCTAAGTACCAGCATTCCCTGTTCCCCTTGTTTCCAGTCCATAACAGTCCCTCCAGGGACCATGGGCTCTCTGACTTTAGTTCCACTGGTTATGTTACAGGCTGGAAATCATACAAGAATCAACCACACAGAAATTGCCTCCTCTGAGATTTCTGGTACCTGTGATTCGATATGCACCAGAATAAGCACAAAGTTTGCAGTTTTACTTCTCATATCCTGTCATTTCTGCTTCCATAATGTGCGTTCCTCATGCAGATATAGCATAATAAAATTAATAAGAGTTATACGTGTACTGACTTTTTGTTCTGTCTTAGAGTGCAACTGCATAGTTAATTACACTGTCTTAAATAACTGAAAGCTAAATTAATTTAAACAGTGACAGCTAGGAAAGGCACAGAAAGAAATAAAGTTAGATTTTGCGTTCAGAGCAAGCCAATAAATGGAAGGAAACAAAGCATAATCTTAGAAGAACCAAGGTTCATAATGAAAAACTTGATATTAAACCCATGAAATCCCACTCTGTCACATTTCAGGGTGAAATTCAGACCAGTGAGGAGTTGTGTCACCACCTGCCCTGCAAACTTGGGTGCCTTACAATGCTTTGCTGTTGGAGGTCCCAACCTGGGCTGCTCACAAACAGCCAAACAACATGCAAGTCACACTGTGGGTGTCAGTGTATAGCTACACTCCTGGTCCAGCAAGTCTGACCCTAGCAGTCTGTCAGCAACACACCAGCCACACTCTGGCTTGGATACTACCTGTAGGGTGACCCCAACACACTCCCATTCCCAAATTTTCCCAAAAACTTGAGTTCTGCACTGTCCAGCCCTCTCTGGGGCAGTTGAGATATTAGAAGTCTATTGCCCCTCTAAGGGATCATTATTCAACAGTTTGCTACTTTTACTGGAGTTACCCAACAGTTCAGTTTAAACTGAATACTGGATTAGTTTAGATTAAAATAAAACAAGTTTATTTAACTACAGAGATAGATTTTAAATAGTACAAGTATAAGGCATTAAAGTCAGAAATGGTTACAAGAAAAATAAAGATAAAACACTTTCTAGCTAAAACTTAAGGTAGACTTTGTTCAAGGTAAAATGCTTACCACAGGTTCCCAGCAACATTGCTGACCAAATTCTCAGGTCATGATCTTCCCCAAAGTCAAAGGACTGTTTCTTTTGTCTTTTGAGAGAAAAGAGAAGAGAGATAGATAGGGAGAGAGATAGCTTGGGTGTTTTTGCCCCTCACTTTTATAGTCCCAATCACCCTGTGAAGTGGATTCTTGTGAGGATTACCCCTCAAAACAAAGTTTAGTCAAACAGTAAAGGTGTCAACATGGAGTCTGGTGGTGAAGGTGGCTCCATGTTCTCTCTTCTCCCCGTGCATGCTGAAATGCAGATTTGCCTCATCTCCTGCCATTTCCCCCTCTTGCTGTCTCAAGGACCCTGTTTACTACTTATATGTAAGTTGAGGGAAACACACATTTCTTTGTTTAGGATAGATCGGTTTAACAACTTTTGTCTAGGCAGGGCTGGGTGGGTTTGAACATATACTAACATCATCCTACTGGGGGAATTCATAACTTTACATATAATGTTGCTACATGCATTTCACCATGCTATTATTGACCAGCAAGTTATTAGTTTTCAAATGTTTCCTCACAAGGCATATTTTGTACAAAGATTATTACAATAGTGTGTGTTTACAGGGGTGCTTTCAGTCACAAACTCCCATCAAAAATCAGATACACTTTAAAGAGGAAATATTTCCCAAGGGATGGTAAATATTATGTTGAACCCGAGGGATAAAATCCAAATCCTGGCACATGTGGTTATCTATTCATTTAGCTACAGATTTCTGGTCCTGAAACAACAAGTTAATAGTCTGTGAAAAAGAAAGAATGACTGAGATAAGACAGCTGATCCATCTGGAGTCCAAAGCTATCAAGGTTAGCAGACAGAGCCTGATATTACCATCTTCAGTTTCCTAGCAATACAGGAGTCTAAAAATAAGTTAAAAAAAGAATCAAGAAGATATACTTTTCACAAGCAGTTCTAGTAACCCTGATTACACGGGTAGAGTGTAAAATTAATATATTCAGGAGGGTCACTACTTTTGTCTACTTTTTCTAGCGTTATGGAGTGAAGGTTACTGATTATAAAAGTGAGTGACTGATAGTACCAGCTAAAGCTAAGTACTCTATGGTGTAGCTATGTACTACACAAATTCTTCCATGAAGTTTTGTCTATAAATCTCTGTGCTGATCTGCAAAACTGCTAATATTCCAGACTTGGAGCTTTTGTGAGTTGAAACCACAAATCATGGCGAAACAGGGTTAGTAAAGGAGTAAGAACTCATCTGAGACAGCTGAGTTTGAATTAGATCATAAATAAAATATTCAAACACAGTCTTCCAAAGTTAATATACTCATACACTCACAGTTTAACTTTGTCTCCACCTATATATTTTCAATTTTGGATTGAAAATGCTCTAAGGTTTAGGTTTTAAAAGAATATAAATCCATAGGCGGCATGTAAGTCTTTCGTTTGGGGAGGCCATGCGAGTGCCAGAAGTTCCCTAGAAGTGAGCGGGGCATCGACACCCAGACGGTGGTCCCACCTGTGCTCCGCCCATGCTCCACCTCTTCCCCCCAAATCCCCTCCCTTGCTCCACCTCTTTCCGCCCCCATTCCGCCTATATCCCCGAGCCTTCCCCCCACCCGCTATTTGCTCCTCTCTGCCCCCTCCCCCTCATCACTCTCTCTTAAGGCAGGGAAAGGTGAAGGGGCCATGGCCCCTTGGCCCCCTGTTCTGGCACCCCTTAGCTGAGTTGCTCTGGCATCAGCATAGCAGGAGGAGGAGTCCCACAGCTGGGCCAGCAAGTGAGAAGTAGAATCTGTAGCATCTGCCACCACAGGAGAAAGAGTCCTCTCTAGCCCTGTCAAGGCGGGGACTGGGGAACACTCAGTTGCTCATTCCCTAGCCCACACTCTCCACATATACACATACTGCCCCGCTGTGTGTGTCTACAGTTCCTGCAGCAAAGAGGTGGAAACCTCACCTTCTCACCTCCTCCCCAATGAAACAGGCAGCCAACTCAGACTCATTGTGATCAGCGGTCTGAATCATCTGAGCACATCCGGCTGCTTTAGCACAAATGTGTCATCAGTATAAAGAAAGACACTCAGGCATATTTGTCTTTGTGTTTTTATTTAAAAATAAAACCCTCCGGGGTTTGTTCTCCTGAGCATGTGTGCAGGTCAGAGTGACTGAGAAAACAGGATTCCCCGCAGCCTGATTCATGCCCTGATCTGTCCTCTCCCACCAGCCTGACTCTGAGTCTTCCTCGCTGTTCTGTTGAATGTGAATGGAAGGGACAGGTACAGAAGCCAGGCATGAACCAAAAGAGCAGAGGCATGCAAATTCCATGGGTGATTAAGTGGCAGAAAGTCAAAAGAAGGAGAAAGTGAACTAGGGATGGCAGAATAAGCAAAGTTGTGTCTCGGTCTTTCTTAATAAGTTAATTTCTTACTTACCCAGGTAGGTGATACTACATTTTAACAATCACTAAGCAGCAAGTGACAAGTCCCTATTCAGAAATAAATCTATTACTTCTTCTTACATGTTTATTCTCCTAACCCTCCCCCACCCTTTCCACACATTCTCTCTTTCTCTGAGTGTCCATTTCCCCAAGAAACACACAAATTCCGTTGAAAATGTGCATTCAAATAATTGAAAGAAGTGGAAAAGACAAAACCCCCAGCACTGGGGAACAGACCAGCAAACACCTGAGATCTCTAATGCAGTCCCCCTTTCCTCCATGGAGTTTTATCCTGTTACAGTCACTGCAGCTCATCATCTGTCTCACAGAAGTACCAGAAGACAGAAAAGGTGTGACTCTATGCAAAACGAGTTGTTTGACCAACATGATTCTACAAAATGCTGTCACCCGTGCGCTAAAATAAAAGTAAGAACAACAATTTGCTTAACAGTAATTGATCAGTGAAGAGTCAGAAGATGGTGGTGGCGCAAGAGAGGAGGAAATCACTGGAGACCATGGGTTAGGGAAAGCAACAGCAGCAGCACTGTGGTGTGTATCAAGGACTGGAAGAAGATTACCCCCCCCACACACACACACACACATGCCCCTCTGTTTCTAGTGAGGCTGTAAATCAGAATTATGGACAAAAATAAATACTGTAAACCAGATTCATTCCCTGTGTCTTTTTAAGAGTTGTAATGTACAATAATTTATAGCACCAAAGGCCCCAAAATCACTCAATGATGCATATGGTTTAACAGCACTATTAATGTGTCAGCCCACTCTAACATCCCACAGTAGGGTTAAAATATCTATTAACCTTTCCTATAGTACACCGCATTTCTCCACAAGCTTACAACAACCAGTTTACACCAATTTAAATTAATGATCTATATTGCTTGATATGTAAACATTCAGACACATATACACTGTGACATTATATTTGTATAATAATTATTATAAGTAGCATTCATTGTATTTAATAAGGCAGCAAATTATATATTACTACTAATAATAATAAAAATAAAGCCAACTGCAGTCTTACCTTAAATATCAGTGAAGTAAAATCCGGCGACTGGACTTCGAACCATTGGCACCAATGATCTGCTCAGGGTTAATGTCTCTGGGTAAGGTCATTCTCAACATGCAGTAAACACAAAGCTGACAGTCTCTCTTGACCCATTGTGGCTCGCATCCAGTATCGTACCCGTCATGGCAGAAAATGACCTCTTAGGCGTTGCTGTGCCAACTGGTAAGGGCCAATTTCGACAGTTTTTGTAAAATTTGGATAAAATGTTTTTGAAGCAGCTGCCTTCAGACTCTCCAGAGTGATCTCTGGCAAATCTATTTGAATCAACTGCATCTCTGCGTGAGCAAGTGTCGAATTGATTGAAAGGACACTTGCATTTTGACTGAGCAGTTTGTCAATGCCCTCTGGATCACATTGTAGCACTGCACCTACACTTTCAGCTATTTCCATTGACTGGAACGAAAACCTGCGATTACATTCACCTAACAGTGTGTCCAACACAGGAAAATACAGCTGTCTACCCCATTTTTATTTAGAGCTCTCATTTTTACCTGGCTGATATTCTTGTTCTCCAAGTATGCTTGTAACAACTGAACAGTCAAGGGAAGCTGTTTTTTTCTACAGGTCATTTGTGAGCATACTCTTCATCTGCGCCAGAGGTAACAGGGACATCATGCAGCACACAGAATTTTTGGACTTCCTCCCAAACATCATCCTTCTTAGCGCTGGTTCACATATTCTCTAATGCTTTGACAGTTCTCTGCAGTACACTGGAGGCCTGAAAAAGTGTCGTGTCTTGTGTTTGCACATCTTTGGTCCTATGTGAATCATACTAAGAACATGGTAAAAAAACGATCAAGCACACACAAAAATCTATTTTCTACACATCCTTCAACAAACCTGATGCCTCAATAAATCTTTGGTGGGGAGGGGCTGACAGTCCCAACAAACTGCTAAGAAGCACTCTTATGGAGATACGTTTTTCCATCTGCATGCCCATCTCATGTCACTTGAACTACACAATTCCAGTTTCACTCCAAGCGTCTTCTGGGCCTCTAAGGAAGCAGAGTGTGTGGCAGGCTGTGAAAAGAAGGCAAACAGGCCCTCTAGAGTGTAAAAAACAATCTTGTTGCTGTCCAGTTTACTTTGTAGGCCTCAACTAAAACCAAATTCAATTTATGAGCCGTGCAGTGTACATATCTAGCAGTGGGGTGATTGTGCAGCATTTTTTGCTGTGCTCCACTTACATGACCCGCCATGACAGCAGCCCCATCATAACACTGTGCTATGACCAGCAAGTTTGCAATCCCTGATGCTTGTGAGAACTGCTTAGTGTTGTGATAGATGGCATCAGCATCTCCTCACTCAGAGCAATCAACAAATCCTAGAAATCGTTCCTTTATTTCCAGATTTTCTGTGTATCTCATGGACTGTCATTTCTTCTTGCTTAAAACTGCATGCTGCATCAACAAGAATAGTAAAAAACCCATTCTCCCAAACTTTCTAAATATTACTTTTCACCATATCAGCAGCAATTTGCAAAAGCTCATTCTGAGTCGCATGGCTTGTAAGATTGAAAGAACCCCTCATTTTTTGTGTGTGAATGCTTTATCTTATTTCAAGAAGAAATTGCATAATTCTAGAAAGTTTCCACAGTTTGCTTATTCTTCTCTCTCATCATGCCCCCACAATGCAATTCCTTGTTTAGCCAGGTAAAACACTAAATTGGTGATTTTTGCAGCATACTCTGTGATTTCATGTAACGCTATCTTGTGAGAATTTGACTGCTGTGCCACTCACAGAGCCTACTTCTTTCAACTTTGAAAAAATGTCACTTTTCAGAACACTGCTTGTGTATGGCAGATTGTACATGTTTCTGAAGCTTTTGTTCTATACTTTTCCAGTCCCTTACTCCGTTTTCAGTGAATGCTGGGTCTTTTGAACCACTGGGAAACTGTCTGCAAGGAAAACAGAAAACTGCATCTGCCTGCTTACTGTACTCTAAAAATGAAAATGTCTTGTAATATTCCCTTGTAAATGAACGATTTTGCTGACCAAAAGCAGCTTTTGGCAACTCAGGTATATGAGGTTGCAACGGTCCTCTTGCAGTTGTATCAAGGTCTGGAACAGGAGATTTAGTAAGGCTGTTGCTGTCAGAAACCACAGTACTCTTAGGTTGCTTTAACAAGCGCTCTTCCCACCAATCAGGGCCCAGTATGTCACTGCAGGCAGCCAATGAAGACTCTGAATCTCGATCACTTATTTCCTTGCCTGGAATATCATTGTAATCTTTAAATTTATTTCCAATGTACGTATAATTTCTACAAACAAATTTCTACAAACTGGGTTTTCTAGAGCTTGTGTCAATTTCCTCCCCCCTCCCCCCCCGAATATCCATGTTCTGGACTCACAGAGACAATACTTCCTTGTCAGGGGTGCCAGAACAGGGGTTGAGGGACAGGGAACCATGGCTCCATCACTTTTTTCCTGCCTTAAGTGTGAGCAATGCGGGGAAGAGGTTGAGAGGAGTCAGTAGCAGGGGCGTCAAGGGAAGAGACCAAGCGGGAGCAGGAAGAGGTGGAGCAAGGGCAGAGCCTCAGGAGAAGAGGCCGAGTGGGCGTGGTGCCTCAGGGCGGAGCAGGGGCAGAGTACAGGCAGGGCATGGGCAAGGCGTCAGAGCCCCCCCCCCCACTTCTAGGGAGCTTCCAATGCTCCAAAGGCCGTGGGCTGGCACACCTCCAAAGGGAGGTGACCCATGCCGCATCCGACATTTGACCCCTGCATGGCTAGGTCACTTTCCCCACCTGTGCTGTGAGGGAAAATGACCTGGATGCAGGAAGCCCTGACTTTGCTCCTGGCTCCCCACTTCAGCTCAGAGGAGCAGCTTTTGAGGGAGGAGTGAGTAGCAATGCCAGATGCTCCGTGCATCCTGGTCAGTTTTCCCATGGGGGTGCAGGAGGGCATGCAGGGGTTATGGGTGAAGGGGGCACAGTGCAGGGGTTTGGGGTGCAGGAGGGAGGTGCAGGGGACACAGTGCAGTGGCTAGGGGCGCTGGAAAGGGGAAGGGTTAGGGACACAGAAGAGGGGCAGGGGTAAAGGGTCGGGGTTGGTGGTGCAGGAGGAAGGCGCAGGGGTTGGGGGTGCAGGAGGGAGGTGCAGGGTAACGGGGGGGTGGGGAGCCCATGGGGGCCAGGGGCAATGGGGGGGCACCATGCCCACAGGGGCCAAGGATGTCAAATTGCAAGTTTGCCCAGTGTACCATTTTCCCTAAGGCCAGCCCTGCCTATGGGATAGTAGGGCATTCAGTACAGAACCCACCATAGTTGCTGTGTATCCATCAAATCATCTGCAGAGTCAGAAACAGAATTCTGACACTATATGACTTCATGGAACTCAGAAGTATTCTGAAGAAGAATGTCCATGCAATCTGCTCTGAGATGTTTCCTGTACCACGAGTAAAGGAAGACAGAAGGCAGAAGATTCTTGAAATAAACTGCTGGCAAGATAAGTGATGTAGTGTTTGGTTTTTGTTTTGTGGAATACTGGTCCACATTCTATGGGGAAAGGGGGGCGTATCGTTTGGATGGCCTCTACCCCAATCTCCTTGGGGACAGGCTAGCTAAAGTGGCCAGAAGGAGGTTAAACTAATAGCAAAAGGTGAAGGGGTACAAAGAGGGAAGATATGCACACTCAGCACAAAATTGACAGGTTGAGAACAAAATTAATCAAGGAACCAAAGTACAGAAAGAGAAAAGATCTTGAACTGTTTATAGACCTATGGTAGGAACCTGGGAAACAAACAAGAGGAGTTTGAATTTATATTCATAAATAAGCAATTCCATCTAATTGATATTACTGAAACCTGGCGGGATGATTTGCACAACTGTTAAAATCAATGGTTATAATCTATTTAGGAAGGATTGAGTGGGCAGAGGGGGAGTGGCACTCTATGTCAAAAAAGACATTACCTGTTTATGAGTCATTGATAACTCAGAAGAAAATTATATTGAAAGCTTATGGATCAATGTCCTATCAGATAAAGCACAAGAGGACTTATTAGCTGGTGTCTTCTAGTGATTGTCTGTACCCCTACGTTCACCCCTTTTACAAGTCTATGTTAAATTTCGGACAAATCTTACTGTTCATTTGAACACTTACGATTTGCTGATCATTATTGTCCTGGTAAAATACATGTGGCCACATTGTATGTAAAGATATATAAGGTATAATATTTCCAAGGCATGTTCCACCTTGTTCTGGAGGGCAGTCACAAAGGTGCTGGGCAGTACAAGATGCACATTTCTGGGGGAAAAGCTGGGACTGGGAGTTTGCTAGTGCTGCCCTGCAGTGTAATTCATGAGTGGCTGTCTAGAGCACTCAAACAGTATAACAGAGTGATTTACGTGCTGGAGGCTTTGTGTGAGCAGACCAGGAGTGGTTGCTCTCACAGCGAAGCAGTGTAAAAGGCACCTTAGGTTGGAGAATTGAGGGGGGACAGCTGTCCGTCCATCCATCCAGATTGTATCCTGGGTAATGTCACACTGCTAGAGACCACCAAATCACAATAGGGAACAGGATGACCACCTCCTTATGCACCTGTCTATAACGTGTAGCGGAAAAAACCTACATGAGCATGGGGGACTTCAATCTGAGTGACATATGACGCAGATTTGCAGTGTTGTTGTGGCCAATGATTCTCTCAGGATATTAGAGAGACAAGATGGGTGAGGTAATATCTTTTACTGGACCAAGTTGTTCTTGTAAAAGATATTACCTCACCCACCTTGTCTCTCAGATATGCTGGAGGTCTCATGCTCCCAGTACTAAAACATACTTGGCATTTCTAAATATTACAGATGACAATTTCCTAATTCAAAAAGTGTTGCAGCCAATTTATTAGACCTTGTCTAAGAGATAAAGAGAAACTGATCACAGAACAAAAAATTAATGGTAGCTTAGGTACAAGTGATTGTGACTTGATTACATTTGTAACATACAAGTTGAATAAAGTCCAGACCAGTAACTTGCTGTTTTAATAGGGCCAGTTTCACAAAGCTGAAAACAATGATGAGCTAAATTAGCTGGGATGAAGAATTTAATCAGAAAAATGTGAATGATAATTGGGAATCATGTAAGGACAACTTACTAGATGCCCAAAAAGTCACAATCCAACAATCAAGGAAGAAGGCCATACTGGTTAAAATACTGACCTGGTTTAGAGGGGAAGTAAAGGCGGTTATAAAAATTTAAAAAATTATATATAAGAAATGGAAGAAAGAGGAAATTGATAGTAATAAATACAAATGAGAAGTTAGGAATTGTAGAAAATCGATAAAGGAAGCAAAGAACACAAGGAGAAATCTATGGCCCACAGAGTTAAGAACAATAAGAGATTTTAAAATATATTAGGAACAAAAAGAATCCTGACAACCGTATTGGTCCATTACTAGATGGAAGTGGTAGACTTATCAATAATAATGGAGAAAAGACAGAAGTGTTCAATAAATACTTCTGTTCAACAGTTGGGGAAAAAACAGATGATGAAGTCCTGATAATGATAACACTCTTTCCATTCCACTGGTAACTCTGGAGGATATTAAACAGAAGCTACTAAAGTTAGACATTTTTAAATCAGCAGGTCCAGATAATTTGCATCTAAGAGTTTTATAGGGGCTGGTTGGCCCATTAATTTTAATTTTCAATAAGTCTTGGAGGAAAGGGGAAGTTCCAGAAGGCTGGAAGAAAGCTAACTGCTTGCCAATTTTTAAAAAGGGTAAACAGATCAACCAGGATGATCATTGGCCTGTCAGCCTGACATTGATCCTGGTCAAGAGAATGGAGTGGCCGATATAGGACTTGATTAATAAAGCATTAAAGGAAGGTAATATAATTAATGTCAATCAATGTGGGTTTGTGAAAAATAGATCCTGCCAAATTAACGACATCTTTTTTTGATGAGATTACAAATTTGGTTGATAAAGATAATAGTGTTGACCTAATATACTGAGGCTTCTCTACGGTACCAAGGGTCATGGTCAATTCTCCATCTCTGACAATTTTTAAATCAAGATTGGATTTTTTCCCAAAGCTCTGCTTTAGGAATAATTTGTTGTAATTAAGACTTAGGGCTTGTCAACATAGCCCAGCAGTTCAGACTATAGGGGTGTAAATTGCAACATGTGCTAGCATGCTGCGCTGTAACTCCCCTTTTTGTTCACACCTGCAATGTCCACGAAGGGGAATTACAGCGCAGCATGCCAGCACCTGCTACAATTTACACCCCTATAGTCTGAACTGCTGGGCTATGTTGACAAGCCCTAAGTCTTAATTACAACAAAAACAGCTGTTTCACTTGATATGCTCCAGCCACACTGATGTCCTCATTTGCCTGGGACCTGCAGTACAGATCTATTTTTTATGCCCCATTTTCTGTTACAATATGTCCTGGCAGCTTGAAGGTTTTCATTAAGACACTTTTTTGCCATGGTTTGTTTCCTGTCACAGTGTTCAAACGGTGCAGGAAATTGTGAAAACGTATTTCCTGAAATCTTATACTGTGATGTATCTGCATCATGTCCAGATACATTATAGTATAAACTTACTGATTTTTTGTTAGCATTCATATAGTGCTTATCAAAATAGTATCTACTCTATTTCCTGCAGGACTCCTTGTATATTTGCATGCTGTGGCCACTGTAAACTGGCCTAAGTAGATGGTTAAAATGAGTTTATGGCTGCTTTGCATCACTGAAGCAGCACAAAGCAGCCAGATTGAAACTGTCATTGTCAATTGCCCTATACATAGTATAGGAAGGCTGGTAGCACTGCTTATTATTAAGGCTGCCCAACACTTCCCATTAAAGACTCTTTTTCAGTGAACAGGGGGGCATGGATCAGCGTTCTTCTTGTACTTCCAAGCTTGGGAAGCTAATGATCCAACCAGCAACCCAAATTCGGTGATGAATCCGGGTCATGTGCCACCTGAGGCACATTGTGCATACGCTAAGAAGAAGTTGCTTAACTTTTACCATTTGGGCTGAAATTTTCTATGAACATTTTCTGCCTCAGGCTGACTGTTTCTGGAAAGTTTCAGCCAAAAAATTTGAGTTATTTCCAAGGAGGCTTCATTTCAAACGTCTTGAAAAGTTTCCCATGCACTGGAGCAAAGACTTGAAATTTGACAGGCGGACAGCTGTGATGAATAGCAGTTTTCCCCTTGGCAACTGGGCTCCATGTTCTTTGCAAATAACTCTCATCTCAGACCTGACAAACTCACTACATCAAATAGATTGCTTAAAGGGCATTTGTCTATAAAGGGTAACATGTAAGGTCTCTGCTGAAAACTTGCAGTTTACTGATGAATATAATTATAGCATGATGTGTACACAGGTAATATTGAAGGAATAATGTAACTATTCTTAAGTTTGTGCCCGTATGGTCTTAAAGTTCAAAGGAGTCACCAGGGAATAATATTACTCAGTGACAACCTATTCATGCAGGAGGGAGTTGCCATCTTTCCCTGGCTAGCTGGTGATGTAATGCAAGGTTCAATTGTCTTCCACTGCCCAACCACAGAACAGTCTGGAAAACTCTGAAAGACAATTGCAAACAATCAAAACCACTTGGAGGTAAAAAGGGACCATTATACCAGATAAGGGATCGCTCTGTCTGTGAAGTGGAGAGAGTCACTCTGGATCCATTCACAGGAGAAATCTTGTTGAGCAGAGCTATTTCATGAAAAATTGGATCCTGGTTCCTGTGAAGCCACGGACTGAACTTTCAGGATATGGGAAATCTACGTTATTAGATGGGAAAGGTAACTATTAATAAATGTAGGCCCTACAGTTGTGTTTTATGATTTTGTTTTTTATTGTAACCGTTTGTTTCCAGCACACTCTCTTGTTTCTAGTGGAATCTCTATTTTTTCTTAAATAAACCTTCTTTTGTTTCATTACTGGTGTTGTGCTTTATACAGGAGAGGTGGGTCAAGATAAAACTGGTAAAATGGGGTATACTGCTGCTTTGGGGGCAGAGGATCTGGGATTTCTGTGAGTAGCCAGTGTCAGGGGCTGGGGTCAGGGTGCACCTCTTCATAGAATCATAGAATATCAGGGTTGGAAGGGACCTCAGGAGGTCATCTAGTCCAACCCCCTGCTCAAAAAGCAGGACCAATCCCCAACTAAATCATCCCAGCCAGGGCTTTGTCAAGCCTGACCTTAAAAACCTCTAAGGAAGGAGATATATGTTATATATGTTAACCTGCAAGACAAAGACAGGGCTGGCATAGCTCAGAGGTCTCCAGTGTAACACAGACACCCCTGGGAGGCTGTCTAAAGGCATGTCTACACTACAAACTTAAGTTGACCTACAGCCACCACACTGCCTTTCTTCTGTTGGTGGTGCGCGTCCTAACCAGGAGCGCTTCCACCGACTTAAAAGGGACAGTCTGGGGGGCCGAGAGCCAGGGTTCTCAGCTCCACACGTAGCTCCCTGCCGGGAGCCCAGCTGCCCCACTGGATTCTCAGCTCCCTCCTCCCCACCAGGAGCACGACAGCCAATTGGACTCCAGTGGAGCCATGAAATTAATAAGAATGACAGACGGTACCTGTAAGTAACAGTGTCCACAGGGACACTGCGTCACCCTAACTACACCTATATAAGCCTTACACCTCTTGTGGAGGTGGAGTTATTATGTCGGTGCAGTGGGGCAATTACATCGGCTGGAGCAAGGCTGTAGTGTGTACACTGACATAATTAGGTCGACATAAGCTGCTTTATGTCGACCTAATGCTGTAGTGTAGATCAGGCCTAAATTACAGTACTGTATCCTCAGGCTGCTCTATGGGCCTCAGTGCTGCCTGGAATCTAAAGTGCTGCATGCTGTGGCCCAACCCCTGATGGGCTCCTCCCTCCCTGTGCACCAGAGCTTTCCAGGGGTCCTTGGAGGACAGATTTACCTGCCTTATACAGAGCCCGCACCACAGGAATCTCTCACACCCAAATCATTTTTAGGGTACCTTTACACTGTTCCAGCCTTCTTCCTCAGAGTAAATGGGCTGGAGCAAGAATGAGGAACTCACCATGAGTTATAACAAATATCTCTGTACAAGGAGTGTCCCTGGGGAGTTGAGCACAACATGCATCAATATAGCATCCTTCCCAGTAAACCTAGAGATAGAGCTGGTTGGAATTTCTCCCCTCCTCCATGAAAAATTGATGACAATGAAAATTCTCTTTTGTCCAATTTTCTGCAAAAAAAATGCAGATTTATTTTTAGAAACCCTCTATTTTTTATTTTTTCCTATGAAAACCTGAATAATCTTGTCAAACAATTTTTGTGAAAAATGTAATTTGCAGAAACTCCATTTTTTTATTAAAAACTTAACATGCTTTAATTTGTGCACAGTGACCTTGTATCGTTAGTTGATTTGCCTTAACTTTCCTGTGCATGCCCATATAGACCTGCCTTGAGAAGTAAATTCCAGAACCAAACAACATAGCTATAGAACATTCCATCATCCTTTGTCAATATTACACCAAGAATAAAGAAAATATTTTTCAGACAAAGAACAGTACATCATACTGTAAGGCAAACAGAAATTATACATTATAGTAACATTCTTATGCATACAGCACATATTTTAAACAATTTTATAATTTCATTCAAACTTTTAAAACTAGTGAATTGAGCTCAGGGCTAGGAGTCAAGAACTCCTCAGCATTAATCTTGGGTCTGCCACCAAAGACCAGATCCTTATTTAGGCACTTAAAAAGTTCCCTGATTTTCAAAAGAGCTAAGCACTTTGCAGCTCCCATTAAATTTTTGAAAATCTTTGTCTTAGACCTTGATGTCTTTGCCTGTTTTCCCTATGTATTAATATCACAGAGATGTCATGAAGATTAATTTATGAATATTTGCATAGTACTTTGAAAATATAAAGTGTTAAGTAAGCATTTCCATTGAGAGAGAGAGAGCTTGTTCCAGCTTTTAGAGCCACAATGTACAAAAACAGCTTTCAGAAATAACTTTAAGTATTGGAATTAAAAAAAAAACTGATTCCCTCAAAGAATAAAGTAATGAGGATTTCTAAAGAAATTTCAAGTCAGGTATTTTAGTAAAATATTCATAGATTCCAAAGCCAGAAGGAACTATTGTGATCATCTAGTTCAATACCTGTATTACACAGGTCACAGAACTTCCCCAAAAGAATTCCTAGAGCAAATCCTTTAGGAAAACACCTGATCTTGATTTAAAAATTGTAAGTGATGAAGCATCTACCAGAATCCTTGGTAAATTGTTCCAATAGTTAATTACTCTCATTGTTAAAAATTTACACCTTATATCCAGTGTGAATTTGTCTAGCTTTAACTTCCAGCCATTGAAACATGTTATACCTTTCTCTGCTAGATTGAGAAGCCCATTGCTAAATATTTGTTCCCCATAGTTGTAGAATCTAATCAAGTCACCCCTTACTCTTCTGTTTGTTAAACTAAATAGATTGAGCTCCTCAGGTCTATCACTATAAGGCATGTTTTCCTATCCTCAAATGAACTCTCACAGAAAACTGATAAAAGACTAAAACACCATCACACCATTGGGTAAACACTTTTCACAAAGTGGTCACTCCATATCTGATCTTTCAATATTCATCCTCAAGGGAAACCTGCACAACACCTTCAAAAGTCGAGCCTGGGAACGTAAATTCATAATGCTGCTAGCCACTAAGGATCACTGATTTAACAGGGACACTGGTATCATGGCTCATTACAACAATCTGTAACATACACCTGCCTGCTAACCCTTAATGGCCGACTTCAAATCCCTTGTGCATAGCTATCTAACTCTTACTGTTCACTCCATCTCAAACGACCTCCTACAACGTGTTAACTCTTATGCTTAACTGTCTGTCCAAACTTCTGTTTGCCTCAGATGCGCTGATTTCTTTCCCCAGACCTGAAGAAAACTTTGTGTAGTTTGAATGTTTGTACCTTCCACCAACAGTGCTTGGTTCCATAAAAGGTATTACTTTACCTAACTTGTCTTTCTAAACCTTTAATTATTCTCGTGGGCCTTCTCTGAACTCTCTCCAATTTATCAACACCCTTTTTGAATTGTGGGCTCCAGAACAGGATATAGTATTCCAGAAGCGGTCATACCAGAACCTGAGCTCAAGGCCCTATCGGATTACCTGGATGAGAATTTGGCCAAGGGCTTCATTTGTCCCTCCAAATCCCTTGGGATGGGGGGGGGGCATCCTGTTTGTTAAACAGAAAGATGGGGCACTGTACCTCTGTGTCAATTATCATGCCCTGAATAGTATTACCACCAGTGCCAAATAAAATAACCTCTCTACTCCTGCTCAACATTCCCCTGTTTATGCATTCCAGGATTGCATTAGGTCTTTTCGCCACAGCCTCACACTGGGAGCTCATGTTCAGCTGATTATCCACCATGACTCCCAATTTTTTTTCAGACTCACTGCTTTCCAGAATAAAGTCCCCCCATCCTGCAAATATAGCTTACGTTCTTTGTTCCTTTGTTTAATATAGCCATATTAAAATGCATATTGTTTGCTTATGCTCAGTTTACCAAGATATCCAGATCACTCTGAATCAGTGACCTCCTCTTCATTATTTACCACTCCCCCAATCTTTGTGTCATCTGCAAACTTTATCAGTGACGATTTGATGTTTTTTTCCAAGTAATGGATAAAATTTTTTAAATATGAATGAGTTGTTGCAAATTCTGCATCCCAAGCCAGTGTACATAGTGTACAATTCATGATAGACCAAATAAATTGCAAATGAAAAAAATTGCATACTTTGTTATAGTGAGAGAGCCTGCAGCTACAGTCCATTGCCATATTCAATCTGAGACAACAAAAGTGGATATTTATGATTTTGTCCAAACATCTATTTTCTATTAATCTATCTTGATCCCCGTCACTGCAGTATGTGGGAGTATCAGTCAAAGATAGAAATGGTTGTTTGTTTGTTTTTTGCCACCATAACTAGTTGGACACCCAATAGCACTAAGGAGTCCAAAAGAACCTCAAGGTTGTTGATCAACTAACAAAGTGGGTGAGGCAATATCTTTTATTGGACCAACTTTTATTGGTGAAAGAGACAAGCTTTTGAGCTACACAGATCTCTTCCTCAGAGGGGAGGTGACCTCAGTAGTCTGGAAGACTATATGGGAGTTCAAGTTCTTTGAAGTAAACATAAATTTGTTAATGATTCCACCTATAAATTATTGTCAGTGTCTCTTTCAAGGTATAAAGGACAATCTGACTAAGATATGCCAAAGGTATTATCATTATAATGCCCAGGTGTTATATATACATACAATATTTACATAATTACTTTTGTTATGTTTATAGGAAGATGATTTTTAAAAGCTAGTTTATCACGTTATCAAAATCTGATTTCCGTTTCTCAAATGTACTTTGTACATGCATATACAATTATCCACATAAAAGTGAACTCTTGTACTACCATGTGTATTAATATGATAGTAAATAAATCCAATGATAAAATACTCCCATGGGTACAATTTACTCTTTCAGTAATAAGCAATAGAGATGCCCTCCACTTTATCCATACCATATAACATACACAGATATAAATGAAACCAGTCATCCACACTTTTATTTAACAAGTTTAAATTAAGTTTCATTGGAGAACCAAATAGGAACAATGCCAAATTCATTTGGTAGGTCACTGAATATAACTCTTGAGACAACTTTGATCTCTAGTAGACTAAATGTCTTCAGCTTTTATTACAGCAACAGCAATGATCTGAAAACAATGTGTCATTTGTTAGGTTTAAAGCTTAGGTGCCTAAAGAGTACATCGTGAAACAGTTTTGCTATTGACTTTAAGATTAGAAATGGTTAGATGGCTCTATTATTAGCATGTTAAGTCTACTCTCTTTCCGTTTGATATACTCCAGTATACTTGGGTGAAGAGCAACCAACACCTCCTATTATAGGAGCAGCCACTTTGGGGCTATTTTATAGTCTCTTAAGTAGAATTCAGTCAGACTGATTGAGACCAAGATTAACCAAAGACACAGACCTGAATTTGAACACCTTCAGATTTCAGAGAGAAGAGAAGAGAAGAGAGACAAATTAGAATGCCCAAGTTTAACCCCACCACTTTGGTTTTGGTTATTGTCACATCCAAATGGGGAAGAGGCTTATTTTCTCATTATAACTTGATTGGCATCTCAAGTACATTTTAAAGAATTTAGGTAATATTTTTGGAAATCTCATGAGAACAGACCTAATAAGTTCTCTGTCATTTGAACCAATCCCCCCCCCCCCCCCAAAAAAAATCACATTAGGTTTTGGCACTCAGATCCAAACTTATACATTATCCCTTATTCACCCTCAAACCCAAACTCTAAGATCTAACTTCAATGTAATCCAGATCCAGACCAAACCCTGTTTGCCTTGATTTGTTTGTACTTGGAACCCATGGAACTTAAACAATCTGTTTCCGTTGGAAAGGGATGACTACATATGGTCAGGAATTCATAATTTTTCTAAAACTGCTGACTTTCATCATAAAAGTATGCCAAGAAGCATTAGCAAGATCAGAGAGGAAAAATCAATATAAAAATATTTTAATGAGCTGATATTGATAGCTGCAGGACAGTTAGCTGTTTTGCACTTCCTTACATAGTCCAGCTAATACATTACATATACCATCAATTGACCAAATGGCAACAAAACTGTCATATCAAGGTATTAAAGGAAGCAATATTTTAATTTGCCTATTAATTTTGATTCAGAGACACCGGGCAAATAATCCATCTATATAAATTTATGATCATTTGCTACTACTTTTAATTCTTTAATATTATTTCCCAACCAATCACTGAAAATTCTACCTAAAAAGTAATTGAAGAACAATATTTACATACATGAATACCACATAAAATACCACAGGCACCTTACTCGTGTCACTTGATGAATAGTAAGAGCAGCTTCTAGAGACAAGGCATATAACATTCTATTTTTCAACAGCCATAGCAAAATATAGCAGAATATGGTGCCTGATCCTAAATGCCTCCATTTGACCTGAAATACTGTACTTCCACTCCACGGTCTAATGTACTGGTTCAAGTGTATGTACTGTATACCATTTCCCTCTAATAAATGAATTCACTCTTACTCATGTGTTTAATTATGTTGTTCTCTAGTGGCTGGCCCAAAAGAACCTATAATCATGATTGCTAAGTAGACTTGATTGAAACTCTAAGCAAAACTTAAGGATCCAACCCTGTGTGTATGAAATGCAGAAAAGCTTTATTAAGCTCCCAGAATCAGAATTAGAGGAACTGAAAACCTCACAACAAAGTTTAGAACCAACCACTGAGTTTTACCTGATTTTAGGGTAAAATCCAGCCATGACCAGATAACTATGGTATTGTGACCAACACACCGTACCCCACATAAACAACAACAGAGTGCTGCCTACCATTGGTCCATTACTCACCCACTGGCAACGAGAACTACATCCTGGCTCTCACTTCCACTGAAGAAAGTGTTAAACCACCTGACCTCCTAAAGACCCTTTCTAGAATTAGAGGAGGTAATCACATTACCGGGCATAGCTCCCTGAAGACTCTGTAGGTGAGAAGTGCCTATTGGCATCCCAATGAAGACCCCATGGAAGTTAGATAAATATACAGACTGTCCCCAGGCAGGGTGATGGTTGGAATAGGAAATAGACCTGAGCATCCATAAGGGCCTCAGAAAGAAATTTGCCTTGAAGCAGGCAACTACATAACTGCCTACTGCAGGATTTCTTGCACCTTCTTATGAGGTAGTAGGAATTGGTCACTGCTGGAGACAGGATAGTGGATGACATAGACCACTGGTCTCAGCCAGTGTGGCAATTCTTACCTTAGTGGTGATGTGTACATGGTGGGAGGTCCTGAGTTATGGGGGAGGAAGGAGTGTTATGGAGTATGTAATTATGTAAACAAGGAGATGTTATTCTGTTCTCTATATTCCACACATTTAAATGCAGAGGTGTCTACCTGCCTGGTACAGAGGCAGCTGTGAGGCAGCTGACATTTTGTTTCTTGGTTCAGGTGGAGACTATTACAGAATTAGTCACTGTGATTTTTCTCTCTCATAGAGACTTCACATTTTAAAAGTATTACAACTAAAAATACCTTGTATTCCTTAATGTGAAATAAGTCACCAGACTGAAAAATACATTTGCTCTTTACACATGGAAAATGTAACAAGGAGCAGCTATAGAAGTAGAGGGAGTCAGAGTTTGGTAGAATTCACCATCTTTAGTCTCCAAATGAAAAATACCACCAACACCAATGGTCATTCATTTATAGAGTAAATCAACTGAAAAACAGACATGAAAAGATTCTGTTTCTCTGACCATGGATTCTTATTTCTTTCTAAGCAGTTGAGACTATGATCTGACACCAGGCTTCTGCACTAAATTTATGCTTACATTTTATTGACATTTACACTATATTCTACAAGTCCACTATTAATGATCTCTTGTGTGCCTCAAATTTATTTGTACTAAAATACATGATCATTAATGCTACCATTAAAAATTACATGAGAGAGTCTGTATGGCTCAGGGGATTAGGACAATGACATTTTTATATATAAATCACTGGCTTGATTCCAGCTCAGATATACGAACAATGTTACTATAATCTCAAACCCACAGTGGGCTCCTGGCTCCAGTACATCTAATCAGTAGAAGGCAGGGCCGGCCCACAAAATTTTGAAACCTGAGGTGGGGAGCTCAAATGACGCCCCCATGCCCTCTCGCTTGGGCCAAAACTTTGAAAGGTCTCAATTCTGCCTTCTTCCTGTTCTACTCCTCTCATGGTACTGCTCTGCTACCTACCCCAATAAAGGGGAACTAACAACTTAAAATGCCTTGTTCAAAAATTTTAAGTAACACTTAACTTTCAAATGCCTGAACAGCAAATGTAACTTTTCTTGTCTGCATAGTAAACACTGGCATTTTTATCTGTTTGAATAATCAAAGTGGTGCTTTCCGTGCCTTCTTGGTTGCAAAGATTTGAACTGCTTCCTGAAGGTCCACAGTCTGGGCCAGCTCATGCTCTATTGAGATGGTTGTAAGGCCAACCAGCCTCTCCTGTGTCATTGTGGAGCGTAGATGTGTTTTTATTAACTTCAGTTTGGAGAAGCTGCGTTCTCCACTGGCAACTGTTACAGGAAGTGTTAGAAGTATGCACAGAGCAACAAAAGCATTTGGAAAGAGGGTGGTCATCTTATTTGTGCACATATATTCCAGAACAGCCTTTGGAGTTGATCCTACTGAAATGTATCTTGAAAGGGCTTTCAGTTCATCACCTAAATCACTCGCATCAATATCGCGCATGTCATCATGTGTCAACACTATCTCTAGTGCCCTGCATTGCTGGTGTAGGTCTTCTTCAGGTATAGTGAGGAGTTTGGGAATATCATACAACATCCCAAATATACTGCTGTGTTCCTTGAGCTGCATGAAACGTTCTTTGACTGACTCTATTGCACAATCGAGCACCTGCTTAAAGAATTCAACTTTGAATTATTGTTTGGGGTCTCTTATGGGATTATCCCGTGCCTTGTAATCAAAATGTCTTCTTCTTCGGTGACTCTTGTATTCTTGAATGGGAGGGAAAATAGCTTCAGTGTGAAGTTCCTCTGCCAACTTCTGTGCACCATTCAGAACGTTTTGAAATCCCTCATCTGACCGGTAAGACTGTAGGCAGGGCTGGCTTTAGGCCGATTCAGCCGATTCGGCTGAATTGGGCCCCGCCCTAAGAGGGCCCTGCGTCGCAGCTCTCCACCCCGCCCCCAGCTCACTTCCCCCTCCTCATCTCCCCTGAACGCTCCGCCCCCTGCTCCTCCCCCTCCCCTGCTTCCCGCGAATCAGAGGTTCGCAGGAAGTCTGAAAAGAAGCAGGGGCGGGCAGGCAGCACCAGGTAAGCTGGGGTGGCGGGGGGCGCGAGAAGGGCTCCGGGGAGGCACGGCCTAGTCCGGCTCCAGTTCCGGCTGAGCGCACCGGCCCCCATGGCTCAGCTCGGCTCGGGTCCAGCCCGGCCCGGCCCCTGCGGCTCGGCTCGGGTCCGGCCTGGCCCGGGCCCCGCGGCGCGGCTCGGCTCTGGCCGCCGAGGGGCTCTGGGCTGGACCCAAGCCCGGCGAACCCGGCCGGAGTGCAGCTCGATTCCTGGGGGCGGGGCTTGCGGCAAGCCCCGCCCCCAGGAATCGGGCCCCGCTCTTGCTAAAGCCGGCCCTGACTGTAGGTATGATTTTGCTTTGTCCAGTTGTTCCACTGCTCCAGATGTATCAAGGTCAACACCTTGGAGTCTCTTGCTTACAACATTTATTTCAAACAGTATGTCATGCCACAACACTAAGCCACACAGAAATTTGAAGTTCTGTATGTTTCTGGTGATTCCATCTCCCTCTGCCACTGTTCTCCCACGAACAGTTCCTGTCATTGCATTATCCTCCATAATGGCAACTATGGCATCATCTATCTTCCCAAGTTGGTGTTTGATAGGCTTTATCACCTCCACTCGACTTTCCCATCGTGTGGCACTCAGTGGTTTCAGTGTCAGAGAGGATGTTCCCAGATGTTGCTTCAAAATTTGCCATCGATGAGTTGATGCAGAGAAAAATACATAGATGCTTTGAATTACATTAAAAAATTCAGCAGCCTCACTAGAAGCTGATGCTGCATCACTGACCACCCAGTTCAATGAATGAGAACTGCATGAGACAAAAAAAGCTCGAGGGTTTAACTCTCGGATCAATGTCTGCACTCCCCTGTTCTTTCCTCTCATGTTGCCACCATTATCGTAGCCCTGACCTCTCATGTCACTATAGCAATTCCTGTATCTTCCAGCTTTTTAAGCAGCACATTTGTCATACCAGCTCCTGTAGTATCATCAATGTCAATAAATTCTAGAAAATGCTCTCTGACAGTCACCATTGCAGGGAAATTTTCACTAGGTTCTGTTGTTGTTACAAAACGCACCATTAAAGTCATTTGTTCTGTATGGCTGATGTCAGGTATGCAGTCCAGAATAACAGAGTAATATCTTGCTGACTTCAGATCTGCCACAATCTTCTGTTTGACTTTTGTTGCCAGTAACTGTATGATCTCATTTTGAATTGTTTTTCCAAGGTAGTGGTGTGTGTACAATTCTTGGGTGGTGACTGTTCTTAGATGCTCCTGGAGTACAGCATCAAACTCAGCCATCAGCTCCACAATTTTAAGGAAGTTTCCATTGTTTGGCACATACAGCTGATCTGAAGTGCCATGCAGTGCTAGGTTTTGGGTAGCAAACATTCTCACAATGGCAACAAGCCTTTTCAGAACATTTTGCCAGTAAAGAGACTCGAATGCAATCTTCTCTTGATGCTAATCATCTATGGCAGCCTTTAACTTTAGTCTCAGCTCAAGCTCTTTCCACCTATGGAATTCTCTCTGTTGATTTGTTGCCTTCTCATGGCATGCCAGATTTCTAGCCAGATTGTTCCAGTCCTTTGTTCCTGTAGAACCCAATGTGGCTGGAACATTAGATTGGAAAAGTTTGCAACAAAAACAGTATGCAGCATTCTGGGTTTTTTAATACATAAGCCATGGCCTCTCCACTTTGTCACCATTGGGGATTTCACGCCAGTAATGTGTTGGATGGAAACTTCTATTTTCATTGTCTTTGGGGAACATGACGATTTCATTTGCTGTGGCCCATGCAGTACAAGGAAGTCCCTCAGGCTACTGCTCAAGTGGGTCCACAGTCCTGGATCATCTAGACTTAAGAAACTAAACTCAGCAGCAGCTGTTTCTTGTGCCTCCACCACACTCGTCTCTGATCTACACTTTTCTTCAGGAATGTGCATGATTACATCCATCTGAGATGGAGATATGGATGCTGCAGTAGCTGCCAGGTCACCTGCACTCTGACTAACTGGAAGATCAGGCATCTCCTCACCACTCACATCCTCGCCGGGGCCGGAAGGCTCACCATGAACATTTGTGTCTATGTATCTCAGGAGAGCTCCTTCCTGCTTAGATAGAAAAGCTTCCTTTGCTTTCTTTCTTTTTCTGAATGCTGCCCCAGATGGGCGTTTTCTTCTTTCACTCATGACTGCTGTTCTCTGCCAGCTATAGTGACTCTCAACACTCAATTGAAGGGGACAAATAAGCAGGCTGGTAGCAGGACCTGAGTGAGGGAAGATATCAGCGTCTTAAGGGCCTAACTGGCTTCTACTACTTCAGTTGACTGCCTGTTCTCCTCAAGTGGGTTCTGGGAAGCAGCAGGAAACAGAAATCTCCCTGAGAAGCTGGTGTTAATCAGTCCAGGCTCCTGAGGGTGCTAGAGAGGTACATAAGAGGCTCCTCCTCCTCCTTTCTCCCTGCAGCTCCTGCTGCTTTCTGTTATTCCCTCTCACCTTTTCTCCTGCCTGCCTGTTATGTCTCTTGTGCCCTCCTTCCTCCAGCACAGCACTCCACCATCTCTGTGCATCTAGAGCAGAGAGAATACATATGCACCAGCAACAGATACAATTTTCTACATTCTGGGTCCTACTTGTGCCCCTCCCCCCCACAGTCTGGCACCAGTCTGCCTCAGTCCGCCTCATGGTAAGGCCAGCCCTGGTAGAAGGAATGTCAACCAGGTACTCAGAGCTTTTGAGAAACTTGGTAGTAGGATGCACAGCCAAGCTTCTTCCCTTTTATAAAGAGGTCTGGTTCTTAGACTGCTGCCCACTAGCAACTGCAGATTGTTGAAAAAAAGTCATGACCATTGCCTCTTTCCCACTGCCTCATATGTTACTTTAAACAGAAGGTCCAATTTGCTTTTCTAACAATAATGGTTTTTAAACTTCATTTTTCAGAGAACACAGGCAGTGAATCAAAACTTGTTGCCAGGTTCATGTCAGTTAGTTAGATGTGAATGTACTTGACAACATTCAAGCAGCACAGCTTTTTGAAGGGCTATAATTTTACCAGAGTCAAAAAGTTACTTTCTTATCCTTTAGGCAGCATGACATATATTGTTGTGGCCAGAGGCAAGGTAAAGCTTTTTTTTTTTTTAAATGTGGATGTACATTCAAATGGGTTAACCTTTCTGGCAATAGGTACTTTACCTCTAGCATTCTATAAATAATGGGTCTACATAACTATTAGTATCACTTAGGACTCAATTTTGAACTTTCTTTGAATCCAATCCTCAAATTATTCACAAAAGTAGTTTTTTTTCTGGGTGCTGTTAAACAACTTCCATTTTGATATATTTCTGTTGTAGACCTGCGTGAGAAAATTTTCAGACCTGTGCTTTTAATAAATATGGTCAATATATAATCTGTGCCTAGATATCAGTGTATATTTATACTTTTTTGTAACAGCCCAGGCTGTGCCTGTTGATGGACTTCTGAAAACAAAGAGCTTTAAGTGGCCTGCAAAGCATGTCATTATTATGGCCTTCTTTGGCGTGCTGAGCTTTTGCCAGGTGGTTAGCAGGTGCTGCAGCTGCTGTGAATCTCTAAACAGCTATCTGTCTCCAGCACTAGGCATCTTCACTGAGGTGTTGGTCAATGCAGCTGCTTTATCATTGCCTGTCCAGGCTACGGCCATGACAGGTGAGCCAAGAAGGCAGAGAGCAGGAAAGGAGAGTTTTATTACTGAACCAGCATCCAACTACCTCACAGCATCAAACAAACAGCAAAACTCAAGGATCACAAAATAGTACCAAATGAGCTGGCCAGTAGATTTCACCAAAAGTCATGCAGACTGAAACTGAGAGGTTATGCACAGTCCAAGGGTAACAAACTGGGAAAAAATGCCAAGAGATTCTGATTGCCTCTAAACAGTTAAATCGCAGCCAAAAGGTACCACACCCAACAGCATAGCATTGCCATGCTGAGGAATTGGTTCATTATTGATTCAGAGGGCACTGAATCAATATTGAGTGACCACTGCCTGCAACACCCTAGTTTTCCCATGGTAGTTATAGGAGACAGACAGCAGAGTGGAGTGCAGGACGTCGTTGTTGAGAGCAGGCATAGTAAAATGCGATGGGCCGAGTATATAGCGCGGCTCACTGACAATAGATGGACTGCAGCTGTCACTGAGTGGTACCCACGGGAACTGAAATGACCACTCAGCCGACCTCCAAAGAGATGGGAAGATTTTATCGTGAAAAGACATGACCACACATGGAGAAGGAAGGCCAGGATACGAGAAGAATGGAAGACGTGTTGTGATCGGCGCAATCTATATGAGGGCTGAAGGACCGATCGATCGATCAAGGTGAAGTTATAGGAGATCTTCTCAGCAAGTACAAATGAATTCAGAAATAAACAATTAATTTGGAGCAGAAACAGCAGAGGGGATGGGGGAAATTAGTATAGCAAACATATTATGCCGTGACCTAACAGCCATGTAAGTTACCAAACCCTATAGCATATGATACAGCAGAGGTTGCTAAATAAGTCTACTGTGATACTAATGACATGAGAATGGCATAAGCTCTGGGACAGCTTTCAGATTTACCTGTTAGCTTCAGAACAGGCTCTTTTTATGCAAGATAAATCGAAGTTTGTGGCTGCATTTCAGTGTGGAGTGGGGAGTAGTGCCGGATACTGCTCTCTTTCAGGACACTTTTTGTGAAAGTCCATTGGTAAGCCTAATTAGTGGGGGAAATGGCTCTCTCTACCATTGGGTCTTAGGGAGAGACTGTGAAAGCCTCCTTGTGCCCATTCCCAGGATTTACTGTGATTGCACTCATTCAGAATATGCAGTACTGGTAGTTGTAGATAATGATAGGTGATGTGGTGAGTCACTTATTGTGGGGAGTAAAACCTATGGTTGGAGGTGAGACAGTGATTTGATATCTGAAGACTGTATGAAGGCCCATTTGGTTGCTAGGAGCCACCATGGAATGTTTGTTCAAATGCCAGCTGCTGGGTAAAGACTGATGGAGTTGAAGTTTGCCAGCTGGAGGTGGAATTTTCTGGAATGTGGGTGAAGGTGCCAGAAATGTACTCTCAGGACACCAGAGACTAGTCCATGAGGATCTGTTAGAGTCTGGGCTATTGGGAAGGTGGCATCAAGACCAAGTTTGGAGGTTATAGGACCCAGCACCTTCTGAGAAAGAAGTCTGACCTGGGATCTGTAATAAGACTTTCCCGTGGTTGAGAGGGTAAAGCTGAGGGTCTAGATCGGGGTGGGCAAACTACAGCCTGGGAGCTGCATCCGGCCCTCCAAATGTTTTAATCTGGTCCTCAAGCTCCTGTTTGGGAGCGGAGTCCGGGGCTTGCCCCGCTCCGGCATTTCAGCCGGGGAGCGGGAGTGGGAGCGAGGCTTGCTCCGCTTCTCACGGCTCCCAGAAGCAGTGTCAGGCATGTTCCCCCTCTGGCTCCTACACATAGGGGCAGCCAAGGGGCTCCACACACTGCCCCCGCACCAAGTGCCGCCCCACAGCTCCCATTGGCTGGGAACCACGCCAATGGGACCTGTGGGGGCGGCGCCTGCGGACAGGGCAGCGTGCAGAGCCACCTGGCCGCGCCTCCATGTAGGAGCTGGGGGGGGAACGACATGCCACTGCTTCTGGGAGCTTCTTGAGGTAAGCGCCGCCTGGAGCCTGTACCCCTGATCCCCTCCTGCACCCCAACCCCCTGACCCAGCCCTGATCCCCCTCCCGCCCTCCGAACCCCTCGGTCCCAGCCCGAAGCACCCTCCTGCACCCCCAACCCCTCATCCCCAGCCCCAGCCCTTTGACAAAGTGGGTATTCACCCACGAAAGCTTATGCTCCAATACGTCTGTTAGTCTATAAGGGGCCACAGGATTCTTTGTCGCTTTTTACAGATCCAGACTAACATGGCTACCCCTCTGACACTTCACCCCCCCACACACCCCAACCCCCTGCCCCAGCCTGGAGCCCCCTCCCACACCCTGGACTCCTCATTTCTGGCCCCACCCTAGAGCCCGAGCCCTCACCCCGTCCTGCACCCCAACCCTCAATTTCGTGAGCATTCATGGCCCGCCATACAATTTCCATAACCAGATGTGGCCCTCGGGCCAAAAATTTTGCCCACCCCTGGTCCAGATGAACAGTAGCCGAGTTCATTCATGGGTTTTCTTGTAAGTTATAAAGTAAGAGTTTGCTAAGCAATTCTGGAGTGGAGCAGTGGTGGCTGGGTTTGCAGTGCCTTTGAAAAGCAACTACCATATTTTTCAGCAAGGATCCTGCTCCAGGGGATAGGGTCACTGGAATAAGGGAGCAGAGTGAAGGGTGAGATGACACAAAATTTCCAAGTGAAAAGCCTGGTGGTGGCAGCAGTTACCTGAGCCCAGGGCATAGGAAAATCTGGGGTCGTGACAGTGGTGCTCTTTTAAAATGCTAAGTGCCAAGATGTTTTAGAGGCTGGATGAGTGAAATGCTGCAAGTGGGTTCAGAGAGCTCTTTTACTACTCTAGCAAATGACTCAGGATCTCTGTTGCTTTGGGCCACTAATTATAGTTATTCAAGTGGTTAATGGAACCCCTAAGCTAATTTCTCCCCTCAGTTACACATGTGCAATCTCATTTACCTCAACTGGGTTAAATGAGGACAGAATTCTAGCCCTTAGCCTTTAACGGACATATTTATATTATGAGTATCTCATAATGGATCTTATCTAGTGTTTGCTGACTCTATGTTTGAGCATCTCTTAAAAATAAAACAATTTTAGTCCCAAATGTGTTTGTGTTCCTGCTCGGTGCATCTGCAATTCATATATATAAATAACAAGAAACAGAGATAATACATTTATACCCTATTTGTGATTGCCACAAACACAAGTTACCTGTAGCCCAGCAATATTATATATTCCTCTAGTATGAACTGCTGTATTCTGCAATTAGAGTTAAAATATTTTGTGGCATGCCTCTTCCTGAAATAAAAATCATCTCACAAGCTGGCTTTTTGGCTCTGATATGTCATTAGACGCGAGCATGACTCAATCAAAAAGAACAGTGTGACACGTCTTTCACTTCACTAGGAAGGATGCCACAAAATGCAGCAGGCCTATCTCACTTTCTATATAAGCAATTTTCCTTCTGCTGTGCTCTGATACACACTGTTCTGAAACAGCTAACCAAAATATGTTAAACTGTTATTAGTACCTTGTATTTGTTTTTATATCAGTCCTTTAAAAAGTATTTGTCAAGGTAAGAAAACTACAAATGGATTGGTGTAATCCAATTACTGCTTTATAGACCTTTAGTTACCAACCCAGAAAGTGTCAAATATATGTGACATTCTTGTAAGTGGAGGATTTTGCACTTGAATATCTGAGGGGGCCAGGCATTTAATCACATGTAGGCAGACAACTTTTAACTGCTATTTGAAATAATGCAATTTAAGAGGCTGTTATGTCTTGTTTATTCCAGCAAGGATATGGAAAATATTCAGCCACATCCTTAGCTTGTGCAAACTGGCATATCATCACGGACTTCAGGATCTGGTCCATTGTGTTTTTTAAATATGCATGAAATGAAATACTATCTTCAGAAATGATTATAAAAAGGATTGATTTTGTACGGCTAACAAGTTTTGGTTGTACCTCACACCATTTTCAGGATCTTCAGGGCATTCCAGACATATCCAACTGAAAGCTTTTGAGGAACTACAGTACCTCAGTGGAAAATGCATACATGGAATTTGTAGCTGATCTTGCCAATGCAAAGATTATGTCAATTTCTGGTGGTTCATATGCTGAACAATGAAATCAGAATTAACCTCTAAAGTGATTCACAGACAAAAATGAGGGATTTTCAACTTTGTTTAAATGTTCATTTAAAGCAATATGCCTTGAGAGGATAACTGAATTCACTAGATATGTTTGTCTAGAAAAGATTTGCTTCATCTCTGTCTTTGGCTGTACAGCATTTTAAGAGAGATTTAATTTTGGCTGAAAAGAAATTAGCAAAACCACATAGAATACATCTCTAGAAAACTAAGCAAAATATGTAAAGAATTGGCACTGCATACTAGGATGATGCTGGAAGAAGGCCGATGTTTTGCCAGTTTCAATAAGGAAAACAGAACTTCTGCAGAAAACTATAGGCTTTGTAAGTCTAGCATCTGTGCCCGGAAAAGTTTTAGACCACTTGTTCTAAATGAACCATTTAGCTTCTCAGTTACACAAAGTAGGTGGAGCAGTAGCCAGGAAAAGTTTATGAGAAGCAGATATAACCAGAAAATTCTTTGTGAGGATGAAAGTAGAGAACCGAAAATAGGTAATTTGAAGTACTTAGATATTATTGCTTTTAATAATGTTTTACATAACAAATCTTCATCCTGAATTAAATACATTAAATATCCAATTATTATTAGGGATGGAGACACTAGTTTTTTCCAGTTTTGAACCCTTTCAAAATGTGGTTTTGAAAGCATGCAGTAAATACATGCACTACAGAGTTTAAGTTATGTTTCGTTGCTGGTGGTGTCTGCAATAGTCCCAAGCTAGGAATGCAATGGTGTTCCTAGAAACACATTTTCTCCTGACCGGGGAAAGAAAAGGTTCCTAGCTCTTCTCTTCCCAAGTGCTGGTGCAGTGTGAGAGACAAAGACGACCCACACTCGTAAGACGAAGCAAAGAGGCAAACCTATTTTGGAGAAATCCCACCACTTCAAGAATCTCTCTCCTGTGTTCTTATCCACTCCCTTCAGGACTCTTCAGGGGCTCTTTGGGCATGCCTTTCCTTCCCCTCACTAACCCAGGTAATTATCAAGACAACCTGGGTAATTATAGACCTGTCAGCTTGACATCCATCCCAGGCAAGATAATGTAGTGGTTGATCCGGGACTGGATTACTAAAGAAGTTTAGGAGGGTAATACAATTAATGCCAATCAATACAGGTTCATAAAAAATAGTTATTGTTAAACTAACAATGCCTTTTTTGATGAGATTACAAGTTTGGATGATAAAGGTAATAATGTGGATGTTACATACTTAGACTTCTGTAAGGCTTGTGACTTGGTACTTCACCACATTTTGATTAAAAAACTAGAACGATACAAAATAAACACATTCTGGTGCACGTTAAATGGATTTAAAAAACTATCTAACTGATAGGTCTCAAAATGTAACTGTAAACATGGAAATAACCACTGAGCAGGGGTGTTTCTAGTGGGATCAGTTCTTGGCCCTATGCTATTTAACATTATCATCAGTGACCTGGAAGAAAAACATAAAATCATCACTGATAAAATTTTCAGATGAGAAAGATTGGGCAGGTGATAAATAATGAAGAGTACAGGTCACTGATACACAGCAATCTGGATTGCATGGTAAAATGAGTGCAAGCAAACAATATGCACTTTAATACAGTCAAATGTAAATGCATACATCTAGAAACAAAGAATGTAGGTCATACATACAAGATGGGGGGGCCCTATCCCGGGAAAAAGTGATTCTGAAAAAGATTTGAGGGTCATGATGGATAATCAGCTAAACATGAGCTCCCGGTGTGACACTGTGGCCAAAAGATTTAATGTGATCCTGAGATGTATAAATAGGGGAATCACAAATAGGAGTAGAGAGATTATTTTATCTCTGTATTTGGTATTGGTGCAACAGCTGCTGGAATACTGGATCCAGTTTTGGAGTCCACAATTCAAGAAGGATGTTGGTAAATTTGAGAGGGTTCTGAGAAGATCCAGGAAAATGATTAAAGGATTAGAAAACATGTCTTATGGTTAATGAGTTCCCTATATCAATTTATTTATCTTAATTAAGAGAAGGTTTAAAGGTGACTTGATTACAGTCTATAACTATCTACATGGGGAACAAATATTTGATAATGAGCTCTTCATTTTAGCAAACAAGAGTATAACAAGATCCAATGGTTGGAAGTTGACAAATTCACACTGGAACTAAGGTGTACATTTTTTGCAGTGAAGTTAATTAACCATTGAAACAATTTACCAAGATTCTTGGTGGAGACCATGGATTCTCCATCACTGACCATTTTAAAATCAAGATTGGATGTTTTTTCTAACGGTTATGCTCTAGGAATTATTTTGGGGAAGTTCTATGGTCTGCATTACCCAGGAGATCAGATCAAACGATCACAATGGTCCCTTTTGGCCTTGCAAACATGAATCTATGTATCACACTGTCTGGAGTGGTTCACAACTATGAGTGCCATTCTCAGATTGTCAGAAAATAGGGCAGACACCCCAAACTGATGGTATATTGTATAATTAGACTTCACCAAGCCAGTAACAAATGTGCAGTCCTGGATCATTGTACCAGTAATACCATGGAGTCACAGACAGTTCCCTGAGGCTCTCAGCCCATCTTGCCACCCAGACAAACTGGACTTTGTGATAAAAGATTATATAAACAAAAAATCACATCACATTACGTTATTCCCAATCCCAAATCAATTGGTACTCTGGATCTTAGTTTAGATTGTAAATTCTTTTGGACTGGAACTTACTAGGTGTTTGTACTGTACCCAGTAAATATAATTCTCAAATAGAGAACTGGTTATAAACTGTGGAAGATGGTGATTCCACCATATAAAACTCCTTGTCTGGTCTCATTTGGAATACTGTCAATAGCATTTTATTTTCAGATGTAGAATCAATAGAATGAAGTAGGAATGCATATTTCCCTATAGGAAAATTTGTAGCCATTATTGTGTCATCTCTCAGGTCTGACAAATCTTCCTGCACTGGTGTCTGTGTTGAGTCTATTGGTTCTCACTCTAATTTTTCATTTGGAGTATCTAGTAGCTGACTTATGCATTTAGATCTGGCTGGAAGAGCATATCCAGGACAGAGTGTTTCAGACATTTCATTACATTGTTCATTTTGTGCTACATTAAACGTGATGGTAGCAGAAAAGAATGTTGCAGCTTTCCTACTAAGTTTCAAGTCTTTGCCTTTCAGTTGATTTTATGCCATAGTCACTGACTGATCTTTGGCATTTTAGGGTATGGAAGATGAATGGATATTGCTCCTTAATGAAACTGATGTTGAAAGGCCTGAAACAGGGAACTGGGCACTCAAAATATGAGACTTTCAAGATCAAACTCAGCAATAACCAACTCTTACACTTCAATAATGAAAGGTTCATTCAGTGGTACATTTGAGTTTTAAAAAGAATGATTTTTCTGCAATCTGAAATGAAAACCAATCCTTCCTACCTTGTTAACAAATCTAGACAATATTTACATTTTTTTTAGAAAAAGTAGTTTTCGTTATTTTGGTCTATTCAATCACCTCTTGCCTGCCAATTTGTTCAACTTTTAGACATGTTGAATCATTTACATTCACAAACTGATATTTGGTAATCACTCATTTAAATCACCCATCTGAGTATTGATCAGCACACTTTCTGCACCTCTGTGAAAAGTGGGCACTGCCACCCGTTATATAAAGCATAAGTCACCAACAGTGAACTTTTAAAAAGAAAGGTTTTATTTTTATAATGGGGATTTAGAGATAATCGTTTCATAAACTCTTCCTTTTTTCTAGTTGTTACTTTTCTTCTGTCCTCCTGTCCCCCAATATTTACCCAGAAAACTGTGAAATTAAGTCTTTGCACTGATTTTCTCCCATTTTTAATTTTTGTAATGAACACATGAAAATTCCCAGGGAATTTTAGACAAAATAAAGACCAGAATCTTATAAATCAGATAAGCTAGGTAGCTTCATATAGAACCACATTACTGGATGCTCTGCCAACCTTCCAGAAGTTTCTAGATTTTAGTAAACCATGTGTGACGCTACACCCCATATTCTTCATAGAAATATTGTTATGATACGAATATGGCATAACTAAGATATATTTTATGCAAGGTGGGTCATGTAAGGTATCATTGGAAAGGTTATGATTTGCTGAATGTGATTATCCAATTTGTATACATTTATCATTTCTGTATCTGAAGTTAGGAATGTTGACTATGTATCAATTACAATTGTGTGTGTACTTGGAGGAATGCTCACCAGACAGTAGGCAATCAGCCTGAATGAGCCAATTAAGGACAATAAAACTCTGAAGATACTAATCTCCCACCTTCCTGAGGAGCTTCCTGGGATGTTGCTTTGACCTGGTACGGAGTACCACCTTGGACACTGCTGGTATTTTTCCACTGGAAACAAAGGATTCCCACCTTATGTAAATCCTACTTAAGCCTGGGAAGTGAGTCAATCAGGGCTCTTCTCCATTGTCTCCCCACCCAAGAAGGAAGATTGCTGAAAGCACCTGAAGAAATAAAAGAACTAAGCTGCGGAAAGGCAAGGGCTGAGTTCAGGCTGGTACAGGGGTCTAGCCTGCAAAGAGAAATAACTGGAACTCTAAGCTGCAGAAACTCTACAACCTGCCTAAAACAACATTTAGGGTGAGAAATTTCTATTTGTAACCGGGCAAAGAGCTGTGCATATCTCCCTACACTTGAGGGAGGGGGCAATTTTTATGAGCTTGCGCTGTGCAGCTCTCTATATACAGTGCAAGACAATATTATTTTGGGTTTACACCCCAAAGGAAGTGAGCATGTGAGTGCAGGGCAATCCCCTAGCTGAGTCCTCCCACAGAGAGCTGCTGGGACAGGCGGGCTCAGTGGGATCCCAGCACAGGGAGGTCCAACCCATCACACCATGACCCCACCATAGTGCATGGTTGCGCACATTGTCCTCTCTTCAACATCCAGGGTCAGTCAATTCCACTTACTAGCCACACTCTGCTCTCCAGTCACCAATGATTCCACCCCTTCCCTTTCTCTCTAGGCATCTGAACAGCTTTTGTTGTTTCCTAATAAACATAACGGGTATAAGAAGAGTTTTGATTTCCTAATCCCTTGATGTTACTTTTAATGTTTTGGAATAGTTTGTTTCCATTCACAGATTTAAATTAGAGCCTACTGTTTCTAATATTTTTTTTAAAAAATTAAAATGTTACATTGTAGAGTAATGCAAAAGATCAAAAGGGGGAAAAAAGTCAGAAAACCCATATAATCACCCACCCACTTCCTGCTTCCTTCCCTCACAAACAAACAAAAACACCACTGGGTTGATCTTTGTTCTTCCGGAATAGCTAAGTTTTTCCACAACATTACTGTTTAATACCAGAACTTACAGCATAAAGGTAAACCACTAAGGAAATATGTTGGCACTGTGTGTTACAAATTGCTCTGCAACTATACAAAGCACACCTGGCAGCTGGCGATTAGGTCACTGACCGTTTCTTGAGCATCATTGCCTTTCCCTCTCTAATATAACAAAGAAGACACAGAGTTTCCTTTTGGGAGGAATGCAATCAGTTACCGCAATCTGTTAAATTCCAGCAAAAGCAGTCACTATATTAACAGTTACACTTGGTAGGGAATTTGTAGGCAAACTGACATAAATCTGTTTTATCTGTGTGTGTCTAAGTTTCTAGTTGCGTCTCAATACTCTTTGATCCAGACGTGCGAGAAAGAAGTCCAGTGATCCAAAGTTAATTTCTCTGCTGTACTAGGCCATGAACTGTCCTTTATTTAGAAATTAAGAGGAAAAATATCAAACATTTGGTGGTTAGATAGAATTTTCTGCAGTATTACAAAAGAAAAGGTAATCTGAGGTAAAAAAGAAAGTTGAAAAAATTCCTCAGACTTTACTTAGGGATAGAAAAATTAAGCAGGCTTATTTTTTCAATGATGTATTTTAATAAAAGTACCTGTAAAAGAGGACAAATCCTCAAATTCATGGATAATATGGATATTCTACTTTCCAGATCTCAACTAGCTGAGTGGGGGAAAGGGGAAAAAAAGACCTTTTGGTTTTGCTAATATGTTCAGAATATGGGTTTTGTACTATGGCTGAGTGTTACAGAAGGTGCCTGCTCTGTCACACCCCCAATGGCCATATGTAGCACTGCAAGCACTCCCTGACTGTTTCCTCCTCCTTAAGGTTTTCTGTCTCCCCTGGGGGTTTCACATGACTCAGCCCTCCGGCCGAGTCACTCTCAAAGTTTGATCCCCTTTCAGAGTAACAAGCCCAAAGGAAAGTCCCAAACAAACAAAAGATTATTCTGCTGGGCTTGGACTCTTTAGCCCACTCTCTGGGCTCTGTCCCAGCCCTTTCTGTACTTCCTGTGAGTTTCTCCACTCCAGGATAGAGCGCTGACTCCCAGGCTGCCTCCCTGAAGTCCTCCCAAACCCTGCTTCAGGGCCTTCCAATATGAGCCCATCTTGCTCCCTGTGTTTCCTCTCTCAAACTGAGTTTCCTTGGCTCTTTTAAAGAAATCACCCAGCTGATCAGGACTATTGGGAAAGTTAATCTGGCACAGGTGTGGCTGAGCCCATCTATCCTTAAAAAGGCCAGCCAATTTGTGACACTAAGTCTAGATCAAGGGGAAGGTGAGATGAGTAAATTAATAGGATCAAAATCAAGGATCTAGTCAGAGGTAAGAGTTGGGAAGGAGAAGGATGGAAGACAAAGAAGGGGGAAAAGGTTAGTATCAGGTTAAATGGCCACAAGACATGGATATTTAAAATATAACATGCTATTTTGGTATTGTTGTTTTTTAATGCTAATTGATATGCTAGTTATTCAGGATAGGCTCCCTCCTTCTCCCATTCTTAGCATTCTAAGCTATTGCTTATTTTAACAAACCATGTATTCCAAACAGGAAGTAACAAAGACAGAAACAAAAATAAGTAAAGTCAGGCTGCTTCTTCATTTAGGGTTACTGTGCTGAGCATTCACACTGTTCTTTCCTTTAGTATTCCCCTAACATGTACCCTGTGCTCCTTGTTTACATCTAACTACTACCCAATTAAGGACAAATTCCAGCCTTTGTTGCTCTGTGTTGTATTGGGTATGAGAGTATAGACTAGCAGCTGTCAAATGGAGGATCTAAGAGCCACCTTGCCAGCACAGCACAGAATGGCTCCCCATGACCTCTTGTTTAATCATCTGCCTGAGGACTGGGTTGTTCTAGTATTTTATAGATGCTTCAAAATGCACTTTGTTTTTCCTTGCAGTGATCAATAGAGGAAGCAAGACACGAGAAGTAATTCTTCCCCTCTACTCCGCACTGATTAGGCCTTAACTGGAGTATTGTGTCCAGTTCCAGGCACCACATTTTGGGAAAGGTGGATGGATTCAAGAAAGTCCAGAGAAGAGCAACAAAAATGATTAAAGAAGGTCTAGAAAACATGAACTCTGACGGAAGATTAAAAAAATTGGGTTTGTTTAGTCTGGAGAAGAGAAGACTGAGAGGGGACATGATGACAGTTTTCAAGTACATAAAAGGTTGTTACAAGGAGGAGGAAGAAAAATTATTCTCAAACTCTGAAGATGGGACAAAAAGCAATGGTCTTAAATTGCAACAAGGATGGTTTAGGGTGGACATTAGGAAAAACTTCCTAACTGTCATGGTAGTTAAGCACTGCATTAAATTGACTAAGGAGGTTATGGAATCTCCATCATTGGAGATTTTTAAGAGCAGGCTGGACAAACACCTGTCAGCGAAGGTCTAGATAATACTTAGTCCTGCCTGGAGTACAGGGGACTGGACCGGAAGACCTCTTGAGGTCCCTTCCAGTCCTACACTTCTACTTCTAAAATTCCACTTTAGTGGTGGCTTCTGGCCTTATCGGCCAATGGATCCCATTCCAGACTGAAACTTCACTAGACAAGGACTTGATAATCTATGTCTTTAAAAATCTAAATTGTTTAGACACATTACTTGCTAAAACCACTAAAATTACTCATGCCACGAACTGCTGCTTCCACTTATTAAAGTATCTATATTTCTGTATATTACTGTGCCAAAAAGCTTCAGCAAGACAGCTCTATGAAGCAGTAAAGAAACTCTGAGGAAATAAAATATTTTTTTTAAAAGGCAGTAAAACAACATTGAGACATAATGCCTGAACAATAAAATAATGTTACAGTTCCCATGGCATCTTTGACTCATCACTGCGTTAGCATTTCAACATTCAGTGGTGGTAATACAAGAAACTGATCATACAATGTGAGATATAGTACTAGATAATGATATCAAGTGCCTTATTTCAGTTGGAAATGACAACTGTGTTGACCCAGATTAAATGTATTATTTATGTTGCATTATTAGGTGATAGCAAAAATATCTCAAGTCACCACTATGTTGCACATACAGTTACCTGTACTATTTTAGCACAGTACATAGTGTACTATGCAAGATGGAATCCTGACAGAGAGCCGTGAGTGATATTACCCCAGTAGATAGCCAGTAGAAGGGTTTTACACTGCTTGTTTACATAGGGGAGTTAATTCAATTGAAGGTAGGGTGTGATTTAAAGTGGAATAGCTATTCTGGATGAACTCCCAGTATGGACGTTGTTATACTCAATTAGTTTAATCCACTTTGAAGTGGATTATGTAAATTCAGAATAAAGCACTTTTATTCCAGAATAAGAACATCCACATAGCTATTCTGGAATAATTGGTCATGTAAAATCAGCCCTTAGCTATTGCACAGCCCTTGCGTTGGCCCTCTGCTCAGGGATTGATTTCACCTTGCATGAACTGCAAAGCCTCTTGACAACAAAGTGAGTTTAAGCAGTTCTCATATCTCAGAACCCCTGGCTCTTGTGGGTTTCTCTGACTTCTGGTGTTGTTTATAATAGATTTTTGGGAATATATTTACACTGAAGTTCCTTAGAGAAGTTAAGCAAATTAACAGAAGGTGTGAATTTAAAGTGCATTAAACCACTGTGTGGACACTCTCATTCAGAAGCAAAGTGACCTGAGTTTGCTTTAGCTTAAGCACTTTAAATTTACATCTTGAGTTAATGCGGTTTAACTTCCTATGTAGACAAGATCTAAAGCTGACCACTAGATAGTTCTCAGGGGTTGCCCTAAGGATTACAGCTTTGGCCTCATGATGTTCCCATGATCTGGTCTGTCTCCACAAGCTCCAATTCTCTAATTCCTGATGAACCATCATATTGACCCAGAATTTAGACTCTTAAACTTTGCTCCTTTATAGGGGCAATGCAGCCTGTACATCATTTGCTTGAAAGTTTAATTACACTTAATCCTTTCTTCCCTTCACTCAGAATTTAAGCTAATGCAAACTAAGTGTGACCAGGTGCCTGAGATAGACCACACTGATAATGCCACACTCAGGGCAGACTGCAAGAAACAGGGCAGGCAATCCCCAAAGCTGGGGATACTCTATAATTAAATTCACCAAACCAGTAACAAAAGAGTTTCTGCAGCACCACACTGGTTAACCAGAAGTTGAACACAGTCTCCTTTAGGCATTGCAGCTCTTGGCTTCCATCCAGGTATCCCAATCTAATACAGTGAGAAGTTATTGAAAACCCATTTCACCATATGTGAAGTTATTTCTAATCCCAAAGGATCAGAAACATATCCCCAGGTCAATATGAATCTCAGATCTTACCCAAATACTGCATTGTCAGCCAATCCTTAGTAAACTAACCAAAGATTTATTAATAAAAGAAAAGAAGATAGTTATAAATGGTTAATAGATCATATACATACAAATGCTTGCAAAATTCTTATATCAGGTTTGTAGCAATAATGGAATAGACTGCTGGCTTGTAAAGTCTCTCTGGTAACTTCCAAAAGATTGGAAGGTCCTCTGTCCATAGTTGAAGATGCTCCTTTTAGTTGTAAATCCACAGTCCAGATAATCAGAGCAGGAAAGAAACAAAATGGAGATATCTCAGGGGTCTTTTATGTCCTTTGACATATGCCTGGAAATTTACTGTCTCAAACAAAGCCCACAGCCCAGATGCATGGAAAATTACCAGCCCAAGATGGAGCCCAGGGTCACATGAGCATGTCACATGTCCTTATACCCAGTCCAGGTTGAGAAAGCTAATGATCCAACCAGCAGACCAAATTCAGTGAAGGCAAATTCGGTGTATGTGCAACCTGAGGCACGTTGCACATACACTATGAAGAAATGGTTTGCTGAATCACAGGGGGTGGCCACTGGCTTCTTGCTGTATGAGGCATCCTCAGGAATTGCTATCTGGGCAGAATGAATTTCTTCTATGGCCTGTTGTGAAATTAGAGTGCCCTTAATGGGCCATCAACACATAGATTTAGATCACAGGTTTAAGATACAAGCACATAACCAATATTCATAACTTCAAACACAAAGATGATACATGGATATAAACAGGATAATCATGCTTAGCAAACATAACTTTTCCATTGACAACTTACATGACATTTTGTATAAGATTTATGGATTTATATTTATGATATAAATGGTCACCTTTCTTATACACAGCATCACACTAAGCCCCCTTTATTTCTGAATGAGAGCATCCACACAGGGGTTTAAATGTGTTTTAACTAATTCACACCTTTAGTTAATTTGATTAATTTGCCGTGTAGATGAACCCTTAGAATTTTGGTGATAAAGTGACTTGCTGTCACAACAGGAATATACAATCTTACCCTCTCTCCTTACTACACAACTGCAGCATCTGTTTATTTTTCATAAAAAAATGGCCTGGCTGCTACCCAATTAGCCTAAGACTTAGATAAAGGAAACTCTCTTTTTTTCAAACAAGCTACATGAAATTGTGGTGTTGTTTTTCCTGTTTACTGTAACTAGCACCAGAACACTGTAGCAATAATGATTACAACTGTAGACCACTAACATTCATCCTCCAATTCAATCTTTCTGCTTTGCATTAAAAAAGACTAAATCCCAGTCCAGGGTTTTGCAGAATTATGCACAAGGAATAATTTAATGTTACCACTCTGCTGCTGATATCCATGGTTACTTGCTGAGTACAAAGTGTCTCCATGGATCTCAAAGGTTTTTGATGCTTTCCTGGTTCTTGGAAAATATTCAGCTGGACCAAGCTTCACTCACACCAGTAGACTAACTCTATGGAGCACATTTCTCAGCACTCCAAAACAATAAACAGCTGCTGAAATTTTAAACCTAAATAAAAAGGTTAATGGAGAAGACAATTAATGACCTGGCTGGCTACTGGGCCTGAGATTAGAAGAGCCCTGAGCTAAGGGTAAGGCAGCAGTGAAGGCTGGGTCCTCGGGGAAGTGGCCCAGGGAATTAAAGGCAGTTTTACTAAAGGGACATAGTGGCGCATGGCTGCTATTCTTAGGGTTCCAGGGCTGGGACCCTGAGTAGTGGGAAGGCCTGGGTCCCCCGCAGAGGCCACGGGGGAGGGGCCTACAATTGGACATAAGTAAACCCCCAGAAGGGGACTGAACTGTCAGAAGGCCCAGCTGAAGACTGGGGCCAAAACAGACTATGTAGATAAATCAGACTATGGCTTACGTTATTAGATTAGATAAATCTACATAATTATTCTTAATTACTAAGAGGGGAAAACCATTGCCTCCAGGAAGGAAGCCCTGGGAGTATGGCCCGATGGCAGTGCTGGGACTGATTTCAAGACTGTGGACACATCCAACCAGAGGGGGCGCCAACCCTGTTAAAGGGGGCATTTTATCTGTTTGTCAAATAAAACTGAAACTCAGCAGCCCTACTAATCAGCTATATTTTACAATGCCATTCAAGAGTCAGCCAAGCTGCGACTGAGTTTGCCTAAGCCTAGCAAGCTCTAGAATGTTCTTTTCTGCCAATACTGCTGATTTGACAAATACTTTCCTGTCCAATATCAGTCTGCATTCTAAAATCAACAACTAGGACTACAGCTTTACTGTACTGTCCTTTCAACATCTATCTTAGCAAGTACAATTATTTAAAAAGTAGTAACACAGATCCCCAACATTATACATCATTACCCTTGATACCATTCAGTTCTTATGGTTACCAACATGCCTCAAAACTACTGAATCACAAATTTATAACCTTGAACAGGAAAGTAGATATCTGTAACTAGATAGCCGACCCATTGCAACCTACATGTGAGAGGAATATAACAGCCCAGGAAGAAAGGAATAGACGACAAAACTCTATGAATTCCTTCCAGATTGTCTAAGATTACGAATTCCTTGTCTGGAAGGTGTGAGTCCACCTTACTTTACATTTCATCTAATACTCAGCTATCTGACTCCACCACCATAAGAGAAAATAACAATAGGCTGGGATTTCAAAAGAACTTCAGGGAGTTCAGGACACAATTCCTATTGATGGCTCTTTTGAAAATCCCAGGCCTAGCTTCTAAAGTAATCTACATCTCTTCAGAATGCTCTATTATTGTCAAACACTGAGAGCTCTACAGTAAAAAGCAGTTCAATTGAATAGTTTGAATTGTTTCCCCTCATGTTTTAGGATTATTCAGAATGCAATGAAAATTGCCTTTCTGATTTAATAGACTATTTTATAACTTGTGCTACAACAAAAAGTGTTTCAACATGTCACATATGGTCTTGAGTTTATTAAAGGACAGAAAACAAACACTACAAGTTGGTTTAGAGATGGTGACGCGAGAATGCACCCGTAAAAAATAATATACCATAGATAAATTACAGGGGGAAAGAGTACTATATTCTTCCACAGCTACTAACATATGCATATATCCCAGCAGGAGTCCAAATAAATTAAGTAGCAGCACATAGCAAGGTAAGCCTGGCATTGCTGGAGGCATGAGTTTAGAGGTGTTGAGTACGTGATTCAGCACAGAAGTTAAGGGACCTATTGGTCCTGGCCCCTACATGTTTGTGTTCTGAAGGGAGAAGGAACAGGGCACTGAAGTTCACACATAGGATTAGTGAAGCTGTCAGCTTTAGATTTTAGGAAGGGGGGAGGACAAGATGTTGGGCTATGGCCCTCTCCCCTCCTCAGAACAGAACAGAGGAATAGATGTTCCATCTTCTTCAAGGGTACAGCAAGCTGACACATGCCTCTTTGAATCCCCAGTACGGTAGCTCCAATGCCATATGCAGTGCCTTCTGGAGCTCCCACTGGTCAGCATGCTTCCACACTGCTCCCAATGCACAATTGTGGCTACACACCACCATCAAATGCTCAGAGCCATCTAGTAAATAAGTAAAATTTTGGCAAGATGGCAATAAAACATTTTAAACACTAATAATACCAGTCTATGGTTCAAAAACTTTGTTAATAAATGGCTCAGCAATGCAAGTGCTATGTTTTGCTTGAATAATTGTTCAGAACATGGTGTCCAACAGTTGTGCCACAAATTTATCCCTAGTATAATTCCACTGTACAGTGTAGCTATAGCCATATTTAAAGATTATGTTAAATGTCAAATGCACAGAGTGTAAACATGATAAAGACAGAACAAACTTAGTCACTTTGGTGAACAGTTTGTCCTTTGAATTAAGAAGGCAAGAGTGAGGTCTTATAGTAAATTATGTATACAGTGCTTCAGAGGTGCATAAGTAGACACTGCAACAGTGTATGTTGCCATATTGCTATCTAGTAGTGAATATGAATAAGGGGACAGTAAATAAAAAAGGCTGACTAATCAAATATTTTAGGTCTGGCATGCAAGGGATTTGCCTCTTTAATTAGTTTTCACATTATTTAATATACCAGGTAAATCCTCTGAATCTTCAGTACAATGTGCCTGAAATATCTAGACATTTGATAGGAAACTGTTACCAGGACACTTGTTCTACTATTCATAAAGTTAAAAGGATAAGAACTAACTTTTGGTACCACTCTTTTCTAACTTTATATGAAAGACTTCCCAATTTCTGCTAATGCCAGTGTTAGCTCCATATCCAGTCAAAATACACCAAAGAAGTATCAAATTAGAAACAGCATTAAGCAGAGTTTCTTATAAATGTAGAACTGGAAGGATCAACATTAAGTCAACACAGATTGATTCTCCAGATTTCTGAGACTGATGACCCATGAAAATTGTAATGATCTACACAAGTTACCAATACATCAGAACTACGGGCAGGTCTTTAGCTATCAACCATATTCTTTATTTAACTTTTTAAAAAAATCTACTCTTGGATCATTTGGGTTAACTATGTGAATACATTTCTAATTTCATGCAGTTAAAATTCACATTAAACCATAAAAACACATTAGAAGCAATATGAACTCATAAAAAATGTGAAACTGTGCAATTTGTGAATATTACATTACCCAACTCAAAATTAAACACAGCAATGGTTAATGTGTCTGCAATAAATTAATGTTAATTGAGGGGTGGTAGTTATTTTCTGTAGCATATGGTTGCTTTGTTGTGTTGTAATCTACTGTAATAGAATTTTATAAGTACATAAAATTAAGTATTCATATGTGCACTGAAAGTAAACATTTCCCAATTATCAGGTAGTCAAAACTTGTAGACATAGGTTGCTGTTTCATAATTTAACAATAGACATTTGGTAGAGTTGGCTGAATGGATTCTACCTACAAAACACAGAGCCAGATTCTGTGACTTAATCACTCCTTGTAATACTTACTGAGAAAGGTGGTATAATCTGGCCAACAATGGTTGGGAGGGAGATTTCTGACCCATTTGTGTTCCTGTTTGGGGCCTGTTCTATTTTGTCAATTACCACCTATTAAAAAGCCACATGAAAATGGGGAGTAGAAACATAATTTTAAAAATCCCACAGACCATGTTTTCATACTAAAAAAAAATAAAATGTGGTTTAGCTCAAATTCAGCACAAAGATTAATCTCAGTTCTTACTGCTTATTTTATCTGCACCTGTTCTCCCATCCCTAGCACTCTGATTACCTGACTATTTTGCACAGATAGGAGTTCTCCATCTCTTAAGCCACCAGGACTCAATCTGGTACTTCCAGAAATATCGTCAAGCAATACCAATTGTTGTAACATCATTCATGGACATAGGGCTCAGTCCCGCCATTCTTACTCAGTTGTTGGAAGTTAATAGTTTTACCTGAGTACGGCAGGCACTGCCAGGCCCTTTGGAAGGTCACATTTCCAAGAATGACAAAGATTATGTGAGGCATAATTTAAGTGTTTTCCCATTCTTATTTTCTGAACATAAATATAACTTTATGTGGGCTGGTTTTGAATTTAATTGCCGTAATCCTTATACTATTTTAATCATAACACAATAGCTTGTAACTGCTGCAAATGCTGTCTGTTGGCTTTTCAGAAGAAAATAAAACTTGCCTTATTCAACATCTTCATCGCAGGACCTCAGGTTGATAAATTAAAACTAACAGCAGCCATGTGAGGTCAGTGCTCAAAGTGTGATGAGTGAGCAGGGGAATTGTTGGCATTGTCCCACACCATACACATAATTTTAAATAAAAGTACTATAGTTTTCTATAGTTACAAAACATTAGCCATACTGCAATATTCCTCTTATGTGTGGAGAAATTGAGACAGAGTATGAACAGGTTAAAAAAAGAGTTTAAAGAAGAGATTGGTAAACAAAGGCATCTATTTCTGCACTTGACATTATAGGCACAATCAAAGTGCTAATTGTCTAAGTATCTTTAATTGTGCCTGCACATATATTGTGGACATGAAACAGAGGCACTGTTAAGGCTGGGTGGAAGATCTATCCCTAAGAGCCTCATAAAAGGTTTCAATGACTCCCTGGCAGTTCAGGAACATAACCTGTGATTCCTGATTCACAGTCCCCTGCTTTAACAATTCAATGATGCCACTTGGTTCACTCAAGCCTGTGTCTAATTTGCAAGTGTTTTAACAGATTCATCAGGCAACAGATGCCTTTCTGCATATAAACTCTCCAAAACAGCGGAAGGAAAACCAAGCCATAAAAGAAATAGAGCTAGGCTAAATTTTTGGGCCAAAACTTTTTCAGCAACAAATTCAGATTTCAGCGACACCAAAAAGTGTTATGAATTCATGTTAGTTTCAACAAATTGTTTCGGTCAAACGATTTTTTTTTAAAATCACCACATTTCATTTTGACATTTTCAAAATAAAACATTTCAATTTTTCTGTTGAAAATGACTGTCAAAATTTCCTTTAATTTTATTTGTAAAAAAAAAAAAAAAAAATCAAGAATATTTACAAATGGTCACAGTCAAAACAAAAAACATTTGATCAATTTTGTTGAAATTGTTGGTCAACCTGAACCAATTGTTTTCCAATTTTTTGGAATTGCCAGTAAAACAAAAAATCCATTATTTGCCCAGCTCTACAAAGATTTTAGGCTCATGTTAGTGAATGAAGTGCAGGTCAATTCAGCACCTCACAAGCGTTTCAGAACTGTAAATGCCCAGCAATCATTTCATTGACTTACTTACATAACATATTAGGATTAATTAGTGTCTAAAATATTTTTAAAGATTAAAAGTGCTATAGAAATGCCAAGTAGCACCACTGTCTTCTTGGATAGAGGGAGAAAAGAAGGTGGCATAGTCACAAGTGCAGGGTGTGACACATTAGCCCATTGGTTGTTCACTATGCTGTGTCAGCAATTCTTGTCAGGTCTGAAATATTCACTACACCTAACACTGTTGTCATGATATATACCCAAAAGATGGCATGTAATGTATAATTGGAAAACTAAAAACTCACCGATCATTAAATATTCTTGCACAATTGTATGTACAGGTGCTTACAAAGAGTTATGGATATGTGATATAATTATGTTTTTAAAATGCATAAGCACAGTCTGTTTAGACAAAGGAACCTGTACTTGTTTGCCTGACTGGTCTGGTCATCAGGCAGAGACAATGGAGGTTCATTTATATAAAAGATAAACAAAGCCATCAAGCTAACAAGGGGAGGAGATAACTAACACTTCATCCCATATTCGTCATAGTAATATTATTATGATATGATTATGGCATAATTATGATGCATTTTGAACAAGATAAGTCATGTGAGGTGTAATTGAAAAATTTATGATTTGCTGAATATGATTATCCTATTGGTATGCATATATCATTTTTGTATCTGAAGTTATAAATACTGACTATGTATCTGTACTTCAAATGTAGTTACACCTGGGTAACGCCCACTGGACAAGATGCTTTTAGTCTAGATAGCTGGTAAGGGCCTATTCAGGGCAATGAGCCATTAGGGAAAACAATAGCTTAGGAGAAGCTTATCTCCCACTTGGTGAGCCTTCCTGAGAACACTGGAGACAGCCTGTAAGTAATGGCTGCTATGACTCTACAAGGACATGTGACCAGGCCACATGATTCTGAACTCCATCTTGGGATGTCAGTATTTTTCCAAAAACTGGTCTGGGAACTAAGCTTTGAATACAAAGGGTCTGAAACTCAAATGATAAGTAAATGAATCAGTTGATTGTATACAATATTACTGTATTATAAAAGTGCATCAAGTAAGGTTTTTTATGAAAGCTAATGACACACTGGTGATCAGTATAATTGTAATACATATGTATTAACACTACATGAGGAATTATGAATACTCACTGACATTATGCTTTAAAGTCTGTGACCAAACAAAGGGAGAAACAGGTTTTCTTTCAGACAGAAGGGAAGACATCTATCTACCTGTATCCAATGAAATTAAGCAAGGTGTGGTCAAAAACAAGATAAGCCCCATTTATATATGAATCAGCAGGGGGATGGGAAATCCACAGGAAGGGAAGAACAGTATGAGGTTATCTTGAGTCTGGGGACAAAACAATGAGTTTGAGAAGATAAGAGAGATAAGAAGCCATTTTGACATTCTTCATTGGATAGATACAAGGGGCCAGAGCTCTTGTAAGCCAAGAAAGATGGATCCTGCAACCAAGAGTTGAAGCCTCTGGGAACTGAATATAGGTAAGAAACCTGCTTAGATAAAGATCTTTCACCTAGGAAGACAAGGGAAGCCAGCATCTTGTACTTCTGTGAAAGGTCTTGATTGAGAGAAAGTCAGAAATAGCTGGAAAGAAGTTTACCTTGAACCAAGGCTGTAGCTTCTTAAGGCTTATAAACTAGAAAACATATTTACTTTTATTTGCTCATCACCATTTTGTCTTGATCCCTACTATTTGAACTCATTTAAAACTCTCTTCTTGTTAATAAATTTGTATTACTTTTAATCTAAACAAACCCAGTGCCATGTTTGAATTGAAGAGATTATTAATTCCAGATAAAGTAATAATTTATGTTTTTTCCCTCTCTAATGTACAATACACCTTATTAATTCCCTGAGCACTGCAGGACAGGGCTGGACACTTCAGGGCAGATGGTTTTGGGGAAATTTGGTACTGGCAGCATTGTGGGATCACCCTACAAGTATCAGAGGGGTAGCCGTGTTAGTCTGAATCTGTAAAAAGCAACAGAGGGTCCTGTGGCACCTTTAAGACTAACAGAAGTATTGGGAGCATAAGCTTTCGTGGGTAAGAACCTCACTTCTTCAGATGCAAGTCAAGTAGTAACCAAGGCTGGTGGAGACCAGGGTGGAGCTGTTGTGCTGTAGGCAGGTTGCACAGGTCAGAGTGCTGAACCAGAGCTGCACAGCACACAGACACTCAGAGAACCACATGCTTGTCTTCTGGCTGATGGTGTCCGGGCTGTGAGCCACAGCAGAAGAGCATTTGCAGTACCCAGGATTACCGGGCAGGTAAAGACAACCTCTCACTGCTCTGAATTGCACCCCAAAACATGACACAGGGCTCCAAGGAGGAAGCCTGATGTTCACAAAGCAGCTGCAACTTCCCCTTGCCGGAAAGGATTGAAGTCATCTTCTGTCATCAAAAAAACAAGCAGTGCTGCTGACTGGGGAGACAGTGTAATTAGGTTGGCTGGGGTTGTGCTGAATCAAGATAGTACTCAAGGATATTACAACTTTCTTCTGGAGCAAAGAGTGAACATGACCTAGTATCTCTAAGTACAAAGTCATTTACAGTGAGTCAGTATCCATAAGTACTGGAGAGTCCGAAAACAAGTGAACAGTGATATTTGGGAACAACTATCTTCGTTGTTATATTAGTTCTTTGTCTGGAGGGTATATGGGATAGTGCAGAGGAATTGAAAATAATGCTATTCACTCACTCTATATATGAGGGGTCTGGAGCACATGACTTATGAGGAGAGGCTGAGGGAACTGGGATTGTTTAGTCTCCAGAAGAGAAGAATGAGGCGGGATTTGATAGCTGCTTTCAACTACCTGAAGGGGGGTTCCAAAGAGGATGGAGTTCGGCTGTTCTCAGTGGTGGCAGATGACAGAACAAGGAGCAATGGTCTCAAGTTGCAGTGGGGGAGGTCTAGGTTTGATATTAGGAAACACTATTTCACTAGGAGGGTGGTGAAGCACTGGAATGCATTACCTAGGGAGGTGGTGGAATCTCCTTCCTTGGAGGTTTTTAAGGCCCGGCTTGACAAAGCCCTGGCTGGGATGATTTAGTTGGGAATTGGTCCTGCTTTGAGCAGGGGGTTGGACTAGATGACCTCCTGAGGTCCCTTCCAACCCTGATATTCTATGATTCTATGATGTTTAGAAAATCAGAAAATTAATTCCAGCTTTCTTTTACAATCCATGACAAATTCCTAGCAGTGATAGGCAAGACCTGGAGGTTTGGTTTGGTTTGGATAGGCATCCAAAAAAATCTTGTAATAGTAATATATTACAGAGGCTTGCATATATAGCTCAATGGAGTGAATGCAACCCACGATGGGAGAAACCAGAAGATGTTACCAGATGTTAAAGTGTGCCAGAATGCAGTTCCAGCTGCTAACAAGAATTAGACAGCACGGTGCCTACAAAGTCACAATAGTTCATTGCAAGAGCCGCAACGATACAAAGCATCACAAGGTACAAACTATTTGTGATCCATCTAATTTTTGGAAGCAGTTTAGCCAGGCACTTTAGCCTTGGATAGTTTAGTCACCGACATTTGGTGCTAGACCAAATTCTTGTTGGCAGTTTCTCAGAGACTAAGAATTGAATATGGACAGAGAGAAACAAACCAACCCTCACAGAGGTAGCATTGTCACACATTTGGTTGGGCAGCACGTGGAATAATTGCACTGCTTCTGCTCATTTGATACCTGTATTCCATGGCTAAACAGACATCTTCAGTGTGAGAAGTATGAAGAGAGAGTCAGATTTCATAGGAAATTACAAGCGAGAAATAAAGTTTTCTAAAATACGATTTTATAGTTATGCAAGTCAAGTTGAAGTGAGGGATGTGGTCTCATAATACTATTTAAAAAACAAAACTAATAGACTACTTTCTATTTTGAACCATGAAAAAAAATAAGCTCTTAACTCCTGGGTTTGGACAGTTTTTCCAAGGTTAGATCTATCTGCACTCCTCCTTGACAGGTAGGTTGTACAGTGGTGAGGTCATAGTTGCTACCCATACATATAAGCCATTCTTAGCCTCATCCAGTCAAAAGTCTGATGACATTCAAAGTACTGAAACAAACAATGGCTGATGATGGGTGAAGTAATGAAATCTCCCATTTATTGTAATTATACATTGTAGAACAGAGGTCGGCAACCTTTCAGAAGTGGTGTGCCGAGGCTTCATTTATTCACTCTAATTTAAGCTTTCACATGCCAGTAATATATTTTAACGTTTTTAGAAGGTCTCTTTCTATAAGTCTATAATATATAACTAAACTATTGTTGTATGTACAGTAAATAAGATTTTTAAAATGTTTAAGAAGCTTCATTTAAAATTAAATTAAAATGCAGAGCCCCCCGGACCGGTGGCCAGGACCTGAGTAGTGTGAGTGCCACTGAAAATCAGCTTGCCTGCCGCCTTTGGTATGTGTGCCATAGGTTGCCTACCCCTGTTGTAGAACTATGCAGTGAGAAAGACAGTTCTATATCTTAACAGAATATTCAACTATGTGTATATGATCACCAATACAAATAACTGATTATCATTATAATTCATTATTTTTCATTTTCTAACTGCAGAATGGCTACAGTGCTCAACAGAGGACAATTAAATGATCTTGACCTTAACTCAAGTAAGAATTGCAAAGGATGCACATTTCTTTAAGTAGTATATGATAGTTTCCTTATACATAATGTTGAGCAACCACTAAGACCAGAGGCTGTTTGAACAGCTAGAAAATGTGGTGGATATTATGATATTTGAGTGTTAATAGCATGCTTACCACTACTAGAAAACGACATGGGGCGAGATTCTTAGCAACTGTAAATTGGCATAATTGTGTTGAAACTGTTACAGCTGTGCTGATTTACTCTGGTTGAACATCTGGCTCAAGGAGTTCACAGTCTAATGTAAAACTATTACAAAAATAGTGCATTCCACACTAAAAGCTACTTTAAGCAAACATTAAGGTTGCATAAATCAAGCACTGCAAAATCAAGAATTGCTAAAGTTAAGGTCACACATGCAGACTTTACTTTTGCTATTTCTTTCATACTAAAATAAAATAATTTCACACTGACGTTATATGGTTGCTGTTTCTGCTGAGCAAAACATACTAGCATTTTCTGTGGTCATGGAATTGGATAAGGCACTGGACTATGGTCATAATCTGGGGTTTACAACACTACATTCTGTTGCCAAGAAAGTTACTGGTGTCATGTTTCTCTTTACACTTACCCATCATCATAATGTGCCTAACTTTATGACTTCACCAGCATATCAAATAAAAGGGGTTAATAACTAAAAAGGGAACTTAGAAAAAAATCTTTAAAATCTAGTCTACATTAAACTTAGATCCATTTACTTTTCATGTTTTAATAAGCCTAAAACTGCTAAAAAGAAACTTCATTTTTCCCCAAGCCAACTTTTCATAATTCCTCCTCACTGCCTCTCATAATTTCTCAGTCATTTTCTCATAATTTATCCATAGTGTCTCCATACACAAGTTATATTGATACCTATGCAAATGCAAACTGACACTTAATTGGAAAAACAATTATGAAGAGCCTTTGGAACATCCTTAGAGAATACAAACCTGCAAAAAACCAAACTTCTTCGTGGATTTAGTCATTGCTTCACAAGAATGTGACTACAAAAGTATTTTTCTAACTAAGCATTTCATTACCAGATTGCAGTGCACCTACTGAGCTTCTGTTTTAAATACTAATTGACTATTGCTACTCATTATTTACAAGCTTCATTAAACATAGACAAGAAGCTTAAAACTTTAGATGATACTTTTAAAACAATAAATACCCAATATTTTGATTTTCCCCAGCATGGCATTTTCTAATTCCATTAGGAAAGGTAATAGTTTAACCTGTACAATCCCTCAAAGCATTAAAGGATTTCCCAGAATGCAAACAACCTATGCAAATTCTCATTTAGAGATGTGCTTCTCTGTATTAATAAAGTAGCTCTATAATTAAGACAAGTATAGGTCCAATCCTGCAGTTAGGGTTTGCCAGAAAACAAGAATTCTATTTAGCCAAAAATTTCAAGGTTTCAACATTTATTTTGAAACCAAGACCTTTCGAAAAATTTTGTGAAGAAAAAAAAAAAAAAAACCCTAGAGCACGCATGCCTCAGAACAGTAATAGCCCAATGGTTAGGGCAGTCACCCGGAATGTGGAAAAGTCAGTTTCAAGTCCCACTTTGCCCACTTCAGACCAGAGATTTGAACATTGGCTCCCACAACCCAAGTGAGTGCCCCAACCACCAAACTGCAGAATCGGTCTCTCTCTCATTCTCTCCTGTTGGAATTGTTCCATGGTGTATAAATATTTAAATATTCATTGGGCCAGAGCAGGAGAAGAGAGACTGACTACACACCTCAATCAAGTCCCTTGTCTGAATCAGGCAGAACACGGACTTGAAGCTGAGCCTGCCACATCCCACATGAATGCCCCAACTACTGAACTATTGGCTCTGCTGGGCTCGCTCTCTCTCTGACCAGATATTCCAGTCTGGACCTGAGAAACTCTCTCAGCAATACTTCCATGAAAACTGGTAAGTTTCCACAAGTTTCAACAAACCAAAATTTTCCATTAAAAAAAAAAAAAGTTTTGTTGAAAAGATCCCGACTAGCTCTACCTGCATTGTGATCTGTTAGCAAAGACCGCTGTGACTACATGAAGTCAATGTGTCTTCACAAGGGTGTAAGGAACCACAGTAGCAGATTGCATTGCAGGACTGGAGTCTTTCTTTGTCAGTCATAAGGAGGAAAAGCTGTAGAAGGACTGCAGAATATCAGAAGTCAGAAGCTAGATGGTAAGTCTATGTATGAAAATTGATAGGTTAAATCAAATCTTGGATGAGTTTTTTGAAGCCCAAGATAATTTTGAGGAAAATAAAGAGTCAAATCTCCATGACCTCCTGGGAAATGTAGTCATTTCTGCAACATACATAAAAAATGGAGGCCAGGCTGAACAATAAAAACCTCATTCTTATCTTACGATTTTCTGACTCAGTCCTACAAATTTGTTGCCAAGCATTTCAAGAGGTCCAGGTGGCAGTGGAGTGTATTCTGGCAAAACATATGGAGAGCCAAAGCCTGAGATTAAGGGGTTATGTACACAAACATTTAGTTCACAGCGAGCTGGGGTGTGAATCAATTGATTAATTGCCATGGATTAATTGCCCAGGTGGACCCTGCAGATGTGCATTAGCAGTTCATCCCATATCAAAGAGGACTAGATCAAAGCACATTTAAGAATGGTTAATGCACGTCAGCAGGGTCCATATGGACAGTTAGTCTGTGGGAGTGCAGAGTAGATTCACCACCCTGTTTGCTGTGAACTAATCCATGTAGCCAAGTCCTAACTGTTAAAGGAATTCATGGTACAACTCTGTAATGCAACTCCATTGCCCCCAGTGCCCGGTATTAAACTGACACGAATTACATGAAGGGGACTTACTGGTTAGAGTGCTGGGTTTGGTCAGGAATCCGTCATAACTACGGTACAGACGAGTGGGACAAAGTTATTCCTGAGACATGGAACAAATAATAGTGGCTAAAGAACTAAGATGAGTCAGGAGACAATGACAAGGTGAAACATAGCAGAATATTAAGGGCTGGCTGCCTGCCGGTCACATGACTCAACAGGGGATAAACAGAAGAAGCATGTCCTCTTTTGGGGGCTAAGAGAGAGAAAGGGAATGACCTCTGGGGACTGCAGCCTGCTGTGGTCAGGGGAATCACTTTATTTTATGTTACTTTGGAGATTTGTGTTTGAATAAATTGTGCCCTGAGGCAAGGGCCTCAACCACACTTGGGCATGGCCCTGGTTCTTTCCTGGGCTGGTGAGATAGCTGCCCCTCCACCCCCTCAGTGTACAGAGACTTTTCTCTACATCTGGAAGGAGCTATCCCAACCACTGCAGCTCCAGAAAACCAGAATACAAGCTCTACTCAGTGTGAGAGAATCAATCACACTGTGGAAACTGGCTACCCTGAATAACTATTGACCAGTGGGACACACGTTTGGTATAGGGCAGTCCACATAGTGGTTGCTTTTGTGGAGAGAGTATACATGACAATATAGGCCACATGTGATCCAGCTGACAGATGTGACCAAGAACACTTGAGGTATTTAAAGAGTTGGGTTTTGTGTACAGTGCTGGGAATATGGAGTGTTCATTCTGTGTCCACCTCTTCAGATCAGGAAATATGCCAACAGAAAAGGTCATCATTCCATGATCATACAAGCTTTGGTGGATTATCACAGCTGGATGTATTCAAAGGATGGAAAGACAGAATGAAAAATGCCATAATTTTTTTTTTAATTGGAATTTTCAGGAGCAGACTGCAAGGCATACTCTTCTTAGCCCAAAACAAAGACGTTAAAAAGCTCTTCATCTGCACCTTGACTCTTGAGCTCCTCTATTTTAACATTACGTGGTATTGCAGAGCTAAATCTCTCTCTAAAAAATGCAAATGATTTGAACATTTGTGATAATAGATAGACTAGAATGGTACAACGTATTATTGTGTATTTATGATATTTACAAAACATTCCAATAACTCTGCTACAAAATACCTATGGCTTGTTAATTCACCTCATTGCGCCTGGGTTCTGTAGCACAGATGTGACATTGGATGGTATTCCAAAGTAATTAGAAGATTACTTCTAACCATCAGTGGAGCGAAGTTCTGGAACAGTGTCCCAGTAGGAGTAGTGGATCAAACAACTTAACCAGTTATAATATGGAGCTTGATAAATTTATGAACAGGACTATATGATGTGATTGCCTACGATATCAGAGAACATGACGCAAGAGGTCCCTTCCAGTTCTAAGTCCTCTTTTCCTAGGTTTAAAGCCCATTCAATAATGTGCTATAATGAGGTGATTTAAGAAAAGAAGGCCATCCTCATCCTTTTATTTCTTTGCTGCTGTGGATTTAGGTCAGATTTTTGTTCTTATTTCAATTATGTTGCAGACTTTTTTGTAGATTAATCTCTCATATATTTTAATGGATTAAAAAACACAGGGCTTTCTTCAGCCTTGCCTCATTCTGGCTTCTGTTACCTCCCCCCACAGGCCAGGCCAAGGGGACAAGGGAGGGAGCACCAGGCTCAAAATGGAGGCTAAAGAATGTGGGGCTAAAAGGTCCCCCTGTCCCTAATCCCCCCCACTTCCCTTGCAAACTACCCCTTTTGTCACCCCTCCCAGCCTCTCACCCAAATTCCCACCCCCCTGCCCATGGCCCAAAGCCTCTCCAGCCCCTCTCCCTTCCCATTAGTCCCCCCCACCAGCCATTTGCCTAATACCAAAGCCCCAAACCCTTCTCCACTCATTTACCCTAATTCCTCCACCTTCTAATCCCCTCTCCCCTCCCTGCACCGCTCTAACCCCACATCCCCTACACTGCTTCAACACCCGCAAACATACTGCTATGGCCCCTCCACCCCCCATATTCCTTAGCTCTGCACCAAAAAAGTTATAAGAATCTGAAAATGTTATGAGAAGCTCATGTTAGGGGGACTGTGTATCAGGACCTCTTTTCTAAGTGACCTAACTACAGCAGAACCTCAGAGTTGCAAACACCAGAGTTAGGAATTGACCAGACAACCACACAAATCATTTGGACCTGGAAGTATGCAGTCAGGCAGCAGCAGAGACCAAATAATAATAATAATAATAATAATAATAAACCAAATACAGTATGTTATACCAATAGAATAAAAACCAGCAGGATCTTATTAAGAGGGATAAGGCAAAGATGCCACATTTATTATAAATATAATGATAAAGCAAAAGATAAAAGTAAACAACGTTGTTTGACTACTTATTCCTATCACTACTTATTCCTTATACACACACACACACACATATATATATATAGATTCATTCACACAATCATTAATTCAAGTTCGGTATAGGTGTTATAGTTACCAGCCTAGAAGTTGCTCATACCAAGTTACTGGCCAGGTATCTTGGTCATGAGGATGGAGCCGAGTCTGTGTCAGGTGCACCTGATGCTCCTGGAGGCTGGCAGCAGAACCAGAGACTCAAAGTCCTCAGTCTTGAGAGTCCATTCTTATAGGATTTAATTCCTATGTTAGTCTAAGGGAGCTGTTTCATTCTGCTGTAGCTGACTCAATCAGCGGATGGCACATTCCTGGACACATTCCTGGGCACATTCCTGGTGGCTCCAAACTGTCCAAAGTTTGTGTTTCTCATCCTTCCAGGTGATGGGGTGGATCCCAGTTTACCCTCCGGGGGTTGTCTGGTCATCCACTTGACACATTCTTCGGCCGATGGATACTCCCTTTCTAGGCTGGCACCTCCCTAACCACTCATGTATATCAAGCATTCATCAGCATACATTCCATATCTTAACCATATTTTAATTTACTGTCTCCACCACTTTCGGGGTGTGTGCTAATTCATTTGAGACTCCCGGCCCTTTAAACACAGAGGGTGGGGGTCTGTCCTAGGGGCCGTTGCTGTTACAATGAAGTGAAAGTCATTTAACGGCTTATAGTGTTTGTTTACATTGTATCAATTACTTCAAGAACAAAGTCAATTAACTTGTTTGTAAGTTTTACATAGTAATAAAGAATCTTTCACGGGATAGATATAATCAATGGTTTCTACAGACAGTAGCTTACAAGTTTTAACAGAAGACCCAAGAGATTTTTGTACTTGGTGAAACTGTTGGATTTGAAAGTGTGGGGGACAAATTATGAGGGGGTCACTGTCACTTGGTGGAATCACTGTTAGTACCTTCTTTAATATCCCTACAAGTACAGTACTCTGTTAAACGTAAACTACAGAAAAAAATAAAGGGAAAGTTTAAAAAAAGATGTGACAAGGTAAGGAAACTGTTTTTGTGCTTGTTTCATTTATATTTAGTTAAAAGCAGCATTTTTCTTCTGCATAGTAAAGTTTCAAAGCTGTATTAACTCAATGTTCAGGTGTAAACTGTTGAAACAACCAACGTAACGATTTGTTCAGAGTTATGAACATTTCAGTGTTATGAACAACATCCATTCCAGAGATATTTGCAACTCTGAGTTCTACTGTACTTGCTTTCCTTTGATCAGACCCAGCTCCACTGTTCAGAAAACATAATTACATTATCCTGATTATCTTTCATCACTCCATTTAATAAATCATTTAATCAACAATATTCCTAAAGTAAAATCAGAAATCCTTCTATATCCTGCTTCTTCAAAGACCTCCATCACCTTGCCTGAGTGCTTCTTCAGCGGAGAAATCCACAACAGTTCTAATGTCTCCTCTTCCACAGAGTGAAGATTGCATTTTTTATTCCCTAGCACTTCTTTCAGCATGCCTTGCAGCAGCCTACAGTCAGCTGACCCCTGGCACTATACATCCCAAAATGCTTGTCCTTAAAGGGAGAGAAATTAGAGCAGAGATCTGCTAGCCTAGACATGTCCTTAAACAGACAGCACATCCTTGACACAAATACTTGAAATGACAAATACTGACAATTGAAACATACATTTCCCACATAACAATATCACCTAAATGATAATATTAAGATACTAAAATTGAGATAAAAATAAATAAACAAACCATCTGTGTTGTGATAAAATGGGACTTGATTCTGCATTGTTACCCCAGTTTTATGCTTCAGTGTAGTCATACTGCTGCAAAACTGGACTAACAGAGCAGAGAATCAAGCCCAATGTATTTGCTTATTATCTAGGCAGTATAAGATTTATGATTTCCCTGACTATTCATTTCCTCGCTGTTAAGTGCTTGGGTTTTATAAATGACAGAGAACTGCACAATTGTCACTGAGCAATCTTCACTGGTTCTGAAATAAAGTTTTATGTATACACAACATTTTGACCAGACTTTCCTGAGTTCCATTAAACAGTGAAATGACACAGCATTATATTTCACTTCGTTGCAAGATGCCATATTAAAATGTCAGCCTCCTGAGAACAAGAGCTTAAGGGACTTACTGGAACCAATATCAAATGTTTTTGACTGTGGGTTTTCAGTGGCAGACAACACAAAGAAGTGCTTGGTAAATCAAATGACAATATAGCTTTTATAATAGCATTGCTACCCAAAGCTGAAAGTCTGCTATTTAATTTAACAGGTAAATCTCAATTCAGAATTCATTTGAAGTCCCCTGTGGATTGAAGTTGACTATTTTTGCTTTTGATTAGAAAAAGGCTGAACTTCTTCAGAAAAGTTTGTGTATATCTGAATCTAGGGGTGCCACTTTCATGGTGATCTGAAAGGTTCACACTACCTACCCAAGTGCTCACTTAGTCAGTAAACCAGACTTCTTTCAGTGCCCCCTATAAGGTAAATGAGAAGTAGCTAATTTTCTCTTGCTCTAAATCCATTTATAATGAAAAGCCACTTTGAGTGTTCATCCTTTTTAGTTACAGTGCATGTGCCTTGCTGTCCTTTTAGGCAATGCAGTGATTTAGGTATAAGATGGGCTCCTCTTCTAAAGCACCCAGCTGGCCACTTCCCTTTCATAGATCAAATAGTGTGAATGAGCTCAAATCACACCTTAGACAACTTTCTCAGGGTCAGAAGTGGAGTTTCCTTGAAAACAAACCTTCTGAACTGGCTGCTTGCCTACATGCATCAGAGAACTGTTCTCTGGGCCCCATGGTTACAAGCTAAATGGTGGATAAAGTCAAAGCAGGCCCCAGGCACCAAGGAGACCATAATATTCTGGGACTTCCACCACAAATCTGCGAGTGGACTTAGTAGTTTGCTTTTTTGCACAGGTCCCAAGTAGTGAGGACACCCAAAATATGTAAGTGGATTTGAAGAACTGAGTTTTTGGTCAGCTTCAGGGCACATTTAATCTTAAGTGGTCCTTGAGCAAACTCAAATACATTATGGTATGTTTTAAAGTTCAGAAAACAAGTATCTTGTGACTGGAAAAAAACGTTACTTGCCCATACAGTAACTGTTGTTCTTCAAGATGTGTTGTGCACATATATAGTCTACTGTAGGTGAATGTGAGCCCAATGCACTCAAGTTGGAGACTTATGCCAACAGCATTAGCATGTGGCAGATGCGTCCCTTCTATCCTTGTGCATGGAGCTGAAGATCCATCTCTATTTCTTCACATGGCCAGCTAGTGAATATTCGAAGTAGTGGAGCAGGTGGGAGGGTTGTGGAATGCATATGTGCAGAACACATAAAAGAATAACAGTTACTGTACAGGTAAGTAATCACTTTTTCTCCTTTGAGTGATTGTGCACGTACACATTCCACTGTAGGTGATTCATCAGTAGTTTTCCTGCAAGTAGTGGGACTTTAGATTATGTGAAGAGACTGCAGCACTGACTTGCTGAAATTCAAATCATCTCAGGAAACTTGAGTAATGGTGTAGTGTCTGAAGAAGGTACATACGTACAACCATGTTGCTGCTTTGCAAGTGTCCACTATATGAATGTTGCTCAAAAAGGCTGACGAAGTGGAATGAGCCCTAGTAGAAAGGACAGTTATCCTCAGAAGAGAGACCTTTGCTAGATCACAGTGCATGTGCCTTGCTGTCCTTTTAGGCAATGCAGTGATTTAGGTATAGGTGCCACCTTCTTGGTGATCTGACAAGTTCATACTACCTATTCAAGTGCTCACCTTGTCAGTATACCAGGCTTCTTCCAGTGCCCCCTATAAGGAAAATGAGAAAGAGCAAGAGAAAGTTAGCTACAAATCCATTTATAAAGAATAGCCACCTATAGATTGGAAAAGAGATTGGAAAATTTCAGTCCCAGTTGCAAGAAATCAAAAGCTCATGTCTCATTCCCTGACTGGATGGTGACACAGGACAATTCATTCTGCTTGGACATTTCAAATCTTCAAAAGAAGTATGAGTCACCATCTGATTGGTCTGTGCTAGCAACTCCAAGAACAGGAACCAAGTTGGCCCACCCAGAAGAAATAGGATAAAATGGCCTGTCTCCTTCAGCACATCTCTTCCCAAAAGCCAAAGAAACCTGAAAGGGAGAAGACTGAGGTCCTGGGCCAGCCACCTATGAGTCCTCGTGGTGACATCAAGTACATATCAGGCTTTAATTGTCACCTTTAATTGTCTCTTTCTATTTTCCAGTAACTTGGGTTTTGTGCTAGCGCACTGGGAAAAGACTATAGTCATGTCTGTCCTTCACTTCACCTGTGTTTGCACTGTCAACTCCTGCTGTGAATGGTAACTGTGCAGAAAGCTGATGGCTGAGCAAAGATTTGGTGGTAAGTAACACAAAGACATTCTTTTGGGTGAGGACCCAATCAGTCAATCGACCACTTCCTGAAACTGAGTATCTAATTAGTAAAGAAGTATACATGCTTGTGTGTTTTAGAGATTGTCACAAAATTACAGTGTGTGTCTGTGTTTTGTAACAGGTTCCAATCATGATTGCTATAAACTAGCTTTAAATTGAACAAGTTACTGTTAACTAGGATTACAGAATACTGTACATGTGTCTACCATAGCTAATGGTTTCATACTGCCTTTCAAGCTCTCGTGTGTACAGACGTAAAATGAGAACAAATGTGCAAACATTCTGAATTGCACTCAGCATATACAGTATGTCATAAGTGTAGGAGTTTGTTAGATACTTAGGAGTGTTAGTCAGATCCTGGGACTAAGACCATTCACTGGGAAAGCTAGGTTTTGGATTGTTTTTCCTGAGTTGTGTTAGCAACAGCTGAATTAATAACAACCAATTGGCACAAGTGATGCCCGGGGGACTCGGTTAAAAATTGGAACAAAATCACCTTCCCAAGATAGCAATTGAGTATAAGTGCCATTTCCTATTGTGGTTGTGTGATTTGATTCTGAAAACCTGATCAGTTATATCAACCAATTTTCTATTTTGCATTAGCCAAGTCATAGTCTAATACCCTTTTTTGCTTCTTATATCCCACATTATTCGTTGCTGTTAGGGATATTTATTAAAACTCTATAAAAGTAAATTCAGTGTGAGTCCTTTTCTTTAGTTAAGCAATTGAAATTAGAAGAACCTAGGAAAGGTGGTACAAGTCATCAGTTAAGCAGTTGCTTAACTAAGGTTTGTTTTATACCCTATCTTTCTTTATAGACCATTCATGGTATTCTATTAAGTGTCTGCCAAGAGTGTCTGCTCTAGCATTTCTCGCTCCTGGGAGGGTGAAATGCCCATAGCAGAATAATGTTCTTTATGGAGAAGGGGATCACTGAGTTGACCTTGCTTGTTCAGATAAAAACATAGCAGTGGTATTGTTGGTAAGAATTTGAACCACTTGATTCCTGATGATAGTGATGAAAGTCTCAGACCCGGTGAATGGCTTAAAGCTCCAATACATTTACATGGAGGGTAGCCTCCTCTGATGTCCATAGTGCTTGAGCCTGAAGTTGCCTCAGATGGGCACCCCAACCCACAGTGGATGCATCTGTTACAAGAGTTATTGTTGGCTCTGGGGGTAAGGAAGGAACCTCTCTGCAGACATTCTGGGAATCTAGTCACCAATTCAAGGACTGAAACTCTCGTGCAGGTATGCAAATCAGTATGTCCAGACAGGGTATGTCTAAGTGCGTCTGACCCGCTGGCTAGCCAGAGCCACTACCCACTCTGCAATGTCCACACTGCTATTTTCAACATGCTAGCTCTAGGGGAGCAAGCATGAATCTACCTACACAGGCTGGGAGTCATGCTTCCAGCTGCAGTGTAGACATACCTAGAGTGTCTGCTTGGAGGGTATACTGAGTGAAGCCAGGCCTGCAGTTGAACTCTGACATACTCAGCCATGTAAGTGCATGAGGCCATGTGTTCCAACAGCTGAAGGCAAGAATGCACTGTTGTCCGGGGCTCAGACTTAAGATTTTCACAAAAGTTGACCAGATGATTGTTTTTCCTCAGTTGTGTTAGCAACCTGTCTGGCGGGAGGTTAACCTCAGCAGTCTTGGTGTCGAGATCTGCCCCTATGAAATTTATTTTTTATGTTAGTCGTAATGTCAATTTCTCTATAGTTAACTTTAGCCCTAGATGAAAGAACAGATCTGATTATGAAGATAGTGTTTTGGACCCATCCCTTTGACGTTCCTCAGACTAATCCAGATAGGGAAATATTTGAATTCTGGAATTATGAAGATGGGCCACTACTACTGTCCTGCTCTTGGCAAACCCCCTCTGGGCTGAGGACAGACCGAAGGGCAGTATTGCATATTGGTAGTGCATGTTCCTGACTACAAGTTGAAGATACTTTCTGTGGGCTAGCTGTATTGCCACATGAAAATAAGCATCCTGCAAATCGAGGGCAGCATAACAATCTCCAAGGAAGGGTAAATATATGCAAGGATGACCATCCTGACTCTGATTTTCTTGATGAATTCGTTCAGCTTTCTCAAATCCCCAAAAAAGGCCCTAGACCATCTCTTTTTTGGGGAAATGATGGGAATAGTAACCTTTTCCTCTATGCTGGCAAGGAATTTTCTTTTCTCTGCTGCTCCCAATTTCAAAAAGAGACTGTACTTCCTGAAGTAGAACCTGAGTGGCACTGTTACCCCCTGCACAATGTCGGAACACCTGGAGTGCAGAGCCAAGCCCAGCCAGCCTCACAACCCTTTGACACATTCTGGTGACCCATTTTCAGGTTGTGGCCCACGGGTTGAGAAACTCTGCCCTAGTTTAAGCAAGATGCTTGCAATGTTGAGAACACTGAAAGTCATGTCAATTAAACCTCCTGCTGAGCAGCTGTAGCACCAGTGGCATTTTTTATCTAGTATGGCTGTGGCCTGAGGTCTAACTCCTGGTACTACATAGAAGCAAATTACCTGAAAGAAGTCAGGGATGGCCTGGGAGGAGGTAGGGCCCTAGCTCCTCCACTTTGCCACATCAAATGTTCCAGTTCACTCTGAGGATGAAATCTGCACCATGGCAGTGGAGAGAGCAGAGTAAACCTACACATACACATTGAGCAACCCACGGAGAGGACATGTCTGCATGTTCCACCAGTTTTGAGTCTACCATCTCTAATGGGAAACCTGATTTTAAGAAGAGAGAATACTGTATCAGGAAGCTGAAGAATCTTTCAAGTCAGTGGTATTTCTTAAGTGTATTTTTAATTATTCCATGTAAGATGTGAAATTAAAGTGCTCTTTCAAAATTTCAGTCCATGCTCTGAAGCTAGAATTTGTAATTGGGGACCAACATTTCAAAACATAGGCTTTATTCATGTGTGTATAATTTTTATACACACTCTCATTGGTACACACAATAGATTGGGATGGATTCCATTTGCACATACAAAGTAAATGCAAATTCAGTTTGATTGTGTACGTTATGAATGCCAAGGTTAGGTCACAGAAACAGAGGCTAAGCTGAAGTCCTACTGAAAAATTGGCTCTCCCCAGATCTCTTTGGTCTAGTGTATCAGCTGTAACCAATAATTGAGAAATGTAAAGCTGCTCTGCAAAAACAAAGGATTTATTAAACTAGATTTTCATTGGCTCAAAATAATGTAATATGTCTGGAAGTAAAAGAGACTCCAAATAAATATATAAAAGGACACCAGCAGCAGGTCAGCAACAAGCACCATTAAAATTTTGTTTCTCTATATTACACAGAGACTTGAGATTGCTTTTGAGTTCAGCATGACTAATTACAGTGCATAAAGTGAAGGCTTGCCTAGATCAACCAATAGTGCAGGATAAGCTAGGGTGTAAATCCACAGCGCACTAGAGTGCTGTTCACTAACTGTGCATGTGGACCCTGCTACCCCCACATTAAAAGTCCCCCCAGTGCCAATTAACCTACTCCCATTTGAAAGCAGATCAGATCAGAGCACAATAGGGAACTTTCAGTGCGCAGCAGCAGCAGGGTCCACACAAAGAGTTAGTGTATATTTATAGACTCATAGACTCATAGACTTTAAGAAGGGACCAATATGGTCATCTAGTCTGACCTCCCGCATGATGCAGGCCACAAAAGCTGACCCACTCACAACAGAATCTTCCAGCCTGTGACCCCTGCCCTATGCTGCGGAGGAAGGCGAAAAACCTCCAGGGCCTCTGCCAATCTACCCTGGAGGAAAATTCCTTCCCGACCCCAAATATGGCGATCAGCAGAACCCCGAGCATACAGGCAAGATTCTACAGCCGGACCCTCATTTTACCCGCGATGGCACGTTAATGCCTAATTGACTAAAATCACGTTATCCCTTCAAACCATTCCCTCCATAAACTTATCAAGCCTAATCTTGAAGCCAGAAAGGTCTTTCGCCCCCACCGTTTCCCTTGGAAGGCTGTTCCAAAATTTCACCCCTCTGACGGTTAGAAACCTTCTTCTAATTTCAAGCCTAAACTTCCCCACGGCCAGTTTATATCCATTCGTTCTCGTGTCCACATTACTACTGAGCTGAAATAATTCCTCTCCCTCCTTGGTATTAATCCCTTTAATATATTTAAAGAGAGCAATCATATCCCCCCTCAGCCTTCTTTTGGTTAGGCTAAACAAACCGAGCTCCTCAAGTCTCCTTTCATAGGAAAGGTTTTCCATTCCTCGGATCATCCTAGTGGCCCTTCTCTGTACCCGTTCCAGTTTGAGTTCATCCTTTTTAAACATAGGAGACCAGAACTGCACACAGTACTCCAAATGAGGTCTCACCAGCGCCTTGTATAACGGAAGCAGCACCTCCCTGTCCCTACTAGAAATACCTCGCCTAACGCATCCCAAAATCGCATTAGCTTTTTTCACAGCCACGTCACATTGCCGACTCATAGTCATCCTGCGATCAACCAGGACTCCGAGGTCCTTCTCCTCCTCCGTCACTTCCAACCTATGCGTCCCTAACTTATAACTAAAATTTTTATTAGTCATCCCTAAATGCATCACCTTACACTTCTCACTATTAAGTCTCATCCTATTATTGTTACTCCAATTTACAAGGTCATCCAAGTCTCCCTGCAGAATATCCCGATCCTTCTCCGAATTGGCAATACCTCCCAACTTTGTGTCATCCGCAAACTTTATCAGCCCACTCCTACATTCGGTTCCAAGGTCAGTAACGAATAGATTGAATATAATCGGACCCAAAACCGAATCTTGAGGAACCCCACTGGTGACCTCCGTCCAACCCGACAGTTCACCTTTCAGTACTACCCGCTGCAGTCTCCCCTTTAACCAGTTCTTTATCCACCTCTGGAATTTCATATCGATCCCCATCTTTTCCAATTTAACCAATAATTCCTCGTGCGGCACAGTATCAAACGCTTTACTAAAATCGAGGTAAATTAGATCCACCGCATTTCCTTTATCTAGAAGGTCTGTTACTTTCTCAAAGAAGGAGATCAAGTTGGTTTGGCACGATCTGCCTTTCGTAAACCCATGTTGTAATTTGTCCCAATTGCCATTCACCTCAAGGTCCTTAACTACTTTTTCCTTCAAAATTTTTTCCAAGACCTTGCATACTACAGAAGTTAAACTAACAGGCCTGTAGTTACCCGGGTCACTTTTTTTCCCCTTCTTAAAAATAGGAACCACATTAGCTATTTTCCAGTCCATCGGTACCACCCCCGAGTTTACAGATTTATTAAAAATTATCGCCAAGGGGCTTGCAATTTCTCGCGCCAGCTCCTTCAATATTCTAGGATGGAGATCATCCGGTCCGCCCGATTTAGTCCCATTTAGCTGGTCAAGTTTGGCTTCCACCTCTGATACTGTAATTGCAATCGCCCCTCCTTTATTCCCCTCTGTCCCGCTCCCTCTATTCCTAAGCCCTTCATTAGCCTTATTAAACACCGACGCAAAATATTCATTTAGATATTGTGCCATGCCTAGATTATCCTTAATCTCCACTCCATTTACATGCTTCAGCGGTCCCACTTCCTCTTTCTTTGTTTTCTTCCTATTTATATGGCTATAAAACCTCTTACTATTGGATTTAATTCCCCTCGCGAGGTCCAACTCTACACGGCTTTTGGCCTTTCTCACCGCATCCCTACATGCTCTGACCTCAATAAGGTAGGTTTCCTTGCCGATCTGTCCCCTCTTCCATTCTTTGTACGCTTTCTGTTTTTTCTTAATCGCCCCTTTGAGACGCCCGCTCATCCAGCTAGGTCTAATTCTCCTGCCTACTAATTGTTTCCCCTTTCTCGGGATCCAGGCCTCGGACAGTTCGTGCAACTTCAGCTTGAAATAATCCCAGGCCTCATCTGCCTTTAGCTCTCTAAGTATGTTAGCCCAATCCACTTCCCTAAGTAGTTGCCTTAATTTATTAAAGTTGGCCTTTTTGAAATCGTAAACCTTAGTCACAGTTTTATTTCTGTTAATCCTTCCATTTAGTTTAAACCGAATTAGCTCATGGTCACTCGAGCCAAGGTTGTCCCCTACTACCATTTCCTCAACTAGGTCCTCACTACTCACCAGCACCAAATCTAAAATGGCATCCCCCCTCGTCGGTTCAGCTACTACTTGATGAAGGAATTCATCTGCTAGCACGTCTAGGAACATCTGAGCCCTATTATTGTTACTAGCATTTGTTCCCCAATCTATGTCTGGGAAGTTAAAGTCCCCCATGATCACACAGCTCTTATTAGTTTTTACTTCCTTAAAAACATTAAATAGTTCTCTGTCCGCATCCAGGCTAGATCCCGGCGGTCTATAGCACACCCCAAGCAGTATCTCAGGGGAGGCTCTAGTAGTTCTTTTACCCAGTGTAATCACTGCCCAGACAGACTCTGTCTTATCCATTCCATCACTTATTATTTCTTTATATTTTAGCTCACTATTCACATACAGTGCCACACACCCACCTTTACCTTTTTTCCGGTCATTCCTAAACAGCACATACCCTTCGATACCTGTACTCCTCATGACTACAGTTCCACCATGATTCGGTTATTCCTATGATATCAGGTTTCATTTCTTGGACCAGGAGCTCCAATTCCTCCATTTTGTTACCTAGGCTTCTCGCATTGGTGTATAAACATCTTACCGTATGCTGTCTATCCTTTCTCCCATTAGTTATGCACTTTGGTACGGACCCCGTAGTGTCCATCCGCCCCCTCCTTCTAATGTCCAATTCCCTACCCCTATCTATATCTGTGCTTATCTCTTTGCCCTCTTTTTCAGTGTTGGAATCTGGCGTGGAGATTAACTGGACATCTCCCAACCGTCTCCCCCAAGTTCCTAGTTTAAAGCCCTTTTGATGAGATGAGCCAGCCTCCCTCCCAGAAGTCTATTTCCTTCCCTACTCAGGTTAAGTCCATCCCGCGAGAACAGCTGTCTGTCCCCGAAAGCCTCCCAGTGGCCATACATCCCAAAGCCCTCCTTATAGCACCACTCCCTCAGCCAGCTATTTATCCTCACAATTCTCTCTGCCCTTTGCTGTCCTTCTCTAGGAACAGGCAGAATCCCACTGAAGATAATCTGAGCCTCAACTTCCTTTAGCGTCTTCCCCAGCCTGGCATAATCTCCCTTGATTCTCTCTAGCGAGAACCTAGCCGTGTCATTCGTTCCTACGTGAAGGACGATCAAGGGGTTCTTACCTGCTCCTTTTAGGATCCTTTTCAACCGCAGGTCCACATCCCGTATCTTAGCGCCCGGCAGACAGCACACCCTTCTGTTTTCTGGGTCCGCCCTGGTCACAGGCCTGTCTAACCTCCTCAGTAAGGAGTCCCCAATCACATAAACCTGCCTTTGCCTAGGGGCAGCGCAATCTACCAATCTATCCCCTGTTCCCTGCGGCCGTAACTCCTGTCTGTCTCCATTTTCCCTTATAGTCCCCCTATTGCCATCCTGTATCCTCCCGGGGCCGAGTATTGATGCCGTCTCCATCAACTCCTCCCCCCTGTCTATTGGACTAGCTGCCCTTCTTTTCTTCCTCTGCCTCCCACCATCAGTTACCACCTGCTGCGTCCCCTCCTCGTTAGCCAAACACCCAAACCTGTTCCTGAGTTCTATTTCCCCCTCACTAGCCCTCCTTTTCCTTGGCCTGCTTCTCACGGTCACATGCTTCCACTGCTCTTGTTCTCCCCCCGACATTCCCCCCTCACAGACCATAGCCCCCGCTTCCACCTGCACCCCCGAGCATTCCCCTTCAGTCACCCCTTGCCTTTGCTCCATTAGCTGCTCAAACCCCCTTCTAAACTCTACCAGGGTCTCTACCTGCATCTCCAACCCCCGAACCTTTTCCTCTAACAGGGCAAGTAGGTGGCATTTCATACAGACATACCTCTGATCAGGTGCACCTGCTAGGACTATATACATACCGCAGCTGCTACATGCTTTCATTTGCATTGTGTCCCCTGCTGCCTGGCTCATGGCTGCCATGGTCTCTGCCTGCAGCCTCTGAGGGAACAAAGCACACCGACCACCGCGCCCTCCTGCCTCCCCTTCCACCTCCCCCTGTAAACTCCCACTTAAACTCCCCTGTTAGCCGCCCTGTTTGCCGACCGCTGCTCGCTGCTATTTATACCCCAGCTTATCTACATTAACTGTTCATTTAGACAAGCCCTCAATCATGTGGATAAATCTTTGCAGGATTAGGGCCATAATTTTTAAGATAGACTACAGTAGTGCAAACCCCACACAATCATGAGCCTGGAAACCTCCCTCCCACCCAAATCACAAGACTAGCTTAAAAATCATGGTTTTTAAAAATAGCACATTTTGGATGCTTTTTATTTACCTTCTGGCTTGTGAGGAAGGTTCATGTTTTCAAGCTTTTTATACAACTATGAGGGCTACAAACTTACTTTTGTTGTTGTCATGAAAGCTGAGATTCTCATGTAACCACATGACTGAAAATGCTGGGGCTATAAGAAAAACGCCAAATTCACAAGACTGACATTAACATTGAAAGAGTTGGCAACCCTGAGACTATGCAATACCAATACATAACAAGAGTGTCTATCCTAAAGCATCTGTTGCTTTTCAGCCCTAAGGGAACGGGAATGGATTATCCTTTCCTTTGTATATCAAAAAAGAAAATCAAAGATTTATATTTTTCACAGCACATATTTTGTCCCAGGGCTTCAAGAGTATCACTCCTGTGGTGGGTCAACTGACACCCACTTTCAAATGGGACTTCTAAAACAGCACTCGCTCTTTGTGGCTGAGCTGCCTTCAAGGAGCTGGTAGATCAGATGGATTAATGGCAATAACTCTCAAATCTGTCTTGAGCTGAATGGAACAGTTAGGGTAGCCGGCAAAAAATTAAATTAAGGACATACAGCTACTCCTTTAAAAACTGGGAATGTGCCTATCTCTCTATGCATTTACACTGCATATATCACCATGGAATCTGAGTCTAAATCATAACATCTGGCAGGATCTTGCATGATTTCCCATGAGATCTGGCAATGGGCTGTGATGCTCTGAGTCCCTTTAAATATCACCATTAGGATTCATTTATTGTGGTACTTTTTCTCATCAACAGTTTATTTCTCCAAATAATGAAGTAAACCAAAAATAAAAAGTGTTCACTGCTAATCTCCATACTGAATCCTATTAAACTGAAAAGTAACTTGAAACTGGAATTTTTCTGTTACTGGTCAGAGATCTCATCTTGAATAACATTTCTGTGAACTTCATATTTCAGGTGCTGTAAATACTGTTCACAGCTCTGAATATGTATGGGGAGAGATGTGCAAAAAGGCCACTGTATGTGCTTGCATTTGCCTCTCAATTTGCTCCTTAACTTCACATCACCAATAATTTATAAAGAAAGCTGGGACTGAATTTTACCAAACTCTTTACTATTTCCTAAGCCATCAATTTGGGTCTTTCATAAGAGAGAGAGAGTGTACACATAAGAAAAATTAAAAGTGATTGTGAGGTTAAAAACTATTCAGCAAAATTAGCAAAACTTGAAAAGAACATCCTAAGGTGGCAGATTTGATCCTTCCTGTAAACTGAATTCCCCAGGTGCCCCGCCCCTTCTCAAATGAAATGTGGCTGCTAATGATTGCAAATAGCTTAGCAGGTGTTGTGAGGGTTTTTTTGTGTTTTTTTTTTTTTTTTAAACTAAATTGCTGATGAGGATTTCTTTAGTTCCTAATGACACATTTGTATGTTTGCAGAGACTAACAGTGTTTGAAAATATATCTGCTGATGCCAGTGTAGCTTTGATTGGTCTTGTTTGATTACTATGTGTGATAACCTTGGTGGCACATTATGTGAATTATACCTTATTTCCATAAACTTAATGGGCTTTTCTCTCTCCTCCCCGCCCCCGTCCCAATCTCCTGCAGAAAATGTGAGCATGAGATGGCAATCCATGCCTCTGTAAAAAAACAAACAGATAAAGCATCACAGTTGCCAACCAAGTGCCAATGGGAGTCTTTCCATTGACTTAAATGGACTTTAGATCAGGCCCCAACAGCTTACATTCATTAGCAAGAATCAGCAGCAGTTTACATACTCAGAACAGTTGGTTCAGCAACGGCAGGTTTCTGCTAAACTAACTGAAAGAACAACTCCTTTATTTTAGGCTTCAGCTAATGGAAACAAATGTTACCTGAACAGATACAATGTTCCAGAGACTCAGAGATCCCCATGCATATAGGAAGAGCCAACACATCATCATTTTTAACTGAATTGCTAGTCTAAGTCAATTTTATAGAAATTAGAAATGGAAAAGAGCTTTCAGGATAATTCCCTACAACAATTTTTGTAGCAATCTGCCTAGTAAAGTTTTAACGGTCTTAAATGATAGTTCCTGGATGTTCCTTGGAAGAATACGCCTCAGCTTCCTACATCTCACTGGTCAGACATTTTTTCTAATACCCAGCCTAAATCTGGTTTCATTCTACTAAACTTATTTATACTCCCTTGTACCACACCACACAGTATTTCTCCCTTTGTATTGTTTATACCCTCAAATATGTGGGTATTGTTTACACCCTCAGTATAGTTATACATCCCATTACCAGTCCCTTGAGGAGTCTTGTGCAACAGGGTAGTATGGTCCTTGATTTTGAACCAAACCTCACCCTTATCCCTGATTGGGACCCTATCCAACATTTTATTTCCTATGACCTCCAACATTCTGACAGGCTGCCTATGGAGTTTGGCCCTCGGAGAGCTGTACACTTCTAACTGTATATATGTATTGAAGCTTACCCATCTGTTCTATACCATATTTAGCTGAATGCTAGCTCTCTTCCCTCCATGCAAAATCTGAATGCAACTGTTCACTAGAGATGAAAAGACAAAGTGAAATGTACCATGGGACTAAATAGGTGGGGAAATTCTGAAGTGAGTTTGAACTGTGCAGTTAGCCTACAGCCCAGCAGAAGGACCAGAAACTGCTGAACTCTGCCATTAAGACTTCAAAGTAAGTCTGAGTGTGTGTTGGAGGAAGTACAGAGCTAGGGAATAGATAAAGAGGCTATAGGATGGTTACATAGAGGAAAGGATTCCAGAGAGGAGAAGAAAACATGCTATTGGAGATCACAGAAGAGGGAAAAATCGAGAGACTAAAAACATGTATTGAAGGCGGGCCAGCTGCATGACAATCTCACTGGAGAAGACAAAGGATGAGATAGGATGGAAGGGAGGAAGAAAGGAAAGGTGCAGAATAACATCTGAACTTTTGGATAACTCTGTATTCTCTGAAATCTCTGAAACTTGCGTTTCACCCCTCATCAGTTGCTCATTAACCCGCATGTCCCTACGGTTATTGTGTCAAACCAAAGAGTAAAGGAACATGATTTGCACATTATAGTAACAGGAGAACTCAAGTCATTGTGAGAACATACTTGCAAAAGCAGCTTTCTCCCAACATGATGAGAATTATATGAAAACTCCCAGGATATTGTATCCCCACCTGCGTAAGTTTAGCTTAGTTAGTGTTGTGACGTTGCACTCTATATGATTTTATGAAAGTATGCTGATGAGTGTGAATATAACGTAACTAAAGTATGCTTCATGCAAGAGGTCTCTTGTAAGGTATCATTACAAAGCTTATAATCTACTGAGTGTGGTCATCCTATTTGTATAAATGTATCACTCTTGTATCTGAAATTTAGAAATATGAAATATAACTCTGAGGGCCTATTGTAATTATGCAAAGTGTGGGCCATTAATGGTGGTTTGGAATCTTGATAGCTCCCATTAACCAGGACAATTGACTGTAGATGGCTCTGTTTTACTTGTAAGTCTTCCTGTATACATGTGTGCTGGCAAGCAGGTAATGAAGTCTTACAGTGACATGTGATCATGTCATCTGAACTGGAATCCACCTTTAACCTGGTGCTTTTCCATTTAGAAGGGGGCGATGGGGACCCAGAAAGACAAAGGATTCCCGCCTTATGCAAAAGATATATAAGTGGGTGGAACAGAACAAAGGAGGCTGCAGTCATGAGAAATTCCCTAGCTACCACCTGAGCTGGAACAAGGGCTGTACCAGGGGAAAGGATTGTACCCAGACTAGGAAGGCATCCAGTCTGTGAAAAACTTATTGAAACATCTCTGAGGGTGAGATTTTATCTGTATTTAATTTTATTACTGTATTAGGCTTAGACTTGCATGTTTGATTTTATTTTACTTGGTAATTCACTTTGTTCTGTCTGTTACTACTTGGAACCACTTAAATCCTACTTTCTGTATTTAATAAAATCACTTTTTACTTATTAATTAACCCAGAGTATGTATTAATACCTGGGGGGGGGGGCAAACAGCTGTGCATATCTCTCTATCAGTGTTATAGAGGGCAAACAATTTATGCGTTTACCCTGTATAAGCTCTATACAGGGTAAAACAGATTTATTTGGGGTTTGGACCCCACTGGGAGTTGGGCATCTGAGTGTTAAAGACAGGAACACTTCTTAAGTTGCTTTCAGTCTGCAGCTTTGGGGCACGTGGTTCAGACCGTGGGTCTGTGTTGGAGCAGACTGACGTGTCTGGCTCAACAAGACAGGGTGCTGGAGTCCCAAGCTGGCAGGGAAAGCAGGGGCAGTAGTAGTCTTGGCACATCAGTTGGCAGCCCCAAGGCAGTTTCTGTGATCCAACCCGTCTATGAATAGAACATGCATGTCATTTTAAAAAGTCACTTAGATGGGAATCAAAGCCAGTGTAAGATATGGATATTTCAAGCAAAAAGGAAAATGGAGGGTAGAGATGGTCCCAATTTTAGCTAAGAGTAATATTCATCATGAAATTAGCTTCCTTTGGGGTTTAGAGTTTACTGGTGAGGTGCCCCCAATTTTCATCGAAGTAGTCACTGAATAATGTTCAGACTATGGTTATACATAAACTGTTTGACTTTGCTGTTTGTTTTCCATGCTAAATAAGAATTGCCATGCTGGAACAGTTCCATAGTCCATCTACTCCAGTATCCTGTTCTCTGACAGTGGCCAGCACCAGATGCTTCAGAGGAAGGTGCAAAACCCCTACAATAGGCAGATGTAGGATATTAGTTCCTAATAAAGACTGGCTTACATGTAATGCATGAGGTTTCTGAATCCCTTCCAAAACTCTTTGTTGGCAGTAGTGTTATTGTCACCTAAATTTTCTGGTGTTGTTTATACTCCCCGATTGGATGACTGGTTTTTAAAAGGAATATAATGATCAATGACTAATGCATTTCCTGTACACATATTTTGAAAAATACTATTTCTGGTAAAATTATTGCAACTTTTGGGATTTAGGAATATGTTCATGAATGCCTAGCAGTTGCCTGAATACTCTCAAATAACAGATACCATGGCTTCACGACTCATAGCAAACCAAACTCGGTGCTTTTATTAGCAAAGATATTGACAAATTAGTTATTTAACTATTTACTAGCCTTTGTGGATATAATGGGTAATATTAGTAAAAACGTGGTTATTAAACACCCATTGCAGAAGTTGTATGCATAAAGGACATTTATTTCAGCAACAAGAACATTGTGAGTTAGAATAGCAAAGACCGGGGGGGGGAAACGCAACCAAAAAACAAGGGATATAAAACTACATTCTCTGGGGCAACCTCTGATTAATGGGGACTAAGAAGATACATCTCTGAGCAGGTTATTCCATCTCTGCCTACAGAAGGGTTTCTTGCATCTTCCTCTGAAGTAGCAGGTACTCTCCACTGATCTGACCTAGTATGGCAATTCCTATGTTTCTGGCCTGGTTTGAAATGTGTTTCTAGACTAAGGTTACTTGGATAATGTATTTAATTTTAAATAGATGTTGATCTAATTTCTCAATCATTTTAGGATGATGTTCTGTCCAATTGTATCAGCCTGTTTCTTGTGTTGATTCTCACTAGAGCATGAGACACTTTACAACAAATATTGATCTGTGGTTGCCTTTTTGTTAGTCAGTTTATGGAGTCAGACAGTTGGTTATTCACAGCCAGTGTAGATCATCAGAAATGATAGCCTGCCTGTTTCCAGAGCACATGAGTGTGCATTATTCTTTGACTAGAAGTTTAATTCTACTACAATAAGGCTTACAACCTTTGTCCTCAGACACAGACTGTATATCTAATAATGTACTGAGACAGCCAAAAAACAATTTTTTGAGAATATTTCAACAGATTTTTTTTTAAAAGAACTATATCCTGATAGTCTGAAAAGATGAGGATTCAAATATACATGAGGACTCTGGCAGAAAAAGGTCAGAATCAAAATGCGTCTGTCACAGGACTGATTCATTGACTCCACCTCACCCACCAGGCCACTGTATCTGGATTCTTCTAAACTGTTGGGTATGTCTACCCTGCAGCTGGGAGCAAGCCTGGGTAAACAGACTACTGGGGCTTGAGCTTGCATGCTAAAAATAGTGGTGTGGATGTTGAAGTTGGAGAGTCGGGAGCCACTTGAACTCAGACCTGCGGGGGAGGGGGGGGAGTCAGGTGGGCTTGAGAGCCTGAGCTGCAACATCCACATTGCTATTTTTAGCACATTAGCCCCCGAGCGCAAGTCTGTGTTCCCAGGCTGGGAGGCTTGCTCCCAGTTACAGTGTGTCTGAGCAGCATCCAGGCACTGTCTCTGGCCTCTCAAGATTACTTCTGAGGTAGGGTGACCATATGTCCTGTTTTGGCTGGGACAGTCCCTTTTTTAGGCCCCGTCCTGACCATCCCGACTTTTTTGACAAAACTGGGCATTTGTCCCATTTGCTCTTGCCAACTGATCATCAGCTGGCAAGAGCAAACGGGACAAATGCCCAGTTTTGCCAAAAAAGTGGGGTGGGGCCCCTAGTGGAGAGCAGAGGAACATGCAGGGGGTGGTAGGGGCAACACCAGCCCTGGCTGGAGGGAGGGCTATGGAGAGTGACTTGGACCGACCTGCCCCGCATGCAGGAGGGAGAGAGGGCCTAGGGCGGCCCCACACACAGGTGTGAGAGTGGGGCCTCGGGCAGCCATGTGTGCGGGAATGCAGCAAGGGGGCTCGACAGACCAGCCCCATGCACAGGTGGCCTCAGAGGACCAACCCCCATGCACAGGAGGGTAAAGAGGGCTGTGAGGGGGGAGGAGGACCATGGGTGGGGGGGCCTCGGGCTAGCCCCAGACATCAATGAGGATGCTGGCCCTGTGTAGGCGGGAAGCAGGGAGGCCTTGGGTGGCCCTGTGTGTGTGTGGGGGCGGGGGGAGGCGGGGCGGGGAGGGCTGGGGCCAGAACTTGGAGGCTTTGCAAAGTGACTTTTTAAAATGACACGCACATTCTATTCATAGAGAAAGCACAGCAACATGCAGAGCCATTCAAAAATAACAAAACCTCTCTCCAGTGAACTCATCATTTAGGGCCCTTTGGGCTTTGGTCAGTCATTTCAGGGTCCCAAGACCTTCCTTTCATCCTGCTCACCCTTCAGGTTTGCTCTCTGTGCCTCTATAAAAAGCCCTCCTGAATTTATTCAGGGGCAGTGATCAAAAGATTCCCCCTAACTCAGACAACATGCTCCTCTTAAACAGCAGCTTCTAACAGACCATTCTTTGTTCTCCTGGGGAAATTCCACTGCTCCAAACCACCACCACCTTCCTTGATAATCTGGGGAGAAACCAGTTTCTCTTAGGTTGGCCAATCTGTTTAGCATATTCATTGTTGTACCCAGGCAAAGCCATTCCGTGTTAGCTGCTATTTTGATTGCCCTGTAGCAACTTCCACACAGGGTGTGTGATGCTTGACGGCCCCTCAGCAAATGACTGATTCAAAACTGTGACAAAATCAGTCCTGACAGATATAAGGGAGCAGTGCAGGGCAGATATATCAGCCCTAGAATGGTGAAGTCCCTGTTCCTTATGAGCTGAAAAAAGGTCACCACGGGTTAACTAGAGACATCTGAGGCCAGTTAAGGGCTGCCAGTCTCCTTTAAAACCCTCCTTCTGGTGAAAGTAGAGGGGAGAGATGAGACACAGGGGCAGTTGCAGCAGGAAAGACAAGCTTCCCCTGGGTAGAAGGCTGTCTTCCCCCCACCCACAGGGAAAGAAACTAAGTTAACAGCTGCTTGGGGAAAGACGGGAAACCAAGACAGGGATAAGGCAATGCCCCAGAGAGGGGGAAGGAAAAAGTATTTCTGTTTGGGTTGTAAGTTTGGGGGCATTTTTTGTTTTGCTTAAGAGAACTTCTTGGGTCTACCCTGAGGCCCACCATGGAAATATGGAAAAATAAAACCAGAGTGCAAAGAAAAACCCTCTGGTATCAGGTTGATTTACTCAAGCCCCCCTCCCCCTTCATCCGAGGAAGAAACACTGAGGCTGACCAGGTGAAGGAGGTGCACTTCCTCAATACATAGCGGGCTAAAGTCATACATAGTTCATAAAATCAATCAGAATTCGTAAGTTGTACATCAACAGATTCACCAAACCATCACACACTAAATATCCACGAGCGGCTACCACATCACTAATGCCTGACACAAAATGGTTTCATACCCAGAGGTATGTAAAGGTAGGGGGAAATGGTATTTGCAGTTCAGAGATCAAGCAATGGTTGTTTATATAGCTTAGAGCAGGGGTCTCAAACTCCCAGCCCGCGGGCCTCCCCAATGTGGCCCACAGGGCTCCAGCAGTTTTGGGGCCGGATCTCTCCCTTGGCCCCACCTGCCGCCCCCGGGCGCTTCCCCCTCAGGGGCCCCAGCAGCGCAGCGGAGCTAAGCGACGTCTGCCTGCTCACTCCAGTGGCTGCCAGCCCCTCCCTGAGGCCCAGGGGCGGGGCTGTGCCTCCATGCGCTGCCCCCGCCCCAAGCGCCCCTGTGGCCAATGGGACACTGCGGGGACAGTGCCTGGGGGCAGAAGCACACGGAGGCTCCCCGGCCAACCCCGCCTTGGAGCCCCAGGTAAGCGCCGCACCCCCCAACCTCTTCCCAGAGCCTATACCCCCACCCACCCCCAAACTCCCTCCCAGAGCCTGCACCCTGTCCCCACACCCCCTTCGGCCCCCAAATTCCCTCCCAGAGCCTGCACCCCTCCCCTCACACCCCCTCCTGCCCCCAAACTCCATCCTAGAGCCTGCACCCCAGACCCCCTCCCCCACCCCAATTCCCTATCCCAGACCTCCTCCCCCACCCAAACTCCATCCCAGAGCCTTAGGCAGGTGGGGGGCAGAGTTTTTTGGGGTGTGGAGTTTTTGGGGGGGTGGGTTCTGGGCAGCATGAGTGACATTGTCCCGCTGGAAGGATTTGAGGACTGGCACTGGCCCTAAGGTAAATCGAGTTTGAGACCCCTGGTTTAGAGCATACTTCTGTTGTCAGTTTTGCTGAAATCTATTGAGATTGCCTCTCTTCCCTCTCATTGCTCTTGTCTCCCCAAACTCCTTCTCCTCCTTGTCCCTTATCACTCACCTTGAAGGCTCCTGCCTCCTTTTCATCTTTAACCCTCTCTGTGCCCCAGTGATCCCATCCTTTCTCACCTCCTTACTTTCATTACCCACTACTCACACCGCACACACCCCTTCCTTCTCAATCTCTCATTGCCCTCTTGTTCCTCCCCCGTTCAATATATGCATGCCCTGGTCTCTCCTACCCTCGAAAAATAATTCTTGGCTCCCACCTCCCTTTCCAACTGCTGCCTTATCTCACTCCTTTCTTTTATCTCTAAAATCCTTAACTGTGCAGCAGTGTACAACCAATGCACTGATTTGTTCTCCTCCATTTCCATCTTGGATCATTTCCAATCTGGCTTCGACATTTCCACTCTTCTGAAACCACTTTCACTGGCATCTGATGAAGTGAGCATTCACCCACGAAAGCTTATGCTCCAATACTTCTGTTAGTCTTAAAGGTGCCACAGGACCCTTTTCCACTTTCACTGGGTCACTAATGAAACATCTATATCTAAAACGTGCCACTTCTTCCTTCTTAACATCTCCAAGATCAGTCCTTTTCTCTCCATTAACATCCAAATCTCTAATTCAGGCCCTGGTTTTATCCTGCCTAGATTACAACAACATTCTCCCAAACACACATACATTGACCCTCCTCAGCCCATATAAAAGGCTACTGCTAAACTCAATTTGCTGGCTTGTCAGTTTGACTGCAGTTCCCCTCTTTGAATTCCTCCATTGGCTTCCCATTCACTATCATAGAAAATGTAAGCTCCTTATTTCTGCCTTTAAAATTCCAAGTCACTCTGACCCTTGCTCGTTATCCTCCTTGGTCAAGTTTCATTTTACCCCCAGCTCCCAGCCTTGCCCACCCTTTGTCCAATTCTCACACAATCACCTCTATACCTTATTCCATGCTGCCTCCTAAGCACACTATAGACTTCCTGAGTTCATCCACAAGGCCCCACTTCTGCCAGGCTGCTTGTAGTGAATCAAGCGGACTTGTGTATAAATTGCCTAATGGAAAGTGCTGAGTGCTTTGGGTGCTCCCACAAATTAACAAATAATGATAAACCAAGGAGATGATTTTTGTGCGTAACTTCAATGGGTACCTTTTAAAAGTAAACATTTAGTGCCATATGTAAAACTTCCACACTACAGTATACAAAGTAAATAGAGTTTGAGATGTTTTCAAATCAGTCTAGGAGATTTAGACACACATTGTCTATTAATTTTAACAGCAGTGTTATATCTAAGTTACCTAGACCACTCAGCCAGTCTATACCATGGTATTTGTTTATTTTTGCAACAATCACCATGTGTCAAAGTAAAAATATTTTAAATAATGTTGTTTAAAAGATATTAAAAAGACATCTGAAGTGTGTGTGTGTGTGTGTGTGTGTGCACACAGATAGAGACTGGAGTTTTCAAAGGAAGCAAGGCACCCGCTTCCCACGGAATTTGGGGTGAAGGATAAATTTTAAATAGAAGCTGGCCACCTAAATCTCTAAACTCTTTTTGAAGATCCCATCCATACATGTTTGTGGCCGCTTGTTATTAATCAAAAAAGAATTACATAGGTCTACAAATTTAATATAAAATACCAAGAAGAATCTTTATATTTAAAAAATAAAAAATCAGAAAATGCTGAAGATCTATAAATTCTAGGCAAAAAGTTAACTGAGGAATCATTTTGTGACAAAATAACAAACTATAACAGATACTATGTAATATGGAGAGTATACTTAGAAGTGTGACAGTATGTCTACACTGCATAATACCCAGGCTCAGACTCGGGTTTAAGCCCAAGTCCCCTACCATCCACACACAAAGCTGCCTGACTTGTGCCAGAAACCTTTCAGGCTTGGGTCTGCAGACTCAACCAGGATAAGACTGAGACCCACTGTGGCATGGATCCAAGCCTGCTCATATTGCAGTGCAGATGCAGTTGAACCCAGGGGCACCAGGCTTGTGTGCGGCGAGTCCACCAACACTATCCCACAGTCCTGTAGGCCTGCCTGTCCCAGCCCTTCTATAGCCAAACTTCTCACTCAGTTCAATTCCCAGGAACTGGAAGCAACCCCTGGGTTCAAATACAGCTGCTCAGTGTTAAACCCTTCCTTTCCATGCAGACTGCCCAGCTGTAAACACAGTTAACCCTATTAGTTATGGCCAGCACTAAGAAGAAGCCCTACATCTACCACACTGGTAGCTGGCCAATGGAACACAGCCGAATTCTGGTAAATCTCTGGTGTGAGGACTTCAAGACATTTGACTTCACCACACGAGCAAAAAAAAATAAACATGTATATGCAGAGATGTCAAAGTAGCTGGTGGTGTTGTGGATCCACAGGATGGCTGATCAATACAGACAGAGAGTCAAGTGCCTCAGGACCAATTACTACAAAACCAGGGATGATACCCACCCCTTAGGAAGCTCCCTGTTTACCGGTCTTCTCTATGAGAAATTCAATCAGGTGCTGGGAGCTGCACCAAGCACTGAGCCCACTGTGGTGCATTACAATTTGCTGAGCAGAGATGGCACCTTTATAATCCCACAATCACCACCAGACGAGAGCCTGCAGTCACTGCATCAAGCACTTGAAGTGACCCTGATGCTGATCCAGGCTATGCCGCTGGGGCAGCTACAGAGACTCCTGGGTCTTCATTAAACCTGTTTGGGGATGGTCCTGGAGAACAGCCCACAGCAGAAGCGGTGCAGGAGCCAGAGCCAGAGCCTTGGCCTTCATCTTTCTGCAGCTATATTTTAGTTATTAAAATAAGAATAGGAGGGATTGCCAGGTTACGCCAAATTAAATTATGATAAGCAAGGAGTTGTAGCGTGTGTCCACACAGGGCAGAACACACACCACTTCCCTAGTGCTCTCCCCCACAAACACTGGGAAGTGGGGGCAAAAGTTAGAAAGATGGGTTGGGCTATTAGAACGTATGAGCCTTACATTCCCTTTCCTGCCAATACAACACACCTTAGAAGTCAGCCACACTGGACCATCCCAGACTGCCTGTATTATGAATCTGAATAATCGTGGGAGATGTATTTAGTCTATGGCTGGTTGTATTATGAGCCCACATAGTAGTGAAGGATGTATTTCATTCCAGGCTGCCAATCAGGTTTGTGCAGAAATGCAAAGTGCTCGTAAGAAGTCTGTAATGTGTCTCCATCCTAAATCCACATCTATCTGATTTTGCCATGAATTTTCACCCATTCCTGGCTGGTGATGCATGTGAACTTTTCAAGGAGTCAGAACTCCAGAGGGTCAGTTAAATTCTGGGGCAGGGCATACCTAGTAGGACTGCCTCTGCAGCTCATGAACGCCCATTTGTAGATGTGCTGGTCAGTCACCAGAACCCTAAAAAAGTATTGCATTAGCATAGATGGAGAGATCTCTCTGCTCGTCTGGAACAGAAGTTCACACTTCCATTCAGGCACCTCCAGAGCAATGTCCTGCAGAGCTTGCCCTGCTTGGAAGGACTGTTAAACCAAAGCAAGTAACAGGGTCCCTGATAGGAAACACTCCTTCTGTCCCAAGGGAAAAAAAATATAGGGATTTAATACGTTATTTTACTTGATTTTGCTGTGTGGATTGTACCATGATGTGTATTGGGCTTGAGGCAGATCTTGCAGCACCTTCTGAGCTGGGCAGGGATTTGTGTGTGAATAAAATAAAACCAAATGATAAAAAGTAACATCTTTTGACCTTGAAATAGTGCAGTCCCTGGAAAATGGTAGAAATGTATTTTGTCCTCACGGTCAAACAATAATGTGCTCTTTCATTTTCCTTGGCAAGCCTTCTTGCCTCCTCTGCTGGACTAAGACAAGGAAATGGAAGCCTAGGGGAGCAAACTGTCCACCTATGTACATGAAGGAAAAGAGTTAGAAGTGAAATGAGGGCAGACATTTTGGTAAAATATGATCAGCAGATTATCATCACAAAAAGAGAAGGACAGAAGCCTGGAAAGAGAGAAGTCTGCTGCCCAGCACAAGGAGAGCTTGGTGGCACAGTTCCTCGAGAATGACTACAGTGAGGGAAGAAGACAGAGTGCAGCATAATGAGCTTTTTGACAGGCTGTTTGCTCTCACGGTCACTAGAATGCAAGCTCCAGCTCCACATGCTGTGTCCCCTACACATTACCATGTCCTGCAGCTTATGCAGCCTTTGGACAGTTCTGTGGTTGGCTAGTCCATTTCCCAAGCACTGAACACTCCATGGAACAGTTAAATGTTCACTGCACACTCTTCCACACCTGTTCAACTGTGTCCCATATGTGTACAACACCCCATAAAGGCCAACTAGAACAGGAGGATAGGGACACACAGAAACAGTGAAACTGCTAGGGTGGCAGTGTACACAGTTTGACTGTTTTGCACTTTAGCTCATTTCATTTCTAATATGCACAGTTTACTGTTTCTGTGTCAGCTGGTCTGCCTATCAGGTTTTATATTGTTATTTATTATTTACATACCATGTTTAAAATAAAGTGTTCAATTTGCACAAGGTTATATAAGCAGGTTTTATTAAATTTATTAAAATGGAACTTCATCACAGTAATCCACAAGCTGTGTGTTCAACAGTGGTTATAAAATGCATAACAACATTTCATAAATAATAGTCTTCCTGAGAGGCCCCAACCACAGAAATAGCAGGATGAGTGTGACATATATTATATCATTCCCCCTCATTTGTGGCACCATGCAAACACTTTATGTGGATACACAAGGCATCCCTGATTTTTGCTGCATATGTGGATTCTTCCCCAGTAATTTTCGGGTTGTGTGAACAATCCAACAGTGTATTGGGTCCACTCTTGTAAAATAGCTCATAGTTATCCTTGCAGACATTACACAGTGCACAGCAAGACACAATAATGTGGACAACATTGGCATCTGAATGGTTCTGAAGGCAGTGCCATCTGGATTTCATTCTGCCATGCGCACATTCAACCATCATCCTACAGCTACTGACCATGTTGTTAAACCTTCTTTTGCCAATACATTGAGATCAGGGTATGGTTTCATAAGCCATGGCAAAAGGGTGTACATGGAGTGCTCTAGAATATCAGTGGTGACAGTAACTCCATTTATAACGATGTTGTTTGGTGAGATTAATGTCCCAGCTTGTCCGTGAAGTTTGTCTCTGGACAACCTTGGCATCATGCACCTTGCCAGTGCATCCCAAGTTAGTATCCATGAATATGCCTCTGTGGCTGACCAGGGCCTGCATAGCGATGGAGTAGTACCTTTTGCAGTTTATGTACTCATGTTCGCCTTGTGGAGGACAAACTCTGGGCACATGATAGCTCCACAGAAGTTTGGAAAACCCATTATCTCAAAACCAGCAGTTATTTCAGAAATATTGTTTATGCCCACCACTCTTCGATACATTACAGTCCTGATCACCTCACAAACCACCACAACTGACTTGCCACTTTAAAGTGGTTAGCAATGGACCTATAGCAGTCTGGGGTAGTCAGCTTCCAGATGGCTATAGAAACCTGCTTCTGGACTGGCATGGCCTCCCTCATGCAGCTGTTCTGATGCTGGAGGGTCAGAGCAAGCTGATCACACAGATCCAGGAATATCTGTTTCTTTATGCAAAAGTTCTGGAGCCACTGCTGGTCATCCCAGGTCCGCATGATTATGTGATCCCATCAATCCCACATATGCTCCAGAAGTGCTGGTTTACATATGGGGAATCTGTAGTTATGGCAACAGGCATGATCAGCATAAGCTGGGTCATAGCTGCCATGTCTGTACTTCCCTCCAAGAGTTGCTTTCCTTAGGACAAATACCACCGCTGAAATGTCCACCAGCATGTCAAAGATGCTCTGCCTGATTCCTAAAACAGGAGTGAAACCACGAGCACAAATTCTTTCACCAGTGCCAGATCCATGTTGCTGACTCCAGTTGAAGGGAGTGCACAAACTCAAAAATTGCTCAGCTAGATGTGTTGGTGAGCGAAGACAACTTCACATCAAGTGCCACAGGATGGACAGGCAAATTCTCCCACAACACACCATGAACCAAGCCCTAGAGCAGCTACAGCTAGCAAGGACACTAAGAATCCTGGGATACATCCCCAGAACCAATAACATCCGACTCAGATATGTATAGTCCAATATGGACATGTTGGCATGGGTCTGAGGCTCACATAGCAATGCAATGAGGATGCTCAAGCTTAGAAAGAACACATCTGCAGGTGTGGATCCCACAGATACAGGTTTACTATGCAGTGAAGTCATACCCTGAGAGTTAAAAATGTAATCAAGGAAAGATATTTTACAAAATGCACCAAATCAATTCCTGGTGTACCTCAACCTACAACAAAGGAAATACAATAACAAAGAACTTGATACAGTACTATTAACTGGATGTAAATATAACTAACAAGACAGTATTTGTAGGGAAATTATTACATATTCCTGCATGCCTTTCTTCTACTTAGACCAGACTTTTTGTCAGGATGTTTGCTCATCCCTGAACCAAATAGCTGCATTGTTGATATTCTCTGAAGCTCAACCTTTCAGACATTGTACTTTTTGCAATGACACTTTTGTGCCCTATAGCTAGCTTTTCTGTCTCCATAACCTTTCCAGGGGTGAAGAATTACTGCCTTTGGGTAGGAAATAAAGTACTTCTGTGAATGAGAAGGGAAAAAACTGCAATGCTCATAGCAAGTAAGCTGTGGTCTGCATAATACATGTATATGGCTTCTGTCTGAATAGCTACAATCCAAAAGTAACTAGATTTCTCTGAAATGTCAGGGTCATCTCCCAAACATTTTCATGTTTCTTTTTGTATTTCTGCCAGAGTATTTTGTACTTTTATATTATCAATGAGCTACTAACCTGAACTGATCACTAGTAATCAGCAAAACTGATTACGCTATTTTTTAAACCTCAAGACAGATTGGCAGCATTTAATTTTTAATAGAAAAAAACTTATTTAGGTAAAAACAATGTTATCAAGATGCCTGTAAGTAATCTATTTGTCAGCAGAACAATATCCACTAACACAAGATAGAAACAGATGGATTAGAAATGTATCTGCTACTATAGCTCTTACCCAGCTGAAGACAGATTTTGTCCTTTGTTATAATGGATAACTACATAGAATAAATGCTTTTCTTACATGCTCTTTGGATTGATCTATTACCAGATTTAATTGGGATTTGCAGTTCTTATCTAAGAGGCAGACTTCTTCTCTTCTTCTTCCCTCACTTTCACAGACCTTGGGAGGCAGGCCAGTCCTCGCCCACAGACAACCCACCAACCTTAAGCATATTCTCACCAGCAACCACGCACCGCACCATAACAACTCTAACTCAGGAACCAACCCATGCAACAAACCTCGATGCCTACTCTGCCCACATATCTACACCAGAAACACCATCACAGGACCTAACCAGATCAGCTACAACATCACCGGCTCATTCACCTGCACGTCCACCAATGTTATATATGCCATCATGTGCCAGCAATGCCCCTCTGCTATGTACATTGGCCAAACTGGACAGTCACTACGCAAGAGGATAAATGGACACAAGTCAGATATCAGGAATGGCAATATACAAAAACCTGTAGGAGAACACTTCAACCTCCCTGGCCACACAATAGCAGATGTAAAGGTAGCCATCTTACAGCAAAAAAACTTCAGGACCAGACTCCAAAGAGAAACTGCTGAGCTCCAGTTCATTTGCAAATTTGACACCATCAGATCAGGATTAAACAAAGACTGTGAATGGCTATCCAACTACAGAAGCAGTTTCTCCTCCCTTGGTGTTCACACCTCAACTGCTAGCAGAGCACCTCACCCTCCCTGATTGAACTAACCTCGTTATCTCCATACTGATTTATACCTGCCTCTGGAAATTTCCACTACTTGCATCTGAAGAAGTGAGGTTCTTATCCATGAAAGCTTATGCTCCCAATACTTCTGTTAGTCTTAAAGGTGCCACAGGACCCTCTGTTGCTTTTTACAGATTCAGACTAACACGGCTACCCCTCTGATACTTTAGTAGGCAAACTATCCTAAAGAAGATACTGGACAAAATACAATTCACATGCTTATAACTTCTCTTGTGATACAATATACTGTTAATGCTGCATCACTATGAAGAGATATAATTAGCAGAATTACAATGGTGGCCTTCCTTGTGCTTTTTAAACCCTTTCATGCATGTATTTTTTTATATTCAGGTTTAATAACCAAACCAGACCTGCCACTAGCAGGCAATCTACCTATTATTATGGCATACATGCCCATTACAACAAATCACATTTTCTTTCCCTAGTCTGAGGCCAGGTAGCATAGTATTTCCCTCCACCATCTACTATTTAATAGAAGACCACATAATAAACTCTTACCACTGTTTTGTTTCAGGTGGATACTGTTAAATAAAATAAGTCAAAACCATACTCCTATACATTATTTAACAGCATGCTAAGAACTTTATGTACAAAAAAAAAATCCCTAGAAAATTTCTTGAACAAAGACTAATTTGGTTCCTTTATGGCTTGCCCTTTCCTTCAATAAATTTGCTTTCAGATAATTTTAAACAAAGGACCCCCCCCCCCCAAAAAAACCCCTCAGAGATGGAAATATCTTTCTTAATTAAGCATTGAGGTGAAAAATTTCAAAGCTGGGAGCCTAGTAAGGCTTCTACATCTACACTTAGGCATCTTAATATAAAGTTCTTAATTGGAGCTGCGGTGCTCAGCATCTCTAGAGATCAGGCCATGTCTATTTAGGTACCTAAATATGACTTTATGAGCCTAACCTTCTTTCAGAATTTGGATTAATTTTTTAGTTATATATTAGTTTATTTTTAGAAGAAGTCTCCTCTCTTTCTAGATACCTATCTTAGCAAATAATATTTTCTCTTGTGATCTTCTTCATTATCTACCTCAAAAGACTTTTTTTTAACATAACCAGCTAACCACTGCTAGTTTTGATTTCCATGTCTGCCAGAGAGCTGGGAAGCCTTCATGCTCTATCTAATCAAAGTCAATTTCAAGAAAGATATGACTATTGGTACATGTCAATAAAATAAAGAAAGTATGCATATAATCAAATCTATCCTAACATTAAAATTGACATTAAGACAACATTTAACTTGTGCGAAACTCTCACAGGATAACATATTAAAATGGAACAGGACTGTTTCAGCCAGTCAGAGTGCTTGAAACCTTAATTCACCTCTTGGTTCAAAATGCATTATGATACAGTTTTTAATTCCATGACTACATACTGGTTTTTCCCCAGGAGCCCTGCTTCACTGAGTACACAGGTTGGATGCGTAAGGGGACAAAGTTCAGATTTCATGTACAATTGTAAATCTGACATTTTGTAATTTTCCAAGTGCTTGACTTTGCAACTTAAATAACATACTTTTAACATAATTTTGTATGTAATTATAGAGAGAGACATAGGTACACACCGCACAGTAAAAATTAAGACACACACAAAGTTCTATTTCTTTATAAACCCATCTAGAGGTTTCTTTTTTGCTACATGAGGGCTGATGCTACAATGAATCTTTTTCTAACAAATAGCATTATAGAAATTTCCATAGTGGGCGATAACAATAGTCTCTCTCTAGTATCCTGGACCTCTAAAACGTGGGAATCTTTTTTTTTCTGAAGTGGGCATATGTTTCTTTTTTGGTGTTTTTAATTACATAGCCTGCAGCCCACTGGCATGACTGCAGCCCAGACTCCTGATTCCAGAGTTGGCAAAGCGGAGACAGTTCTGAAACTCAGCTATGAAAATACCCTCTCACCCTCTTTAGCAGGGGAGGACCTTTGGCCGGACACGAGGAATGAGAGAAGACCAAAATGCACTGTGGGGGTCGGGGGAACGAAGAGCATATCCCCCCCATAATCTCCCCCCTTTTGTTCTATGCTTGGCCTCTGCAAAGAGGGATGGGGCCAACTGACTGGCTGCTGTGTGTCACCCCTCTCTTCCCCTGCCCCCATTGCCTATTTAAGTTAAGTCTCGGCTTTTCCAAAGCCTCTTACTCTCTGGTCAGCTGCAAGGGAGCAGTTGCTATACAGCCATGCCTGGAACAAGAAAACGCATGGGCATGCTGGAAGAATCATGGGAACAAAACCAGCCCATGGATTCTTTTGGGTTCCCAGCTCCAGGATTCCAGGACAAGGAAGAATCAAGGTGACTTCTGCTCCCAGGATATACAACACCTGGAGGGAAGGGAGGAGCTCTGGGACCCCCTTCCCGCTTGTGGGGGTGCACACCAGCAAAGGGGTCACATCTCAGTTCCCCAACCTTGAGGAATAGCCCACTCAAGGAGCAGGAGCCCTGCTTGGGAGGGAGGCAGCTTTCTTCCAGAGCCATGAAAAATTCTAAAAATTCAGACACAGAGGGGCACTTCTGCCCAATTTTAATCTCACTTTTCTTGTAGATAGCAATACAAGGTATCCTAGCCACTGGGTACTTTCATGGGATTACCTGATATGCCAGGGGCATCAGATAGTCTCTGTCTCACACAGATTCCAGGTCTTTCTGGAATCTGCTAGTGCTAGTGGAGGAGGAGGACCACCACCCAACACATCTCCTTCCCCATAGACAGAACATCCACATGCACATAGTGCAGGAGTTTTATGAGATAGCTCATTTTCTTTCGGTACAAGGCACAGTGAATGGATGGACATCCCATTAAGGGCTCTCTCGGTGAACAATGCAGCATTACCAAAATAGGAAGCACACTTATTCTATGAAAATGATGTGGTTCTGTTTCTCAGAGCTGCAGTTTAGAGCTATTTAAAGTGACATTTCCTAGATCCCAGTTCTTGACGAAGTGGATACATCCTCTACAACTTATCCCTACCGACTCGGTTTGAGGAAGGAGACAATGAGTCCAGATTCTTCTTGAATGAGCAGGAAATAGAAAAAAAAATCCATGCCATATAGGTCTATTGTTTGGGCCCAATAAATTCAGATAGACAAGAAGCAACCTAGTCACCCAAAAAAATTCAGGAGGGGCATAAGGTCACTCGGCCCACCCCTAAAAGGCTTGTAAAATAGGAAAGCACAGATCATGTTGATGTTTTGGTGGGGAGATGTGTGGATAGAGAGAGATGAGTAGATATCTACTGCACTGGCAGCACACCCAGGTGTGCACTGTCGGAGCAGGTAATGGCATTATGAAGGGATATGAGAGGCCCATTTTTCAAAGCAGCTTCCTGAGCTGTCAATGCAGGGCCACAATTTAGTGTGCACACATGCACTTAAGCACACAAATTAGTTAACTGCCTACTTAAGCACCCATTTCTACTTGGAAACGTGGGACGCACACACACACAGTCTAATCAACCATTTTTAAAAACAGGGTTCCATAGCCAAACTATTCATATTAATCATGCACTTGTCATACATTCAGTCGGCTGGTTTCCCTGATTTTTTGTAAATCTGAATACTTTTAAAGCTAATATATATTAAAACAGAAAAAGTTAAGGGTGGTGAGTATAACTTCTGAGTTGATCCTTTTAGTTCTAAAAATGCCAACATAAATATGCATTCTACGAGCAAAATTTTTTGTTTGTGCTTGTCAATGATCCACATACACCATAAGGAATGTTATGAGAGCTTGTGAACATTCCTATGCAGAACTTTCTGCATTTTTTGGTAGACTCGTCTTTTTCATTCCCTCCATGAAAGAACATACAGGGTTTTGTCACTCATCTTCTACAGCTCTAACACACCAATCTTCTTTACCATACTAAAGGCTTGTCCACACATGGCATCCTACCAGAACAACTCCATTAAACCAGAACAAGGTACTTTTATTCCAGAGTAAGAGTGTCCACAGATGGAGGTTATTCAGGAAGACCTAACACACTTTAAATTCATGCCCTACCAATATTAGCTTTAAAATACAGACAAACTCCGAGTTAATAATTGTAAACACAATCTAGATTCTATACAATGCAATCAATATATGAAGATACAAATACCCCTAATCTGTAGGCTAAATATAAATGTTCATGTTTTTGTCTTAACGCAAATAAGCACAATTTAAAACAGAGGAATTGCAATACCTGATCAGGCCAGTGCCATCTAATCCAGTATCATTTCCAAAAGTGGCCAGTCAGACATTTGAGAGGAAGGTGCAAAAATTCCCTTAGAGGATCATTTTGGAACAACATGCCCATAAGATAAAATTCTCCCTTCTCCTGTCCATTAGTGGATGGTTTAGGGACTGAAACAGATGGATTTATAGCCCCTGCTCTTTTTATCCTATCTATTATAATTAACTGCATGTTTTCATTACCCATATGACTGTTTAATCCTTTTATAAATCCTGCTTAACTGTTGGTCTCACTGATGTTTTATGGCAGTGCGTTCCACATACAAATTAAACATTACTTTAAAGCATTTCCTTTTATCAGTTGTAAATGTATTCCCTTTCAATTTCATAGGACGTCCCCTTGTATAAGAGAAAGTGCAAATAGACACAGCTAGAAGAAGACCATGCACCTTTTTTTTCCTTTGAACAGATAATCAACTAAATGAATGATGAAATTTTAAATGTCACACACTGAAGGAGAGGCTTTTGTGACAGAAGAAATTGATATAACAGAGTAGAAAAAGACAGTTTGAAGGTTGCCACCTGCTACAGGTTTTGTGGAATCTTTATGCCATTACTGAGGCTGACGTGTTTTTCTTGAAAAATAATCTTGGACAGATGAGATGTTATAACATTGTGTCATGAAATTATTACATTTTTTCATGTCATCATATTGCACAGCAAGGTCCTTGACATGGTGATACATATTAACTTGTTTTTTTAGTGAAACTGGAAAAGAAGGCTAGTAAACCTTGACTTCCTGAGAAGTAGATGAATAAGAGCAAATTCTGAGGATATATTAAGCTACATCTTCAAAGTACTCTAGCTTTAATGATTTTCCTACAGATCACTATGCTGGCCAGCAGCAAGCGACTGGCCGTCTCAGTTGGTTGGTTTTCCAGTAGTGGTTTGGCATTTTTATCACAGTATGCTTAGTTGGCTAGATCAGCACACGTTGGGTGTTCTGAGCAGCTCAAGCCCCAGAAGGTCATGGATTTTTGCTCCACACTGGGCTGACTTATCCAGAGGAAAGGTCAGCCTTCCATATATTCTGAAAAGCTGTGCAGCAGAGAGCTCTGCAACTGTTCAGGTCAGCAAAGCTCATAAATGAGCTCTCCGTTTTCTAACTTCAATCTGTCCATATCTCCAGGGGCTTCACAATGCTCAAGAGTTATGGATTTAGTTATCCCTCGCTTGCACATGGGTGAGAAGTTCCCTCAATCTAGTCCATATGACATGAATTAAAAACAAAACAAAACACACCCAAAATTGATGTTGTCTTGCCCACTCCACAATTGCTATTTTGCTGGGGACAGTAGTTGTGCTCATGATCCCTATTTTAAGGTGACAGTGTAATTTTTAGGCTGCATTCTAGTTTGTTCTTCTCCAAAACAAAACTGTTAAGCAGCAAAACCATGGCTTCTCCAATATTAAAATTCTCTCTTAGGTGGCTGGCATTCAGGTAGGCAAGCAAGAATGCAAGGATACAAAGGAACTTTAGAATTCCCATGCCATTTCTTTATACCCAGTGGCCACACAGTTTGACTGAGCTAGATGGAGTCATAGGCTTCACCCCTAGGGAAGGGCTACTTCCACATGTCTAACACTAGTTCTGCAGCCAGTAAAGGAGGTTATCATAATAATCAGGATCAGCAGCAATCTACCAGCAGTCCTGGAAGCTCCTTTCGCACACTATGTAAAGACAAAAGCAGGGGTTGGCACCACCATGTTGCACGATGGACACTTGACAAAATTACCGTACTTAGTGATGGACATTGGGGGAATAATGTCTTTCAGTCATTCAATTTTTTGAAAAATTACAATGGACCTCAAATTTTTTACCACAGACACTTGTGTCCATGTACGGACATATTGCTGACCCCGGGACAATAACCCAAGTGAATTAGGCACCTAACTGCCTTTGAGAATCTGAACCAAACCTATTAGTGAAAAGCTCCACGTCTACATTATAGAAAAGACCGGATGGGATTCTTATTTTTTGCTATAGATTTTAGGAATTTTCTGTAGCTGAACAAAGATAATGAACATTGCTCATAATTAAAAGTGAAGAGATTACTTCTTTGACTAAATAAAATGCATATTATCCAGATCACTCTGTTCTTTTTCAGCTGCTTGGGTGTAAAAACTGAGAAATCATGGGTGAACCTCAAAATATTTTTATGCCATCAAACACCCAAAAATTTGGATGCTCATCCACATCTTAGGAAATGAAACAATGTGTATTCCAGAAAGGGCAATTTATGGAAGCAGATGGTGAACAGAACAAGTACCATTTTGCTACTACACATCCTGTGAATAAACAGTGCAAGTTATTTATATATATTACTGAGCACTGATCTGAAGTGAAGATATTTGGTATCTGGAAAAACATCTCATGGGATCACCCACTAAAATGAATGGGACACTCATGACACATCCATGTCTTCTAGCCCCAGGAGACCCTGCTACTTTCCAGTGGTCCTCAATCTATGAGTACCAGAAAGGACAGAAATACAAGCCTCTTAACTTAAGTCAGAAAGCAGATAAATGCCATGACAGCAAAATAAGATGACAAAGTTGGCAAGTATAATACTTTTTAGAAGACTTCAGAAAAACTAAGACGACATTTTTGACATTTCAGCTAGCAATACTTTACAGAATTTTTTCTATCGTCCCCCTTACTGTCCAGCTTTATCATGTGTGAAATGATCTGTGCAGTTCATCCTCGTTTTATGATTTAGTATGAGTGGCTTATGTACTGTTTATTTCTTCTTTTAGCATTTAATTTCTTAAATAAATGCTCGCAAAATATGCTTCCCCGGCAAGGATTTCATATCTATGGTCTTCAGTAGTTCAAATACAACACAATGTTTTCAGGTTCTCTGAGGAATTTGGTGGGTTTTTTTTATGCTAGTCTCATCTTTTTAATTCCCTTCATGAAAGGGAACTCTAAGTTTTGTCATCTGATCTTCTGTTGTTCTAATGCAGCATGCAGAGCTGAGATATATGAAATACTCTAAATCTGTAATTCAAAACACAATGTAGACTCCAGAAAATCCAATCAAGCTACATGGGATGGAAAGAACCTTAATTTACAGTCAAAATATGCTCATGGCCTTGTCTTGATGCAAATACAGTACAGTCTGCAGTTAAAGGAAAGCCATTTCTTTTCCTCCTTTTATCATTTGTATCTGTTCATTTTATTGTCAGCTGTTTACATGACATTCTGTGCAAGATGTCTTGGTGCTAATAGAAACTGGTGCAATTTGGCTTAATGGTTAAAACCATGGGCTTCAGGCCCAGCTGCATACACAGTAGAAGTAGCAAGAGCCTGTGAACAGCTGAATTTTTGAAATGTATTGGGACTGAAAAAATGCAAGTACCATTGAAAAAGGAAATTATCAATACAGGTAGCTAGAAATGATCTAATCAACATAGCATCTAGACACAAATGTTTGTCCAGAACACTGAGGATAAATTACACCAGTACATCTTTTGAACAATCTTATGTTAATGATGCATTTACTAGTCTATGCAACAGGATGTTGACTGGCTGTCCCAGCTACTCAGTTTCAGTACTACTTTAACTTATTATAAATAAGTACATAGAGAAGAGATGCACATTCTGTGTAGTATATTGGAGAGTGTGGGGGGGGTGTTAGTCACAGAATGGTACGGAATATATATATTCCAGAACCTGGGTTCTGTGAGAAAGCGTAAAACATGTTGCAATCTGAGCAGAAAGGGGAGCAACACGTTTCACACATTTACAGTACTGAGGGGGATTCCACTACAAAATATGGTTCAGGCCTAACATGAGTTTCAGTTACTAAGTTTAATGTACCTAACAGTGAAATATGTTTAAGAAAAACTGAATAGTGAAGATGCAGAGCTAAACCCTTGAAAACTATTGGGTATTTTCCCAAATGACTCCTTGTCAATGACTAGATGTCATGTATCTCCCTACAGAAAACTACCAGGAAGTATAGGTTTGCCAGACCCAGTAATCTGCAGTTGTAGCACTTCTAACACTATTATTAGCACTTTATTGTAAAGATATTTCTTCGAGTAAAAAAAAAAAAACCTAATGATGACAGTGTACAAATACCAGGAACCACAAACTCTGGGATCTTGCAACCCCTTACAGCATCTGGCTATTTTCTGTGTTGTGTCATTACACTGGAGATATGGGATGGGGGAAGCTGTGTGCATGTACTATGACTTTAGCAGCAAGAGAATCAGTTGTGCAATCCCAATGCCATAAATCTGGTTGCATAAGTATAAATAAATGTGTCCACATATTAACGTGCTGCTGTCAATGTCTCTATCAGTGATAGTGGTTACAGAAATGTGGACACTAGGACTAGACTATGTTAGAAATAAGAACCCATTTCACATACAGGCTAATGCTTTTATGCATACACAGTTCAAAATGTACAGCTTTCCCCTGTTTCAAGACATGCTGGGTTAGAAATTTTATAAAAGCGAATCGTGTTGTATACCTGTTGCCCTTGCAAGGGAAAACAGAAATATTAGCTATGAGAACTTCCCATAGTGCCTCAGTGCGGCTCTAAAGTGCACGGGCTATTTGCAACCCTAAAGGGGCCATTATACCAATTGGGAATCACTAGAGTACAGCTTTGCTCCAGCCACACTCCTTTCCTTCAACATACTCTCTTGCTCAGGCCAGGAAGAGGAGTGGCCTAGAGTCCGCTATACTAGCTCTATATCACCTGGAGATTTGCATAGCCTTGCGGGAACTTCCCAACTAAACAGCTGAGCCAGCTTTCCACCTATCTTACCCTGCCAAGTGATAGAATGCCAGCAAAATGGAGGACAAGGATCTAAACCAAAAATCTGGGAGCTCTGGGGATGACATAATAGAATTTTCCTTAGCCTACATCATCACACTTTACTTTGGTCAGTAAATCAATATACATGAGGCACAGCAGTGGGGGAGCAATTTTCCACTAGGAAGGGATTAACATGGCTCAGCATGGATATTTTCTCCCCTCGTACATACCTGCAGATCAAGGGCAACTTCTCCTCCTACCCTCCAGTTAATAAATAGTGTGGTGCGAGGACTCCAAGAATATTTGCCTTTGTATGGCAAGTCTGGTGTAGGGCAAGTTAATATTAGCATAATAAACATTTGTACTGTGCCTTTATTTAGAATGGTGGTTAACAAAGATTTAAGAAGACATAGTCCCTGCTCCCAGAAGTTTACAGTCTAAACTAGACAGACAGCAAACACAAACGACAAAATAAGCTCAGGAACAGAGAGTTGAGGTTTCAAATACATTAAAATACCCGAGTTATATTATATGGCTACTCAATCTTATAAATGCTGACCAGGGCCAGCTCCAGGGTTTTGGCCGCCCCAAGCAGCCAAAACAAAAACAAACAAAAAAGCCGCGATCGCGATCTGCGGCGGCAATTCGGCGGGAGGTCCTTCGCTCCCAGGCGGAGTGAGGGACCGTCCGCCGAATTGCCGCCGAATACCTGGACGTGCCGCCCCTCTCCTGAGCGGCCGCCCCAAGCACCTGCTTGACAAGCTGGTGCCTGGAGCCGGCCCTGATGCTGACATTTTGAAATGGAGGTTGAGGCAGTACATTAGGAGAGGAGGAGGAAAAACACGAGCAGAATCGTTAGTGGAAAGAAAGGGAAGAAAAGTGAGATCTATGGGAGGGGATTAAATAGTGGAGAGTGAGGACACCTGGAACATAAAAAAATGGCTGTTTTCCTGTCATAATCATAGAATCATAGGACTGGAAGTGACCTTAAGAGATCATCTAGTCCAGTCCCCTGCACTCATGGCAGGGCTCAGTATTATCTAGACCTTCCCTGACAGGTGTTTGTCCAACCTGCTCTTAAAAATCTCCAATGATGGAGATTCCACAACCTCCCTAGGCAATATACATGGAGTAGTGGTGTAAAACAAAAAGGCATAAAGTCAAGAGTAGGAGGACAAGACAAAGGAGATTAGAATGGGTAGAGGGCAATGTGGAGAGAGACAAAAGATGAGATGTAAAATACAAATAAGTTGTCTTTTCCTATCCCTTGCTAAGGGTATTGTTGTATAAATGTGTTTAGCATGTGCATGCACCTGTGTGTGTGTGTTGGGGGGTCAATGTCATGGGCAGCATATTTACTATGCCTGGCAGAACTGCATGTCAGGAAATGTCAGGAAGACAGAAAGATTTTCAGAGGTACAAAGGGTAGTTTGGCACTCAGCTCCCATTGGGCAATTCACTTCCATTTTGTCCCTTTGAAAATCTCCTCCTACCTAACTAGAACCACTGCTTCTGCTAGACTCCTCAGAAAAGATGCACTCATAAGCCCACCTTCTTCACCTTGTCAAAGGATAGTGCGGTGACCACGTTCCCCCTGCATCCCTGCAACCGGTTGTGTTTGGGTACAATGCCTCCAGGAGCTCCGATTGAGGCAGGGCACAGTTCCTTCAGGTAGCCCCACCTCCCTATTGGTGATCAGGTGGAAGAGCATGGGTTAGAAAGTAGCTGCTCCTTCCAGCAGGTAACTATAAATCTCTTGTATACCCAAGGCAGGGTACAACTGCAGGTGCAGTCTTGTGGTGCTTGAAGGACATTGGCACCAGTACAACAACATACATCCATGGCTAAATTCATGTTGCTTCAGAAACCTTAATCTGGAATTTCAGTAGGTGACTTCACAACCCTAACATTGAAGGAATACTAGTTTCTTTTTTTTTCTCCCTATATCTGCTCTGGAAAATAAAGTAATGCTAATTGTAATAACAGTATCTGAAGTATTACACTGAGATAATATACAGATAATCATTTCCAAGGTAAAAGTATGTTTACTTTCTCACTAGCTGCAGCTTCTGTGCAAAAATATTTTTACTGTGAAAATGAGCAGTTTTGCTGTGGCTTAGAGGGAGGATAAAAATGCAAAAAAAAACCTTAATTGGTTAGATAAGGCATTTATTGCCACATCTGCACATTGTGTGGTGGGGTGGTAGAGGAAGGAGAGGGAATTAACAGCCCTACATTTTCTATTTCACCGACTTCTACTGGCACCCAGCTGGCTTACTGTAGCTCCACTGATGAAGAAAATGGTCAGAAAAAAGTAATTCAAACTTCCCGTAAGAAAGATTTAGAAAATCCAAACAAACTACATTTTAATCTTTTTCTAAAATTAATTTTTGTTTGTTGTGACAGCAGAATCTTTCCTCCTGACGTGACAACGAAACGATGACACAAACATGCTAAACATGTGGGTACCAAATGGGTTACTTAGCAACAGTGGCCTGCAAATAGCTATGAGGGTTTTGTTTCCTTCCTTTGTCTGGTGCTTTCATATTTCTCCCTGCTTATAATGGGCACAACAATTTCTGCTCTAGTGACAAATGCAGAAAATGTGATAGAAATATAGCACCAGATCTTAGCCTCAGCTTTGACTGATTCAAGCACCCAATATGGTAAGATCTTTGGCTGGTGGGATTCTAGCTGCCACCACAAGGGATGTGGCCAGGAGAAAGGGATATGGGATAGTATGTGTAAATTAGAGCAGCGTACTCTAACTTATACCAGGAACTGGCCTGATATCAGGATGACCCCAGGACCGGGAGGGTGGAAGGGGGAGTGTGTAAAGGTGGCTTCAAGTGCAGCTCATGATCTGGACCACACTATTTGGGAAATGGAAGGGGAAGAGAGTCCCAACTCTGTGTGAGTGAAAATGTACCTTAAGGGTTTAGTGAACCTGTAAGATACAGCTCTATGCGGTGGAATTGTACTGTCACATGGGGAGATCCAGGAAGAATTCTCTCTCAGGGAAGCAGATTTGCTCCCTGAGCTCCCTGACAAATAAACCAAGTATGCCTCCTGCTGCCACCATTGAGAGGATGCAGTATGCATGCTCAGACAGTTCTGCTAACAGGGACATGGGTACGTGGGGCTACAGGCTCTTCTCTTCTCCACCTTCTTTGAGGGGCATAGAGAGAGCAATCCTTGTGTCCCAGGGAGTGCAATGGTGTCCCACTGTTGCTTAATGGCATATAGAAGGGAGCTATTTGAGCACTACCAAAGCAGCACTGGCCCTAATGTAAGAGCTGCTTAAACTCATGCCCAAGAGCTCTGTTTCTTGTCAAGACAAATAAGACATTTTTAAAGACAGGTTTACATTTGTGAGCTTGTGAAGAGAGCACAAGCTTTCTTTCAATTAAACCTGCAATACATCTGCTTTGGTGTTTGTGTGAGGCTCCCATACAGTGAGAATACTGGCAGTTATTATGGTGAAAAAAAGTTTGCAATCCCGTGAAAATACTTTGTAAGCTAAAGTTCTGCAGCAACTCTGTCAACTATGACTCACTCTCTTTCGCTATATCCATCTCCTTACTGAGGATACTAACAATGTCCATAACTTCTTAGAATTTGTCCATAATAACTACTAAAATTTCTTGCACTATGACCATTGAAAACTTGACTTTTTTTTAAGTTGTGAAGAGCCCTAGGCCTCAGAACACAAGCATCCCGCCTCCACATCTGACACAGAACCAAATTCTCAGGTTTTCTCAACCCCCTTCTGTACAAATGTACAAAAAAAAGCATCCCCCACACACATTGTAGGCACTTTTGCCATAAAATGTAAAAACAGATGATCAAATGCAAATAAACCCTGCAGCTAATATACCATAACCCCAACCACACAGAGCCCCAACAAGACTCCCCTCTCCCACAAAAATTGGCTCCCATCAAATCACACTCTCCTCAAAAGCTTGAGCAAATAGATAAATCTTGTAACGTGCCCTGAAGTTTAATCTCAGGCTACTCTGGACTAAAGAGGGTAGTAGGCTCCAAAGCTGAGGGCCCTCAGAGAAAGTTCTTCCACCAGCGGATCCATCTGGAGTATTTCCGCTGATTGTAACTTGGCAATATGGCCATTAGTCTCCACAACTTTGTTCTATAGGAAGCCCTATTTCCAACAAGCAGAAAAAGACGCTTGCCTTTTTCAAAGAGCACCATCAATGCCACTCTAAGTTGGCCAATGTGCGATGGTGAGCCTACCGGGTACTTGACACAACCCAAATGCACCACCTCTGAAGTATATCCAAACTCCTCAGGTTCTGGGCACAACAATCAGTTTAACACATTCAATTATCTTCAAAGCACAATGGTTTGTCATTATCCAAAATGAAAGTGCGAACTAATCAGTAATTAGTGACAACTAGAGTTATTTCAAGTGAACAGTCAAAGCAAGAATCCCATGTGATCGTGACACTAGTGAAGATTTACCTGTCAACAAGCAACACGCTATACATACAGTACAGTCAAATGCCAACCTGTTACCTTCTGCTCTTCCTCCAGTAATTCTAATATATTGCTGCTTTAGAATAATCCATGGCCCATAACATCACACACAGACATAACAAATTAAATTAAATCTAAATTAAATTAAAAATGGTTATATCAACCAAAAATAACTTACTATGTACTTAAGTCAAGATGAGCTTTAGTTGAATCCCGCTCCTGCAGATGCAAAAATAAATACAACAAAACACAACAGATGACCAAGGGAAGATTAAAATCTTCATTACCACTGTGTATGAGAGGAATGGGTTTCATGGTTCGGTGACAGCTCTTTGCAATAAATCATCAGTGTGCTGAGCAAGGAGATTCAAGCTAATGCTCATGGAGCACAGAACACGGTTCTTTTTCATATCTGAATTGTTGTTGTTGAAACACTCTGCTCTTAATTTTCCTTATCTGTAAGCAACAGCTCCATGGACCTTCTTTGCATTTCCAATTTATTGCCTGGCTATTATCGCTGTTGTTCCACAGCTGGAAGGAAAACCGTTCCCGGTCTTGTCATTTTCACTGCTTTGAGCAAGGAAAAATGGGGATTTCTCTATTTTTTATTTATTTATTTCTCTCTAAAATTTTAATTAAACTGAGATGAGTTTATGAAACAAAAACTAAAGGCTTACATCTCTCAGTTAATGTCATTTTCTGTCAGGTTACTATAGGGTCGAAGTATAATTCACAGTATACTATATACTCAGTTTAATGTAATGTTATCAACAAGCATAGCCAGCATTGCCTTTTGACCCATTTGAAGAACATGTAATTTGGTCATATAATTATCATAATTAATCTTTATCAATCCTCTAGCGCCTTCCCATCCACATTCTTTCTTTCCACTGGCAGCTCTAGGTCAATATTTACATGACTTAGCTGTACATGTGCTCATTAAAGTCCCAGTCGCACACCCAATGAAGTCAATAAGCAAACTCATGAATTTCAGTTGAAGGAGGACTAGCCTTAATCAAGCAATCTTTTCAAAGTGCCTCTCAGTGATCTGCTGTGGCGAACAAGCTCTCCTATGTCTGGGGGGAGCTCCTGCTGCTGGACACTCACCGGGCTGCTGTGTTTAGATGCAAACACAGGATGCTGCATGCTTCAGTGCCTGAGCAGTATCCCCAGGTGCTGTCTCTGGCTTTTCAGGCTCAGTTCCAGGGTGCAGACTTCCTGTCTGGCACCCCCTTCTCAGAAGTCCAACTGCCCCAAGATCAGTACTGAACTTCTCCCCACCAGCAAAGTCTGACCTCCTGCACATTGCAGGCCAAAAACCTCACCCACCCACTCCTGTAATAGATTCATAACCTCCAGTTGAGTTACTGAAGTCCTCAAATCATGATTTAAAGACTTCAAGTTACAGAGAATCCACCATTTATACTAGTTTAAACCTGCAAGTGACCTATGCCCCATGCTGCAGAGGAAGAGGGAAAAACCCACCCAGGGTCTCTTCCAATCTGAGCCAGGGGAAAATTCCTTCCTGACCCCAAATATGGCAATCAGTTAGACCCTCAGCATGTGAGCAAGACCCATCAGCCAGACACCTGGAAAAGAATTCTCAGAGCCCTCCCCATCTAGTGTCCCATCACCAGCCGTTGGAGATATTTGCTAGCAGTTGCAGATTGCCATTTTAGGCAGTCTCATCATACTCAGTGGTGCAAGTAAGCTGGTATGGTCAGGTACGCCGTACCATTAAGACATTTATTGCTGGTATGCTGTACCAGAAAGACATATTTTTAAGAATGAATTTTAGAGCCCTGTGCAGATACAAATTTATACCCGCAGATAGAAATCAGTATCCGCTGAACTGCAGGGCTCTCCCGGGAACTGCAGCGGCAAAAGGTGAAGAACATGAGGCCACTGCTCTCAAGAGCCAGCGCCCTGCGCCAGCAGCTCCTCCAGTGCGGTGGTATTGCCCCCCAGCCCTGTCCTCCAGCGGGGCTGTACAGACCCCAGACAGGAGACGTAGCTGCTTATATATTACTGGAGACGGCTAGTCAGTAGTGGTTATTTGAATATTTCTCAGTAACATAGATCATGACCGCATGGTCCTCAAAGACTTATATTGGCATTACATGAGTTTATTATCTCAAGGATAAATTGCATTCAAGAGAATGGTGTATTAATTTTACAAAAATATTTCAGGAAAATATCTGCTGTGCATAATCAGTAGTTACTTTTCATACTTCATTTCAAAACACCAACAGGTTCTAATCTACATTAAGAACTTGTTGCCAGTTTACAAGTTGCCTGCCAGATTTCAGCCTACTGCAGCTTGAAATATCTTACATAATAAACATTGAAATCCAGGTTGTAAATGGAACAGCCACTTCAACCTGAGGTCTAGCTATGCTGTTGGCACCTCAGTGATGAACCAGAAGGAAAGTACAATCTTTGTTTTTTCCCCTCAATCTATTTTTGGGAAATTTGCTGATCCAATAATGTCATTCCTATATCCTACTTTAATGAAAACTTCAAATCAGATTATTACGGACATATATGGACCTGTCTATATTTTATTTAACTCATGAGTCTGAGTCCATTTTCAAGGCCCAAGTCTTGACAGCCTTTGACATTGCTGGTTTCACATCCTAAATGTATAGCTATTCATACATATCATTACTACTCCTTGTTTCTTATTACTTCAGTTAGTTTCAGGATGCTTTAAATCAATCAGTAATCAAGCATTCTTAGATCGCCCTTGTGTGCATAAACATTTACTAGCCTTTCATTAATGTTCTGCTTTTGACATTTCCAAAAAATCCTCTTCTGCTAATTAAATGTGTCACCTCTGTCCTATTCCTGTTTTTTCTAAGAAGTCGGCAAAGGAAACTGCTTTCTTTCCATCCATCCTTGTTTTGCCACACACTTCCCTGTCCTGCAGAGTTTATACATCCTAGTATTAATCATTTCAAGGAGGGATATGTGGGACTGTTTCTCAAATGTCAGTTTCATAACTTGTTTTACTCAGAATAACCTCATTACAGCCAGCCTTTGCAGTATCCCATATTCATAGTATCTGAAGCATCTTGTTGTATTGCCCTCTTGGAGTGGGTAGGGCGCTCAGGCCCACCCTCTCCACTAGGGTCCAGTCCAGGGCCCGATGGTGGGCAGCTACACCCAACACCTTGGGCTTAAGCTTCTGCACCCTTGGACCACTTCCTACCCTGATCTCCTTCAGCTTCCTAGAGTAAGCCACTCCAATAAAGCTTCTGACCTGAACACACTGTCCCTGCTTCTCCCTTGTGGGTTTGCACAGTCTGTGTTGTCAAGTCCCAGGCACTGAGCTCCTGGGCAGTACTTTCCTCTCAGAGCAGCTGTCTGCTCCCTTCTACCTGCTTCTGAACTGTTCTGCCCCACATTTTTAAAGCCCTGCCTCCAGCTTGTGCAGGCTTTGCAGGCGTTGCTAGGTGTGGCTGCCTGGGCCCAGATCTGTGCCTTAGCCCCTTGTTCTCCAGTATGAGATTTGTACACCCCATCACAGCACTTAACTCCCAATGAGTATCTGGGCCTTGGTCTGTAGATCTGGGTTTTACCCTTATTTTTTTCCTGAAATGTAAAAGAAAAAAAATTATTAGGAACACATGCACAATATTTAAGAAAGCCATACTATGATTTCCTCACTGCTGATTACATCAGGCTCTACAGGGCTCAAAGGGAAGTGAATTTGGAAAAGTCTTTTACCTCAACGTGATAAGAAAATCTTCTAGGCTTTATTCCTCCCCTGTGGTATGGCTGTTTGAAAGGCTCAAGTGGGCCAACCCAGCTGGAAACCTGACTTACCCGGGCCCCACCAGTAGTGGAAATGCTGGGTGGCATAGAGACAGCACAGTGACTCCAGGTTAAATACCCTCCCAAACCCCAGTATATAGGGAATGGCTAGAAGAAAGGTGCTATCTTCAGAGCGAACAGAAGCTCTAGCAATCCTCAGCAGGGGTGCCCGGGGGGGGGGAGGGGGGCAAGTGGGGCAATTTGCCCCAGGGGCCCCCACGAGAATATAGTATTCTATAGTATTGCAACTTTTTTTATGGAAGGGGCCCCCGAAATTGCTTTGCCCCCTGAATCCTCTGGGCAGCTCTGATCCCCAGCTTCAGGCACAGCTTTTTGTGGCCATGGGCAGTTGGGTTGTTACAACTCTAGTATGATAGTATAGGGCAATGTCTAGGAACTTAGAGAACTCTACTTTCAGGAAGTGCTGGATGAGAGAGGACAGTATATATGGCGGAATGAATAAAATCTGAGTGTTGCACTGACTTAGCTCTCTCTCTTTTTATGCTTGGACACTGAATATGATGTCAGAAATGAGGTAGCTCCTGCAAATACATGAAATCAGAAACTAGGAATGTAGCAAAAACAAAATCAAATCAGACAAACAGACACCAAAGAGAAAGTAGTAATTATGTCAGCATACCAGATTCCTGTCCCCGAGCAGATGGACATGAAAGGGGATGTGTTTAGTATTTTTAGATTACAGTGGAAAAATTATGAAATTGCAACAGGGCTAGATAAAAAGGAAAACAAAATAAGAGCAGCCACACTATTAGCTGTATTTGGCTAAGGCTGCCACATGCTCCAACAGCATCTGGATATGCTGGCAGCATACCAGGAGGACTCATGTAAAATCCTAGAAGTGCTCCAAAAGCATTTTTAACTTCAGCTGGAGTACTGTGTCCAATTCTGGGTGCCACACATTAGGAAAGATGGAGAGAGTCCAAAGGAGAGCAACAAAATTGATAACAGGTTTCGAAAACTTGACCTACAAGAAAAGGTTAAAAAAAGGGCGGGGGGCATATTTGGTTTTGAGAAAAGAAGACAGAGGGGGGACCTGATAAGTCTTCAAATATGTTAAGGGTTGACCACCAATATATGCTAGGCTTATAATCACATTATCAATATGTATTATTTACACCACATATATTAATATGCATTGAGTACACAATATTAATATAACAGCCTATGTTTTTCTATAATCCTATTCATTTATGCTAAGTATCACATAATACCTTGCATTAGCTGAAATAAGCTTTGGCCTCAGCATGCAGGAAAATCGTCTGGATCAGGACATATGGGTGTTTTACCATAGTAACAGGGAGGGAGCTACTCTCACAGACCAGTATTGGAATGTCCCAAAGATTAAATCTATATGAATGTTCTGCCCTGGTACAAACCTAGGAGGTGCTTTCATGCCCTTTGGTACCCAGAATGCATGTGTTCAGAACAAAGAGAAAATAAAAACAAGGTAGAAAGATGATTGGTAAAATCTAACCTCAGATCACACATATTGTACCTTTTTACTTGTAAACAGGATGGGTGTAAACAGGATGGGTATAAAGAGGATAGCGTTACGGGTATAACTTTGGAAGCAAGCCTTCTTTGTAAGATAAATTCAATAAGACTGCATGGGACAGCTTTCCAGAAACTGGTATCATGCTGAGCCTTTCTTCCTTTACTATACTATTATTGACTTTTAGTAATAAACCTGACAGATATTGGTTCTTTGGTCTTTTAAATATATTTCATAACTAACCAAAGTGTAGTCAAGCAATTGACTATACAATTTACCAAAAAACAGATAGTGATCAATTGTTTTCCATGTCCACTGAAGGTAGGACAAGAAATAATGGGCTTCATCTGCAGCCAGGGAGATTTAGGTTAGATATTAGGAAAAAAAACTTTCTAACTATAAGGGTAGTTATCTTCTGGAACAGGCTTCCAAGGGAGATTGTCATTGCAGGTTTTTAGGAACAGGTTGGATAAACACCCCTCAGAGATGATCTAAGTTTACTTAGTCCTGCCTCAGCGCAGGGGGCTGGGTTTGATGACCTCTCAAGGTCCCTTCCAGCCATACATTACTACGACTCTATGATTAAAAGAAAAACCAATGACAGCAATAAAGCAAATGGAAAAGGAAGTCACAGAGCCCATAAATTGGATAAGTAGCAACGGTAGCCATTGAGAAGCTGGGTAATCGGCACATTTGCATAGACCCAAACACTCTAAACCAGTGGTTCTCAAACTTTTGTATTGGTGACCCCTTTCACACAGCAAGCCTCTGAGTGCGACCCTCCCTTATAAATTAAAAACACTTTTAAAATATATTTAACACCATTATAAATGCTGGAGGCAAAGCGGGGTTTAGGGTGGAGACTGACAGCTCGCGACTCCCTATGTAATAACCTCGCAACCCCTCTGAGGGGTCCTGACCCCCAGTTTGAGAACCCCCACTCTAAACAAAGCACTAAAGTCCCCAGTTCACACAAGAAAGACAGAAAGACTCTCATTCATTCCAACATCAAACAGCAAGGTATACTCCAGGTTTTATACAATACAAGGTGTGAAAGAATGACCCTCCTAAGCCCGAGGAAATTGCCTTAGCTGCCAAGCAAGTTAAGAGTTAGTATTTAAAAAACAAGTTGGTGCTAAATTGTGTTATATCATATATATGAGGACATATATTTAAGGGAGGGTAATTATATGTTAAATATGTAAACAGGTTACAATATTCTTGTTTAATTTTGCTATCTCAAATGTGACAAAAATGATGTTATGACAGATAGATTCCCAATAGGGGGCATTATAGTTTGATAGTATGCTTATGTATAGGGTAGTGTCTGGGAACTTAGAGAACTCTACTTTCAGGAAGTGCTGTATGAGAGAGGACAGTATATTTGGAGGAAGGAATAAAGCCTTGATGTTGCAGTCTTGACTTTCTCTCGTTTAATGCTCGAACACTGAATATAAACTTAGAGAAACTATAGGGTTGCGCTAAATTGCACAAAGCGACAAGTCTAGTACCAGGATGGACCATGATTGAGAATCTGTCAAGTTTGTTTAAGGTGACCTCCACATGAGCACACGCGCACACAACTTCCTCTCCACCTGCTACCCCATGCTATAATGAGCACGCAACTCTGTATGGCTCAGGATATGGCCTCTTGTTTTTAGCTCAACTATTTAATTAAACCATGATTATAGTACTGTAAGTGAAGGAAGAGTTGTAACACAGATTAAGGGAAGACTGGGATATTTTTGTTTATTAAAGTTAATTTAGTGTACAGAACAAGTTGCCAGTTGACCACACTGGAAACTAAAATGCACTTGTCAAGGAAACAGGTACAGAAAGGGCATTACGCCAAGTTTCCTCACATTTCGCCATTCATCTGCCACAGCTTTGATCTATTGTAGTCATCTCTAATGATGAGAATGTACAGTCTCTGCTGATTCAGGCATCTTGGCTCTTTGCCAAGAATTCCAGCCATCGTCTAACTAGATGATTTCTAGAGTGTGAAAATTAGTCCACTGAAACTGGAATAAGACCAGCAACTCATTTCTCGCACTGTAGGCCACCAGCCAGCATTGAGACAGTAGCAATTTTGGCCAATATTAGCATTGTCTAGAGTTTTAGATTTTACCTAAAAGTAAAATTGGGTAAAGTTTTAAATATATTTCAATATAATTTTTGTGGTCATTTGTATACAGTTACTGTTTTTAGTAAATTTTGTCAAGTATGAATAAGGACTTGTATTCTGATTAATGATAGTTAAGATCACAGTCCAGAGTTCACAGATTTATTGTGAAAAACCCTTTGGTCTGAGCTTCCATGGGATAAGGAATCAGTGTCTGTATTCAATGGTTCTCAGAACTACAAAACATCAAGTTCCACTGGGCAAGATTGGGATCAATATAGATATATACAGACACAGTATTTGTCATAAGATAAGTTCCTTTATTCAGAGTTTAAGCCGCAAAGGAATAAACACATAGTGGGGACAAGGTATCAGCCAAAAAGCAGCTAGCACAATGTAAACCTTTACAGCTCCATTTGGCACCGACACAGTGATGTCTCATTGCTTAGTGTGCACTGTTAGAGCAAACCATTCCCAATGTTCCCCAGAAACAGAGAAATTACAGCTGAAAAAACGGATACGGATACAAATCACAATGAGAATAGGAAGGGTATTGTTATCTGGTATGAGTCTGATCTTTTAGCCAATTAGACACATGAAAGAAGAAATAGTAGTAAGTGTCTGCAACACTGGTAATATGGAGATGCTTCCAAAACCAAAGTAATAAACACTATCTCATAATAAAAATTTCAATATTTCGAAATATAAAGTCAACAACAAAATGTACTGCTTTTGCGGGCACTACAGATTGTTTTTTCAATCCACCATCTCTTTGAAAAAGACAGACATCTTTATGTATCTGTGTTGGGTTATGCAAACTCCACACTGGAGAGGCAAGGGTTAAGAGCTGCACTGGGTCCAGCTGGCCCTGTTATCCCAGAATTTGACAGTCCTGTGTGTACCCCAGAACCTGACAATACTGCAGTCAGCCATTTTGTATGTTCAACCACTGCCAGATGAAAACTCAACATCACATAGCTAGGAAAATCTTAGGCCTTTGTGAGGCAGTCAGACAGCTGCATACCTGCAGTTTGTTAATCTAATCAGAATGTGAGGATGGGACAGAAAGTTATGGAAGAAAGTGAGTGAATAGCAACCTTGGTTTTAAGTGCACTTGACATGTGACTAGAAATGTTTTGCAATAATGAGTACAGTAGTTTATTGAAATTGAGGAGAACAGGTGACCCACTAGGAGTCACTGTAGGTGATGTATTTTGTTTGAAGTTAGCTATAAAAGATTAGGTGAAAGAATATGCTTTGGAGCAGTCTGAGGGAGCTTTTCTTTGGGCAAGGAGCTGACATCTAAACTCCCCATCAGTTGGATGGAAAGAGGGTCCCTGGAAGCTTGGCTAGTGATCACCTCAGACTGTGGGTAACTATACCTGAGATGTCCTAAACCTATTGCGTACATGTGTGTGTGCTTAAAAATCTAATAAATAGTAGTTTTAGATAAGAACATACTTGTTTGTATCAATCATTTATCAAATGGATGAGTGGTGCTCCCTATTGATTTATTCCTGATACCTCCTGGAGAGAAACAGTTAAGTTACCACTGCTTTGGGTTCTGAAAAACCTGCGTAACAGCCCCGTTCCACTGTACCTGCAAAGTCTGTACAAGCTGGAGGAGGAGCTTAAAAAGAGTAGCTCAGTGGCAGACAGTAGAGGTAAGCTAGCCTACCCTCTGAGCTCCTGGGAAATAGCTCCTCATAGGTGAGAAGCAGATTTGGTCAACTCTCGAAACACACGCACATCATATATCATTTGAAAGCTTATTAGGTCTACTTTAATATGAGGTATGATGTGGAGCCGTCAAGTAGAGCCATTACCACAGAAAAGGGGCTAAACAATGACACCATCAACAAGTTAAAATGACCACTTAGAAATATTTGCATTCATTTCTGTTAGTTTAATGACTGTATTATTTCAATACATAAAATTGGATTTCTTTGCAACTTCAAAGGATCACAACAACCACCTAAAGAGTTAAACTAAACCTCATGTAACCCCCAAGGACTGGGCCGGCTCCAGGATTTTTGCCACCCCAAGCAACAAAAAAAAATAAATCCCGAGTACCACTGCCGAAGCAAAGAAAAAAAAAAAAAAGGGCGGAATGCCACCCCTTGAAAAGTGCCACCCCCAAAGAGCAGGAATGCCACCCTTTGAAAAGGGCCGCCCCAAGCACATGCTTGGAACGCTGGTGCCTAGAGCCGGCCCTGCCCAAAGAGATTACCTAGATTCCTGGGGCTCTGTCTGCTGGCAGCTCAGGGGGAGCCAAGGCAAACTCAGAGTCTGCCCGGCAACCATTAGGCAGTGAGACGCCCCTCCCAGGGAGTTCAGGAAAGGGGACAAGCCATTTTTGAGTCAGTCTGGAGCCAGCCAGGGCAAGGGCAGGACTGTCTGTGTGGGGAGCTGGTGAGTCCCAGGCCTGCATGCAGGATTCCCCCTGAAAACTGGCCTCTAGGGACCCGAACGCAAGATCCTTCAGCTGGGCTTTTCCTTCTCCACTGACGATTCCCAGTTTGTAGAGTTTTGCTGGGAAACTTCCCCAGCCAGGATGAGTTAGCCCTCCAGCTCCCTAGATGAGACCAGTCACCACATGGTCAGCTCTGCGCTGGCTGCTAGTTCAGGGCTGCTGCCTGGTTTGTGTGTGTGTGTGTGTATACACACACACACACACACACACACTGGGCTAGGAGACTAGAGTTTGCATTTTAGTACAGTTGTGTAACCTGCACCTTGAGCCCTGCACCCCTTTGTGGTGAGGGGAAATTCTGGGACAGAAGCAGCCTGATTCCTGCTTGAAGAGGATCCCTGCCAGCCCCTCTGTAGTGACTGAAGAGTCCAGAGACATCTCTGAACCTGAGCATCATTCATGGAGTTTGTGAGTAGACCATCTTTTAGTCAGTCAGTCAGGGAATTTGTTTTGGGGACCCCCTACTCCCTGAATGGTGTCCTCAAGCCAAGGAGTAAGGGTTTGGGGATTTTATAACCTGCTGCATATTAAACCTGTGGAGGAATTTACCACCTTCTCCCACTTCTGAGTCCTTTGGGCTGTACTGAACCCAGTCAGCCACACTGCTAAACCACTGCAGAGAAGAATTTTGTGGTCATAGGTCATCAAGGGCCGCAACAAAGTATGCGTACCAATGGGACACTAATCTTACATTTGCTACCTCAAGTCATGTGACTGGGGAAAGTCACAGGTATTAGCAGTGTGACCCTAAAAATAGTGTTTTACCCTGTTATGTATATTTGTTTCCTGTTTCATATAATTATTGTGTTGAATATATTGTATGTGTTTGTGTTATTTCTTGGAAATCTCCAACTAACTGGCAAGTAAGTGGGAATTAGCCTGGGTTAGAGTTTTCCTCCCAAGCTGCCCTGGTGACCCTGCCAGGAAGAAGCGAGGGAGGTGGAGGCACCGCCAAATAAATTCATAGGAAAAAATAAAGAAAATACACCCTGCTGAGTGGGTGGCGGGATCCAGAAAAACCCAGGCCTGTCCATCAAAACCTGTAAGCAGATTGGCATTAAAGAAGGTAACCAGGTGGAGAGGGGGTGCTACACTCATAATAAATTTGTGCAAGTATCATTGAAATGTAGTAGCACTGGTGACATTTCTAGTCAACATCACTATCATCATCTTGTTTATCATTATGATCTCTGTTGAGTGTGTGTGGGTAACCAGAGTCTTCATTGCCTTGGCACGTACGCAGCTCCTCTGTGCACTGAAGAGTGTTCTGACTAAAGACAGTTGGTTGTGCAGCAACCCTTAAAGGCACAAACAAGGCCTTGTAGAAGCACAGATGCCATTGGGCCCCCAAAGAATACGGGAAGTAGTTCATTATCCACATTTTTCCATCCACATTGCAATGATGATACAATACCTAGTTTACCCTGTGTGAAGACATCCAAATCTCTTGTTAAGATGCTCTTCAAAACTGCTCTCACATCATGGGAGGTTGGCCAATGACTTGTCCTTTTTGATGGCTAGATTGAGGTGTAAGCAATTCAGATCTCTGTGGGTCTCCTTTTCTTTCTTGCTCTGGTAATACAGCACTGCCACCAACTTCCTTATTGCAGAAATTGGGGCTTGTCCATCAGTCTCCCCCAATTTGGCAAGATCTCTAAAGCAGTAAGCTCCCTTTGTGTGGACAACATTAAAATACAGAATTCCCCACCCCATGCCAAATAGGCATGAGACAGAGTCATATCTTGTTAATGCATGTAGAGCAGGAAGTATGTTGCAGAAGTCAGCTGTGAGCACATCACAAATTGCACACACAAGTATGAAGCGACACTTGTCAGTTGTGCTGGTAACGGTGCCTGTTTCAATCCACATGTCATCTATGTGTTCCATTTTTGTAAAGCAGTGAACAGCAAGGACCAAAACATCTTGTATCAGATGACCTAATTACTATTTTTCCTTTGACACAGAAAGACCCAAAAAGCCATACTGGCAGATACAACATGCACAAGCATCCTTGTGTCCACTTCTTCTTAAGTACTGCACAATTCTTGGGCTTCTTCAGCACCTCTACTGGTGATGCACTTTGCTACTTCACCATTGGAAAAGCCTCCAGCAAGAAGGAACATTTGTGTTGGTTGTGCTTCTGCACTCTCGGGTGAATTTTGAACCATGTATTCACAGAGGAATTTTTCAAGTGACTGCTTGTTGGATGCCATATTTAGAAACATTTTCCATGGAGCACAAGGCATCCACCAATCACCTGGTATTTCTTGCATCCAACTTTAGATCCTGTCTGGCACTGTCATATCCGTCAAAGACTTCGATTACAGAATTAGCTTTGTCAAATCCTTTTAAGATCAAGTACTCAGCAGCTAATTTTGTCTCCAGCCATCATTTGTATGACAGCCATGGCATCTCTGATGTACACTGTGCTTTCTTTGTAGCATGCTCTTAGCTCATGGATTCTTTCAGCTTGATCTTCCAGCGGATTCCCTAATTCAGCTTTGTCTATTCTTCTCATTGCTCCATCATCATGGAAGAGGGACAGACACAGGTACAATCGGGTGACTAAGAACAGTTGCCACTGAAACATCAGCTCTGCATCTTGCTAAGGGCAGGGCTCTGCAGAAAACAAGTTCTGAACTGATGGCTACTGTGATTGTCCCTCCCTTTCAGATTTGGTCACGTCAGCAAATATTCTGTTGCCAGATTTCTTGACTAGGCTGAATTAGCTACATGTCTGATCAAAATGAAGGGAACCACTCACAAATCTCTCCATTTGTTCGTCACCAACATCTGCTATTTTCAGTAGAGACTCTTGTACATCTGATGTTACATGCAATCGAGTAGATACAGACGCTCCCCGGGTTATGCAAACCCAATTTATGCAAATCTACCCTTACAGAAAAAGTTCCGTAAGCTTTTTTTTTTTTTTGGGTGCGTAATTGTCGGGTTTACCTTGAGAGAGTCACAGGTCCCTTCTTTATAGGCTTGGTTAAGTCACTATCACCAGGCCTCAGGCAGCAAAATATCCTATTAGTCATGTGGCAATTCTCTAAAAAGGGTGATATTTTGGGAGTTTATGGGCTTGTCTACACTGGCAATTTACAGCGCTGCAACTTTCTCTCTCAGGGGTGTGAAAAAACACCCCCCTGAGCGCAGCAAGTTTCAGCACTGTAAAGCACCAGTGTAGACAGTGCACCAGCGCTGGGAGACGCGCCCCTTGTGGAGGTGAGTTTTTTTAAGAGCTCTCTCCTGGCGCTGCGCCCACACAAGGCATGTTAAAGCGCTGCCGCGGCAGCACCTTTAGCATTGCCAGTGTAGACTAGCCCTAATGTATCCACTCTATAAACCCCCACATCATATATCAGTTGCTTCCTTTGTCTTTCAGGTGCATAGAAAGTGGAGGAGACGGGGACAGAGAGAGAGAGAGAAAAAGGAGTCTTGGGATGTCTACCCCTTCTTTTTATAGTCCTGGCTCCCCTTTGAGAAGCTTTCCAGCTGGGAGCAAGGTGACAGGCAGTCTATGTAGAAGGAAACTCCAGGCTGTTTCTTTGCTGAGATGTAGATTTTTGCCCCGCCCTCTTTCCTGCCAACGAATGGCCACTTAGCAGGTAGTGGTCCATGAGCCTTGTTTACACCTGGCTGAGGTGTGAGCTTGCCCTTTGTCTCGGAGGATCTGGTTTGGCCATTCCCCAGATTTATCCAGAAAACATACTTTTAGTCATGATGTCAGCTTATGTTTATAATTTCACATATAATGCTGCTATTTGCATTTGCCATGATACCACTGATCAGCAAATTGAGTTTTTAAATATCTCATAAGACATATGTTGTACAAACATTATTACAATAGTGTACAGGGTATGAACACAGGGGTAAAATCTGTCAATGTGAATTACTAATGTAATGCTTCTCCATTTGTGAGCTTTTGTACATATAATATACCATCTAGTTGGCCTGGTAGAAGGTTTTAATTTGTAATTGCCTATGCATGCAGTAATAGCCTTTGAAATATTCTAGAAACTGGCTTTTTAATTCACTGACACTTATGCATAGGTCAGTATTAATATTAGAAATGACAATACATAGCTTCATACTGGGCTTCAATCAAAGTGCTCACTAAACAAAAATAGCAATTTCCAAATTAACATATAGATCTAATTTATATATAATTTAGCACAAGTCTGTATACTGGTACAAAATGAAAAAAGGTGGTAGTAGTGGTGGTAATGCTAACAATATACTCTGGGAATTTTACCACTCCAGGGTAATTATAGTGTATGAAGACATGGAGGATACAAGCCCCTTAAATCTTACATCAGAGAGAGAGACTTGCTACATACTTTGAAAAATGTGGTGTTTGTCAAGAAAATCAAAAGAATACAGAACTGTCCAAAGCCACCAGTGCTGGACAGAATTCTGTGATGCTGGCAGCAGAAGCCCGGACAGGTGAATTGTACTGGTGGCTACTGGATGAGATTTCTAGTTTACATTATGTGCCACTAATATGCTATGACATGGGTTGCTTTCAGAAATACACAAGCAAGTCAAATTTGACACATGTCTGAGTTGTATTGAACCCAGGAAAGAAAACAGACTCCAAATCTGATCAGAGAGCATCATGTTCACCTGCTTCTATAACCACTAGTGAAAACATGTCCTGCTGTGGATGGTCCTGCTGCACTGTTTGCTTGAGAAAACACACAAGAAACTTCATAAAATAGACACATTTGAAAGAGTAACCAATCAAGGGCAGGAGTACTTTGAAGAGGATTTGATGACGTATTGCAGAATATCTGAGGAAGACTTGATTGCTAAAGATGCAGTTTATCACTCAACGTGCCTTTCTTCCTACTTGAATAAAATGAATCTTAAAGCAAAACCATCTAGTTACACTGGAACAATACATTCATCCGATGACATTGCATTTTATCAGCTGATTGAAGAGCTAGACAATGGTCTTATGTACAAGAAAGCTAGTCTCCTGTCCAAGCTGCTACAAAGATATAAAGCCCTATTTCCCACAGATGTAGAAATTGCAAGCCATTCCAGTAGCAAATTACAGGCAAGATTAGGAAGACATTATGTTATGCAATTTAATTCCAGGCGCAGCATGGACAAAGCAAGTGTACTGCTCTCTGCAGTTCAATAACATTAATTGATGCTATCCAAGCAGCTTGTAATCTGAAACAGGAACTTAAATTCACCCAAATGTTTGGATGCTCCTCTGGCGAGTGAGCCTGATGAGAAGCTTTCAAATGAACAAGTGGTTTTATATAATTCCACTTCAATCCTTTGCTCTGAAATAGCCAGAAGGAAAGACTCAGTATTATCCTAAGCCAGGTGATTGTAGTTTACAGAGGTCAGCTACTTTTGTGCCTCACTTGGAGCAGGAGTTTGTCCTCTGGTTGATAGATAAGGAGGCATATAATTCAGCTAACAAAGAGTATCATCGTTCAGAAGATATTCCAATTGTGGAGTGCATAGTATTTAACGCTGCACCTATACCTTGCTGCACAGCTACACCATGAATTTGGGTATTGCAATTTAACTGACATACTACATCTTCGTGGATTTTTTATCAATGATGATGAGCTGAGAAGTTTCATTACTAGTGCTTCAAAAACTGAAGTAGAAAGACTCCCGGGAGGTTTGTTCATTCCAAATGGAATCATACCTCTTTGTGCTGGTGGAAATCTCATCCATGAAGAAGGTGATATTATAGCCATCAATACAGAGACCAGCAATGGAACAAACACCTTGCATTCACTCTCTAGAATGGTAATTCAAGAATAGACTGCAGATAAGTCCAGCATCAGAAGAAATATCACTGATGTGTGCCAAATAAAAGTTACTTACTCTCCCTGGACAATCAGAGTCTTTTATGCAGGGTGCAGCATTTGAAAAACCTAGACCACTTCTAGAACCGATTTGTCATGAAAAGGCACTTGAGTAAATAAACTCTTGTCACGTACAAATGAATGTTGTCTGAGATCTCTCCTCCTGTGCTATTTTAATATATGTATTGGGAATTTTTGGGGAGATGCAGGATTGCTAGACCTTCTTATTGATTCTGATGTGTATGCAGCTTGTACTGCATTTCAAATGCTTGCTGGTAAACAATCTGACCATGTTCTATGTGGCTTGACTCTAGCATTTGAGGCCATGAGTGCTCTGAAACTTTATTCATTTGTTAAATGGTGTGAGCCAGGGAGGAGGCACTCATGTAGTTCCAGCATTTGTCTGGGAAGTGTTGGCTGACTCAAAAGGTGTTTGAGTCTGAAGACATTGAATCCTTACAACATGTCATTAAAAGGCTTAATGATGCTGTAACTCAGCATATGCTACCACTGCTGGAGGAATTTCAGACACAGGGGTATGCCCAGTCTCCTACATTCAAGTTCTGAGATAATTTTCTCCAGGTTATGTAGATGCTAATTCTAAATGTCTAAAGCGTTCCGTTGCAGAAGTCAAATTTTGCATAAGTCGAAACTATCCTTGCGTTTAGTTCTTTACTTTAGTCTGTGGAAAGAAGGGGGACTGGTAGGACTGCATAGCATCCCAAGGTGCAGGGCTTAGCTACCTTGGATCAGAGCCTGGTGGAGAAGGTGAGCCCGGGTTCTCCAAACAATCCCTAAAGAGGGACAACTACAGAAATTCATTCCTTGGTGGGAAACCTAGTTGGGGGAAGACCCTGAAGACACAAGATTCCAGACCATGAGACCCCGAGCCAAGGGGGAAGCCCTGAATCCCTTGCTTAATCCTGAAGACCTCCTTATTATTGGATTCTTTACATGTACCCTGAAAAGGGTGGACTTGAAAACATGACCTGGCCGGAGGGCTGACTAATTGAAAGCACAGACCTCTGCAAGTCAACCTGCCATACTCCTGACCAACCACTAGATGGCACTGGTAGTGAGTGTTCCCCTGCACAATATATTTATCAAATACATTAAAGGCGGTGAGGTGCTAAGATACTATGGTAATGGGGGCCATATGAGGCTAGGTCTACACTACAGCGGGGGTCCGACCTAAGATACGCAACTTCAGCTACGTGAATACCGTAGCTGAAGTTGCGTATTTTAGGTCGGCTTACCTAGCGGTGAGGACGCGGGAAAGTCGACCGCTGCCGCGCTGCCGCCGACTCCGCTGCCGCCTCCTGCCGAGGTGGATTTCCGGAGTCGACGGCAGAGCGATCAGGGATCGATTTTACCGCGTCTTCACTAGACGCGGTAAGCCGATCCCCGATAAACCGATTGCTACCCGCCGGATCGGCGGGTAGTGAAGACAAAGCCTAAGCCTCTAAGTTAGATACATCTTCTACATCCCCCTAACAATTCCTCACAGACTGTGAGATCAGTGAGCTTGCCTATCAGTTATTTGTAGGGCCCTACCAAATTCATGGTCCATTTTGATCAATTTCACAGTCATAGGATTTTTAAAAATCGTCAATTGTAGGATTTCAAATATTTAAATCTGAAATTTCAGGGGGTTGTAATTGTAGGGGTCCTAACACCAAAAGGAGTTGTGGGGTAGGTCGCAAGGTTATTGTAGGGAGGTTGTGGTACTGCTACCCTTACTTCTGCGCTGCTGCTGGTGGCGGCACTGCCTTCAGAGCTGGGCAGCTGGAGAGCGGCTGCTGCTGGTCGGGAGCCCAGCTTTGAAGGCAGAGCTGCTGCCAGCAGCAGTGCAGAAATAAGCATGGCATGGTATGGTATTGCCACCCTTACTTCTGTGCTGCTGCCTTCAGAGCTGGGCCCTCGGTCAGCAGCCGCCACTCTCCAGCCGCCCAGCTCTGAAGGCAGCAGCACAGAAGTAAGGGTGGCATGGTATGGTATTGCCACCCTTACTTCTATGCTGCTGCTGGTGGGGTGCTGTCTTCAGATCTGGGTGCCTGGCCAACAGCTGCTGCTCATTGGCTGCCCAGCTCTGAAGACAGTGCAGAAGTAAGGGAAGCAATACCACGATCCCCCCTAAAATAACCTTGTGACCCTCCTGCAACTCCCTTTCAGGTCGGGGACCCCAGTTTGAGAAACACTGGTCTCCCCTGTGAAATTGGTGTAGTATAGGGTAAAAGCACACAAAAGACCAAAGACCAGATTTCACAGTTCGTGACGCATTTTTCCTGGCCGTGAATTTGGTAAGGTCCTAGTTATTTGGGGTGATGTTATTAGAACCATAATGACCTGTTACCTACTTTGTGAAAATGTACGCATCTGTGCACACTGAGCCCTGGTCTACACTGGGGGGTGTAGAATCAATCTAAGTTACGCAACTTCAGCTATGTGAGTAACATAGCTGAAGTCCATGTCGATTTATCATGTATAGACTAGATGCGATAAATCGATCCCAGCTGGATCGATCGCTGCCTGCCGATCCGGCAGGTAGTGTAGACATACCCTGAGATGCATAGAAGAGCTTGCTCTGACAGAGGAGTATATGATAGCACAATTCAGCAGCTTCTACCTCTCCCATTTCATTGGTATCAATTACTGGTATTATATGCAACTATGCACCAAGCAGCAGACAAATCATTGATTTCATACGTCTGTCTTTAAACTCCAGGTAATCATAGAGTTTGAAAGAAGGGAAGGGAAAGAGGATATTTCTAACACAACTAGCAATTTTGCATTAGCACCTCTCTTTTTACTACCCTATTCCTATGAAACAGAAATGTTGCAGAGATCCACTTTGTAAAAAATTGCTGTGCTTCAAAGTAATATGTTTTTTAAAAAAAATACACCTGAGAATACTGAAAGTCAGCTAGAATGGCTGGTTAATGTTTGATCAAGTCAGAGCCTGTCCCGTGTGGTTTCTTTATTGCAGAAAATGTCAGCAATGTAACCAAAGCATTTACTTTGAGCTGTTCACATCAGTTGCTTTCTCCACGGTCTCCACGAGGAGTTTGTGTAGATAATGAAGTTATTGCTTATGATCTGTGCTGTGTCAATTCCTCTCTCACCAACTGATATGGTGGGGGAGGGTGCCATCTGTTCAACCCTAAAAAGAAGGAAAAGTAAACAACTGCATCCAGTTTACATTAAATTACTTGTACCCTGTTCATTACAGAAGTGCCGCTGGTATTCAGCCTGAGAGGAGAAAACCCCAACTGAACAAAGGAAAGTGGGATAACAAAGCTAGCCTGCCTGAAAAATGTTATATCTGACAAATAGTCCTAAGTTTTGCAGCAATTCAAAGAAAATTTAACCTTTAACCTAGAGACAAAATCTGAAGTCGTCCACTCAGTCCATGGAAGAAGGGAATTTTGCCTTAATACATTTTGAGTAAAAGCAGAATTTGGCCCAAAGACCTATAAACGGGACAATTTACCAACATCATTAGGGGAAAGAACTGAGCTTTGACAACATCCAAACTAAAGAGTCCTTACTAACACAGAAAACCTCTGAGGAATTTGTCTATAGCATAAACCACCTGATTCTAGGACACCACTGAAATACCTGGCATCATCTTTGATTTGTAATACCTATAAGCAGTTATAAATCCTTCCCTCCCCCCCGCCCCCCCCAATGACTGTTGTGACGCAGTGCATGGTTAATCAACTGAAACCAGCTAGCCCAAAAAACTAAACCAAGTAGAGAGCCAACAAATCAAGTGATCCAAGGGATGGATCACTTGATGATTACCGGTTCTGTTCATTCTCTCTGAAGCACCTGGTATTGGCCTCTGTTGGAAGTCAGGATACTGGGCCAGATGGACCATTGGTCTGGCCCAGTATGGCTGTTCTTACATTGTTCACTTGTGCCTGAGGTAGTTGCCATCTAGAGTATGTCTACCCTGCAATTAGACACCCTCGGCTGGCCCATGCCAGCTGACTTGGGCTCATGGGGCTCAGGATGCAGGGCTAATTGCGGTGTCGACATTCCAGCTTTGGCTGCAGCCCAAGCTCTGGGATCTCCCACCTCACAGGGTCCTACAGCCTGGGCTCCAGCTGAGCCTGGACATCTACACTGCAGTTAAACAACACCGCAACTCAAGCCCTACAAGCCCGAGTCAGCTGGCACAGGCCAGCCACAGTTTTTAAATTGCAATGCAGACATACCCCTAGAAATGTTTTGGTTATCCGTCCAAAAATTCATTGCTGAAGAGTCAGATATAACCACAGAACTAAATCCTGTCCCTTTGGGCTCATACAGCTACCAGGTTTCCCAGAGCAGAATTAAGGACCCACATCCCTTTGACACTGATTGAGTCTAGAGATGGTCAGGAATTTTTTTGGTCAAAGAATGCTGATTTGTCTTAACCAAATTATTTCACAGAAACTTATCACTTTTGATGAGTATTTCATGAGAAGTTTGCTCAGGTTCAGGATAGAATTTCTGGTCAAAATCAGGGAGATAGAGACCAGAATAGACAGTGGTTAGGCACTCACCTGCTTTGTTTGATTCAGAGCAGAGACTTGAATCTGGATCTCCCAAGTGCCAGGTGAGTGTCCACCCACTAGGCTATAGCGTCAGTCTCTCACTTCCCTGTTTGAGCTGTTCCACTTTGTATAAACAGACTATTCATTGGGACAAAGAGAAAGGCACAGGCTCCATTGCCTGGCAGTTAGGGCACTCACCTGGGATGTGGGAGACCCAGATGCAGGTCCTGCTCCAAATCAGGCAGTGCAAGGCCTAGGTCAGAGCTCTATTAATGGGCTATTGGCTAGTCTGGTCTGGCACTCATGTTTTTTCCATGAAAAATCTCTAAAAGTCTAGTTTTCATGCCGATATGGAACAAAGCTAAATGTCAAAAAACTTTTCATGAAACAGAATTCTTCTTTTCTAGCCAGCCCTAACTGAGCCCCAATTCAATGGATTTCTCCTTTCATACTATCGTTCAAAGCAGGACTCAAAGAACTTAATAAAATAACAGGAGTACTTGTGGCACCTTAGAGACTAACAAATTTATTAGAGCATAAGCTTTCGTGGGCTACAACCCACTTCTTCGGATGCATATAGAGTGAACCATATATTGAGGAGATATATATACACACACATACAGAGAGCATGAACAGGTGGGAGTTGTCTTACCAACTCTGAGAGGCCAATTAAGTAAGAGGAAAAAAACTTTTGAAGTGATAATCAAGATGGCTCAGTACAGACAGTTTGATAAGAAGCATTTCCCGCAACACACATTCTAAATGGTTCAACAAAAGGCCCTCTAAAAGGTGCTGTAAACCTAAACACGGGTCTTTGTCTCGTAAGCCTAACCAGCAATTCAGACAATCATCACAATCCCAGACTATACCTTGGAGGCCAAAAGTCAACCAGAGTATTAGAGAGCCTTTCTGATAAAGCAAGCAACAGAATTTCTAACATCTTCTCACCAAAAATAGTTAGTTTTTAATATTTTACATAATTTTGTAATCAAAAGTTGTATTCTACTTTTAGTGACTCTTTAATTACTGTGCACTAAATGACTTCAAAATGAATTACATTAAAATGTACTCCCTTCCTTGGAGTGCTCCTCCCTAAGGTGCTGGGAAGTGACACCATTTTTGTTTCCACTGTATTTTTCAATCTTCTTTGAATCCCTGCTCATGCCATCTTCTTTTTTAGAGACAAATCTGGTCAGCTTTTCTCATTTTTTATACAGGCAAGACTACTAATGGCTTTGCGGAGATTTGTCTATATATGGAATGAATCACATGGCCTAGTAGCTAGAGCACTGGACAGATGTTTTTTGAGTAGATTTAAGCTAACACGCCCTTTAATTTTTAGGTTGTTTAAAGGAAAACAAGACATTTTTTATAAAACACAGATTCTAGGCCAGGCATTTTTAAATAAAAGGCTTAAAAAGTGGATGAGTAACTTTCAAAACTAGCAATTTTATTTTTGATTACAGTGTGGCTTGGGGCATGTCTGAGATCAAGATCTGATAGGCCACTTCAAGTGTTTGGATTATGTCATAACCATACTCTGACTCCCAATGGTGTACTGTTGCAACCTGATGATGGAAAAACAAAAGGATCCACACATTCAATATGTTCAGTGTATGCTGGGGGAGAAGTTTCTTCTGGGGAAAATACTGTTCTAATTTACCCTAGTTGCCAGCTGCCCCAAGAGGCCATTATGGGAATTGGGGCTTGCCTATGGAGCAGAGACATTGGCCATACTCCTTTCCACAGCCTCATCCTCTGCTGAAGATCCTCTCTGCGCAGAGACACTCCTTCCAATGGCCAGTCATAGCTTTAGGGCCATTTTGCACTAGCAGAACAGCAAAAATCAGCACTGGGCCAGCAAAGGATCATGTCCTTTGTCTTTTAGTCAATATCCTCAGTGAGTGGTCTTTGGTGAAAGCTTTAGCTGTGGGAAAACTGAGATCTTTATGCTCTTGGGGCCCAATCCAGAGCCCACTGAAGTCAATGGGTGTCTTTCTATTGGCTTCACGGGGCACTGGGGAGGATTTTTCATTGACATTTTAGTAGCTTTAATTTTCCTCTGTCCCTTCAGTTGGTCAGATCTGCTGGGCATTCCTGATGTTAAGGGACAAGTTCCCTTGATGTACCTTCAGGCAGACAGGAGAGAGTAAAACAGAAAGAGAGGCATGCTCACATTCTAATGCAAACCCTTCAAAACTTAATTACAAAGAGATCAATTTCTTCTTGATAATAGACAATTATGAGTAATACGTTTCTATGTGCTATATTTATTACATGGTAAATAATAAAGTGGTGTTTTCAATTTTCAAAGCAAGACAAAGAATTTCAACTGCCAAACTAGTTAAGAATTTCTGCTTACAGGACGCTTACAATTAAACAGAAATCTGTTTTGTCAGACAAGAAATGTTTATCAAATTAGAGTCCGTTGAAAGGCTTAAGAATATTTTAAAGCTAATTATGACCCCATATTAGAATCATAGAATATCAGGGTTGGAAGGGACCTCAGGAGGTCATCTAGTCCAACCCCCTGCTCAAAGCAGGACCACTTCCCAACTAGATCATCCCAGCCAGGGCTTTGTCAAGCCGGGCCTTAAAAACCTCTAAGGAAGGAGATTCCACCATGAAGGGGCATACGAATGTTTAGTATATCTGGCACGTAAATACCTTGCAACGCCAGCTACAACAGTGCCATGTGAACGCCTGTTCTCATTTTCAACTGACATTGTAAATAAGAGGGCAGCTTTATCTCCTGCAAATCTAAACAAACTTGTTTGTCTTAGTGATTGACTGAACAAGAAGTAGAACTGAGTGGACTTGTAGGGTCTAAAGTTTTACATTGTTTTATTTTTGAGTGCAGCTATGTAAAAAAAATAATTCCACATATGTAAGTTGCTCTTTCACAATAAAGAGGTTGCACTACAGTACTTTGTATGAGATGAATTGAAAAATACTATTTCTTTTGTTTACAAATATTTGCACTGTAAAAAAGAAAATCAAAAATAATAATATAAAGTGATCCCTGTGCACTTTGTATTCTGTGTTGTAATTGTGCAACAGTTTTATTAACAGTGCAATAAAAACTGTGATTAATCATGACTGTTTTTAATCTTGCGATTATTTTTTTTAATCGTTAGACAGCCCTAGAAAAATGTAATACTACTATTTCTTTAATTAGTGTGGAGATAGCTATGCAAGAGAGTCACAAGAGAATTATGCAGATAAGTGTTCTGGTTTCTAAATTGGTTAGACTGTTGTTTAGATCTCTCACTTGTCTGATGTTCAATAACAGCTTCATTAAAAACATCCAATTGTGGCCTCTTTGATTCTTCCATATGCCACAATAATATTTTCCCTACTATATTATCTTGTCCTTATTGTCCTTTCCATTCAACCTTGAAAAATATTTATAAACTGCCAAAAATTGGTTTTAATTATTTTTATAAAAATGAAATGCAGAATTATGGATTTATACTCTAATAGCAATACATGATGCCTGTGTGCATTAGTAAAACATTGGCATTTGGTCTTATGTTTTACAATGTGCTGATTCACACACAAAACCTCAAAATTACATCCCACCACTGCTTATTGCTATATTGTTACACTGTGATGTGTTATAATAATAGACGCATTTCATACCTTTTGCAGTATATTGCTGGTCTTGTAAGCCAGGGTTTGTGGTGATTTAAAGTAAAGTGAAGATTTATTAATTAATATGTTAAAATGATATGTTGATGTCATCTGCTGACTCCATTACCCTTAGTAAGAGATCTGAGGCTAAAACCCTGCATGATGCTTTTAAAATCTATAGAGACCATAGTCCTGTGGAGCCATGATAACTGTAAACAAGGTTCACGTCTGTTAAACATGATCTCTTAAGACAGTGTTGAAGTTGTTTTCTGTTTTCTAATTATTCACTGGATGTCAAAGCGAATTGTGCACAATGGGGAGAACAGAGCAAGAAAGGAAAGAGTATGTTTGTTTCAATTATTTTTGCCTCCAGCTCTCCATTTGGGAGCATTTCTTGATGCTTTGTTCATCTCATTCTTTCCAAAGAATAAAACAATAAGATTCTCTTCGTTAAAGGAAATTCACGTTTAACTTTCCCTGGAATTAATATCTTAGGGCCTCATCCTGCCAGGTTCTTATCAGATGCACATTTGGAAGATGGCACGAGGCACCCCGCTCCCTACCCCACAGCCTCCATAAAGCCCAGACAAAAGGCCCTGTGCTAAGCGCAGTCAGTGCTTAAATTGTGCCAGGGCTGAGCCCCAGCACCTCTAGGCATAGGTGCTGGAACTAGGATGCTGGGGGTGTTGTCACACCCAGGCTTGAAGTGGTTTCCATCATATACAGGGTTTACAGTTTGCTTCAATGGCTCTCAGCACCCCCACTATACAAATTGTTCCAGCTTGGCAGTTCGTAGCCCCGGCACCTCTAGGCTTGGCAGTTCGTAGCCCCGGCCCCTCTAGGCTTGCTGCATCAATTATAAAAGTAAAAAAAATTGCTTGAGCCCCAGCCCCTCTTTCATTACAAATTAAGCACTGAGCACAGTGCAGGGACTATTCCCTCCCTACTCTCTGGAAGATCACCACACCCAAAAGATTCAGAAAGGAAGTGAGACCACATCTGTACCCTCCCCAAAATGCTAGTTAGCAGAGCTGGCCATCCTAAGATGCCCCAAATTTTGGGATGTAGCAGTGAGCACATTGACTCTGTGCTTGGGACTCCAAGAGGCACTTACCTTGTCTCTCTAATTACTTTCTCACCCATCATTCTCTCTTCAAGCACACTCAGGCATCCCACTACAACCGCCATTCACTGAGGTGCTACATTAACTGCCACTTTGCCCTCTGTCAAAAATCTCTCCCAGTTATTTCATAGCTTCATCAGATCAAATCTATTCACACTGCCACCAAATCCATTCAACCTTGCCCCCACTTCTCTCAAACTCATCCATCCCCTCTCCCCCCACCCAGCACCTCTTTGCCTGCTCCTCTTCAGCTCTTTCCCAGTTATGTGTGAGGTGCACAGAGAGCATTTTCATCCTTCAGGCCTGTGAGGGCTCAGCCCTGCAGAGATCTTCCAGTACACCCTGGACTGGAAGGAAGGGGACCATAGAATTCATCTTCCCTCAGCAGCCTCCAACCTCTGGGGGGAAGCTGAGAAATCTCTCAGCTCCCCAAGTTTGGGCACATCAGTTTGGTCTCAGGCAGACTGACCTCTGTACTAAGGAGCTCTTCCTGCTGTAAAATTAGATCAAGCAGAATGAGGCATGCTCAGAGCAGAGTATTGTTCTGCAGTGACACTAGCCAGGAATGGATTCTCTTCTCTCCCCACCACAGAAGCCACCAGCTGGTAGAGGTGTCCCTGGCTGGGAGTAGATTTACCCTTCTCCTCTGGCATGTGGCTGATGCTACCAACAGCTACTGCTGTTCTATGCACAGCTGCTGTTAATGAAACAGGTCTGGAGGTGTGAGGAGACATGTAGCCTCTCATCTTGCACATAGAATCATAGAATATCAGGATTGGAAGGGATCTCGGGAGGTCATCTAGTCCAACCCCCTGCTCAAAGCAGGACCAATCACCAACTAAATCATCCCAGCCAGGGCTTTGTCAAGCTGGACCTTAAAAACCTCTAAGGAAGGAAATTCCATCACCTCCCTAGGTAGCCCATTCCAGTGCTCCACCACATCCCTATGATCTTTTCAGACTCCTTCTCCCCTCCCCCACACATTAACTTTTTCTCCCACCCACTGAATATAAGGGCATAGAGATTGATACTTTTTAGGGGAAGGGATGGTTATGATAAAGTCCTAGCTATGGAATTGGGACACAGCTGTAGCAACATCGAAAAAGCCCAGCCAGACAACTGGAATGGATCTTTGTACAATAAGTGACCCTACCATTACATTGCATATTTGCAGATGCGTATATAGTATACTTGGGCATTTAGCTATTTAATAGAGAACTTACATAAGAAAATATGCACATCAAATATATTTTCTGGATGCATTATTCAGCAATGAACTTCACTGTGGACATGAGAGCCAGGAACAGGATTGGCTAACTCATTTAATACTTGTATGAGAACTGTCACCAACATACTGATGGCCCCAATGCTGCTATTCTTGATGTTCCAAAAGCTGCTCCCTCTATACAGTCTATTGCTCTTGTCACTGCACATGTAGGAGCCATGAGACAACGTGTACCTTCTGGATTTTCAAAACCAAGATGAGCAAAATTCACTTCCATTCCCACAAAGCGGAATCTCTGGTGCCAAAAATCTGTGACAGGATGTAGTGTCATCTGAAAATAATTATTTAGCTAGCAGCTCTTTTGAACGCTTTACAGTTCTGCTGTCTAAATGGATCTGGCAAGTGGAAACTCTCAGCAGCAAGCTGCCCTTTATCTGAACCCTTGTTCTCTTTCTTCTTCACAGCCAGGTATTTTGCATTGCACTGGAATCTCAAGTGGACTGTACAATACTCGGGTTCACCAGACTATCCTGTGCCATACTTTAATGTTTTAATTAAATGGGGAAAATCAGGCTTTAAGTAGTTTACATGACAATAAACTCCTGTTTGAGTTGCTTATGGAATTTAGTGTCACTGTTGTGGATATTTTAGACATTTCCATTTATGATGTTCCAGTGGAAGTGGCAAGTCTTTTTTCTTCTTCTTCTCTCTTTTCTTTTCAAATCTATGGTGGACAGTCAATGAAAACACTTCACAGCTTCAAAATGAGTCTTGTGTACTTAGCAGCTCTGAGAAGTAAGGCCCTGATTAAAGGTACTTATGCCCATGCATAACTATGCATTTAACCATGTAAGTAGCCCTAAAATAGTCATAACAGGATTACTCACATGCTCTAAGTTAGGCACATGCCTAACTACCTTGCAGAATTGGGGCCAAATGAAGGACCGGTTTGCCTCACACACAGGGGAAATCCATTAATGGAGGCAAAGTTATTGACAATGGGATGTTGCTTTACGGGGGGGGGGGGGGGCGGGGAATTCATGCTTAACAGTGTGATTCATTTTGCACAGAATATATAGTTGAGGCAATCTGAAGTTGTCCTTTTTGTTTGGCAGGTGTGAAGAATAAAAGAGTCACACGATGTGTACAGGAACCAGAAACCCGACACCTAGATTTTAAAACATGTATTCTGAATGCTTTACATTACTAGGAGACCAAGATTACAAATTAGAAGCACCATGGAGACTGAAAATAATGCTTTATGTACTATTACACCTAATTTGTTTATGCTGCTGCAAAGAGGAAATTGTTAGACACAGCAAACTAAAATAGTCATTCTAAGCTTAATTAAATGCTTCTTGTGATTTTTTTCCACAAATTATTTGTCAATCCATACCACACTAATTAATGCTGAGAGGAGGCCGGATGACCTTATCATTGTTGCCCTTGGCATGTTAGCACTGAATCACACCCCAGAAGGACATTAATTTACTCAAAGAGAAAGAGACCAGGCCACTGAATACATTATTGCTAACTCTTTAGATCCTAAATATTCTTTAGTAGGGTTAAAGCTCAGCTATTTTCTAGAAACGTTCTAATTACTGAATGCTTCATAGGTTAGATTTGTTTAGAAAACCACTATCTTGAAAAGGATTGGCCGTCAAAAGAATAAACAATGGAACAATGGAATAATGTGCAAAGGAATAATAAATTAGGATGATAATAAAAAACACAGACAGATTCTCTGAGCCACTCCCCTGCATTGTGCCCCTCTGGCTGCAGAGAGAGCTGAAAGCCACTGTGCCTCCAACACTAACACTTCCCACCCCCACAACAGCTGTCCTCCTACAATCCCCAAATAACAGATGGACCCTTCCGGTCATGGCCAACTTGCATAGAACCAGCCCGAGAATCAGGAAGACACAATTGACTCCCTTGTGTCACCTACAAATTATGTCCAATGGAAGTAGGGTCTGGCCTACTTTGTTTTTTTATTATCCTTACTGCAAACAGTAACAAAATATTACACTTGCCATCATGATATCGTGATCCCATTCCTGCAAGATGCTGAGTGCACTTAACACTCACCGACAATGAGATTTGAGGGTGCTCAGCAAAATGCAGGATCAGGTCATGTGTCTGTGTAACAAAGATGATGCACAGTATTCTTAGGGTATGTCTACGCTACAAACCTAAACTGACCTATATTAGGTTGACTTGCAGCCACCACAGTAATTACTGCAGTGGTGCATGTCCACACCAACCTCTATGGGTCAGTGGTGCGCGTTCTCACCAGGAGCGCTTCCACCGACCTAAGAAGGGTAGTGTGGGGACCTGAGAGCCCAGGCTCTTAGCTCTGCTGACAGCTCCTGCCAGGAGTCTGGGTGCCACACAGGCTCCACAGCAGGCTGTTCCCCCCAACCCCCTGCTCCCCATTTCTCGCTAGGAGCAGGAGGAAGCCTCCCAGGGCTTCTCACCACTAAGGAGCGGAGTCCAGCTGTCCTGGCTTCTTGATCCCACCTCCGCCCTGCCTACTCCCCACCATGAAATTGACAAGGCTGCCTGGCTCCCATCTGGGAGTGGGATCCAAAGCTGCCCCGGTCTTCTCACCCCAACTCCCAGCTGGGAGCAGGGTCCAGCCACCCATCTCACCAGGGAAGCTCCTGCCATAAAATTGACAAGACAGCCGATGTAAGAGACACAGTGTCTAGGCAGATACTGTGTTGCCCTAACTACACCGACATAAGCCTTACACCTCTCGTGGAGGTGGAGTTATGTCAGAGTAATAGGGCACTTATATTGATGGGAGAAAGGCTGTAGTGTAGGTACTGACATAATTAGGTCAACATAAGTTGCCTTATGTCTACCTGTGTAGTGTAGACCAGCCCTTAGATAGCTTTTATCAGTAAGGGAGGATGTTAAATCCATCCGTTTTCTTTCTTTAATAATAGATATTGCAGATAGAGCATGAAGGTACTAAAAATAAGAAAATCTTCTGTAATTATTACTTACCTAAAGAAGATTTGCTGATCAGCCCTAAACTTCTAGGGCAAAACAAAGGAAGTTTGATATTAATTTACCATTACTTCACTTGGGTCCTGTCATTAACAGTTCTCCATTACACTTATTTTAATAAGAAATCAGTCTATTACAGCAGCACAATTATGCTGCAATTAAATCAAACCTATTCACACTGACCTTTCAGTGGACACTTAAGCGCTTTAATAACTTCCTATGTTATTATAAACATAAAAACTTTCATGCGATCTCTCTTTTTTAAAAAAAATCTATCATGTAATATATTGTTTTCATATCATACCACTACCTACGATATTGCTTCATGCATTTTGCATTTGTAATGACATCTCTGGTCAGCTCCTTTGTGGGAACTGAACCCATGAACTCTCAGTCATGGGCCGAATAGTTTAAAGGTGATAACACCTTAAAATTTTTATGTGATCCAGCCATTATACGGGAACGAAGACCAGCACTGAGTTAATGTGTGTTACACATTTTTCATAGCAAGAACCAATGTTTTTCTCCAGGAACACTTTACTTTACACATTTTGATCTGTATTTTTTCCAGTTTATTCAGGTGAAGCGACTCTTTTATAATCCTTGTTATGGGGTCCACTCACCTCCTCCTGGTCACCCTGGGGATTAGCGCTAGCCAGGTATTGCACCCTCCTCCTGCGGTGTCACTCCCATCATCCTCTCGCCCAGTCCCTCTTGGAACCACAGCCTCCTCTTCATGATTCGCCTCTACAGATGGGTCACCATACATGTTCCTCTTCTGGGGTGAGTAACAAAGTCTTTCCAGGACAAACCGTCCCAGGCAGTTTGCTGTCCTCTGCCAGGCCTGTGCCACATCCCCTGTGACCGGCAGAAAAACCCAGGCCTGCCCTCTACTCTGGGTTCCAGCTCAGGGGCCCACTGGTCAGCAACCAAGGTCCTCACTATTCTATTCCTTGCTGCTTTTTCCCTGAGCCTTCTCCTACCTTCCTGGCTTCCCCCCTCTCTGGATTGGCCAGCCTCCCACCTCTCAGGAAGTAACTGTGGACTATCCCCTAACTCCTACCACAACTCCCTTCTTCCAGGGAGTGACTGCAGCCTACTTCCTCCTGCCACATCTTCTGTTGCCAGCTTCCTGGCTTACATGGGCCCCTCTAGCTGAGCCTGCTTCCAATCAATTCCCTGCTCCCTGGCTCCTCCTCTGGGTGCAGCCTGGGCAGTTAATTGACCCACTTAGCCATCTTAACCCCTCCAGGCCTTGTGTGTGTGGGACATCCCATCACCTCCCCCTTCTAATTTCTACAATTGTTACATATTCTTCTACATTAGGGTTCAACACTAAGACCAGAGTTACATCATCTATCTTATTTAGAAACAGTGAGTACTACTAAAAACTGGATCTAGAAGGCTAAGAGGAAATAATCGTGAGGAAATGAGAATTTTCTTCTGGTGGAACAATCTAAAATCATTTATGATAATCACAGAATAGCACTCGAGGTGGTAGTATACAGTATCATGCTTTCCCTTCTGTTACAAAGGAATAATCAAGAATGACATTGGTTAGTTATTTGCAAAGATTCTTTAAAATTTGTTTGAAAAAATTATGCTGATTAGAGTATACCAAGAGTTTTCCAGTCCATTGCATTTCTAACAAGATTTTATGATTGTTGATCCTTAAATACTAACACAACACAATCAAACAAAACCCACACAAAGTTGTTGATCCATCTCAAGATAAATATACAACTAGAGTTTGGTGATCATCTTTCCATTTCTGGATCTGATTAACATTTGTTTCTCAAAAGGCAAAATGTCAGACAGTTAACAAAGCAGAGATATTAGCAGATATCTGGGACAATAGCCATGTAATAAATACAGGGTGTGTTTTCTTAATCAATGGACCAGATTCGCAGCTGGTATAATTCAGTGTAGCTCTGTTGCCTTCAATGGAGCTATGGCCATTGTCTGGAGCTGACAATCTGGTCCACTGTTTTGAAGTTATATTAAGTTTTAAGTTGCCTTCTCAGCTCAATCTCTAAGTGTAGCTGATGGATAAGAGTGCAGTTGACTCTATATTACAAGTAGTTTAACAACTGACAGCTTTGTAATGAGAGACAATATATTTATGAAAATCTTAGATAACAATAGTCTTTCATCTCTGAAGTTCTGAAACTAAGTCCTAGCTAAGATCACAGGCAGAAATGAGCTTGATTGTCTGAAACTAGCCCTCAATTTAGCACTCTGAACAGTTCCTATTCACAAGAGGCTAAGTCAGGAGTAACAAAGGTGTTGCAGGTCAAGACTCCGGTGCACTGGCGGAGCTGTAAGGGCAGAAGATCAATTTCAACTGTCTTAAGCTTAATTAAGGCTATTTTGATGATATAAGGCAATCCAATGACCTTGTAATGCTTTACTAACTAAGGACAAAAGATTTGGACTCCTATAATTACTGTACCTCAACTTTATTAAAGAGAGTTGAATGTTACAAAGTAAATAAACGAAAAAAGCAACAGAAGAAGCAAAGTGGTATATATTGCATTTGCAAAACTGGTTAGTCACATTGCATTTCTCATCACTAATGTAAACACCACTTCGATCAACATTTAATAAAACTGTAAAACACGGAAAAACTAATGTAATAGATCATATAAAAAAGCTAAAGAAGAAAAAAATTATATTTGGTTTCATATGTTTTGTTCAGTAATCATCTCTAACATGTCTAAACAATGAGATTTGTTCCCCACATTTATAAGCACTACATTCATACCTGTGTGTGTATGTATATATATATATATATATATATATATATAAATATAAAGAAAAATAAGGAGATTACAAATCAAAAACCTGGAATGTGGCCTACCTTTACATTCATAGAATCATAGAATATCAGGGTTGGAAGGGACCTCAGGAGGTCATCTAGTCCAACCCCCTGCTCAAAGCAGGACCAATCCCCAACTAAATCATCCCAGCCAGGGCTTCGTCAAGCCTGACCTTAAAAACCTCTAAGGAAGGAGAATCCACCACCTCCCTAGGTAACCCATTCCAGTGCTTCACCACCCTCCTAGTGAAAAGTTTTTCATAATATCCAACCTAAACCTCCCCCACTGCAACTTGAGAATATTACTCCTTGTTCTGTCATCTGGTACCACTGAGAATAGTCTAGATCCATCCTCTTTGGAACCGCCTTTCAGATAGTTGAACGCAGCTATCAAATCCCCCCTCATTCTTCTTTTCTGCAGATTAAACAATCCCAGCTCCCTCAGCCTCTCCTCATAAGTCATGTGCTCCAGCCCCCTAATCATTTTTGTTGCCCTCTGCTGGACTCTTTCCAATTTTTCCACATCCTTCTTGTAGTGTGGGGCCCAAAACTGGACACAGTACTCCAGATGAGGCCTCACCAATGCTGAATGATCACGTCCCTCGATCTGCTGGCAATGCCCCTACTTATACAGCCCCAAATGCCATTAGCCTTCTTGGCAACAAGGGCACACTGTCGACTCATATCCAGCTTCTCGTCCCCTATAACCCCTAGGTCCTTTTCTGCAGAACTGCTGCCTAGCCATTCGGTCCCTAGTCTGTAGCAGTGCATGGGATTCTTCCTTCCTAAGTGCAGGACTCCGCACTTGTCCTTGTTGAACCTCATCAGATATCTTTTGGCCCAAACCTCTAATTTGTCTAGGTCCCTCTGTATCCTATCCCTACCCTCCAGCATATCTACCACTCCTCCCAGTTTAGTGTCATCTGCAAACTTGCTGAGGGTGCAGTCCACGCCATCCTCCAGATCATTAATGAAGATATTGAACAAAACCGGCCTCAGGACAAACCCTTGGGGCACGCCGTTTGATACCGGCTGCCAACTAGACATGGAGCCATTGATCACTACCCGTTGAGCCCAACGATCTAGCCAGCTTTCTATCCACCTTATAGTCCATTCATCCAGCTGATCCTTCTTTAACTTGCTGGCAAGAATACTGTGGGAAACCGTATCAAAAGCTTTGCTAAAGTCAAGGAATAACACGTCCACTGCTTTCCCCTCATCCACAGAGCCAGTTATCTCCTCATAGAAGGCAATTAGGTTAGTCAGGCATGACTTGCCCTTGGTGAATCCATGCTGACTGTTCCTGATCACTTTCCTCTCCTCTAAGTGCATCAGAATTCATTCCTTGAGGACCTGCTCCATGATTTTTCCAGGGACTGAGGTGAGGCTGACTGACCTATAGTTCCCCAGATCCTCCTCCTTCCCTTTTTTAAAGATGGTCACTATATTAGCCTTTTTCCAGTCATCCGGGACCTCCCCCGATCGCCATGAGTTTTCAAAAGTAATGGCCAATGGCTCTGCAATCACATCCGCTAACTCCTTTAGCACCCTCGGATGCAGTGCATCCGGCCCCATGGACTTGTGCTCGTCCAGCTTTTCTAAATAGTCCTGAACCACTTCTTTCTCCACAGAGGGCTGGTCACCTTCTCCCCATACTGTGCTGCCCAGTGCAGTAGTCTGGGAGCTGACCTTATTCGTGAAGACAGAGGCAAAAAAAGCATTGAGTACATTAGCTTTTCCCACATCCTCTGTCACTAGGTTGCCTCCCTCATTCAGTAAGGGGCCCACACTTTCCCTGACCACCTTCTTGTTGCTAACATACCTGAAGAAACCCTTCTTGTTACTCTTATCATCTCTTGCTAGCTGCAACTCCAATTGTGATTTGCCTTCCTGATTTCACTCCTGCATGCATGAGCAATATTTTTATACTCCTCCCCGATCATTTGTCCAATCTTCCACTTCTTGTAAGCTTTGTGTGTGTGTGTGTGTGTGTGTGTGTTTAATATCAGCAAGGATTTCACTGTTATGTCAAGCTGGTCACCTGCCATATTTACTATTCTTTCTACACATTGGGATGGTTTGTTACTGCAACCTCAATAAGGAGTCTTTAAAATACAGCCAGCTCTCCTGGCCTCCTTTCCCCCTCATGTTATTTTCCCAGGGGATCCTGCCCATCAGTTCCCTGAGGGAGTCAAACTCTGCTTTTCTGAAGTCCAGGGTCCGTATTTTGCTGCTCTCCTTTCTTCCTTGTGTCAGGATCCTGAACTCAACTATCTCATGGTCACTGCCTCCCAGGTTCCCATCCACTTTTGCTTCCTCTACTAATTCTTCCCTGTTTGTGAGCAGCAGGTCAAGAAGTGGGAGAGGTAGCTCAGTGGTTTGAGCATTGGCCTGCTAAACCCAGGGTTGTGAGCTCAATCCTTGAGGCGGCCATTTAGGGATTTGGGGCAAAAATCTGACTGGGGATTGGTCCTGCTTTGAGCAGGGGGTTGGACTAGATGACCTCCTGAGGTCCCTTCCAACCCTGATATTCTATGATTCCAAGAGCTCTGCCCCTAGTTGGTTCCTCCAGCACTTGCACCAGGAAATTGTCCCCTACACTTTACAAAAACTTCCTGGATTGTCTGTGCATTGAGTAACTCAACTTCAATTTTCTATGTGTATTCTGAAGAGTTTCAGCATCACATTCAGTATAAACTAATTAAATTTGGCTCAGATTTCATGGAGCTTTTAAATGAAGAAAATAATTAAAGCTTAGGGAAGTAGACAACATATTTATGCAAGCATCAAGGAAATTATATTCTACAGGATTCAGCTCTGCAACATCATTGGTACTCTACTTACAGTATGAGCTATTATGGGAGATGGAACATAGAAGGTTCATAAAAAGCACTCTTGCCTTCTGTATAAAGACTGTCTTCATATTTCTGGCTTGGATTCCATTATTTCACTTTCAAAAATAGTCACATGTTTGAACTACAATCAGCCGTTCACGTAAAGTGTAATCATGGAACTAACTGGATAGATGAAATTCTCTGACAATGCAGGTACTCCTCTATATGCTCTGCCATATCTTACAAAGGCAACAAGGATAAAACTCCATAGCAGTGAGTACTTAAACATATTTTGTATAGAAACTTAGACAGCTGTTGCCTTTCTTCCTGTTCTGATTTGTATGAAAAGCCCAGAGATAAGAAATATACAAAAGCATAGTGAGGTACTTTCCCTCTTAACATATTCAGATAATGGGAAAACAACCAGAAGGACAGATAAATAGCCACAGCCCCAACAATTTGTAGTTTTTTGACAGTAACAACAAAGGATGATTAAAATGCAATGAGAATTTCTATCCAGCAAGAAAATAAAGAAAGTACAGTGTGTACTCCTCACAAATGTATGTACCCAGCTCCCTTGGCACACCAACAATAAGAACAAGGAACTTATTTTTCCCTGAAGCATGTTTCATTCTTGCTACTAGCTTGATGCTGCTGCTCTAAGTTAAATGTCATTGCTATAGACCTGTTATTAGCCTATCAGTAGCCAATGGTGAATCTCTCTGAAAAAAAGCAAAAAAAAAAAAAGCTGACGTTTTCTAGTGAAATGAAGCAGAAATACATGTTTGACTTTCTATACAATTAGCCTATCATGAAAGAGAATTGCCTACAGAATCCTTCACCAATTAACCAAAAATTGTGATGAATAGCTCAAGCAACCTGACCATCTCAAGCAACCTGACCATCTCTCTCCTTCAATGTAGATTATTCAGTTTTCTGTATTCTATATCTATTACTCTGTGCACATGTTGATTAGTTCATTGATCCCCGCCACACACGCACAAAATCGTTGAATTTAATGGAGTTTGTAAAAGTGGGTAGTCTAATTTAGGAGTCAAACTCTTCTTCTGTTTCCACCATTAAGTCAGTTGAATTACTTCAGATTTCCACAAATAGGGGGAAAGAAGAGAGAAAAGAAAAGAAAATCTGGCCCTAAGACTAAGAAACTTACTTATAGAATCATAGGACTGGAAGGGACCTCAAGAGGTCAGCTAGTCCAGTCCCCTGCACTCATGGCAGGACTAAGTATTATCTAGACCATTCCTGACAGGTGTTTGTCTAACCTGCTCTTAAAAATCTCCAATGATGGAGATTCCACACCCTCCCTGAGCAATTTATTCCACTGCTTAACCACCCTGACAGTTAGGAAGTTTTTCCTAATGTCCAACCTAAATCTCCCTTGCTGCAATTTAAGCCCATTGTTTCTTCTTCTTAATCTCTGAGGATAGGACAACAATTCTTCTCCCTCCTCCTTGTAACAACCTTTTACATACTTGAAAATTTATGTCCCCTCTCAGCCTTCTCTTTTCCAGACTAAACAAACCCAATTTTTTCAATCTTCCCTCATAGGTCACATTTTCTAGACCTTTAATCATTTTTGTTGCTCTTCTCTGGACTCTCTCCAATTTGTCCACATCCTTCCTGAAATGTGGCGCCCAGAACTGGACACAATACTCCAGTTGAGGCCTAATCAGTGCAGAGTAGAGCGGAAGAATTACTTCTCGTGTCTTGCTCACAACACTCCTGCTAATACATCCCAGAATGATGTTTGCTTTTTTTGCAACAGCGTTACACTGTTGACTCCTATTTAGCTTGTGGTCCACTATAACCCCCAGATCCCTTTCTGCAGTACTCCTTCCTAGGCAGTCATTTCCCATTTTGTATGTGTGCAACTGATTGTTCCTTCTGAAGTGGAGTACTTTGCATTTATCCTTATTGAATTTCATCCTATTTACTTTAGAGCATTTCTCCAGTTTGTCCAGATCATTTTGAATTTTAATCCTATCCTCCAGAGCACTTGCAACCCCTCCCAGCTTGGTATCATTCGCAAACATTATAAGCATACTCTCTATGCCATTATCTAAATCATTGATGAAGATATTGAACAGGACTGGACCCAGAACTGATCCCAGTGAGACCCCATTTGTTATGCTCTTCCAGCATGACTTTGAATCACTAATAACTACTTTCTGGGAACATTTTTCCAACGAGTTTTGCACCCACCTTATAGTAGCTCCATCTAGGTTGCATTTCGTTGTTTGTTTATGAGAAGGTCATGCAACCACTTGTATATCCAAATACAATGAAAATATCAAGCAAACTAAAAGTCAAACAGTTTTTCACTACAAAGCTCAGGGATACTCTACAATGGTTGCGTAAGAGAAGGACTGTCTATTAGAGATGGTTTGCTGCAGGTTTCTCTGTTTCAGCAATCAGCAGTAATTGCAAGTAATCCCTGACCTAGTTGGAGTCTGCAGTGATTCATATCTGAAAGGGCTCATAAAAATAAGTCCAGATATCTTAAGTATTTGTGACATGAAACCAGGTTGGTTAAATAAGTTACTCAATATTCTGCTCGTTGGTTATTTTAAAGTAGGATAGAAGCTGTCAGTTCCCAGCATTAGTGGATCACAGGGCTGCCATAGTTCTGTTGTACGTATACACACACACACACACACACACACACACACACACACCACAAGCAACTGCCACACACAAGAAAGGAGAAAGCGTGAGCAGAAGACCTGAGACCCTAATGTCACCACACCAGGACTGCTGTGCTCCTGTCGCCATAGCCCTCCAAAATGCACAGCAGCAGGAAAAGCCAGGAGGTGGGCAAGTGAGAGCATAGCAGCTGAAGGTGCTGGTCATTTTTTAAGAACAATATTACTATTTACAAAAGGTAAAGAAGCAAAGAAAAATAGTTGAAGTGTCACAGGGCATGTTGGCCCTTTCAGAGAGGCTACTGGTCTATCATGGCCCTGAACCCTAGTTCAATCCAGAATCAAGGCATTCTGGGACTTTTAGGTCTCGAGGTTGAATGGAACTGTGGGCCTGACAGTAAGGACTAGAAATAGGGCTTCTGTTATTAATTTTATTTTCCAAGGTTTATTTTTAGCAATTTTTGAGCTTTATACAGACATCCAAATATCAGGGGTTTGGGACTCTCTGTGTATATTGTAATGCATAAATGCTTTGCAATATTTCCTAGTGCAATTTAATGTAGCACTGTGTCAAACAGCATGACGTTAAAGTGCACTAGGGAAACTTTATTGTGCACCAGCAAGGTCTACATAAACCAATTTATGTGCAATACAGTAGTGTGCTTTCAAAACCACACCACCATAGTCTGCATTATTGCTCCATGTAGACAATAATCATTTACAGTGTTTATTGGATAAACACCGATTTTTATTTATTTATTTTTGTATCAGGTGTGTTTTATTTATGTTTGTCAAGTAAAACCAAAAATCAGAAGCCATAACTATAGGTAACCTCCCCTTACTCAGCACGAGAGTGACTTGGCATCATAGTTCAGGGCAACTGAACCTGTATTTCCCCTCAGTGGTTCAGCAAGGACATTAACTCTTGGCTTTCAGCTCCCCAGCTGTTGCCTTTCTTGGTGGAGACGCAGGGGTCTCTCCCTTCCAACCGGGGTATTCCAAGGCTGCAAAGTTCCCTCCCTTTGCTGTGTAATTCCCAGCAAAAACAGTCTGCCTGAAAAGACCTGTTTGCTCTCTCTTTAGAGAGTGAAAACAGGGAGATTGCTACAGATATAAGTTACCACACAGCTCTTTCTAAGGGCTGGTCTACACTGGGGCGAGGGGGGAGGGAAATCGATCTAAGATACGCAACTTCAGCGACGAGAATCGCGTAGCTGAAGTCGACATATCTTAGATCGACTTACCTCACGGCGCGGGATCGATGGCTGCGGCTCCCCCGTCGACTCCGCTTCCGCCTCTCGCCCTGGTGGAGTTCCGGAGCCGACAGGGAGCACGTTTGGGGATCGATTTATCGCGTCTAGACGAGATGCAATAAATCGATCCCCAATAGATCAATGTACCCTAAGCAAACCTACTTTATTCTTACAGTAAAAAGCATTACAGAGACAATATATTAAAAACAATAAAAGAACCTACATGCATGCTAATAAGTTTAGCAGGCATCACCTTAGGGTTTTCTTTGTGGTTATAAGTTCATCAGAGCTTCAGCTCAGAACAAGCACACAGTATTCTGGGGCCTCAACCGGCCAAATCATTCCAATCCTCCCTTAAGGATTCTGGCCTTTCATGGACCAGGTGTCCTGTCCATTTGCTGGATCAGGAAGAAGGCTCTGAGTCCGTTTGAAACCCAGGCTTTTATCCAAATATAATTTCTTTGTCTATCAGTCTCTGGAGAATCCTGTTTGAACTAGTATATGAATATCTCCCCAGAGGGGTGGCTTCACAGACTAACAATGGAGAAAGTTTATTAGTATCCCCCCTCCCTACTACAGAAGGGACATACAATGCCACAACACCACACACAGTTGCATTTTTAATACAATGTACCCCCAAAGATATTAACCCTAATTCAAAAAGGTTTAACTTAATTCAATAAAGGTTTGTTCAGCATATTTTCAGTCTGTCACACGGGGGAGTGTGCATGACCCGTGGCATGACTCACAGCTGACAAAGTTGGAGAAGAAGCCTGGGGGTAGAAGTCTGTGAAAGGACAGGGTAGAGGCCCAAGAGTAAGTCAGAACAGTAATTGACCCTGGAGCGGGGCAAGTGCCTCACTGGAAAAGAACTGCATAGGTTTGGACTTGTGTTGGAGCGGTTTGTTTCAGACTTTTACTGCCCTGGAAGAGGCGGGGATTTTCATTTGTTCAGACGGCTAAACTACCCCATGAAGGAGAGAGGGGAGGGACTGAGGAAGTGGCTGTCCTTGATGATGGAAAAGCAAGCCACTGCTGCAAAAGGTTCTTGTGAAGTGCTCCAAGTAGCGCACTTCCTGTAGAGCCCCCCTTCATATTATTGTCACAAGCCCTACCAGAAATAACTGACTTCCCAAGAAAGAATTATAAAATAAGGAAAAAGGTCCCTACCAGAAAATAGGTGATTCATCACAAAAAGCAACACTAGAGGAGAGGCAACCCAGCCTACACCCAGAAACGGACATTTCTAGTGAGCACACTACTACTCTTCAAATGTCTGGAAAAACCCAAACTTGAAACATTTAGGGAAGTAAAATGTAGTGAGCTTAATTATGTAAATTAACACATGGATAATAAAAACTGACAGTTGCTAAAACAATACAGGAATTGAAAGACAGACATCAGATATTGAGCACTATCAAGAGGTCTGTGATGCAAAAAGAAAGTAATCGGGGGAGAACAAAAAAGGCACTAGAGAACAAGGAAGAAGGATCAATATCCACATAACAGGATTTGCAGAAGGCCAAGAAGATTGTAATCCTATCAAATAGTTTTCAAATTGACTTATAATGGAGAAACACATATTAATAGAAAAAATGCACCAGGCAGCAAGAACAACAGAACACAGAGATCATCATCCATTTTTAATTCTGTCAAGACTAACAAGGGTCATATAGTTTAAGATCAGAAGGGATCCCCAGATCATCTAGTCTGACCTCATGTAAATAACTGGCCACCAACACCACCTGGGACCTGCACACTAAACCCAACAACTGAAATCAGACCAAAGTACCATAGCCCACAGGAGACTAAACTAATTATGTGCCACAGGTAGAGAATAGGAGGGACCAAGGTGCACGAGTGCCCAAGGCCCCTGAAATGACAAGAAAATGATTAAATGAGATACACCCAGATAATCCTAGCAAGTGAACCAAACCACACACTGCACAGGAAGGCAAAATATACACAAGGTCACTGCCAATCTGACCTGGGGGAAACTGTCTTCCCAATCCCATATATGCAAACAATTAGATCCCGAGCACATGAGTAAGAACCAGCCAGCCAAGCACCTGAGACAGGGAAGGCTGTGTGCAACCTCAGAGCTCTGGTCCACCCTGGCCAATGTCTCATCTCAAGTCTTGGCCATCCCTGATGCTTCAGAGAAAAGAGAATTTTTAAAAAGCCTAAAATATATTGGTGGCTGGTGGGGAGTCATTACCTGGCCCCTGTAGGTGGCTGGCTGAAACCCTGAAGCATGAGCTTTTAGGAATATAAAAGACAAACCAGGAGTAAGGCCCAGGGCTGTTGAGCCCTGCCCCCTACCATCATAAGCAACCCTGTCATACAATCACACTCATTAAATTGTCCAGATCGGTCTTAAAACTAATTAAGTTGTTTGACCCTACAACTCTGTTGGAAGACTGTTCCAGAACCGCACTCCTCTGTTGGTTAGACACCTTCTCTTTTTCAACCTGAATTCATTCATGGCAAGTTTATATCCATTTGTTCACATGTCCTTTAGCTTAAATAGTTCTTCGCTCTTCCTGTTATTTACCCCCCCCCCCGATTTATTTTGGGAGAATAATCATATTCCCTTTCAGCCTTCTTTTTTGGTAGACTAAACAAGCCAGGCTCTTCCAGTTTCTTCCCATAAGATAGGCCCGCCATTCTCCTGACCATCCTACTATCTCTTTTCCAAACCTGTTCTAATTTAAATTCATCTTTCTTGAACATGGGTGACCAGAATTGTAGACAGTATTCCAAATGAGGTCTTACACTTGCCTTGTGCAACCGCAATACATCTCTTTCTACTGGAAATGCCTCGCCTGGTACATCCTGGGATCGCTTTTGCCTTTTTCACAGCTGTATCGCCTTGGTAGCTCGTAATCATTCTGTGTTCAACCAACACATTCAAGTCTCTCTCCTCCTCTGTTGCTCCCAATGATGAGTGCCCAGCTCAAAGCAAAAATTATTATTAGATCCTAAGTGTACTTTGTACCATTTTGAATTTCATCCTATTTTTTTTACACGAGTCTTCAAGGTCATCCAGACCTTCCCATAGAATATTTAAATCTCCTCTGCATTGACGACGCCCCCCCCCCCAACTTTGTATCATCAGCAAGTTTCACTAGCACACTCCTAGCTTTTTGTGCAAATGGTGTTAATAAAAATATTGAATAAGATTGGCCCAAGACCAATCCTTGAGGAACTCCACTAGTAACCTCCCTCCAATCTGATAAGCCATCTTTCAGCACAATCCATTGCCTTCTCTGCTTTAGCCAGTTCCTTATCCACCTTACAATTTTTGTACTGATCCCCATCTTGACTAATTTAAGTAATAATTTCCCATCTGGTACCCTAGTCAAATATTTTACTGAAGTCCAAGCTCTACTAGATCTATTGCACTTCTACGCTCTAAAAAAGCACTTTTCTCTCAAAGAAGGGTCCCTATCAACTGCTAGAGAAATTAAAGATGCAAAAGAGAATATGTGCATTTTCAAATTTCTTAGCATCGCTACAAAAAAGTGGGCTGGACTAACTCCAGGGGAGCAACTGCTCAATGTCTAAGTGACTTTGTTTATGTTGGGCTATATAGGCACTGATGAGAACTTTTCATCAAGGACTCTCTCATATATTTACAACACAAGTTGAAGTTGTTCAGTGCACGAGAATTCCCCAGCTATTACAGGTAATGCCTTGGATGAACAGACTGCAAAACTGCTTCCAAATCACTCTTGTTCAGCCCTTCTGGCCATTCATTTGACAGATATATTTGAGTGGGCATGCTTATAATTGAACAAGCACCATATGTCAGAATTTCATACATAGTTAGTTATAGATCTTTAAGACAGGTGAAAGGTTAAATGCCTTTAAGCTGAAATAGGCTTTTCTTGTCTTACACTAAGAAAATTCAAAGGAAAAATACATAGCAACAGAAACTTTTTCTTTCCAAAAAGCTAAATAAACTGAACCAAGCCTTCTTGGTTTCCTTCTGTAGGGAAGCCATATTGGTATAATGGGAAAGAGTCCAAATACTACAAAATGCCTGGACTTAATCCCAAAACTGTGAGCTTCTTGGCAGAAAGGATAAGATTGGCATGCACTGAGCAGTAAGCACTGCGTTAATGCTGACATCCAGACAGTCTATGGGGAACTGACTATATTATCAATTATCCTGACAGATAGGGGAGATTGCTGGAACCCGTGATATACATTTCAATACTCAAATTCATTATAACAGACATTCAGTTGAACCAAATATTAAAATTAATAGAAAATATTGATCCTCTGGAATTTGGAAGAATGCATGAGACTCGGTTTAATATGCCATAGCCTGTTATCATACTGGCAGACAACGTACCACCTGCAACTGGCCAATGCCAGGGGCTGAGTGGCAGTTAAGTAAGTTGGCAAACCTCAGGAAGTGCCAGTGCCTGAAGATGGATGAGCACTTGAGAAGGGTAGTGAGACCCTCAGTGGAGGAAATGCCATCAAAAAGTGAAAGAGTTAAATCATGATTTAACCAACGGCAGCCACAAACCGGAGGTAAGTCAATGAGAATTCACCTTCTGTACTTTCTGCCAGGAGAACTGTTATGGCAGAATCAAGGCAAAGTGATCAACAATCATAGAATCATAGGCCTGGAAGGGTCCTCGAGAGGTCATCTAGTCCAGTCCCCTGCACTCATGGCAGGACTAAGTATTATCTAAACCATCCCTGACAGGTGTTTGTCTAACCTGCTTTTAAAAATCTCCAATGATGGAGATTCCACAACCTCCCTAAGCAATTTATTCCACTGCTTAACAACTCGGACAGGAAGTTTTTCCTAATGTCCAACCTAAACCTCCCTTGCTGCAATTTAAGCCCATTGCTTCTTGTCCTATCCTCAGAGGTTAACAATTCTTCTCCCTCCTCCTTGTAACAATCTTTTACGTACTTGAAAACTGTTATATCCCCCCCTAGTCTTCTCTTTTCCAGACTAAACAAACCCAATTTTTTCAATCTTTCCTCATAGGACATGTTTTCTAGACCTTTAATCATTTTTGTTGCTCTTCTCTGGACTCTCTCCAATTAGTCCACATCTTTCCTGAAATGTGGCACCCAGAACTGGACACAATACTCCAGTTGAGGCCTAATCAGCACGGAGTAAAGCGGCAGAATTACTTCTCATGTCTTGCTTATAACACTCCTGCTAATACATCCCAGCATGATGTTTGCTTTTTTTGGAACAGTGTCCTGAAGATGATGATATTAAACACGGGTGGAGATTCTGTGCAATCTGTCTGCACAACTACAGCCACTCATAATACAGGACGACAGTAAAGAGAGTACAGAGGCGCAACCATCAATCTGCAGAGAGGAAGGGGTATGTGCTATTATGAAAATGAAGCCTGGGAAAGCACCGGGAGTAGATAATGTGCTTGCAGAATTGTTAACGTGACTGGTAAACATAGTACTGCTCTTATGTGGAAAATTTGTAATCATGTATGGATAGTCTAGAAATTGGCTGGAGGATTGGATGAAAGGGATTCTTCTGGTCTTTATCAAAGAAGGGAGACATAACAGAACATAACTATTGTACCATCTCACTGATAACGCACACAAACAAAGTACTGCTCTACATAACCCAGAATCCCATGAAACACAAGATAGAAGCAGAAATACAACCACAAGAAAGTGGTTTCAGGGAGGGCTGTGGCACACATAACCAAATTGCAAATATCCAGCATATGACTGAAAAACACAGAGTACAGTCACTCATTGATCATTTGCTGTGTTGACTACTTAAAAGCATTTGATACCACTGGCAGACATGGGAATTCCAAAACATCTCATTGAGCTCATTGCAAGTCACTGTCACCAACAACAGACTATGGCGTGACAAGCAGTAGGCAACAGTCAGTGGTTGTCCACGGGGCAGGGTGAGAGACAAGGATATATTTTGTCCCCAACCCTCTAACATTTAAGCAGAATTTATTAGAGACAAGCCTTGGAAGGTTTTGACAATGTGGAAGGAGCTGAGATTTCCATTGGTGGGTACCTCTTAACTGACCTCAGATATGCTGATGACATGACACTCTGTGCTACAACCACCGATGCAATGCAACAAATGTTGGAGTCTGTAGAAACAGTTAGTGAGGAATATCGACTATCCCTTAATGTCACGAAAACAAAATTCATGTACCTTGACATGATCAACCACCACAAGATACAAGCAGCCATCACAATTAATAGAGGTAATAGATTAATTTAATTATCTGGGATCATATATAGCCAACCAAAGAGGCTGTTCCAAATAAACTGTAAGAAGCCTAGGGACAACTCACCCAGCTTTGCCATCCCTTAAGAAAATGTGAAAAAAAGTGGCATTTCCAAATGTATGAAGGTGCAGCAGGTGAAAAGCCTATTTTTTTCATGGTGATTTACAGATGTGGATCATGGAGAGTTAATGCTGCTGACAAGCATAAAACTGGAGTTATGAAATATGGTACAGGTGAAGACTCTTGTGTATTTCTTGGATGGAAAAAAATGAATGCCTTTGTTAGAAATATTACTGGAGAGGAGCAGACACTGATGCAGAAAATCAATGAACACAAACTTATGTACTTTGGTCACATTAGGTGTAGAGATGGAAATAACCTTCAAAAAATTATTGTGGAAGGAATGGTGGAGGCTCAAAGTAGGGGACAACAAGTGAGGAGATGGATGGAAGATTTTCTCACACCCTGCTTTAGCTTTTGGGTCACATGCCTATATTACTTCTACATAGCACACCTCTTGTGGCAGCATGTAGGATAGGTGTAGCTACACACTATAGTGAAAAGCAGGCATGGGTTGTGTAGATACATGTGTCAGTGAAAGGCTCTGACAGTGGGGAGGCAGCTGCTCCCCACTGCTGTAGCCTTTCACTCCAGCAGCTCCCCCCTACTGGAGCCTCTCTCCATTACAAGAAATGCTTTAAAATAAGTTTTCAGATTTTGGGCAGATTCATTGAACCTCACCCATGCATAACCTTGGAGTACAACCACCTTCTTGTTCCTGGGATGTATGGACTTGCAGTTAAAGACCTTGTTATGGTGCTGTACTGGACTATGATCAAAAGTAGCCACTTTTAAAATTCTAACACCAGCCTGGAAGTGGCATGGGGAGGTTTCCTGCCACTGATGCAGTCCACACATTCTCTGGATATAGCTAAATCATCTTGATCAGATATGACTTATGCTTGAAGAGCACTTTTTTGTGTGCCTTTCTATATACCAGAATATACCCCAGTTCCTGTTACAATGTCCCCACATGCACACAGACAATTTCAAATTACACAAGTTGAACACTGCTGTACAAACAGTATTCTCTATGGGCTGATGGTCCACTGCTTAGCATGTTATGTTGTCATTTGCACCTGTGCATAGTCATAACAACAATATTACAGTCTCCTATTAGTGACTTGTGAAGAAGGTGTAATTGAGTCTTGGGTACATAATTAGCCCTTCATGAGGTTTAAGGTGATATGGAGGAGATGAAGGTATTGTTCTTATCATAGAAAACAGCTATCGATTCTACCCCACGTATCTTTGCAGAAGCCCAATTGTAAATCAAACATGTTCAGTTTCAAAGGTATTTTCAGAAATGTAGGAGTAAGAATTAAATTTATCTATTTATTTTCATTTAAAGTCTTTCTCCCACTGCATCATGGAGTATAATTACTTCTTCCAAAAAGCTATTTGCAAAATGCCAAGTTTCTTTGCTTTCAGTCAACCTGAGGGTAAGGGAGGAGGGAAAATTTCTATCCAGTTATAAAGTTATCCAGCTTTGCATCTCAAAATCATAAGTGATGGCTCAGCAGCTTATTCAGCAGAAAAAGCAACTTGGCCATAATAATCGTTTTGTTGGTTTAAGAGACTAGATCTCCAAAGACCTAAGAAAAGAAGTTCTCCAAACTGTAGTACTTTCCTCCAAGTTCTGAGAAAAATTTGGCTCAGACTTCAAGCTTATAAAAATGTGTGTCTCTACAGAGACTGTCAACAATGCCAGTTAGTGCTATTTGTGATGATGGTTTTTGTGTTGAAGTCACAAATGAACTTCAACTGATTCAAATGTTTATTTTAGTTTTTTAATAAGCACAATGAATATCGGATTCTTATCTGAACATTTTTAGTCTACAGTAATGGGGTGGAAACCTCACAAAAACAAGCCTTAAAAAAAACTCACTTCCACTACTTTTTTTCCCCACAGTTCAGCTGAAAACACCTCTCATGCTATTTCAACATTTCTACATTCAGTCCCAACCAGACCCAGGAAATGTACAGGTGGCACAAGAGGAAAAACAGCTACAGTTTTTCAAACGTCAAAAAAAATTGAGTTATATTGTTCAGACTGGTTTGCCATCCAACTTCTCCATTCCAGCTTTGCAATTAGAAAATGGGACTGAAAACTCCAACTGTGTAATAGTTATAAATCAACTTGGCCAGATTTGCTGCTGTCTTAAGTGAGCATGACTCCATTGATTTAAATAGTCTGTCTGCTACTTTAATTGCCAGCACGCATGTGTTTAGCGACTCCCTGCTTGTCAGTCACCCATGAAGGTTGGTATCTGCATAAATGGCATCAGGGGACTCAAGAAGCAGTTCAGAAATATTCTAGGACATCATTGTGGAAAGTTGGAAGTAAATCCTTTGGACTGCACAAGGTAAAATGAAGGTTTCCCATGTGAAGTGATGGGGTAGTGTAACCCTCACACCTTCTGGGTGTGGTGTTCTGTCCCATCTAGTGGCACCAAGACCAGAAAGAGAGAGAGATTAATGAGTCTGCTCTACAGCCTTATCTCAGAGTCAGTTGGCTTTTAGCTCAAGCACTAAACTCCAGAGGTCTCAGGTTCGATCTTGCCCACCGACAACCAGAGTCTGTCAGCGTTACAGTAGCATAACACATGAAATAATCATGAAGTACATTTGAATCGTTTTTTTAAATGTTATGCTCTTGCTTCCTTTACTTACCTGATAGTGTTTTGGGTTGTGTTTTTTGTTTTGTTTTTTTTACCATTTTACTTCCAAGCTACTATACAACTATGACATGCAACATGCTCCCTGAGGTAACTAGTCTTCATTATAATGTCAATGGAACTGACAACTCCTGCACTTTGATGGAAATTCTTTCACATTAGCAGCTGCTAATATTGAATTTATGAGTTCCCTCCTGGACATGGTGAGAAGTGTTTTTAAAAAATACCAAGTGGTAAATATCTAACTTTTTTCAGTAACACGAAGTTGAAATAAAATGGATTATAGCTTCTAAGTGGATATTTTAATGGAAAACATTTGTAGAAAAAATCTGTACTAGGATTAATATGCTTGGGGAGAATATCCTGCCAAGTCAGTGTGGCAGGTTCATTTCAGATTGGCTACACATAAACAGTGCAAATTAGATATCTGACTAGAGGCTGACCTGTGGTACAGTAGAAAATATGTATATACATTGGTAAATGAGAGATTGCAGAATGCTTTTTTGCCTGTAAAGTTTCTTCCTGACACCATAAAATTTAACAATTCTGGAAGCTCACTAGCTCTCTTGCTGTTAAAAAATTTAATCAAAATGAGTATAGATGTTTAAAGATGGAAAGCGGTAACCCCACTGCTCAATTAACTCAAACAACATGGATTAGACACAGGGGGTTGCTTAATTTCCAAATGGATTTGGGACCCCATGGACATTCAAAGACATTATTTAAAATATTCCCGAAGTCTGTCCATTTGATCTTTCTGAATCTAGCATACGCAGTTCAGACACTCAATTTACAAATCAGCCTCACAGACAGCTGAGCCACAGAGAGGCTGTGAATTCTAGCAGTATCTTTATAAACACAGAAATCAAGACATATGTTGTGTGAATTTGAGACAGAGGTGCAAATATATTTTTAGTTTCATGTTGGCCATTTTTCCAGAAAATGTCTAATTTAGCACTGATAAAAATGTTCCCACCATGATATGCAGTCTCATGGGCAGTCTGTTTGACAGGGTTGTATTCTCCTTGCTTTCTCAAAAAGATTTTCTTTTAATCATCTACGCATTCTGGTTCCTTCCAAATGATTTTCCTCCTAGCTCATGCAAAACCTTGTTCCAATGAAGTCAACAGAAGTTCATTAACTTAAGTAGGACCAGGATTTAGCCCATAATTTTTTTTCCAGGCAAATGGATCTCTTTAAAAGCTCAGCAGTATAACTAGACAACATAATCCAGTCATGCCACAGTTAGCTAGCTAGATTCTCAGCTGCACTCACCTGGGTGCAATAGAGGTGGAGGGGCTAGAAGAGACAATGCCCCAGCTATGCCTCATACCCACATCAACACACCTTCCTATACCAGGAGTTGCGGGGATTGGCTATGCCTGTTGGAGATTCATCCATATTAGAGGAATCTCTGACTGAAGTTCCCTGGCTAATCTCCTCAGCCTTTGAACCATGGAGCAAAACAAAGGGATCAAAAGATGGGACTGATTCTTTGGCCTAATGACATTAGAAAAATTTTCTAGTAGAAACAGGTGAAACTTTTAAGCCAGAACAAACCAGCCTGAACTTTTTCCTGTTTCCTTATTTGAACCAAATTAAAAACAAAAACAAAAACCACTTTTCCCACAGCAATACCAGTGCAGGCTGTTATCTTAGGCTACAAGATTCTTTGAGACATTTCTTAGCCCTGTGTTTTCTTGGAGGCACAGTTTCAATGTCAACTGCATTCCTCTGATGGAGTGGCCAGAATTCATGCACTATCCTACCCGAGGGTCTGTCCTGGGAGATAAAGTCCTCAGTGTCCTATTATCTCCTGTGGCATAATCCTCCATCTTAGATCTGCTGAGGGGGCATACTTACAGATCCACTTTTCTAACAGCAGGCTTCAATGAACATTCTCAGACAAATTTCTCATTGATTTGGTTCAGGTCATTAGAGAGGCAAAGCTGGAATATTATAATACAGTTCTCTGTAGATTTCAGTCTGGAGACAGACACATGTCAGGTGACAGTAATTGCCTGCATTCCCAGGTAGGGGAGAGCTTTTTCCTAGAGGTTTTGGCTTATCAAGATTGTTTATTTTGTATACATTTTATCTATATTGCACCTTTCTTTCTCTCTTTGTTTCTCTGTAAAGGAAGGGGCAGATTCTCTCACTTGCTCCACTCATTTTGCACTGCTCAGGCAGTGTAACTGCCTGCACCTCCTTTGCTGGGGAGGTACTTCAGCACCGGGCAGGCCTAAAGTGAATGTGGAGGGGGCATAACTGCAACATAGCTGAAACCAGCCACATACCTGCTATCCCCATCTTGGGGACTCCTACACCAGTTGGCAAATCAAAATAGCCCCTGTGCAGAGGGAGTGAGTGTGTGTGTGTGTTACACATACATATACACACCCATACTTATTTTAGTAAATAGACTGAGTATTTCTGTATTCTGCATAATGACCGTTTTGCCTTCCTCTGAAGTATTGGCATTAGCGTCACTCAGACAGGATACAGAAATAAATGAGCTAGTAATAGATTGTGGTATGGGAATTATTACTAATGTCTATACAAGTCATAGGGTCCTACACATGGCTTTGAAAACATACCCATTAGCCTGCAATTTGATTCCACACAATAGGCCCCATTAGTCCCTAGCGTTACTCAACTGAAGTTAATAGAATTCCACCAGGGATTAATTTGAATGATGTATTGAATGTATGTTTGAAGTTCTGTGCATTTTTTCTGGCCTATATCATTGTGCTGTGATTGTGGCAGAGTGCAGTGATCAATACTGTGCTCACCATTAGCCAGAGTGAGCAACACTGTCCCCACTCCCACCCATATATGTCTCGAATTTCAAGACCATTTTCTCTACTTGTCTCCCTAAATGATTTGGAATGGTAAATTCTGATGTCCTTAATCTATACTGAGCTACCACAGGGTACTAAATGACAGTAAGAAATAAAGTTGATTTCTCCCCATCTAATGCTTAACTAAAATATTCTACAGCTCTTGTATCAGAAGAAAAATGTAATTACCTATTAAGAAATGAGTTTTACTATTTATTTTGCATTTTGAAGAAATTCAAAGATCTACTGAAAAATGTTTTTAGCTTGAGGGCTTCATCTTCGGAGTGAATAGCAGCACCCTGGTGCTTACAGGCACATTTTAGCATTGCTGAGAGAGATGTACGTCTTTTTTCCCCTCTTTAAAATGTTATGCACCCTGCAAAAGGCAATTAAATAGGTTTAGGGGCCCTCAGGGCCTATTCACACAAGACTGGGAAGCATGTTTTGCCCAATTCTGAAGAGTCCGCCTATGGAGAGACAAACATGTATTCATGTAAAGAATTTGTTACCAGCAATCTGCCATGATTGCTGCTCCATTTCTTCCCTCAACATTAGAGTGCTCCCAACTGAATTTTGCATCTCGCTTCCTACTCTTTGTGTAACAAGGCAAGCCAGATTCCTGCAACTTTGGTTTGCTGGAAATCTAGATCTGAATTTTGTGGCTTATGCTCCTCTGTAGTTAATACTCTCAGTTGATATATTTACAATACCTGACCTCTTGACTAGCAACCTATGTGGATATTTACTTGGATGGCATAGTGGTGGACTTGGATCTAGTAGGTCATGTTCACACCGGATTGTCACCTTGAGAAGACTTATTGAGAAATGCTTAGAATACCAGCAGAAGATTTTTTTTTTAAAAGCTTTCTTGATTATACAAAAGCATTTCATAGTGTCCACAGAGAAGCCCCCTGGAAGATCCTGAGATACTATGGAATTTTAGGAAAAAGTGTTAATTTGATAAAACCTTTGCATGATGAGTCTGCATTCTACATCAGGACAGAGCAGAGAGATGGAATGGCCAAAGGCAAGGTTGCATACTACCCCCATTTCTGTTCTGTATTGTCATAGACTTTGTAATGAGAAGAGCAACGGTTGCTGCCGAGGACACTGGTATTGTTTGGGCAAGAGATAAGCTGCAAGACTTATATTTTGCAGATGATGTAGCCATATTGGATACCAATTTAGATGGGATGAAAAGACTCTTTCGAGCATAAAAGCAGAAGCTACTAACGTGGCACTTCATATCAGTGCATGGAAGACCAAGATAGGAGAGAATCCGGTTAACACTGGTGGATGTGTGATTGATGGAGAAAAGCACAAAAGAGTTAATGACTTCATCTATCTTGGCAGTATAATATCTGATAATGACCAGCTCACTGAAGAAGTGAAGGCCAGATTTGGTAAAGCCAATGGATCATTTTCTCTTTTATCAAACATCTGGAAGAGTAAGAAGTTACATCTGCCCACTAAAATTAGATTTGTACAATGCTATTGTCCTTCCAACACTATTGTACACCTCAGAAATGTAGCAGATGGTGGAAGTGCACAACAGGAAGGTGAATGCATTCCACCAGCACTGTTTAAGAAGAATCTAGGGAATTCATTGGAGACATCATGTAACCAATGTGGAAGTGGTATGCCACATGGGTCAGCAGACTATGGACTCAATTAGATAGAAATGGCTACAATGGTTTGACCATGTCATCAGTCTACTCCGTGGCTTCCTTGGAACGCAGAGAAGCAAGTTTCACCATTCCATCCTGAGCTCCAGCACAAAGTAGCACCATCCTGACCCGTCACCTGTTGAGGCTAGATTCTGCCACCTTTACTCACATTGAGCAGTACCTGGAATGGAGTAAATGGAACTACTTGCTGATAAGGTACTATTCAATATGAATAAGGGTGGCAAAAATTGGCTCTTAAGAACTGTAAGCTCTTTAGGGCAATAACTGCCTCCTTCTTTGTGTTAGTACGGTGTCTAGCACAATGTAACCCTGATCCCAATTTGGGCGTCTGAGCACATATAAATAACAAATGGATAAAGAGAACATTTCATCTACATTCAATGGACCAATATGAGGAAACGTGGAATGCATCATCCAGAGCCAGACAAATTATTTTTAAGCAACTGAATAAATATCTAGTGCAAGTTATTTTTGCTGGGTCTAGTACAGACTGAAGTGCAGAGAAATGCATACTACTGAGCAGGTCAAAATTTTTCAGATTTACAAGTTTTACATCAGAAAATGCTGATTTGACTAAATCGAAACATTTCCCAGGAATTTACTGATTTTGTTAAAATTTTTCATGAGAAATTATAGAAACATTTTAATTTTGATAAAATATGTTTATCTTATTGAAACATTGTTTTTTACTTTATCACTTCCACTATGATGTTACATTTGTATTATAATTTATAATATAGAACAAGTCAAAACAATATTTCAATAAGGTCAAAATAAAATGTTTGAATATTTCATTTCTCAAAAAAATATGAGATTGATTTATCTTCCAAATTTGGGACTAAACAAATTTTGAAACCTCACAATTTCCCATGGAATGGAAATTCTGTTTTCAACCGGCTCTAGTGTAGTAATCATTTAGGGATACAGCACTAGTAGGAGTAGTTAAGCCTGATCTGTCTTCCTTTCAGTAAGATTTCTGGATCAAGGAGCCTTGCTGTCACCAACTCATAGTTCATCATACAGCTTATAGATTTCATAGATTCACAGATTCTAGGGCCAGAAGGGACCACTGAGACCATTAGTCTGAGTTCCTATATAATAGAGGCCATAGACCTTTCCTGAATTAGTTCCTCTTTGAACTAGAACATCTCTTTTAGAAAAGCATCCAATCTTGATTTCAAAGTTGCCAGTGACTGACAATCTACCACAATCCTTGGTAAATTGTTCCAATGGTTAATGATCCCTCACTTAAAAATGTATGCCGCATTTCCACTCTGAATTTGTCTAGCTTCCACTTCCACTCATTGGATCTCGTTATACTCTGTCTCCTAGATGGAGCAGCCCATTGTCAATTTTTTGTTCCACCTATAGACCAAGACACTCCTTAACCTTTCCTTTGTTAAGCTAAATAGATTGAGCTCCTTGAGTCTATCACTATAAGGCATGTCTTCCAATCCTTTAATCATTCTCATGGCTCTTCTCTGAACCCTCTACCATTTATCAATATCCTTCTTGAATTGTGGACGCCAGAACTGGATACATTATTCCAGTCCTGGTTACACTAGCGTCATATGCAGAAGTAATATAACCTCCCTACTCAAGATTCCCGTTTATGCACCCAAGGATTGCATTAGTGCTTTTGGCCACAGCATCACACTGGGAGCTCATGTTCAGCTGATTATCCATGATGACCCTCAGATCTTCTTCAGAATCATTGCTTCCTAAGATAGAGTCCCCCACCCCATCCTGTGAATACGACCTACATTCTTTCTTTTATGGGTTTTATGTTTTCTTCCAGGTCACAGGTAAAAATGTTAAATAGCACAGGGCCAAGAACCAATCTCTGTGGGACTCCACTAGAAACATTCACCCTGTCTGATTGCCTGTTTACAGTTACATTTTGAGACCTGTCGTTAGCCAGTTTTAATCCATTTAATATGTGCCGTATTAATTGTGTACAATTATAATTTTTTAAATCAAAATGTTGTGCATTACTAAGTAAAATGCCTTATAGCAGCCTAGGTATGTTACATCAATACTATCACATTTATCATCCATTTAAAAAAATCAAATTACTTTGACAGATCTATTTTCCAGAACCCCACACTGAATGGCATTAATTACATTACCCCCATTTCATTCTTGATTAATAAAATCCTGTATCAGCCATTCCATTATTTTGCCCAGGGTCAGTGTCAGTCTAACAGACCTATAAGTACCTGGGTTGTCCCATTTACCATTTTTAAATATTGGCACAACATGGGCTTTCATCCATTTTGCGTGTTCCAAAAGTTATTGAAAATCAACATTAATCATCCTGCAAGCTCCTCTGCCATCTCTTTAAAAATTCTTTAACGCAAGTTATCCAGACCTGCTGGTTTAAACAGTAACTATTTGTTAGCCATTTTTGACATCCTCCTGAGTTATTGGAATAGAAAGCGTTTCATCAGCATCAGAATCGAAATATTTATTGAACATTTTTGCCTTTTCTGCATTACAATTAACAATTGTATCATTTCCATTTAGTAATACCAATTGTTCTGATTCTTTTGGTTCCTAATATATTTAAGCACCTTCTTACTGTCATTAACTCTGCAGGCCATAGATTTCTCCTTGTGCCCTTCTGCTTGCTTTATCAAATTTTCTACACTTCCTAGTTTCTGATGTATATTCTTGCTGTCACCATATATTATTTCAGCATTCAATGAATCTCAAACTACTGTGGTATCTCATACAGTTCTTCATTGCAAAGGAAATATAGGTGCTACATGATTTTGCTCTTCAGAGACTACCATAAAAAGATGTTACAAGCCACTCAAAAGGTCTTCTTGCTTTGATATGTTAGGAATTGTACTTTTATCACACAGGGATTCTGACAGAGCATCAGATCTGTATTTGCTAAGAAAAGTCATGAGTACAGCACACACTTGATAATGATCATCGTAAGATGTAATGTATCAGGATAACTCTGCTTCTTTTCACCACAGTACAATTCATAAAATAGTTTTATAACTAAACAAATGCTCGTTATAATCAAGCAATTAATTGACCTTTACAGTAGTAATATGTAATTGTTTTGTATTTGCACACCTTTGAAGAATATACCCTGTGTACAATTATTTATCAAATCTTAACTTCCGATTATATTATCGTAACACTAGTATCTTAAAGCCCATGCTGTCGCACAGGTGTGGCAGTTAGGCCAAGTAATCCACTATCTCTGGAGTCTCCCTCATACAACCACTGAAACTGTTGCATGCAAATTAGCTGTCAAGTAAGGATGCTGACTGACTGAGTTACCTGTGATATCCCAATGGTCTAGGACTCTTGGCATGGCATAGATACATGCCTTAGTGTAGCTGTATACAACATGGGTATAATTTGTAAAGTCAAAATGGCTGAGAACTAAAAAAACTGGATGAATTAGAACAAAAAGAGCTCTCAGGCATACTTGTCTCACGATAATGGTATAAGACAGAACACCAATGTGTCTGCAAAGAATTTTTTTTAAAATTACTTAGGGCCCAATTCTGCTGCTATCGAAGTCAATGGCAAAACTCCCACTGATGTCAACAGAAGGATTTAGGTCAACATTTTCAAACTTGGCTGACTTGACTTAGTCATTAAAATCCATATTTTAGTCATCTGACTAAAACTGGCCTGATCCTCAAAAATGCTATGCACCCGCAACTAAGGCTATGTCTAAATTACAAGTGAGGGGTACGAGTCCCCTGCTTGTGTATACATACTTGCAATAGCTTTCATTAAGTTAGCGTGAGTATAAATAGCAGCATAGTTGGAGTAGGCAGATAGCAGCAGTGGAGGCATGCCTTAGCCATGCCAAGTACATACCCACTAGTTTGAGGCGGGTGTGTACTTGGCACAGCTAAGCCATGCCTCTGCTGGTGTTGCCTGTGCTATCGCAGCTATACTGCTATTTATACTCATGCTAGCTTTCATGGAGCTACCACAAATACATGTACACAAGCAGGGATTCACACCCCTAGCTCATAGTGTAGACAGAGCCTAGGAGTGCCTGGATCCAGTCTTGTACCCAAGAAATCAGTTGTAAAAATCCAATCAAAATGGGAGCTGCATTGAGACCTGTGAGAGTCAATCTACATGTTCAAGCATATAACTGCTTGGATGTGTGTGTTTGGAGGGTGTTTTCACATGCATACGCCTATGGCAGCATCAGAACTTGCATTCATGTACCAGTGTATATGTAGATGCTCATGAACGTGATGGTGTATAAAGAAGAAGACTATACCTGTGTGTATGAGAGAGAGTGAGCAAGAGAGGGGATGCAAATACCGCTGGGAGCGTGAGCTGTAAATGATTGAAAATCTAATTTAATAGATCAAAGAACACTCTGCCTCATTGTACCTGAGAGCAGAGCAAATTAACTATCTATTAAAATGACACAGAAGACAGAATTTCATCACATCTTATTTATAGCAGCTGAAGAAAACATAAATGCGTAATAATATTCCCAAACTCATACCAAATCCTGTCATCTGATTAGCTAATTCAGTCATTTCAATAGAAGACACTTACCAGCCTTCCCCAGGAAACAGCAGCTTTTAATAGATCCACATTCAAATTTGCATTTTTGTATCTTTACAGTGGGTTTACTGTCTGTTACCTATTGGGGAAGGAAGGAAAGAGAATATTAGAATAATTAGCTATTCTGCAAATTGAGCTACAGTGCCATCTTATCTTGACTCAAGGATCAGCATTCAAGGAAGCAGTCATTCTGGGACTGGGCATTTAACTGAAGTAACAAAAAACATATGCAACCTTTAAAAGCAAAAGCAATTAAGGATAATAATATTCAGGGAACTTGGCCATTTCAGGATTTGTAATATTTAGTATTATGGTTTCACAAGTGCCCAGTTATTTTGTATGCCTCAAATTGGGGCTGCGCCTAAGTATCTTAAGTTGAACACCCCAAAACTGAGGCATCCAAAATTAGACAAATTTTGAAAACGTAGATCTGGAACTACTCTTTAATGACCATAGCATTTTTCACCACAGCAAAATGACGAACTAACTACTTCTGAGATAGAGACCGTCATCTTAAGCCCCAGTACATATTACGCCCAGGGAATGTCCAAATATTTTACAGCCCATTAAGGGAAGACAACAAATTGACATCTTTCCAGATTTACAGGCTTTAAAAAAAAAAATCCTAATTCTCAGGGTCAGGACCCAATCCCAGCCCCAACATAATTTCAAATTGCTGCCAGAAAGTTTTAGGTTCTGCCATTGGCTTGGGGTCCTTAGTGGACCCTAACTGAGTGGAGGATTGCTTTGGTGAGTAGCGATCTGCTACACATCCTTCTTCCTTCAAACACAGTCTTCCTCACCTCTGGCATGTCCCCTATGCCACGTGACATACCTAGAGCAGGTCAGAAAAATGGAATTTCCCTCACACTGGAAATTCTAACCTTTCACATTTTCCTTTCATTCCAAATCATGACGGATAGTCAAAATTACCAAGTATACCACAGAATAAAAATTCCAAAACCAAATTTGCCTTATCAAAAGGTTATATATCAATAATACCGCAATATAAATTGTTAAAATATCATATAAGCATAGTATTAAAATTAATTGAAGGTTAAACAAAGTTTAAAAAAAATTAAAGTAGAAACAAAATGTTGGAATAAAACAAAAAGTACAAACAAAATACTTAATTTCTATTCAAATCATTTGATGAAAAAACACTTTCTACCAGCCTTAGCTGTAAGTAAGTTTGTGAATGAGGCCTTTATATTGGGAATGCAGCTGATACTACAAACTTACTTAATAATGCTGTTGCCAAAAGCTGCTTCAGTGGAGTAATTTTAGTAATTGTGCTATCACACAAAGTAAAAAAAAAAAAAAAAAAAATCCTGAAAAACACATATCTATTAAGCTTTCAAAGAGGTGCTGGAAGGCATTTGTATTTTATGGACTGTGTAATGCAAAATTCAATTCGTTCAGCACTGAATAATACATGGAGTAATTGTTCACCTCACTAATACAAGGCCAACCCAAAAGAAGTTTCAGCATACATTTTCCTTAAATAATAATAATAATAAAAATATAATTATCAGGGCCTTAAATGTAATAGAAGTTTTCATACTTTTCACTTTTAAAGTAAAAGTTATTTGTTAAATAAAGTACAAGCTAATATTTTAAGTTAAGGAAGTCTCACATTCCTGTGTAGTTCCTAATCAATAGCTCTGGAATTTTGTGAACAGCACATTTAATACTGTGTCTGTTTAATTATTACTGTGGTGATCCGGTAATTATCTCTTGGGATCCAGTAAGCTTCACTAAACGTTGAGCCCTAGTTGTTCATCAATTCATGTTACTGCTTGTAAACTAGCATTACAAAACTTAATAAATCAGGAAGTGTCACTTTAAGCTGATGACTAGAATTGTTACTTAACTTACTCAAATTATTGAATTCTTGAAAAAAGTTAAGAAAATCATATTTAAAGTGCCTGCATACAAGTGCTAAAAAATGATGTTATCCACATAAAACAAAAAGAGCAGCCGACATCCCTATTCCTGCAAACGCTTATTCATGTGCTTCAATTTATGCACATTAGTAGTCCCAAGAATGTCAACGGAACTACTCACATGCTTAAACTTGACAACGTCTGTTTTCAGGACTGAGGTCTAAGACAAACTCATAGGCTAAGGACAGTCTATTAGCTGATGGCTGCGTTATTACCTCAGAAACCAGAAGCACCCTCAAGTAACTACACCTCAACCCCGATATAACGCTGTCCTCGGGAGTCAAAAAAATCTTACCGCGTTATAGGTGAAACCGCGTTATATCGAACTTGCTTTGATCCACCCGAGTGCGCAGCCCTGCCCCCCGGTGCGCTGCTTTACCGCGTTATATCCAAATTCATTTTATATCAGGTCGCGTTATGTCGGGGTAGAGGTGTATAATATATAATAAAATTAATCAAATGTGCATAGGTGGTCTGCTTCAAAAAAAGGAACAATGGACCAAACCAGAACTGCCTCTAGGTATTGCCAGACTTCACACAAGTAATAAGTGGGAGGCCTCAACCAGCTCCTTCTCCTGGAATCTATTTGCCACCTCGTATGCCTCACACCAAACACATGCATGCATAAATTCTGTGGCCTTACATGACCACTCCTACATCAAACAAGAATGTTGGAGAGTGGAGCCAAAGTACAACTTTCCAAGCAGGTCGTGGAGAAAGGCACTTCTGAAAGTCAGTCTCTGCAGTGGGCCACAGGCATAGTCAGATGAGACCGGAAATGAGGAATCAGGAATGGTGCTCTGGCTGCTGGGATGGATGCATGGTATGGGTCTACTGAAACAGGGAAGTCGTTTATGGCTACGTTGGCCTAAGGGAACCACTTTCCAAACCAAACTCAAAAAACGTACTCATCCCCATTTAAGCTGTTTTTGAGGTGAACACAGTTAATTGACTTTCCATGCTAATCCTGCAGATGCTGCTTTGGGTCCCCAAGAGGACTTCAGTGGCAATTGCTCATGCAGAGTACTTTCAGGGTTGAGCCCTCTCTTTTGTTTCCTTTCCTCTCTGTTTCCTGGATTTGGCCTGAAATGAGTGTGCTGAATGATCTTGAAAAAAGGTTATTTCTCACAGTATCATCAACCCAGCAGGAACAAGGAAGTCCCAGAAATCCCCTACTAAAACCTGTTCTCATTCTATTCAAACACAGATTTCTAGACTACATTTCAAGGCAGATTTCTAGCGCATTTCTAAACTGCAGAGCACTCAAGTCAAGCTGAATATGCTGTACATCACTACTATACATTGTTTAGCAATATCCACATTTTCTCATACATTTTTTTTAAAACAGGGCTTGACAGAATTAATTCTGGTTAGAAAATCCAATAGATCTTGTCTGCCCTCTAGAATATTGGAGTTGGAGACGCGACAGTATTGTTAAGAGTGGCCCACTCTCTAATGGGGATCTTTCATATTAAATTAAAATTAATGTAATTGAAAATATCTTTCTTTCAGGATGGTTTATTTAACCTCTTCTGTGCCACACACACACACACACACACACACACACACAGCAGCACACTTATGGTCTGATTAATATTCCATCCATTCCTTCTTAAAAAAAAGCCTCATCAAAGCTATGTAGTTCTCAAATGCTTACAGTGCTTTGTTCATGTATTCAAAGGGTTAATGAGGCTACATGATTTTCCTGTTCATGCTTTAGAGAAGTGTATTTAACAGAAAATTATTTTTCACAAAAATTCAGAATATCATACTTTGAAGTCCTGCATGGTAACATCTTGTCCTATCGTCATGAACGTTAAGCTTTTATCACTAATGTATTCTATAGCATGCTGTATAATGAGATGAGAATGTACTGTAGCAGCAGCTAGTAATCATGCCATAAATATGAATAAAACATTTATAAAGTACATTAATTTAGGTATTACCAATCGGCCTTTAAAACTATTTTATGCATAATCATGACTTTTTTTTTTTTTTTTTTTTTTAAGTAGGACAGAAAGCTTAGGAACATATTAGAAGATAATGTCAAATATATAATGCCAGTAAAATACAGTGCATTGGCATTTGTGTTTTGTAGACATAGTTAAGACTAAATTTCTAGCTTCCATGATAACGTCTACTTGTAGTTCCTCATAACTGTCTAAAACAAATTTGTTTGGGAATTTCTCAACTTTCTGGGAGGAGAATAGGGAAAGAGAAGGTTGATCAAAATCCCTTTGACCATTTTTTTCAGCTCTGGATATTTATAATTCCACTTATCCCATATGGTCTGCATAATTCAACCGAATACATGTACTGGATGTTGAATATGAAGAGTCACACCGCTAGTGACTTGGGTGACCAATTTCAAAGTTCAAATATCAGATACCAACACCAGATATTTTGCAAATAAACCATATCCTGCATTTGTTTGCAAGACAGAGAAAAATTGTCCATTGCAGCTATAGTTTTATACTGTGAGCTTATGCAGTGTAAAGAGTCAGGTCAGGAGTTATTACTGTAATTGTATAGAAGAGTATAAAATCAATAACATACCTTGAGCCATGAGGTTTTAAAAGAATATCAGCAATTCATGAAAGGTTTAAAACACTTGGCTGGTGGACTTGCACCTCCAACACACCTGAGGCACACGGTAATTCGGCATAAGTGCTCATCTTGTGATTATTTATTCAATGTCTATTACAGTTCCGCAGAGAGGAGGGAATGACGCTTGCTGGATCCATGGGTATAGGAGGGACTATAGGTAAGTCTGCGTCTGTGATTCTTTCCCCCGATCCTTGGGATCCTGAAAAGCCCCTCAGTGGGTGTATCAGGGGATCAGGTCTTGAAATGTTTTGGGAGCCGTGGCTGGGGGTAACAGAGGGGAGGACTCAGCCTTTACATCATTCTCCCCTCTTAAGCAACTGATAATCCCTTGGATATTCATGTCTAAGATAGGCAGTGGGTCACCGGGGGCTCTGCCCTGAATCCCACTCAGAGGGTGGTTTGTTTTGGTGGGTGGGTTCCTACCCAAAAGCAGTCCTGCCCCTAGAGAAGCCTGGCTGCCAGGGAAACAGTGTTAGATAAATGAACTTCTGCAAGCTGGGAGTTTGCTTGGATGGATCCTGAGGATCCAGGAGGTTGGGATGCCACACGTCTACCTCCCCGGTGTCCCTCTCTTCCTGTTACCTCCCCTCTCCTCCGGGAGATTCTGTGAGGTGAATCTGGCACTTTCCTAGGCCCCTGTCCATCTCCCAGGTGTTTCCCCACAAGAGGGCCTGGTTTGTCCTATGTTTTTGACATGCACTTTTAAAGAATGACATTCAGGATGGTACATTTATATTTTTGAGAAGCTTCTAATAGAGGTCACCATCCCTTTGTAACTAGATCACCTGTGCCTCCTTTTACTTGGAGATAACGTAGACTACACGAGGAAGCGATTAAAAACAGCTCAAAGTTACTCCAGGGATTGGTTTGCTAGCTACACAGAACTGTAAGCACGCTTCACACATGTTCAGTTACATTTAATCACATTCTAGTTTGGAGATTAAGTTACACCCCCGCTAGCAACAGTTGCTATGCAGGACAAGATAAACACCCGGACAGGCATTGAGAGCAATATGCTCTGCGCTCTCCCTACTGAATTTCCCTTGTGTTATATAAAGAAATCAGGAATGTCTCTGAAGACCTGGTATTTTGGTGATTTCTTTTAGAAGTTTGGTGCTCCTGCTGCAACTTAGCAGAGATTTGCCACTGACTTCAGTAGACCTGACTCAGGTTTGTTACTTGTATCAGGATAACATAACTAATATTATTAGGAAATTAGAGATGGCACATAAAAGGATTCCTTGCGGCTGAAATAATATGATTGACAACTACAGCTCTTGAACAACCCAAGCTGAAGATGCCAGCAGGAAAACAGCTTATTGATATAGCGGACGGTACTCGTGACAGGCAGGCAGCCATAACTTCTCAGCAGTCACAGATTATTTGTGTGCTGGGGGTAGCACTGGAGGTGACTAAGGGTGGGGCTTTAACTGAGGATGAGGTCAGGGGGCAGGATACTTTTTCAAGTTCCACCCAGAAATTCTGTAGGAGCTGGGCTCAGACTCTCTCAGGGGTCCCTGCACAGTGCAGAGGAGAGAAGTGGTGTAAGTTACTGAATAGTGCTGACTCTGGGACAGATTGCCAGGTGTTGTAAATTTGTGCAGCTCTATAGACTTCAAGAGCTTGACTTCTTCATGCTGCAGCTACACTGATCTACTCCAGCTGACAATCTGATCTAACCCAGCGGCTGCACTCTGGAGTAATTTACATCACTTCTCTCATCTGCACACTGCACAGCGCTCACTTGCGCTGGCTTCCACTGTTTGTGGAAGTGAATCTAGCCAAAACTTACTGTTCTCCTTATCCTTTCCCACCACCGGTTGGGGGGTGGGGGTGAGGGAGAAGCAAGCTTTAAAATTGTACTGGGAATTCTTTGAAACATAACAAGGAGCAAGCACTGTGTAATGTTTTGCACCATATTGAAACATTTCAAAAATATTAAGTGCATTTTTCAACTTTTCTGCTCAAGGCCAATATATCACAACTGAAAGACTATATTTGACTCATTTGGAAAAACAGTTGAATAACTTAATGTACCACAAGTATGGTAGAATTTGTTTTGATCACTATTTACAGTTACGCTGTTGCTTAAATCTTATTTTCATAAAATCTGTGCCATTCATGCTGATGTTGATGTGTTTTCTCTTGATTATAATGATCAGTGCAATTTTAGGGTGTAAGGATCAGGCTGGAAGTGATTTTCCTGGCTCTATTCCAGACCGGAAGTAATTTTGCATCTTTCTGAATGCGATTTAACTGCATGTATGAAATTTAATAGCTTTGGGGGGGTGGGGTGTTAGACCCAACTATAATTTGATTGTCCTGCCCTGATAATCACACTAGAGTTCACTCTCATCACCACAAGGAGGAGATCCTGCCTTTATGCAAATATCTGGTTTGGTGAGCTCAGTGTTCCACATGTCAGTTGGATGTAATCATCAGAAGAGGCTGTCCAGACTAATCACTGGAACTAAATTCCACTGGATAAATTACTCATGGGATGCTAATGTTAATCTTCTGTTAATTATATAAGGGCAGAACCCCTCCCACAAAAAGCTTAAAAATTTAAAAAATAGTTGAAATCCTATAACTTCCTTAAGTTTGTCCAATTTTAAATTGTAAAAAATATGTAACTGGCAGAGTCAAGAGAAAATTCATGAATTATTTCTTAAATATATATCTTTAACGCCTTCATATATTTTACCAAAAAAGTTTGTTTTAATTCCCATGACCACACCCCATGCTCCCTCAGCAAATACGAGGAGAGATTAATAAACCTGGGACTTTTCAGCTTGGAAAAGAGACGACTAAGGGGGCATATGAGAGAGGTCTATAAAATCATGAATGGTAGAGAACATGAATAAGGAAGTATTATTTACTCCTCATAACACAAGAAACAGGAAAGGAAGTATTTCTTCACAAGATGCACAGTCAACCTGTGGAACTCTTTGCCAGAGGATGTTGTGAAGGTCAAGATTATAACAGGGTTCAAAAAAGAACCAGGTAAGTTCATGGAGGACAGGTCCACCAATGGCTATTAGCCAGGGTGGGGAGGGATGGAAAACCATGCTTCTGTTTGCCAGAAGCTGGGAATGGGTGACAGGAGATGGATCATTTGATAATTACCTGTTCTGTTCATTCCCTCTGAAGCAGCTGGCATTGGACCTTTGGTCTGATCCAGTATGGCTGTTCTTCTATTCTAATAATATAAAAAGAGAAAGCAAAAATTTTACTTTTCAGATTCACTTCACATTATGATCCAATACACCAGGGGCAAGATCCACAAAGGGAGTTAGGTCACTTTTTAGGTCTAAGTCCAAAATGTAGACCCTCAACCCCCCATTTAGCTGCTGCCTAACCTCGTAGGCACCTAAATTCTCACTGGTGGGAAAGCACAAAACTGTCTAATCCCTAAACTGCTTTAAGCCTAAATGCTGGCGGAAACCTCAAATTGGGCCGGGGATTCCCCTGCATCTTGCCTCTAGGGCCTGATCTGGTAGATGGGCTTGGAGGCCATCTACCAGAGCAGCCCACACACAAAACACAAACAGAGGAGGAGGCCCACTTCTACACTATATCCCAATGGTAAGAGCACTCACAAAGAGCAGGGTACTGGAACTTGGGTTTCAGGTGATTGCCCTAATCACTGGGCCCTAGAGTCATTCCCATGCTCCGTCTGGCCCAGTGAATATTTATGTATTTTATAGAAAGTGGAACAGCTGCAACAGGAGAGACCCACCCCAGAATACTCTATACCAATGATTAGGGCACTCACATGGAGGTGGCAGACTTGGGTTCAAGCCCCTGCTCTGAATCAGGCAGAAATGGGGATTTGAACCTAGAGCTGCCACATCCCAGGTGAATTCTCTATTCGCTGCGATAAGGGGAGCACAGGTGGTACCACCACCACCACCACCACTTTTTGCCAGGAAGAGTTGACCTAGGTACCTAACTCCAGGAGCTGGTTAATGGCAGTGAATCCTAAGTGGAAGGGGTTGTCTCCCTCTGACCCAGAATCAGGCACCTAACTCCCTGTGAAGGGCGGAGCTCAGGCTCTGATTGTTATTTGAGAATATTTCAAAGTTTATCTTGATGTAACATTTTAATTTATAAATGGAAAGAGGGGGATTAGGAGGCAAGCAGTGTCCTTGAAAGGAGAAAAAGGGACGGATAGAGTGTGTGAAAGAGGGAGAAAGTTTAGTTAGCTGGAATTAGCATCAGGGTAGAGTGTTTATCCAAAAGACATCCAAACTTGGCTACCTGTCACCATCATTTTCCCCGTGTGTGCGCTGAGTTGTCACCTAAACAAATCCAGCAGATCAGTCAGAAAAGATTAACCTGAAAAGTCACACCTTCTAAAAGATACCATAAACCAGTGACTGGGGTCTCATCTACTGCAGCGGTCACACTTCCTAGTTTAAATTCCTTGGCTCTTTCCCAGTCCCCTTCTTACAGGCTACATTTGTTTCTCTGAATCTCCACTGTACATCCTATTACTCAAAGAGCTATTGAAAAGCTTTATTATTAAAAGAACATCTTCAACCACCTCTTTCTGAGAGCTTTACTTTATCTGCCCTCACTGATTTTAACTTACCATGACTTCTTCACATGCAACTGCTCATGCCATTAATTTTTCCACTCACTTCCCCTGAAAACACTGGGCCAGATCCTCAGCTGATACTAAATGGCACAGCTCCATTGACACCAATAGATCTATGCCAGCTTACACCAGCTAAGGGTCTGGACCTTTGTTTCTATTTCTGGTTTCTTATTTTTACATATCCTTCATGAACCCTGGGGAGAACTCTTTAATTTTCAAGCACTATCCTGTTCCTACTGATGTTCCACTCCCTCCACTATTCCCGATGGCTTTATCTGCCAACCACAACATTTTATCCCTGCTCTTAAAAGTGGGGGAAATTCAACAAGAGAAAATATTTAATATAATATTTTAAACAAGTGATAAAAGAAAAGAAGTCATTAAAGCAGGCCAGGCCTTTAAGCTGCTGCTGCTTCTATTTTTCAGAGTGACAAAGGACAGTGTGTCTGTCTGTGTCGTGACTTTTGTTGATTCGTGTCATAACTATGTAATTGAATAAATACAATAGAACCTCAGAGTTACAAATATCTCTGCTATGGAGGTTGTTCGTAACTCTCTACAAAATGGTTGTTCTTTCAAAAGTCTACAACTGAGCATTAACTTAATACAGCTTTGAAACTTTACTATGCAACAGAAAAATGCTGCTTTCCCTTTTTTTTTTTTTTTTTTTTTTTTTAGTAGTTTACATAGAACACAGAACTGTACTGTGTTTGGCTTTTTTGTCTCTCTCTCTCTCTGCTGGTGCCTGATTGTGTACTTCCAGTTCCAAATGAGGTGTGTAGTTGACCTGTCAGTTCATAACTCAGATTCTACTGTAGGCAGGAAATTATGCCAGCTTTACTTTCCCCATTGTAATACTTACTATGGAGATCAGAATGCTTTCATAAGTTGTTGTGACTTAGCCACCTGCTTTAGACTCTACAGTATTCAAATGTAGCAAAAATATTTTGTCCAGCTTGTTCAGTTACTTGGAAAATGAAGCATTAACATGTTAAGGAATGTGAACAACCTCTAATACTAAAGCAAAAGTTTCAAGATCTACAAGAAATTTTCCTTCTGGAAAAGGCTTTCTGCAGAAAACAAGGACAAGAAAGAAACGTTGACCATTTTCACAACTACTTAATATATGGAGATCTACCTATCTCATAGAACTGGAAGGGACCCTGAAAGGTCATTGAGTCCAGCCCCCTGCCTTTAGTAGCAGGACCAAGTACTGATTTTGTCCCAGATACCTAAGTGGCCCCCTCAAGGATTGAACTCACAATAGAAGAGAATGTTCTGCATTTAATGTAGTTTTACACTAAACGTACAGTTTGATCTTCAGGAAAATGAAACCAATTGCATACTCCTTCAATCCCACCATGGATTGTTAAAGGCATATCCACAATTTAGACTTTCACAGTAAAATAGTTTCCTATCCTTTCTTACATGTTCTGAGCAGTGAACAATGCTGACATTTAAAGTATCATCATTGGCACCTGAATTTACATCCACTAAAATGAAGGGGGCAGTTCACAGCTCTCAGCGCTGTTGTGTCAGGCTCTCTGCAAATTCAGTCAGACACTGCTACATCAGTTACACTTGGGTCATAGTTTGAAGATTTTCTTTGCAACCATAACAGTGTTAGCTTTCATTTGAAAATGAAAAGTGAAACTTTAGGGAACAACTGAGAGGTCAGTTCATGCACTTCCAGCAAGTCTTTTGCATCGTCTCCCAAAGTGTGAGGTACAGCCCTAGGGAACACAATTTAAAGTAACAGAATACCCATTCAAATTACAGTTCATATATTTTTCTTTGGCTCCAGACATGAACTTAATTCTTAAAGGAAAAGAACACTTAAAGCAAAAATACTTCTGTGACAACAGTACAATAAAGTATTTTAAGACAATTACATAAAGTAACAAAGGCCAAAAAGCAGGCAGAAAACAGATCAGAATATACTAAGACAATAAACATATAGTAAACATTAAAGCAAACCTTTAAAATACTATGAAGATCTGATGGTTGTTTCAATACATATGGTCATTTCTGATCTTGTTAAAGTTATGTAACATATGGGCAATTTCCAGCCTTTGGTTTGAAAATATTAATAGTGTTCACAGAAGTTTAGTGACTTCAGTAATCTGGACTGGAGGCTTCTTCAAGGTAAAATGGTTCTATAGTTTGTGCTTTCTAAGAATTCTGTTACAGTGTTTGCCTGGAAACAAAGGATATCCAAACAATAGCCCATCATTTTGTTAAGGCGGTCTCACTTAGCTTGGGACTAACGTAGTACACCTCTACCCCGATATAACGTGACCGGATATAACACGAATTCGGATATAATGTGGTAAAGCAGTGCTCCGGGGGGGGGGAGGGGCCTATAATGCAGTAAGATTTTTTGGCTCCAGAGGACAGCGTTATATCGGGGTAGAGGTGTATTTACAACTCTAACAATAGAAATTCTTCATAACTTCTACAGCCAGTGAATGAGTGCTAGCTACACTGCTGGTATAAGTGAAAAAAATATCAAACCTCTTATAAACCAACAAGAGTGCATACCTGAGATTATACACTCTTCTGATGAAGATCTATTACCCTCTCCTCAAAAATCTTCTCTCACCCTTCTCCTCACAACAGGAAATAAAGTACATCAAAATAATAGGGCTAGCTAATCAATTTTAGTGGCCACAATGGTTGTCTCAAGATCATGTGGTGATGCAACATTACATCATGTTGTAGTGATGAGATGCACTGTGGAGGAGTAGGGGGGAGAAGAGAAATGAAAGGAGTCCCTGTCCCCATGAGCTTCTCTCTCACCACACCAAGATCTCATAATAACTTCCCTTTCCCGAGTTATATATGTGGTCTGTATTTCTTCTCATTGAGAAATACATATTACTAAGGCATGGATCAGAAATTTAGCTGTTCATGAAAACTGAGATCTAAAGGAATATTAATTCTGTAAAATTTGGAGTGAGAAGACACAGTTTCACTTTGAAAATGGTTATTTTTTGTTTTGTGCATAGCATTATTCCTGAAATGTATTACAATAAATAAGCATGAAAGGCCAGATTCTGATCTCAGTCACACCATCGGCTGCAAAATATTTTGACCCAAATTGACTTTTCCCTCTCACATCTCCTTTGTCTACCTTATTAGTGTATCTGAAACACTGTCAAAATGCAAAGTTAGTCTGCCTCCATTTCTACTAAAGTCTTTACTCTTCATGCCTTAATCTCGGTTTGTCTTGACTATTATATTTTCTTCTTTTATGGGGTTCCTAAATCATCACTAGCTAAACCTCAGGGAGTCCAGAATGCTGCAACCAGATTACTCTCTTCCTCCAGGCATCAGGACTGTATCACCCTTATCTTCAGATAACTTCACTGGCAGCCAGCTGGCTATAGATATAATTCACAATTGCCCTCCTGCTTTCCAAAACTCTGTAAACTTGCTCCACCTCCATCCCTGACCTTATATTCACTTTCCCCCTTTCCTCTTCATTTAAATCCTCCAAAGTTGATCTCCCTTTTGCCTTCTCCTCATGACTCTCCATATTTGGAGCTTAACATAATGAGAACACCTCACATAGTTCAATACATTCTGGGCCAGATCCTCATCTGTGCTGAGTTTACACTCAGTCCAGCCAGCTGAAGACAGCAGGAGATAGGGAGAAGTCACTTTTAGTTCCCCTGATCCTGGGCCAGGTAGAGACTGAAATATAATTTAGAGCAGAGGTTGTCAAACTGGGAGGTGGGCTCCCTGGGGGATGGGGGTACAGAATGTATTCTCGGGGGGGACATGGGAACTTTTTTTGGGGGGAAGATACTTACTGTGCACATTTTACCCACAGCAATGAATAACTAGCAAAGCAGATTCCTCCAGACATATCAGGTCCTCAGAGGGTGCTGTGCATTTGACTCTAGAAGGCGCTGTGCATTTTGACAGATTTCTGTTAAGCTTGCATAACATTATAATGCCATCTATACATTAATCCATTTGTTAAGACGTGCACATTTAATTGTAAGCATCGACCACAATTGCAGTTTTGCTTTTGCTATTACAATAGATCATTGGCTCAAAAAAACAAACAAACAAACAAAAAATCAAGTGAAAATCAAGGAAGCCGAAACTGATTCAAGTGAAGCACTGCTGCATATACTGGTATAGGTACTTGTGCAGTGGGAAGTGGGGGTATAAACTACTACAGACACAAAAAAGGGGGCACAATCAAATACATTTGAGAACCACTGACTTAGAGCATCTTAGTGACCACGCTAAAAGACACCAGCTAGAGCATCCCCATAGGGGCCACTGCTGACTGAGAATCAGGCAGAAAGCAGCACTCTCCACCCCGCCCCATCATAGCCCTTGCATCAGGGTCCCTCTGTCAGGCATACTCCTCGGCTACCCCCTCTGGCAGCTATCTGCTTGCCTACTGCCAAACTGTCAGAGCTGGGGCCCAGACTTAGAATCTGTCCATCTGTTTATTTGACACAAGGTTAATCAGGACAGCTGGTTTTTTGAGATATTTCCCACTGACTCTACTTAGCCTAATTATAGCAACAACTGCTGTGTCTACTATGTTCTTGTGTTTTTTCAATGGCAGCGAGAGCTCTAGGATAGATACCCTTTGATGTGGAGTTTGTATAAGAAGTAAATTAAAAAAAAAGAAATACACAAACTAATCAGGTAAATGGTGCTCCTCCTCTAGCAGGAGAGGAGGGCCTTGGTAGCAGAACCAGTGCCGTTCCATTGCACGGGATTTGGGGTGTCCATGCACATGTTGTGCACCTCCCATGCGGCACAGAGCTCAGCTCTGCGGGGACACACAGCACAGGTAGATTAGAGCTGGAGGATGTGCTGCTACACTGTTCCGCACCTAGCAGAGGGTACACGGCTGGAGTAGCTTCTGGCAACATCCCAATGGTCACAGTGGGAAAGATTCCCCTTTCCCAAGCAGAGGCTGAGCACTGGGGGTTGGATTTTATCCTATTACTATGAATTTAGTCTAATGGGGATACTTCAGCCAATGTAAAATGATGAAGTGGTGTTTCATGCAGTACTAAATAGGTATAATATGAAACTAAGGCATTTAACCGGTAGATACTGCTTCCTCCTCTAAAGTGCAAGTGTACAAGAAAAACAACATGAAGAAATGGTCCCATGTTACTAACCAGACCTGCTCCCTGTGTTTGCTGCATCATAGCTGCTGAACACACCTTGAGAGACTCCTAAACTGTAGATGTCTGTCAAGCCATAAAATGTTTTCAGAAGTAATGTGTATAATTACATTAAGCGTTCCTCTAGATGGTTATAACTGGAAAAAAAGTTTGAAGACAAAGTCTAGGTTCTGAGCCGCAAGCAACACTATTCGAATTGATTTTCTAAGGAAGAAAATTTAATTATTTGGACTTCTCAAGAGGAAATTATCTGAACCTCAGCCAGTAGGTCACCATGAATGCAAACTAAGTGCAACTGCAATTCACCCATGTTTTCAGGTAAATTTCACTTCATATATCAGAACTATGTCTGAAAAAAAATCTCTAATGAAAGTTGAAAACAATCTAATGAAAATTGTATATTGAAAGAGATAGAGACAGCATATGTACAGCTCTTTCTAACTGTGCTGTGCCAAATAAATGCACTGACATGGGTTGTGATCCTGGCAAACCAGTGTCAGCTCATGACAAAGCCCCAGGCTTCACCGAATGCTTACAAATGCATAGACAGGCCAATTCACTTGTGTACCAGTATAGATCAGAGTGACTGTTAAATGTATAAAAGTGTATTTGGTGTTTAAACTCCATGAAAACTAACGGGATGTTACTTGCATTTATTTTCACTTATCTGTATCCTGTTATAATGTAATCGCAAACATCTACACTGTATATACCCCTGTAACTAAATTACCCATCAAATGAGAAAGCCTTGTGGAATGCAAATAAAGAACTTTAACAGAAAAGTGCTAAATTTCAAAGCAAGTGGCCATTGTGCGTGACGATCCGAGGTCAAAGATTCTAAATGCATTCCTCACTCCATCATCAAAGGAAGAGCCCACATGGGTAGGGACCCTGTCATATTGTTTTCTGTGAGAAGAAGCCATAAGTATAGACTCAAGGAAAGACCCTTCACCTCTGGACTGTTTGGATTCTAACAGGGCAAAATGACTGAATGAGAAGACGGAGATCCCCACAGTTGTTCTGGGTAGCCCTGAGATTTTTGGAAAACTGGCAGATTACTCTCTCTGCGCTACCATTTGGAATTATATAGACTGTGACTCACCTGTAAATATATTTTTCCTGCTTTGACCTCTCAATAATTCATTTGCCTTTCTTGGCTAATAACCCTTTTAGTTAGTTTTCTATGGAATTGGCTACCAGGTGTTGTCTTTGGTATAAGATCGGGGTAGCAGCCTGAATGTGGTGTGATTTTTGTGTAAATAACCATTTTTTGCCTGGGGGACAAGATAAACTAGAGTGTCTAAGGGGACTGTTTACGACTCCATTATAAGACTATGGTAGTACTTTGGTAGTTCACTTTTGGTACTGGGTTGGTGAAATCTAATTATAGACCACACCGCCCATTTGGGGTGTCTGCCCCGTTTTCTGACAGTCTGCCCTGAGGCAGGCATTCAGGTCGGCAGCCACTCTAGACAGCAGCAACTGGTATTTTATTGAAATGAAAAGCACATTTTTTGTTTATTTTTGCCAGACAACACAACAGACTCAGATCCCTAATGCCTTGTTGTTTTCATATTTAGTCTTGCATAAATAGCTAACGGTTCATGAAGCTAGTTAATGGGCCCAATTCATACTCTAGGGGATATGGTGCCAGAAGCCAGGCTGCAAGCCCCTGTGGTAAGCCCCAGGGAGCAGGGGTCAGAAATCACAGTGGAGCAAGCTACCCACAGGCAGCAGGCAAAGCCCCAAATGTGGGTGGTGCTGGTCAGGGAGGGGCATGGCAAAAATTCCCAGAGGATGATTGAGTCAGCACTGTAGGCAGGGATCCTATAGAGTCCCAAGCAAAATTAGAAGCTGCTCTCCCCAGATGGGGAGGGATACCAGCAACAGAAGCCTTTCCAGCTTTCTCTCAGGTGGGATTAATCTCCCTTTGAGTGTAGTTGCTCAATGCTCCTGCGTGGGTAAATCAAGCCCCAAACCTTCAGCTCTAAAGCACCCAGATTTCAGTTCTTTTCAGTGCAATGTTCAAAAATTCTGGCTTTTCCTAGTGTAGTTTTACACCTGTATAACTTAGATCCAAATTTGAACCCATGATAGCAGAAAAAAATTGCAGACACCTTTCAGAACAATTTGAATATACTGACGTGTGTAGACATGAAGCTTTCACTGTTAAAGATGTTATTTTTCAAAACATCTAAAATCACCCACCCCAATTATTGTACCTGTACTTCTATTCTATTCCTCATTGGTCAGCTACTCTATCTTAAGGTATATGGATTCTGGCCAACATTTCCTTATTTTAGAGACATGACAGTTGTGAAACCCACTGACTCAGTAAACACAACAGAAAAATGTGTTATTTCTGGCAATTTGCAATCCTTTGTTTTTCTAAGGTTTCCATTGCACCTTTCAATTAAACTGGCATGTTATCCTCTACCCTAACAACTTCAGTTAAGGGGTGACACCGTTTTATTTTATTTCACTGTTCTGTATTAAAGCATGAAAATAAACAGTATTTTTTTTCAAATAAGCATTTAATTTGCAAATATAAAATATACCCATGTATGCAAACAGGCAATTATAAATGCAAAAATAGGTAGCTGAGTGAATGTAACTACATGATTTATACATGCACTTCCCTGTTTATATCCTCAAACATTTTGAGAGAGAAATATTTTATAAATTTTAGCCCAAACTGTCTTAAAGGGTATTACAAGGACTCAGTATGCCTCTCTTTACAAGCTAGGTATTATGATGATTCATGTATACAGAGCTTTTCATATACAGATCTCGGCCATCCCTCAGGCTCAGTGGCCTCTACGCCCAATGTCCCTGCTCTGCGTGGAAAGCAGCTGGCAGATCTGCATAATTGCTTCTCTGGCCACTCCCCTCCACCAATGAACCTCTGGGGTCAAACCCTCCCACCTGCTCTGCCACAGAAAAGCTTTAAGCATCCTGCCCCTTCCCACTCCCATAGTTTTCCACTCAATGTGTTTTTCAAGTGTGGTTATTGACTTTTGGCCAAATTTAGCCATGGCTTCACCCCTGAAACCCTGTTAACTTCAATAGGTTTGCATGGGGTGTAACCAAGAGCAGAATTTGCTTTGATTGCCTGTTTAAAAAATTCACCATCAACAAAATGCCCAGAAAATACCCTCTTCTGAACGATATCCTCATTCAGCACGAGTTAACATGGCTCCATTTGGTTTACTTCCTTGCTGGTGAAGGTCATCATTACATTTCTGCCCAGAATATAAGGGCTTAAGTTAGCATTCAAATCTTATTACCATTTTTGCTAGTATCTGGAAGTAGTCTGAATTATGTGCTCAAATACTACAGAGATGGGCAGCAGCATAAAACCCTCTGAGAAACTAAAAATAATTAGAAAAGACAAAATGAGCCAGTGTTCACACATGAGTACTTCTGATGGATTTGCAGATCCGTGAGGTTGAATAAAATTCACCTGATTGATATCAGTGCAGATAAGTGCTAGGAGCCAAAGCAGGCAGGTCACAAAGCTGGCAGGGGAGCCCTATTGTAATGAGCTCTCTCTTAGCTGGTGTCAGTAAAGGCAGCAGGCAAGTCCAGAAGCAGGTAGGAGCCCTCTTATGGAATGCTCTTCGTCCACATCAGTGTAAGGTGCAGGACCAGGTCTGTGGGACCTAGAGTAAAGGGCTTTTTGCAGACTGACATCAGTGGGTGCAGGGTGGCAAAATGGCAGGTCATGGAGCTATTGAACTGGGGAGCTGCTGAAGTGGGCTATCCCCTACCCTTTGACGTCAGCAGCACTGTACTGGACATTAGTTCCAGAAGCACCTCAGTGTCCCTCTTGATAACATGGTGGGACATGGGGGTCTTTTTCACCAGCTGATTGTTAGCGAGCCAGGAACAGACCATGAAGGGGTTGAATTGAAGGCATGGCAAGGAGTCGCTAGCAAAATGAGCTAAATGACTTAAGAAAGTATTAGCAAATTGATGTTTCTTTTTCCCTGCATTTTGCTAAATTACTGGTGGAAGCTTAAATCCTGAGGATTATGCCAGTGAACTTTTGGTTCCATTACAAACTCAGACCAAGTTCACCAAAAGGATGTCTAAAGTTCATAACGCTTTTGAGTGAAACTAGACCTGTTTTCAAGTAAACCTGAGAGGACATATGTGTTTGCATCAAAAACAACAGGAAATTCACAATCACAACACAAAAACAGTTCAAACAAAATAGTTCAGAATTGGTTGCAGTCTCAGGGTCAGATGGTCTACCACACCCAGAAAGGGGATGCTGCCAGGCAGCTGGCTATGCTTGCCTAGTTCCCTTCCCCAACCCCAATACAAGCAGTCTTGGAGCTACTTGTCCCAGTGAGCTATGGTTCTCTTAAAGGACCATGCACTAACTGGGGATTTCCAGAGTGTACCTTGCGACGGGTTGGGTCACAGAGACCCTCCTTGGGACTGCCTCCTGATGTGCTGAGATTACCTCTGTGCCCGTTTTCCCTGGCAACTTGGGACTTCAGTACCCTGTCTTGTTGAGCCAGACATTCTAGCCTGCTGCAAACACAGACCCAGGTCTGAATCACGTCCCCCACAAGCTGCAGACTTAACTGAAAACAGCTTGGAAAGTGCTCCTATTTCTAGCACCCAGACACCCAGCTCCCAATGGGATCCAAACCCCCAAATAAATCCATTTTACTCTGTATAAAGCTTATACAGGGTAAACTCATAAATTGTCTGCCCTCTATAACACTGATAGAGATATGCACAGCTGTTTGCTCCCCCAGGAATTAATTTCTAAATCTGGGTTAATTAATAAGCAAAAAGTGATTTTATTAAGTATAAAAAGTAGGATTTAAGTGGTTCCAAGTAATAACAGACAGAACAACGTAAGTTACCAAGCAAAATGAAACAAAACACGCAAGTCTAAGCCTAATACATATAAGAAACTGAATGCAGGTAAATCTCACCCTCAGAGATGTTCCAATAAGCTTCTGTCACAGACTAGACTCCTTTCTAGTCTGGGCCCAATCCTTTCCCCTTGTACAGTCCTTATTCCAGTTCAGGTGGTAGCTAGGGGATTTCTCATGACTGCAGCTTCCTTTGTTCTGTTCCACTCCCTTATATGGCTTTGGCACAAGGCAGGAATCTTTTGTCTCTCTGGGTCCCCACCCCTCCTTCTAAATGGAAAAGCACCAGGTTAAAGATGGATTTGAGTACCAGGTGACATGGTCACATGTCCTGTGAGACCCTCAAGCCTTCATTCTTCCCAGCCTGACTCACAGGAAGGATTGCAAGTAAACAGAGCCATCTACAGGCAATTGTCCTAGTTGATGGGAGTCATCAAGATTCTAAACCACCATTAATGTCCCACACTTTGCATAATTACAATAGGATCTCAGAGTTATATTTATAGTTTCAGATACAAGAATGATACATTTATACAAATTGGATGTGAAATTTTAAAAATATTTCACAGCAAAATGAACCTAGAGCTCATAATTGCCAGGCCAGTAACTTAACCACAAGACAATTCCTCCTTCCCCTATTCAAATCCAATTTGCACCCCACTCTGCTAGCTGAGTAAACTTAGCCCATTAACTCTTATAACAGTGTGGTGATTTTGATGTCTTTATTTCATTGTCTAGTTGAGTCAAACATAATGATGATCACAAAGACCATTTTCCTCTGCTTTCCTATCTCCTGCTGAGTTACTTTGGTTAATGCCATTCAAAAAAACACTCTACTCCGCTTTGACAAAAAGGAGACACTCAGGCTGTCTATCTGGTAAAACAAAATACTAGTCACTTTGTCCAACTGACAGCTACATAATACATAAAGGACTTCAGCTGATAGGTGTATGGTACACTTTACGGTATGTTCATGCAGTTCAAAAAGTTTTATATAAACTCAGGGCCTGATTCTACTCTCAGTTACACTCCTGATTTCCATGACTATCTCCACAGAAGTCAATGAAGTTACACCAGTGTAAAAACTGTCTGAGCAAGAGCAGAATTTGGTCCATATTGTTTAGAGTAAACTACATTGGAGAACAATTTATAAAGGTTATCAAATCTATGCTCGTGCGCTTTCCACTCTGCACTTTTTACCTCACTAAAAATATTAAAAGCTTCTACACTTAAGTCTAAATTCCCCCTGACAATCTAATTAGACAAGACAAACATTGGACAGGGGAAGGAGTACAACACACAGAGTGAACAGTGTGGTGGCAGCAAACATCACATTAGTTTCACATATTATTTATAGTGTGAGTTTAGTTAGAGGGAATAAGCTCAGCAGAAAAGGGAAGGGAGCAGGGACACTGAAGGGAAAGTGGGTGAGTGGGACAGGGCAGGGGAGAAGAGGATAAGAGAGGCAGGGAGGAAGCGAAGCTGAGGAGAAGAGACATTGAGGGAGAGGGTGGCAGCAAACAACCAAGCAGCAAAGAGCAGAGAAAGTTCAGTCAAACTTGTAGAAAGTTCTCTGAATGTTTGAAGGTCCTTGCTTTGGTTGCTTCTGCTCCTACCAGATGGAGTCTCCAGCTGATTCTTCTCTGCAATTTCTCCCCATGGCAGGGAGGCACAACTGGGACCCTACTGCCCCTCAGTGAGAGAGCATGTTGTGTGTGTGTGGGGAGGGGGTTCTTCCCTGCAGAATTCTTGGTCCAGGAGGATAATGGAGGAGTGGTGGTTCCAGCTGGGCCCCACTTTACCCCATTTACCCCAGTGCAGGCGTCTCCGCTTTAGCTAGAACATTTAAATGCTGGATAGTCAGTTCACATGCTTATCTGAAGACTGGGTTATATCACAATCAGTGATTTTGTGAGACTAAACTCTTTAAAATTCAAATATTTTCTGAGAATCTAATATAACTGACCAAAATATTTAGGAACAGAAAGAATCTTCTCTTTCATGCTCACTTTCCAGGGCATTTCAGCTAATGCGACTCAGAAAATATTCTAGTCTATTTTAACTATTAGCTCTCTCTCAGTATGATAAAATATTTAAAAAATGCAGACAATTTTATAATACAAGTACTTTTTCATCTAATATTTCTTGTCGTGTTACCTAAATTCACTAGTCAAAACATGCAGTTTGGGTATATCTGAACACTTGCAGCAGTTACATACAGGTAGGCCAGGCATTTTATGTCTTGGGTAGCATCTATTGCTGCCAGGGCTTGATTTTCATACAACTCATTTAAACCTCCCCTGGAGGAAACACTAACAGACAGTACAAAGCTTTGTAAGCTACCACAAAAATCATTCCTAGGGCTACTATATTGCTAACATCCTCACAGTTTTGTGTGTCTCAATGAGAAAAAAGAAGCTTTGTTTCTGTGGAGTTTGAGGTCTACAAAAAGAGCTACTCAGTCATTTTAAGCAGTTCTTTTTAAAAAATCCTTTATAATGGTTATTTTGTTATTTATGCAAGGTTTTCTTCTAGAGAGTGCTAAGTGAGGAATTTCTATAGTAGTTGTACCTGCTTGGGAGTGCAGATACTAGGTCAGGAAAAGAACAATCAAAAGGATTTTTAAAAAAAACCTCAGAATGTTTGGGCAGTATCTGGACATTTCAGTACTTGGTGTTTTTTCTGTGCACACCCAGGTTGAGTATGTTGTGGCTGAGCAGTATGTAATGAATGACACCATACATCAACTGCTGTACATTTATATTCTGTCTGCGCACTCAGATTTTATTTCATATTTGTAAGGGAAACAAATAGCAGCATTCAGCTGAAACAAGCTCTGCACAGTTCCTAGTCTGCTGCCTTTCAGCCTTGCTGGTAGAACTGTTGCCTGTAGACTACCATGTCCCAGTCAGTCTCAAATGCAGTCATGTGTAGAAGGAATACATAGCCATTCCCACTAATGGTTCCAACCTGGCCCCAAGCAGGCTGACAGAATACCGGCCTCATTCACCAGATGCACAACAAAGATTCCACACAGTCAGTAAGGATGAATTATTCCATCACAATCTGTGGCAAACAGTCCTGCTGTGCAATTTTTGAACATACGGTACAGAATTTCACCATCCTGTACAGCACTAATGGTGCCTTATCGATTCAGAGCTGAATGCAGAGTCTTTGTTGATTGTGTTGTCAAAGCTAGCTTGCCCTCATCATTATCATGACACTTCATCTACAGACTGTGTTATTAACTCCTTTATTTCATCTGGGCTGGATTAATGTACAACAAAACCTCCATTTTCAAAAGCAGCTGGAAACAGCAGAAAAATATAAACATATATATAATGGAACATCCACTAACAAAACTGAAGCAAGTGTTACTATACAGTGCTGCATTTGCAGCATAATCTTTTTCAAGTTTGTTGATCAATATCTATTGTGCACTCTGCTTACATTAATATCCCTCATACACGGAAAAGGCAGTTGCCTATGTGTAGGAGTTGAGAGGACTGAATGGTTGTATGTCCTTCTCCCCTCAAGTTTATGTTTTGTATATTAGATTTACCATTCTTGTCTTAAGTTAGATCCTGTGTTAAATTAGTTCCCAACTCCACACAGACCCACTGTCTCCACCTGCTCACATCCCACTAAAGGAACAGGCTATTAGACAAGATCTTCAAGGAAGAGACGTTTTTTTACTATGGTATATGTTTGTATAGTGCTCACCACAAGGGGGACTCAAATTCCAACTGGGGGCCTCAGGGCTTTACCATAATACAAATAATGATTTTTTCATTACTAACCCATATTTTATAGATGTCCATCTGACATTTGGCACATACAGATAGCAGCTTGTAAACAAATAGCCACTTTTAAACAACAAGAAGAAAGATGTACAAAAGCATCTCAGTCCCACTGATTTTAAATAGGACATCAGTAGTGTTCCCTCCAATTTCTCCCATGAACGTGCAGAATTAATTTTGTTATATGCAACACACCACCTCCATATTGGTGCACATAAGAAAATTCATGTGGTGGGATGGGGCCGAGAGGTTCAGAGTGTGGGATGGGGCTCAGGGCTGGGGCAGAGGGTTGAGGTGCGGGGGGGGATGAGGGCTCTGGCTAGGGGAGCAGGCTCTGGGGTGGGGCCAGGGATGAGGGGCTCAGGGCTGGGGCAGAGGGTTAGGGAGCAGGGGCAGGGTGAGGGCTCCAGCTGGGTGTGTGGGCTCTGGGTTTGGGGTGCAGTGGGACTCCCTGGGCTATGGTGAGGAGAGAGGACCCCCCCAGTTCTCTCTCCCCACAGCAGCACCTGGGCTGGGGGGAGAGGCGCTTCTCCCCCAGCCGCAGCAGGTCCGGGCTGGGTTGGGCCAGGGGAGGGGTACCTGTCCCACTGCCGCAGCAGGTCTGGGTCAGGGCCAGGGGAGGGGCACCTGTCCCTCGGCTGCAGCAGGTTCGGGGCTGGGCCAGGGGAGGGGCACCTGTCCCCCGGCCGCAGTAGGTTCGGGGCTGGGCCAGGGGAGGGGCATCCATCCCCCGGCCGCAGCAGGTCTGGGGCTGGGCTGGGTTGGGGCCGGGGCACCGCAGCAGGTCCAGGGCTTGGGGAGAGGCATCTCTCCCCGCTGCAGCACTTAATAAGCAGCCGTGCGGCTACGCGGCCACACAGCTTAGAGGGACTTTAGGAGATCAGCTCCTCAGTCTCTCAGATACTTCTAACATTTTTAACCCAAAAATCTCATGTTTTCTGATATTCACACTTCTAGACGGACTATACTCCAAAGAGCAGAATTTGGATTTCAGTTCAGTATGAACATAGCCAATGCAATTAATCAGAATGGGAACTCATGTTTCAATCTGAGCCCACTAGATTACCATATGATTTTATATAATATATATCGGATTTCTAGAAGGCAGACTTTAGCAAACTCATGGAGTTGGTAGATAAGATCCCATGGGAACAGAGCAAGCAGTTTTTCAAAGAGACATATCAAGTTGGGAGGGGTTGCAAGTGCTTTGGAGGATAGAATTAAAATTCAAAATAATCTGGACAAACTGGAGAAATTGTCTGAAGTAAACAGGATGAAATTCAATAAGGACAAATGCAAAGTACTCCATTTAGGAAGAAACAATCAGTTGCACACATACAAAATGGGAAATGACTGCCTAGGAAGGAATACTGCAGAAAGGGATCATAGCGGATCACAAGCTAAATATGAATCAACAGTTTAACACTGTTGCAAAAAAAGCAAACATCATGCTGGGATGTACTAGCAGGAGTGTTGTAAACAAGACACGAGAAGTAATTCTTCTGCTCTACTCCATGCTGATTAGGCCTCAACTGAAGTATTGTGTCCAGTTCTGGGTACCACGTTTCAGGAAATATGGGAAGTCCAGAGAAGAGCTCTAGAAAACATGACCTATGAGGAAAGACTGAAAAAGTTGGGGTTGTGTAGTCTGGAGAAGAGAAGACAGAGGGGACAAAATAATTTCCAAGTACATAAAAGGTTGTTACAAGGAAGAGGGAGAAAAATTGTTCTCCTTAACCTTTGAGGATAGGACAAGAAGCAATGGGCTTAAATTGCAACAAGGGAAGTTTAGGTTAGACATCAGGAAAAACTTCCTGTCAGGGTGGTTAAGCACTGGAATAAACTGGCTAGGGAGATTATGGAATCACCACCATTGGAGATTTTTTAAGAGCAGGTTACACAAACAACTGTCTGGGATGGTCTAGATAATACCTAGTCCTGCCATGAGTGCAGGGGACAGACTAAATGATCTCTTGAGGTCCCTTCCACCCTACAATTCTATATAAGTGGATATATGCAGCTAAATCATATACTGCTAAGTATAGCATCCTTAAGTCCCAAAACCTGTCATCTCTACATGTGCAGATCTTTCACTGGAGTCAGTGGGAGTTTTGAGTTCAAATTAGTGACAGGATCATTGCTTCAAGAACAATTACAGGTCTTTTCAAATTCTACTGTCTATGGTCAAACTTTCCCCCTGAAATAGTAAGTTATTCCTTGAATTCTTTGTGAGCTAAACTATCTTCATCTCACCCAGTATATCCATTTGCAAACAAAATCTACACCTAGATAATGTTGCAGCAGTACACATTGCATCCATCCCAAATCTTAAAAGAATGAAAATAAGTTAAAGGAAAGACTTCTCCATACCTTCCCACTTTAATATTGTTTGCAATGCTATCAGTATCACACTCCAACACCCTGTAAAGCTTTCATTTCCATCTCCAACAGATACAAAAAAAGCAATATATGCCTCAATGTCATCAAACTTGCACTCTAATGAAAAATCAGCAGTGACCTCCTATGCTTTTACATCAGTTATATCAACAGAGCAACTCATCTGACTGTCACCAGTTCCATGCATTTTGAAAATTAATGTGCATTAACACTGCTGAGGTCACTGTTAAGGTCTTGCATTAGAGTTCAAATGAACCTTTTGATGGCATGTTTTCAATTATCTACTTTTCATTAAGATCCTCAATCTTCTAATTTTAAGCCATTTTCACAATTGCATTTTATCACAATTACCTTTGCAGGGGCTGATGAATATAAAGGGTTTACGTTGTCTTTGTGAACCACACCTAGGTGTTGTATATAAATATTGAGGGCTCTACATACAGTAAATGTAGTTTAGTAGCAATTAGTGCAGAAAACTAATGCCACTACATTTAGATATCTGTGTAGTATGTAGGTGAATCTCCACTGCAGGGAGTATATTGACAGAAATGGTAACACACCGATGAGTCACTTTTGCAAAAACCACATGGGGTTCTTCTGCAGATGTCTGTATCACGGAAGGTGAAGCATGGATTTAGAGTTCATTTAATTTGGGCCTGATCCAAAACCCTACTGACGTCACTTGAAAGTCTCCCATTGTCTTAAGCGAGTTTTGGATCAAATACATAACACATAATTAATCCATCATGGAACAAAAAAACCAGAAGATATTTAGAAAAAGGAGAACACATTGTTTTCTTTCCTTGAAAGAGATCTTGATTTTTCTAATATAAAGTGAAATATAAACAAATTAAATAAGTGGGGATTTCAGACTCTTTTCTTAAACAACCTTTAGAGTATTAATTTAAAGCAAACAGCAATATTGTACATGCAGGAGCCCCAAGACTGCTATTGGATAGAGAGGTGCATACACGAGTGAGCATGAGCTGGTTCTCATGAGTTAGGATCTTAAATCATCTCACTCACAAATTATTATGCTCACTCATTCTATCTTGACAAAAAGCTAGAGAAACAAACACATTGGATACAACCTGCAGGACGGGAATATTGCCAAATAAAATTAGACCAATTCACCCAAAGACAAAAAGTTAGATCTATTTGAAAAAAATCTGAAAAGCCACCACAACAAGTGAACGTAGCACACAATAAAGGGAAAGGGAATGAGGGTGGAAGACGACTATGGTAATGAGACTGCTGGAAAAGGAGTGCTTCCACAGGATACGTCTATTTACTACTTGATGGTTAAAAATTCTTTGGAAGATGTTTAAATTATTAATACATAAATCATGTGAGTTCCATCTGCCTGAATAATATACCTAGCCAATGTCAGTTGGATTTTTTTAGGCATCATGGTAGAAGTGGGTCTTGAGGAATGACTGTAAGGAGGTGAAGTGTTATGGATTAATTCATTGTGGCATTCCATGATTTAGGAACAATGAGGAAGAAATTACAGGGATGTTTGTGGGAGAAGAGATACAAATGGGCATTAGAGGCTGGCATTTTAGGGGGAGCAGTAGGGATGATGTGATAAGAAGATCTTGCCATTTGTGAAGGAATGTAATTATTGGCATGGCCATAGATAAATGCTCAGGGAGTCAAATGCCTCCCATGGAGGAATTTTTTATATTATTCTGAGGAATGTCAGCATACTAGAGACAATGCTCACTTTAATGATCTACACAGAGATCTGGGAATGAAGATATCCACATACATCTGTGTAAAGGAGGAACTGAGCCCTTCGTGACACATTATTTGAATTGGCAATTTGATTCTGTGTTACATTTTAAACAGAATAGTCCCTGAAATAAAGTGTTCCATGGTAATTTGCTTGTATTCCATTTTCTATTGTGTCTCCCACTTCACTTCCATTCTTGGCTAATACTTTCAGGGAAGATGGGAATCTGTACTGGAAATTGGCAATAAAATCTGCTTATGGGCATTTGTAAACATCCCTCAATACCCCCAAATTATGCAACTGTTGAGAGGAAAGCACTCTGGAAAGCACACTAGAAATTAACTGACATACCACTGGCGGTCTGGGAGCACCTTGCTAGCACCTGCTTGGATTGTTGAGGTTTTTTAAATATTAAATATTTTTAAAGTGATAATTTTAGGCCTCAAATGACAAATCAGTGAAGAACTATTAAATTAATTTCACAGAGTAAAATGCAGTTTACAAATCCTCACTATCACAGTCATTTTAATTTGACCTAATCTTTATGTACACAGAATAAAGGCAAAGAGAGGGATGTAGTGTTCTGAGCAGAAGACTAGGAGCATAAAACTCCTGAGGTCTAACCCTAGCTCTGATACGGATTCCCTCCTGTGGTTTCTTGATCTCTGTGGCTCAGTCAATCTGCCCATCTGTACAGCTGAAGGAAAGTAGGATGGACTATTTTATTAGAGACATTGTATTATCCCTATTTTACAGCTAAGGAAGAGCGCCAGCATGTTGTAGTGGATAGCAGTCAGGAAACCTGGCTACTATTCCTGGCTCTGTCTCTGACCTGCTGTGTGGACTGGATAAATTATTCTACCTCCCCCAGTGTCTCGGTTTCCCTTCCCACCCTTTGTCTTGTCTATTTAGATTTCAAGCTCTTCAGCACAGAGATTGCTCCTCACTATGTATTTGTACAGTGCCTAAAGCTATGGGCCCCAAGTTTGAACAAGACCTCACCATGCTACCACAATACAAGTAATATTAAAGTGCATGGATGGTTAAGAGTCCATCGATTACAAGGCAGAAAGGACCACTGTGATCATCTAATCTTACCTCCCATATAATGCTGGCCAGAGGCCTCCCTTGAATTTATTCCGGTTTGAATTAGAGCATTTTTTAGAAAACATCAAATCTTGATTTTAAAACATTTCCAAGGATGAAGAATCCACCACCTATCAAATTTCTGTTCCCCACGAAGACAGACAAGGTGGGTGAGGGAATATCTTTTATTGGACCAACTTCTGTTGGCAAGAGAGACAAGCTTTGGACCCACTCAGAGCTCTTCTTCAGATCTGGGAAAGGTACTCCCCGCGTTACAGCAAAATGCAAGGTGGAACAGATTGTTTATCCTAAGTAATTATAAGTAGTGATTCGAAAGCTTGTCTCTCTCACCCAGGGGCGGCTCTATGTATTTTGCCACCCCAAGCACGGCAGTCAGGCGGCTTTCGGTGGCGCGCCTTTGGGAGGTCCGCCGGTCCCGCGGCTTTGGTGTACCCGCTGCCGAAGCCGTGGGACCAGCGGACCTCCTGCAGGCATGCTGCAGAAGGCTCCCTGACTGCTGCCCTCACAGCGAGTGGCAGGCCGCCCCCCACCGCTTGCCACCCCCAGGCACACGCTTGGTGCGCTGGTGCCTGGAGCCGCCCCTGCTCTCACCAACAGAAGATGGTCCAATAAAGATATTACCTCACACACCTTGTATCTGTAATATCCTGGGACCAACATGGTTACAACTACACTGTTCCCCATGAAGGTATTTTAGCTCTGGCACAGACTTCTTGTGTGACCTTGGGTGAGACACTTAAGTCCAGATCTTTCGCCCAATGTAGCCAACAGGGAAAGCTCTGACATGCTTTTAGATTCAACCCTGTGAAGTACTCACATGAGCAAACCAAATCACACGAATAAACTACTCATATGAATAAACTTCTGTACTTAAGTTTTTGCAGCCTCTGGCCTTAGTTGGATATACAGAGGTGAGCACATCATGAGTGCTTAAAAAAACAATACCAACAATGACCTACAATCAGAGGGAGCAACATCAAGTTTTTAATCTCTCTTTGCCTCTATTTTCTCAACTTTAAAATAGAGATAATAAAATAAAATGGGTTCCTGCGGCTACGTTAATGGAAGACTTGAGATCCGTGGATGGAAGGTGCTAAGCATTATTATAACAGATTATTTCTTAACTATATTTATCTGTAAGCTACATCATCTTTGCATATATTTTATTATTCCTTGAGTGTACTTTCACTTCCATCTTAATTTTGTTTTGCTATTTTAAAAGGTTTGTATTTGATTATATTTTATTTTCAAAGTGACAATTTGCATTAAACAAACTATTTCATGCCTTTAATCCTGAGATTGATGTACTTACAAATAAAAAACAAACTCTCATATGTAATTTATTTTCAAAATTTTCATCAGAAATATCCGGGATGATTGCCTTTCTGTTTCCCCAGGGCAAATCAGATAAATATTATGTGGCGTTAGTTACAGATGGCATAAAAAAACCCCTAAAAATCTTTCAAATTCCTTGAAGCATGGACAAATGTATTTTTATTTGAAAGTAATGTATATAGATCAGCTGCTATTGTGTTGATAGTTCCAACTGAAATGTAAAAAAATGGGACATTACAAAACTTTCTCATCTACATTTCTTTTTCTAAGAACATCTCCAACTTTCAACCCACTAAACTAAAAAATACAAGACTTCTTCCACTCCCGAAATGTTTGTCCTCTAATCAGTTACAACTTGCAATAGGTTTTCTAGTTAAAAAACTTAATTTTCATTTCATGAAAGAAAATGAAGTAAGATCCAGCAGAAATTGGAACAGGAATCACTGTATGAGGAAGAGCTAGAGCTTATCGGTAAATGAATAAGGTAAAGAGACTTAAACATTCATATAAATATAGATTTTTTAATTAATGGAGATATCCCATCTCCTAGAACTGGAAGGGACCTTGAAAGGTCATCGAGTCCAGCCCCCTGCCTTCACTAGCAGGACCAAGTACTGATTTTGCCCCAGATCCCTAAGTGGCTCCCTCAAGGATTGAACTCACAACGCTGGGTTTAGCAGGCCAATGCTCAAACCACTGAGCTATCCCCCCCCCCCATGGTAAATGGGAGACAGGTATATGCAAAATTGGTCTGTCACAGTTGAGGGTAAGCTGTCCCTTTGATCCCTCACTCAGTCTCTCTGTGGGCACACTTTTCAATGATACACCCAGCACATCCACCTCTCTCAATGGAATCCCATGATTCACCCCACTTTTACACTGGCACAGAGGCACAACTCAACCCATTTTTCTCTAGGCTGGCTCTGACTGCTCAAAGATCTAGATCACACATTTCCTTCAGAGTCCCCTAGCCTGCAAGCAGGACCAGGAAATACAGTGACAGCATGTCATTTTTACAGACTGCTGATCAGAGCTTGGGTAGAGTTAAACCATGAAAGGAATGGACACCTGTATTGTTTGTTGAGTGTCAGTGACTGGCTATCTACAGTCATTGACTTCGGTTCCTGCAGAAGTGCAAAAAGCCACCCAGGACCAAGGGCTTGTTGATATGGAGCATCGTGCATGACAAGCTGCAGTGTAAGTCTACAGTGCCTTAGCCCGCCATTCACTAAGTCATCAAGGAGACCCTGCTACTGGGCAATACAAGTTCCTTACTGAGCTTTGAGCTACTGCTTTAGCGGGAGTTAGAGTTAGAACAAGTCAGGCTAGAGTACTGTAGATTTATATCCCAGCTTGCTGCACACCACCTCTTCACATAGACATGCTCCGAGTGAACTCTTTACACCCACGACGCAGACAGCATCATAGTAATCAAAGACAGAGGTAACATAACTGTATTTTATATGAATGTTATCTCCTACATTCTTCACATTGCCCCTTACCTCTCTAGGGGAAACACTCCAATACGTCTGTTAGTCTATAAGGTGCCACAGGACTCTTTGCTGCTTTTACAGATCCAGACTAACACGGCTACCCCTCTGATAGGGGAAACACTGTTCAGAAGATATTCGTATAGGACTCGGTCTTACAAGGTACTGGGCACTCTCAGAAGCACCTCACAGTGTTGGCCCCCAAAGGAGTTCTGTGATATTACATAAAGAGGTCATGAGTAAGAGAAAAGATAGAGTTCTACAAATATTTGAGCTAAAATATGGAAACAGGCAAGTCTCCTGTCTGGTACAACTGACTTTATTAAAACAATGGGTCATATTCTGGGAACAGTGGAGCACTTTGGGCATGATCCAAAGCACCATTAAATTCAGTGGGAATCATTCAATTGATTTTACTGAGTTTTGGACCAGCTCGATGGGAGCATCTACAAATCCTATTGAGATTAACTGAAGTGGCAGATGCTCAGTGTCTCTCATGGTATGTATAACCCACAGGAAATAAAATCAGAGATAAAATAAAACAAAACATGAAAGAAAAAAGGGAAAAAGGAAAAGGAAGACAGGAAGGAATAGGCTCTCTCTGGAAAAGAAAAATGAAACAATGAGTGTGCTAGGAAAATATTTTCCTAGCTCCTGCTACCAATACCGCAATAGTGAATATGGTATAGCTGCAGATTTATATAATCTCCTTTTTTCTGAGTTATCTTATTTTCCCCCTGCCATTGCACCATTTTACAGCTCATTCCACATTTACCTTTTACTGCTCTTGCAATTTCCTTGGGATTTCTTTCACTCCTCTGCTGCTTATTTTAAAATTGATTTCCTGCCACCTTTTCTCAGCCTCCTCCTCTTGATTACTAGAAACACCTTGAGGAGTATACCACTGATCCCAACGTCAACATATTAGAAACTCTCCCTGCTCTCTTACAATATCTCAGTACTCTCCAACTGATTTTAACTTACTGATGTTTGACTTAACAGCAGCAAATAAATAAATAAATGAAGGGGAAAGAAATGGGCGTGACAACTTCAGCACTTAATCTCCTTCACTTTGTGGTAGTGCTACCAGGCTATATAATTTAACAGAACTGCTTGTGTGGCTATCCATGAAGTGTTATTGGCTTGCAACAGAGAAACCGATTAAACCGATCACCACCAGAGACTCCAAAATGATGAATGGACCTGGATTGCCAGACCTTAGGTCAGCAGCAGTAATTTGACAAATTTAGCCTCTTGATAAAGGGATTTGGAGGTGGCACCTTCTGGCACGCATTCAACTGTTCTATTGACACCAGCTCTCGAGAGACATTCTTTTATTTTCCTGACCAATGGGAAAATGCCACAGATTAACAGAAGGAGAAAGGGCACACACACAAAAAAATTAAAATATACATATGTTGATAAAACAAACATTGACACTATGGTGATTCAAGATGTGCTGTCAACAGCTAGTCCGAAAGCCATCTGCTCTGTCAGACTCCACACCAACAGAGGAATTTCATGTAAGTGATTCAGCTTCAACCTAGAGCACTAGTCCTGCATTAATGTCAAGCTATTCAGATTTGCAGCACTACATTGTGCACTGCATGAGGTAACCAGATGACAAGCCCTTTTAAATCTGACCTAACGAGAGTGTGGCATTTATGACAAATTATATTGGACAGTTACAGAGATTAAAGACTGCACATAGTAGAAGGGTTTTCATTTCGCAGCTACAGTAGCTGAAATGTATTTCTCATCTATTGAGTCAGTATAGCTGTTTAGACAGAACATTGTGTTCTATGGGCATCAGTTGTACATCAGTGTGCAAAAATTGGCCATATATAGAATCATAGAGGATTAGGGTTGGAAGAGACCTCAGGAGGTCATCTAGTCCAACCCCCTGCTCAAAGCAGTTCCAACCCCAACTAAATCATCCCAGCCAGGGCTTTGTCAAGCTGAGCCTTAAAAACCTCTAAGGATGGAGATTCCACCACCTCCCTAGGTAACCCATTCCAGTGCTTCACCACCCTCCTAGTGAAATAGTGTTTCCTAATATCCAACCTAGACCTCCCCCACTGCAACTTGAGACCATTGCTCCTTGTTCTGTCATCGGCCACCACTGAGAACAGCCTAGCTCCATCCTCTTTGGAACTCTCCTTCAGGTAGTTGAAGGCTGCTATCAAATCCCCCCTCACTCTTCTCTTCTGCAGACTAAATTAGCCCAGTTCCCTCAGCCTCGCCTCAAAAATCATGTGCCCCAGCCCCCTAATCATTTTCGTTGCCCTCTGCTGGACTCTCTCCAATTTGTCCACATCCTTTCTGTAGTGGGGGGGCCCAAAACTGGATGCAATACCCCAGATGTGGCCTCAGCAGTGCCGAATAATCACTTCCCTCGATCTGCTGGCAATGCTCCTACTAATGCAGCCCAATATGCCTTTAACCTTCTTGGAGACAAGGGCACACTGTTGACTCATATCCAGCTTCTCGTGCACTGTAATCCCCAGTTCCTTTTCTGCAGAACTGCTGCTTAGCCAGTCGGTCCCCAGCCTGTAGTAGTGTATGGGATTCTTCCATCCTAAATGCAGGACTCTGCATTGGTCCTTGCTGAAACTCAGATTTCTTTTAGTTCAATCCTTCAATTTGTCAAGGTCACTCTGGACCCTACCCCTACCCTCCAGCATATCTACCTCTTCCCCCCCCCCCCTCCCCAGCTTTATGTCATCTGCTAACTTGCTGAGAGTTCAAACCATCCCATCATCCAGATCATTAATGAAGACATTGAACAAAACCAGCCCCAGGGGCACTCTGCTTAACAACAGCTGCCAACTAGACATCGAGCCGTTGATCACTACCTATTGAGCCCGATGATCTAGCCAGCTTTCTATCCATCTTATAGTCCATTCAGCCAATCCATACTTTTTTAACTTGCTGGCAAGAATACTTTGGGATACCTAAAATCAAGGTACATCACTTCCACCACTTTCCGCATATCCACAGCGCCAGTTATCTCATCATAGAAGGTAATCAGGTTGGTCAGGCATGACTTGCCCTTGGTGAATCCAAGTTGACTGTTCCTGATCACTTTCCTCTCCTCCAAGTGCTTCAAAATGGATTCCTTGAGGACCTGCTCCATGATTTTTCCAGGGACTGAGGTGAGGCTGACCGGTGTTTAGTTCCCCAGATACTCCTCCTTCCCTCTTTTAAAGATGGGCACTATATTTACCTTTTTCCAATCATCCGGGACCTCCCCCAATCGCCACGAGTTTCCAAAGATAATGGCCAATGGCTCTGCAATCACATCAGCCAATTCCCTCAACACCTCGGACACATTAGATCCAGCCACATGGACTTGTGTATGTCCAGCTTTTCTAAATAGTCCTTAACCTGTTCTTTCACCACTGAGGGCTGCTCACCTCCTCCCCATACTGTGCTGCCCAGTGCAGCAGTCTGGGAGCTGACCTTGCCTGTGAAGACCGAGGCAAAAAAAGCATTGAATACTTCAGCTTTTTCCACATCATCTGTCACTAGGTTTCCTCCCCCATTCAGTAAGGGCCCCACACTTTCCCGGACCACCTTCTTGTTGCTAACATACCTGTAGAAACCCTTCTTGTTACCCTTCACATCTCTTACTAGCTGCAACTCCAATTGTGCTTTGGCCTTCCCGATTACACCCCTGTATACTCTAGCAATATTTTTATACTCCTCCCTAGTCATCTGTCCAAGTTTCCACTTCTTGTAAGCTTCCTTTCTGCGTTTAAGCTCACCGAAGATTCTCTGTTAAGCCAAGCTGGTCGCCTGCCATTTTGCTATTCTTTCTGCACATCGGGACGGTTTGTTCCTGTGCCCTCAATAAGGCTTCTTTAAAATACAGCCAGCTCTCTTGGACTCCTTTCCCCCTCATATTAGCCTCCCAGGGGATCCTGCCCATCAGTCCCCTGAGGGAGTCAGTCTGCTTTTCTGAAGTCCAGGGTCTGTATTCTGCTGCTTTCTCTTATTTTTGTCAGGATCCTGAACTCTACCATCTCATGGTCACTGCTGCCCAGATTGCCACCCACTTCTACTTCCCCTACCATTTCTTCCGTTTGTGAGCAGCAGGTCAAGAGGAGCATGGCTCCTATTTGGTTCCTCCGGCACTTTCACCAGGAAGTTATCCACAACACTCTCTAGAAAATTCCTAGATTGTCTGTGCACTGCTGTATTGCTCTCCCAGCAGATATCAGGGTGACCGAAGTCTCCCATGAGAACCAGGGCCTGTGATCTGGAAACTCCTGCTAGTTGTCCAAAGAAAGCCTCATCTACCTCATCCCCCTGGTCTGGTGGTCTATAGCAGACGCCCACCACGACATCACCCTTGCTGCTCTCTAAACTTAACCCGAAGACTCTCAACAGGCTTTTCTCCAGTTTCATACTGGAGCTCTGAGCAACCATACCGCTCTCTTACATACAGTGCAACTCCTCCAACTTTTCTCCTTCCTGAACAGTTTATACCCATCCATGACAGTGCTCCAGTCATGTGAGTGACCCCACCAAGTCTCTGTTATTCCAATCACATCATAGTTCCTTGATTGTGCCAGGACTTCCAATTCTTCCTGTTTGTTTCCCAGGCTTCTTGAGTTTGTGTACAGGCATCTAAGATAACTAGCCGATTGCCCTACTTTCTCAGATAATCAGGAAGCCTCCCCTCCCTCTTGTATTTCCTCCCGGTATCCCACTTACCTCAGGGCTTAGGTCTCCATCCCCCAGCAAACCTAGTTTAAAGCCCTCCTCACTAGGTTAGCAAGCCTGATTTCTAGCTCCAGGCAAGCAGCAAACTTCGAGTTTCCTGGTCTGGACGACAGATGGATGACTCCGTCCCTCGTAGGAGTGAGACCCCAACGACCACCACCCGTCTCCTCCTCTTGGGAGTGGTCGTGGAACCCCCATCCCTAGGACAATGCATCCCATGCCTTCCCTCTGATCCCTTCCCTCAGATGACTCTTCCAAAGCATTCTCCACCGTAGTACCTGTTCAGACAGCCTGAAACCGGTTTCCTACCTCTATCTGCATTGGGGGTACACGGAGTCGCCTCTTTCTTCTTCTGGAGGTCATATGCTGCCAATTTTCTTCCCCATTCTGCACTGCCCTCTGATTCTTCAGCATACTGTGCCTGCAGTACCAAAACGTGGACTTCTATCCGGAAAGTCCGCATTTTCTCTGATGCAACACAGGGTGATACTGGGGTCTCTAGTCCTTTAACCTTCTCTTCCAATATGGAGATCAGGTTGCACTTCATACAGACGAAGTCACTTCTGTCCTCTGGGAGAAAGACAAACATGGCACATCCTGTGCAGGTCACAACAGCTGATCGTTCACTATCCATAATGTCTTCCTTCTAAGAGCCTCTTCAGATGTTTTATTTACTACTCAGGGAAGCCTGAAAGGCAAAAACGCTCTGTGGGAACTCCCAGGCAAACTTCCTCTGTTTGCCTGTCCTCTGCCGCTCACTCAGTTCACAACTCCTCCTCATGGATTCCTAGTAGATTATGTGAATTCTGAATTCCTGTTAGAAGGCAGAGCAGTCACAAACATGTTGGAGTCCATTTCTACCACTTTGAACATCTTCCAGTAGCTTAATGGTCATTTTACGATGCCTATCTATTTTTCCCCATTCTGTCAGATAATCTACAGTACTTTATTATTACAGGCAAAGCTGCATAAGCACTTTACATATACCAATCTGTCCCAAGGATTCAACACCAGACAAGCATTGCAAAGGATAAACAAAGAGCTTCAGGTGGTATTGAAAGGATGAGGTTTACAATAGAGAACGATAAGATAATTTTGTTACATGCACACCTTGTTACTATAGTTCTTTTTGCTCTGTGGATGTAGACTTCTAGATGTAAGAGATTTACATTTATTAGGAATTAATAGTCATTGGCTGCAGTGGAATTAGCATTCTGGGTAGGATTCCAGGATCCTGTACAGTGGGTCTGTGATGAGGTTCACAGGCCCCACACAAAGGTTAAAGCAGTGGTGGAATAGTAATGGGCCAGGCAGCTCCGTCTCTCAGCAGCTGCTGGGCATGCTCCCTATGGAGGACCTGCTTAAAAGGGAGCTCTGGCAGTCAGGCTGGGGGAAGAGTGAAGACGACACTGGCTGCAAGAAGGCAGACAGGTGGTAGCTGCTGAAGTAGAACAACCTACAGGGGCAAGACCAGGGACTTGGCAGGGAGCCTGTCTCTGCCCCCTTTCCCCCTGAGCAGGGGGAAGAAATGGACTCTGGAAGTGAGCTGGGAAGCTTCCTCCCACCCTCCACCCCCAATGCTCTGAATTACTGACACTCTGTATGCAGACGGCTACAGGCATGCCCCAAACTGAAGGGAAAATAGGGAAGGTAGGAAGAAGCCCAGGGGAGGCTGATCTGGATTAGCAGCCAGAAGTCACTGAGCCATTCCTTGCTTTTCTCCCCCTGGGCACTGAGCCTGGTGGAGAAGACCCAGCTCTCCTTACCCTTCCCTCTGCCCCCTGACCAACAGATATCCCAGAGTACCCCAAGGGCAGGGAGACAAACTGAACCTTGGCTGCCAGGACCCCCAAACAGCCTGGAAGAGCCGTCCCAAGACTTGGAGACATGGTTTTTGGCTGCAGCTTGACCAATAGACCTGCTGGCCCCAGAGTGAAGCTCACTATAGGGTCCATGTACCTTACACATCATGGACCAGTGCTCTGTAGGGACTCCCTGTGCCCCAGCATTCATGTGTTTTGGGGGAATGGTGCAGGCCACAGAAGAAACAGAACCAAGGCCAGAAGATCCAGAATTATTCTGAACCAATGGCAACCCTCCCCATTGTCAGAAGCCAGCAGAACGCAGGGTAGTTTGCAGGAGTCATTCTAACTTGGACATCCCCACTAGTAATGGAGGCTCTGAAGGCAAAACTATATCCTCAACTACATCTGTGTAATTCCATTGCCTTAAAACTATGCCCTTTGCCAGACCCATAACACTACCTTGGTTTTATCTGGGTTTGCACAGGTGGCACAGATAATCTGAAGAGGAGGGGGTAGTATAAGTGTATCTGAGGTCATAATTTGTTTTGCAAACCCTTTATTACGGTAATGATGTGCAAGAAGGGGAAAAAAAACCCAGCTTGACTGCCAGAATATAGGGCCAGTTTGCAGCAGTAGCTCTTTTACTTCCAAACTCAGTAAATATGGAAGGAGTTTGATACAGAAGTCAGTGACCTACGGAACTGGGAACACTCGTAGGCCATTTCCACAAAGTCACCTTTTAAAGTGGAACTGCCCTTAACATTGAAAGAGAAGCTCCTGGCCCCTTGAACTTGGTGAATGGAATTACTTTATAGGAGCTCCTTGAAGTGTCTGCTTAGGTTCAAGTTTATTAGGAAATTAAAGTGTCATTTAAAGACTTGCAAACAAACTTACATTTCCCACACATAGCAACCTCCTCAAGTGGGATATTTGGAAGTTACAATCAGTACATCAGTGGCCATGATGTTTTCCCATATGGAAATAGTTAGCCAGAAGGCAGTATCTGCCTTCTGACTGGCAGTTAACTAATTATTTGACCTCTGATATCTCTAGGTATACGCTCAGGTTTTTTTTTAATTAATTTCTGATCAAAAAAACTGAATGAAGGCTTAGTTTCCTCAGTTATTTTTTCTAGCTGCTAGACAAAGCAACAATAATTTCAAGCAAAATCCTTTGCTGTTATTGCAAATCTCCTGGATTTTATGTTAATGCCTCTAATTTCTGAAAATTTAATAAAAATAAGATTACTGACTACTTACAATGTGAAAACAAAGCTAGGCTTGCTCTGGTGAGGCAGCTATATAAAAAAAGGTAATACAATTTTTGTTTGAAATTGAAGGAAATAAGATTAGAAATACTATTTTGGGCTCTAATCTTATTTTCTACTCCTAGCATATACATATCAAAACTTATCTCTTTTTTCCTCTAATTACAAATTTCTATAAAACGTAAGAACCTGAAACACACGTATTACGTTCATAAATATGCAGAACTGAGAGCAAATGAATGTTTGAAAGTTCTGAGATTAGAAAGCCTGTTACAGATCAGCAGAGCAATACAAAGGTTAAATACATTTTACAACATGTTAGAGATCACTTGAACAGTCTAAAGTTTGAACAGCTACACTAGGGAATGTTTAAGCAATGATGTCTAATCTTCAGGTATCTTCTCAGACAGGCAGGAACCAGCTGCTGTTTTTAGGGGCATAAGTAAAGCGGAGCACTGAAAAGTGGAGATAACATCTTGAAGGCAAATGTGATGTAAATATCTTACATATAAATTAGGTAATTACAGTGCTGCTATTCTAAAATGCTGTCTGACTTCTATTTAAATTTCAAACACCTCTTTACAGTTTGGTGACTGTCCAGGTCCACAGGTAGAGTGGAATGTAGGTTTTGCATTTACATTGTCAAGGATAATTAGCACATTAAAAAGTAGTCAAGGGGCTGTGCTGAATATTACAGAGCATCTAGAGTCATTCATAAACCTTTAGCCACTTTTCACCAGTTAGGCTTGCTAGCCCCCAATTACTACTACTACACTAGTTTTCATTAAAATGGGCATTCAGTTAGCACTGGAAAGACAGCCTATAAACCTGCTCTGCTACTGATCTGCTGTGTGACTTTGGGGAAAATCATTTCATCTTTAAAGGTCTCTATTTCCCCTCATGTCCTTTGTCTCATTCATTAGGATTGTACATTGTATGCGCTTACACAGTGCCTACCAAAATTGGGCTCCAGTCTCAGTTGGAGCTTCTAGCCTTTTTGTAACACGAACAATAAGTCGCTGCTCCCTACCCCAGTACATCTCCTCCTCAGTTCAGGTCATGGATGACATCCAGATTGTGTATTCCATGTGACTTCAAGGCCTTTTCCAATAAAAGATAAATTATACCATGTCAAGGCTGATTCCCCACTCTGGCACTTCGAGTGCAGAAGGTGGGGGCCTGCAAGGACTCTAAAAATTAATACTGGCCACTCCAAGCTTGTATTAAACTCCCAAGGTTACTGTTTTTCTCTGACCTTGGCAGGGTAGATGCTGCCACCACCCAAATGCAAAACCCTGTGGAACCCAGGAAGGCGCACTTGGGAATTCCTTCCTTTGGGGTACCCTCAAGCCCTTTCAAGCCCCCTCCAGAGAAGAGCCGAGAAAGGAAAATAAAGAAATCAGCTGTTGCTACCAGCTAATTAAAAACGTGTGCACAAACCTCTTAGGGAACCAAAAATCCAATCCTGTTCTTAAAAAAGGGTAAATTTTATTAAAAACAAAAAGAAAGAAAATACATCTGGATCTTAGGCTTTTGTTTTGCTTGTAACCTTTAAGCTAGACCTCAAGAACGTTATTCTTGAGGTTTAATTTTTGTAAGTGGGATTTTTAAATCTAGTAAAAGCCTAAGATCCACTAGCCATAAGAAATAAACAGAAATAAACCCAAGCATGTCTTTCTAAACATTCCTAATCTACTTACACATCTGGGGGTTTCAAATAAGTAGTTCTAGGTATGATCTGATGATTTTTCATACCCGGCTTAAAGCTTCTCATAGCATAACTGCTGCCCTGTTCCCCTCTTTCCCGGATAACAACAACAGACACAAAGGGAAAGTTTTTCCCCCAATTTTAAAAAGTTCTAGCCGTCCCATTTGCTCTTTTGGTCAGGTGCCCACTCCCTTCCTTTACCTGTGGACTTTTTTAACCCTTTACAGGTAAAGCAAGTAGAGAACAGTTACTAACAGGGATTTTATAGCTAGCTGGCTGGCTGGGTGTCCATAAAAGGGAGTTTACCCCCCGCCTTCATTTATCACATACCACCACACACCAGGAAAAATGTAAGTGGAATATATTAATATGTATGTATTTATATCTGTCACACAAACACATGCACGACAGAGAAAGAACAATTCTGACATCTAAGAGATACCTTTGCAAATGTCTGGACAAATTGGATGCAACCCTTTGACAAGCTTCTCCTAAAGTTTGCAAAGCATATTTTGTGGGCTGTATGCTGTGTAATCTGGTCAGAGATGAACATCCCTAGAAGAGAGGCTCTGCAAGAAGTGAAAGAAACGGAGGAGTCAAAAAGGTAATAAAAGCAGATGGTAGAAAGTTCATTAAATGGCAGGAGGAAAATGTCTGGTGGTAGATAGATTTTCCCACAGGTAAGATGTGAAACAAGACAATCTACATTGAGTGGGATTTTTTTTATTTGTTTATTAAGAATAGACAAAAGGCAGTGTGCAATAAATCAGCAAAGCTGAAACTAACTGGGCATCTCTCTCTTTTGCATGTGTGTCATTAGGTCAGGCTAGGTAGTAGAACAGGGTCATAAGGGGGCAGCTGAGAGGTTGCTGCAAAAACAGGAGGCCTACTGGCAGTTTCTGTACCTTTTCTGTTGCACGGACAGTCTAGTCTTTCTACAAAGAGAAGTCATGTCCAGATCATTCTCAAGCATGTTGACAACTGAACAGATCCACTGTCAAAGCCTGTGCACACAACATACAGAGTGGTCATTAGAAACATGCTCTGTCAAAATTCATCCTGTCGCTTGCATTTATAGAGTATCTTGGTGAATTTTCAACTTTGTCTACAGAGTTTAAGTGTCCATGTTTTATATATTTCTATTCTAGCATGCTCGGTTGCAAAAATAATCTTCCACCAAAGCACAAAACAGATTGAAACTAACTGAGCAGTGTAAATTGCTCTGTTCATTTCAACAGGGTTTTATTTCTATAATCCAATTATTACAACTGAAGGCAATGGCCACATGTCATATTCTAGGGTGCAATCCAGACCAGTGATGGGTTGCATCACCACCCTCCCCGCAAGCTTGGGTGCCTCACTGTGAAGACACTACCTTTGCTGGTGGGAAGTGTTCTTCCATTGGTTTAGGTACTCCACCTCCCCTGAGAGGTGATAGCTAAGTCAAAGGGAGAACTCACCCTTTGACCTAGTGCTGTCTACACTGGGGGTTAGGTCGGTATAACTGCATTGGTCGGGGTGTGGATTTTCATAACCCTGAGTAATGCAGTTGTAAGTTTATAGCGTAGACCTGGCCTTAGCATTCAAACACAAAAGAACTCAAAATGGATACAGTTTCTCTTGTTACAGTGCATGAGAAACCTCTTCCATTTAGTGCTACCAGTTACAGAACTAACTTCGGGAATTGTGCCACATCTCTCTGAGAACAAACCCTACTAATTCAACAATAAATCCCAGTACATGGTAGGACACCAATTTAAAGTGACCTCCTCTAGTTCTGGCAGCTGGATTCTGACACTGCAAAAAGGAGATAGCAGGCCAAAATTGAGTGATGATATAAATGGGTGTGAAATACACATCAGCCCTGATTGTGATCTCCCTATGGTGTAAATCAGGAGTAACCCCTTTGAAATTAACTGGGTTACACCAGGATAAAACTGGGGTAAGTGAAAGAAGATTCCAGCTCATGATGCACAAGTTGATAGGAAACTACGTGCAAGTGGTAAAGTAGTACAACTTGTATTGAAGTTATGGCTGACTACTGATACCCAATGATTTAGTTGGTCTTCACACAGGCACTGTACACTAGAGCTGGTTGGCAATTTTTAATTGGAATAATTTTCCAAAGGAAAATCCAGTTTCTGTACAATTGGAATTTTCTATAGAAACAACCTTGATTTTGCCAAAAACTAATCAAAACAATGTCAAAATATTTCATTTGGCTCAAAGGTTTTGAAATGAACATTTCCAAATGTAACTTTTTCAAAATTTCCATTCTACAAAATACTTAATTTTTTCCCAATTTAGAACAAAACCAAATGTTGAAGTGTCAGAATTTCCTGTAAAACAGAAGTTGCGAAAATTTTGCTCATCTCTACTGTACACTCACTTACTCCAGACTTCATTTGGCTGATGCACACTCAGTTTTTCTCTAGGTCCAAAACTACTCAGCTCTTGGTGCCAGGAAATGGGGGAGTCTCTTCCAAAGGCATTGCACAATTTCAGCAGGCAGGGAATCATGCTGGCGACAGTCCCAGAGGGGGCGGGATGCACATTTCCCCACTCTGGTACAGTAGAATTTACAATTTACAAAAGATAATGCAGCTCATGTCTCTGTCATCTCTTTCACAGAGCCCTCAGATTCAGACTTTAAGGTCAGAAGGGACCATCATGATCATCTAATCTGACCTCCTGCACTTTGCAGGCCACAAAACCTCACCCACCCACTCCTGTAATAGACCCCTAACCTCTGGCTGAGTTACTCAAGTCCTCAAATCATGATTTAAAGACTTCAAGTTACAGAGAATCCACCATTTACACTAGTTTAACTGCAAGTGACTCATGCCCCATGCTGCAAAGGAAGGCAAAAATCCCTCAGGGTCTCCGCCAGTCTTCCCTGGGGGAAAATTCCTTCCCGACCCCAAATATGGCAATCAGTTAGACCCTGAGCATGTGGGCAAGATTCACCAGCTAGGGACCTGGGAAAGAATTATCTGTAGTAATTCAGAGCCCTCCCCATATAGTGTCCCATCACTGGGCATTGAAGACATTTGCTGCTATCAGTTGCAAAAAGGCTATGTGTCATTTTAGGGAGTCTCATCATACCATCCCCTCCATAAATTTATCAAGCTCAGTTAGGTTTTTTGCCCCCTCTGTTCCCCTGGAAAGGCTGTTCCAAAACTTCCCTAATTTCAAGCCTAAATAGTTTATAGCTATTTATTCTTGTGTCCACATTGGCACTTAAATAACTCCTCCCTCCCGGGTATTTATCCTTCTGAAGTATTTATAAAGAGCAATCGTATCTGCCCTCACCCGTTGTTTGGTTGGCTAAACAAACCAAGCTCTCCGAGTCTCCTCTCATAAGGTAGGTTTTCCTTTCCTCAGATATCCTAGTAGCCCTTCTCTGTACTTGCTCCAATTTGAATTCATCTTTCCTAAATATGGGAGACCAGAATTGTACACAGTATTCCAGATGAGGTCTCACCAGAGCCTTGTATAATAGTACTATAACTTCCCTGTCTCTACTGAAAATATCTTACCTGATGCATCCTAGAACTGCATTAGTCTTTGCACAGCCACATCACACTGGCGGCTCATAATCATCCTGTGATCAACAATACTCTCAGGTCTTTCTTATACTCAGTCACTTCCAACTGATACATCCACAGCTCATAACAAAAATTCTTGTTGTTAGTCCATAAATGCATGACCTTGCACTTTCCATTATTAAATGTCATCCCATTTCTATTACTCCAGTTTAGAAGGTCATCCAGATCTTATTGAATGATATTCTGGTCCTCCTCCATATTGGCAATGCTTCCCAACTGTGTCATCCACAAGTTTTATTAGCACACTCCCATTTTTTGTTCCAAGGTCCCTAATAAAAAAATGTTAAGTAAGCTTAGGTTAGAAAATGGTGACCAATCAAAAATTTAAAAATGTATGTTAAGGTATACAATTGCTTAAATAAGTTGTGTAGATACACTATCTTCATAGTTAACAAAAAAGTACTTTAGTGTGAAGACTATATTTAGCTGTAAATCCACGTTTTACTGGTTATACAAATCAACAAGAATGAACCTCTCTTTAGGAAAATAACTAAAAAGTACAAGTGCAAAATGAGATTTAAATCAATTATTTAAATCAAGGTTTCCTTGCTGATTTAAATAATTAATGTAGATGATTTCAACCATTTTGCTTTCAATCAATCCATCCTAGCTGAAGGAGCCTTTTCTCACAGTCCCCAAGTTCTCTGTCAGCACCACACACACACACTTCAGACTGGATCCTTCTTCTCTCTCCCATCCAGATAAGTTCCCCATCTTCCCCCACCTCTCAAGACTGTATACAAGACTAAAATGTGATTTTTCTGCAAGACTGCTGAGTTTTGTAGGCTGTTTCTCTTAATCCTTGCCACAATCTTCTCAAACAGTGGTAGAGCCTCTGCTAAAGATAAATCTAATATATGCAGGTACACTGGGAATGAACTTCAAATAATGGACAGAACTACTGCAAAATGCCATAATTCCTGAGACAAGGTGGGTGAGATAATATCTTTAATTGGACCAACATCTGTTGGTGACAGAAAGACAAGCTTTCTAGTTTACTCAGAACTCTTCTTCAGCTAGGATGGATTGACCTGAAGAAGAGCTCTTTGTAAGCTAAAAAGCTGGTCTCTCTCTCTCCACAGTTGGTCCAACAAAATATATTTCCCCACCCACCTTGGCTCTTTATTATCCTGCCACCAGCACAGCTACAACGCCACTGCATATATTATTTCATGATATCTGTGTAACAACTCCATTGGAAACTGTGTAAGTATGCAGATAATGTCATTACTGCTGCTATATTATCTAACAATTTTAATATGTCAATAATTCAACTCCCTCCAGAACTTCTATGGTAAATTTCTGGATATAATCAACAGTTATGCATATTCAGATAAATGATCTTATACCAGAAAATCTATCAGGAAATGTTAATGACTATTTTAATTGGCTTAACATAGCTGAATTAAGAAATTAAAGTTATTTATATTGGATGAATAGCATCCACTCTTGGGGAATATGTCTGTGTAACATAAAAAATCATCACCAGGTAATTACTGGCTTATTTGATTATTTTCTTTATTTTCATGGGAAGGTTTTTAAAAAACAAACTGATTTTAACATTATTCCAAATATACTGAGAGGTCTTGATTAAAGTAACATCAAAACTACTGTATACAACAAATTTGCATATTGGAGCTAATACCTACAGGTAAACATTTTCAAAAATGCCTAAGTGACTTAGCAGCCAGGTCCTATTTTCAAAGAGACAGAGAATGGGACTTAGACATTTTTGCAAATTTCTCCCTACATCAAAATTTGTGCTTATAATTTTGCACACCTGTCTTTTTGCATATGCAAATAGTATTTGAATATGGCATGAAAATCCAGTAATTAGCTGTCTAGTTACTCATTTTGTATGCACAGATGCAGGTTTTTGCTTGTGTGAATATGTCCTTTTATATATACACACTGTATTAAATCTGACCATTTTAGCCACAACTGGTGAAACATACTGTAACTTGTTAACTGTAAGAGTAATCTATTGAAGTGCTTTAGGACATATACAGCAGCTAGACACTGTACTCCTGGAAAAGATTCCCTCCATAAGAAATCTTCTGGTACTGAAGAGATGCACAGATGATCCAAGGAAGGGAGCTGGAGCTCCAATATGCTATACAGTTAGGCTCCTGTTAACACAAAGCTGTTTATCATTAGAATTTTCTGTCAATACTACTGGAAAGTGATAGACAAATTCAACTGGAAAAAAAGCAGACTATTGTTTATGCATAACAGCCCCAGTCTGCTTGCATGAAGATTAGCAATGGGCCAAATTCACTCCTAATCCCGAGTTCAGTGGAGTTATACTAGAGATAAAATTGAGCCGTGTGTGTGTTGAATGAGGAATGCGTCCTGATATCGACTAGCAAGGCACTTCTTTGTTTTCAAGAAAGAGTCACATTCCTGTGTATTTAAATAATTGTTCCTCACCTTCCCAGAAGTATTGGGATCTCAGTCTCTCTCAACATTATCTGTCTCTTGGGTCTCACATGCAAGAACAAACGTAAGAAGAAAGCTGGCTATGTAACCATCCCTTTGTTTCCTTAGGGCACATCTACACTGCATTCAGGAAGTGTGATTGCAGTCCCTGTAGTCAGACCCAAGCTAGCTCACTAACCACAGCAGTGAAGCCACAGCGGCACAGGTGGCAGTACAGGCTAGTCTCCCAAGTATGTACTCGGGTCCCAGGTGGGCTTGCACATGGGAAGCTGGCCCATGGTGCCATGGCTTCACTGCTATGTTTAGCAAAGTAGTGTGCGTGTGCCCTACACATGCTGCAATCAGACCTCCCACTTGCAGTGCAGAGACACCCTTAGTCCAGGACTCTTCCTGCTCATGAATAATAAGCTGGGCAAAACTTTTTGGGGAAACAAAACAAAACAAAAAAATCAAGCTACATTTCCCTGATTTAGAATTCGTGACACTTATGGGGGAAATGTAGCATTTTATGCTAAAAAGTTTTACATTTGTGAAAAATGTTCACTTTGTGACCATCCTTGTATATCCTCACAGAAGCAACATGAACTGGAGCAGGGGTTCTCAGCCTTTTTCTTTCTTTGCCTCCCCCCCCCCCCCATCTGACCATGGCTGGCCTTAACACTTGGCATTTACAAATCATTTTAACACCCTTAATAGGCTGAGGATACTGAGGCTCAAAGAGTTTAAATACCAGATCCCAAGACTGGGAGCAGGGAAATCTTGCATTTTAATGCTGTCTCAGACTCACTTTATGGTCTTGGTCAAGTCATTTAACCTTTCTGGCTTGGTTTGCTACCTGTAATAATAATACTGCTAACCTACCTCACAGGGCATTGACAATTAGATAACATTTGCAAACACTGTACTGATTTTTTTTTTTAACAGTTGCATACACATCTGAGAGTGACATTATTGAACTCCATCTTTTGGTCTGTTTTAAATGTTGATGAGGTCTATTTGCTATTCCAACATGTAACCTCTTCTCTAACATAAGCACACATAACTACTGTAACAGCTCCCAGAGCTCCTGCTTGGTTAGAGCAGTTTTTCTATTGCCCATCCCACAATTTAAAAAGTTTTCAGGATTTGGCTTAATAGTAATACAATAAAGAGGTCTTACAAAACTTTCCTTTAGCTTTATTTGCCACACCAGTTATATAGCAATTGGCCATGCTGTTTCCTTCAGTTCAAGTCAGGTCACAAGTCATGCAAACATTAACTCAGAAAGGACAAACCTTACATTGGTGACCTTTACATGCTCCATACCTACTAAGCTACTGGCAAACCATTTGGCCTCTTACTGCAATCTAAGAATTTTTCCAAGGTTATTCCCGACTTCAGAAAATTAAAGTAGTTATTAACCTACACCACTATTCCTGCACCATCCATCTTACAAATGTCAGCTCTATTTTAGGTCACCTCACACATACCCCCCTCCATGCAAAAATATATTGCATTCAGATTGGGATCAGTCAGTAATAACCTGTTCTGAATGTTACCTTACATTTCATCAGTTCAGCTGACTGCTGCATTTGAATTGCTTAAATGCTCTGTTAGCCAAGTTGTGTGATTCCATGGTCATCTGTCAGCAGAGCAAGTGCACTGAAATTAGAAAATTTATGAGCACCTAGGAGTTTCAGCAACCATGTTGTAGAGGGATACAATTACTGAAGTTTTTTTGTTAAAAGTTCTATCAAACACACCTACTCCTCCTTCTGTCCACTACCTTAACATACCTCATCCACGAAGTGGCAGCATCCACAATTTGAGGATTTAGGAGTATATACAAAACCAGATGAGTCAAGTACTTATAATAATTAATTTTAATTGATACATTTATATTATGGTAGCCCCTGGAAGCCATGATCAGGGCTCCATTGTGCTAAGCACTATACGAATTTACATTGGCACAGTCCCAGATCAACAATCTGAGATAAACAGCACATGAAGTGGGGAAAGAAGGGGACAACTAAATATACATTTGTCTTCTAAATTTTATAATTATGTCTGTTATAAATATTGACATGTTCCACCTGACTAAACAGAAACATTGTCTGATTTCCTGTAGACACTGCAGACAAGGTGAGATTGGGGAAGGAATTTAAAGAAAGTAACAGGTTTACAGATCACATCAGGGAGGGCATTCCATGCTTATGGAAGAAGCATGGAAGAAAGTCCAAAAATGTTTGCAAGGGGAGTGGGTAAAGCAAGCAGTTGAATTTGGTGTCACTGGTAGAAACAAACTTATACCAGCAACTACTACTCCATATGATCCATCTTATGAAGGGTTTTACACACATTCTGGAATCAAAACATACTACTTGAATCAAGCTAACTGCAGAATCTATCAGAGCAAATATTCGGAGTGTCTTCAGTCACATAGGCTAAATGTGATGGCAATGAAGCTAAAAGCGAACATGGGGTCTCATCGTGTTGACTTTATTGTGTTTCATCAAGTGGTCTTTCCAACAAGCCAGTTTTCATGACTCATGCATTACCACAGCAGGGAATACCACAATCTATATTGATATATTTATACAGAAAGGAGTGAAAATTTGAGACGATTTTCATTGAACTTAAAGTGACTGTATTGACTAACATTGGACATCTGACACAAATCAAGTAAATTCATGATTTAAAAGGAGTTAGAATTGTTATATGAATTATAAGCATCTTAGAGAGAGAGAGAGAGAGAGAGAGAGAGAGAGAGAGAGACTGACCATTGTTTCCTGATGACAACGAAAGTTACCCTGGTCCAAGGTCTAGCATTTACTCTCATTATTAGGCCTGTGCATGTGCCAAAGAAGCATTGCTTGGCTGAAGAAGCATGGACAATTGTGCAATCACAAATCATCGTGGCTGGAAGTGGACGTTTAATACCAGTGGAAAGCTTGATTTCCCAGTTTCCAAAATAGCGTAAAACATTTGCTTCTATTTCTGGTATGTCAAAGACCATACATTCTCACCATCATCATCTCACCTCCCTTCCTCTCTCTTTCCCCCCACCCCCCTTTTAATTCCAGTGTGATTTCGGCAGTCACTTTCACTATGGATAGAAATCAGTTTCCATCATCTGAAATTTTGGAATTTCAGCTTTCAAATATTAGCTGCTGAAGTCATCATGTCATAATTGAAAACTGGCATTTTTCCATACAGTACCAGTAGCATTTTAACTATGGAAATTTACTAATTATTATGCCTGAAGTGACTTAGCTTTAACATAAACACATGCACAGAACAGATACTTTTACATCTATTTTTGCATGTAGACTCAAAATGTATTGCCCAGAGGGACTATTCCTGTCCTCTTCTCCACACCTGTCGAGAACCCTCAGCAGCAGCAATGGAGTAGTTTCATTGTGCTAGGGCAGAGAGGGAGAAGGATTTGGAGTGGACTGCACAGGAACACACCCACATGGGGCCTTGAACTCTCTGCCATCATGGACCCTTGCACAGCAGCACACATGGTGTGTTGTCCTAAGTAGATATTTCTGCCCTTCCCCTGTGGAGGGCGTACACGGTGGTTACAGTGTCTATATCAGATAGAAGTCTGCAGTAGCAGCTGCTCCACAGCCTGTGGAAGAGGATTTCTTTCCCCTTGTTTCCTCAGAACAAGCCAACGCCCAGAACAGCTTGTCATCTGGGCACTGAGTTGAAGATTTAGGCCAAACAAAATTTTGTTGCTAGACTTCAGGCTCATTGATTCTCATAAGCAGGAAGTTTATGAGTGAGAAGATGCAGATTCTAGTAATACGAGGTTGTGTAAAGAAGCTGAATTTGGCGGTGCCAGGCTTCATCTTTATAAAACTCAAATCTTCCAGCTAAAACTAGCGAGTACAGAATGAAGAGCTATCTATGTGGCCCAATATAAGTGAAATAGTATCTGGAAACCCAGGCCATGCAGATTACAGGAGAGGTCAGCATGTCTGCTGCTCCTTAGCAGGTATTGCCAAAATAGACGTGCTTACTCCAAAATCCAACAGTGAGCCCACAGGCTTTGAGGAGTTTGCTTACTACTACGTTCAAAACTCCATGCAGTAGTTTTCTCCAGCTGTAGGCAGTGACTCAGCCTATGTTAGTCATGTGTTATAAAGGTAATTACAACTGACAACCTTTCCTAAAGCATTGCAATTGTAAAACTAAATTACAAGGCAGTTGGTTACAGCAAAAGCGCACTTCAGAATATCTGATTATGCTAGAACTACAAGCTCCAATGAGGTAACAGAGATAACAGCTATCGAGTCCCACTTAACAGCTGTGGAATCCCACTTTGCTACATTCTCCTGAATGTCAGTTTGAAACTTTTAAGTGCCTATTCTACAGGACTCCTGCCTCAGTCAATGCACAGGATGAACTGTGCTCTAGTGATGACTCAAGGCTGTGCAGTGAAGAAAACTATTGTTTGTAGGAACCCTTCCTCATTTGTTGAGGAAGTTGGAAGGTGTGGAGTGAATGAAGCAGGGGAGTGAAAGAAGAGAAAGTATGGTTTTATGATTAAGGCAGTTGAATTCTGCCCTAGAGAACTGGCATCTACTCATGCCTAAAAGTTCCTATGTGGGCAAGTCATTCAAACCAAATTTTTCACATGTTGCCACTAATTGTGTCCTCATTTTATGAGTACTCAACTTAGGACTCTGCGGCTGAGCACTTAGAATTACAACTGATGTTGATGGAGGCTGTACTTTGAATGTATAAAATGTTAAGTACTCGGGGGGGGGGGGGCAAATCAGGCCATAGGTATCTCACACTGAGTATCCAAAATTAGTAGAGACATGGCATTAACCTCTGTGCCTCAGTTCCCCCATCTAGTAAAATGGTATAATACCATGTGTCAGAGTGCATTCAGCTTGGTAGCACCTCCTCCTGACCACTCTGGGGATTAGCTCTGGCCAAACATTGTGCCCTCCTCTGGCAGTGTCTCTCCTGTCATCCTCTCATCCTGCAGACCCCTCTCACTCCAGGAACTGAAGCCTCCTGTTTGTGACTCAGTCCTCTGGCTGGGTCACCATACGTATTCCCCTTCCAGAAGGGAATCAGTCTTTCCAGCCAGTCCACTGTCCCTTGGCTGGTCTATGCCACATCCTTGTCGGCTGGTAGGGGAACCTGGATCCAGCCTCTACTCCAAGTTCCAGTTTAGGGGCCCTCTAATCGACACCCAAGGTCTGCACTCCTAATCCTTGCTACTTTTTCTGAGCCTTCTCCTACCTTCCTTGCTTCCCCCTTCTCTGAGTTTGCCAGCCTCACAACTCCCTCCTCCCAGGGAATAACTGTAGACTACCCTCTATAGTCCTGAACACACCTCCCTGCAAGTGACTGCAGCCTACTTCCCTTCAGACCCCTTCTGTTGCCAGCTTCCTGGCTTATATAGGCTCCACCTGTTCCCCCTCAGCTGGGTGCCATCAGCTTTTATGTCCCAGCCCTCAGTGGCTTCTCCTCCAGGTGAAGCCTGGGCAGTTAATAGGCCTATCTGACCACCGTAACCCCTTCTAGCCCTGTATGGAGTGGACACCCCATCACATACCACCTCCTTTCACAGAGGTGGTGTGAAAATAAAATCATGAATGTGTGTGAAGCACTCAAACACTATAGTGATGAGTGCCATCGAAAAACCTGTGAGGAAGTTGTTAATTCTGCATTCAGATCACGTCTGAAGAGTATGCAGTAAAGACAATAATGAATAGCTGCTCATTCAGTGAGCAACATCCATCCTGTGCACTGATTGAGGCAGTGTCTTGTGAAAAAAACAGTATGTGACCAAGTAATTTAAGGCTGTATCATAATGTACGAGTACAAGGGGGCTCAATTAAGGTTGCACAGGCAACCTTAATTCTGGTTTTTCCTAACTTTTTAGTACTTGATTTTTCAATCTTAATGTTCTTTTAATGTAGTTTTTGTGCATAACTTCAGAGACAGACAAAAAGACAGAAAACAGTTCAGAAATATCTAGGTATCTCCCAAAGATTGTTGTATTATCTTGCTACGGAAAATAATGAGTTTTACCATCTGTGCAGATATAGATAAGACTGGGGATCAAATTCAGAGCTATGTTTAAGGCCTTGTGTACTCAGGCAAGTATTACCAGTTAAACGGGTATAGTTATGCTAGAATAACTTGCCATGCAGTATCGGAGTGCCGTTTTTGTGTAGATTAAATCCCTTCCCAATATAAGCTAAATCAAACAAAGGCATCTTATTAGGGTTGCCAGGCGTCCCATTTTCGACCGGAACACTTGGTCGAATAGGGACCCTGGTGGCTCCGGTCAGCACCACCAACTGGGACCCCGCACCCTGAACCCTCTCCAAACCCCTTCTCTCTGCCCCAGCCTGGAGTCCCCTCCCACACCCAAACTCCCTCCTGGAGCCCATGCCGCGGCAGCCCCCCCCCCCAACATCCTGTCCCCCCTCCTGCACCCCAAACTGATCCCTGGCCCCACCCTCCCTAAGGGGTGTGGGGGAGGATTATAGTGGTATAACTATCGGATTCATGTGTAGACAAGGTCTAAAAGTTTAGAGTGAATCTAAACTGGTGTAATTTGGCCTTCTCCCCATCTAAATATGCATTTTTACAGCAACTTATTCTGCCTTAGGATAACAACAATACTTAGTTCTTATACAGCGGATGACAAAGACCTACAGCCACTGACCAACAAATAACTTGCTATGCCTCTTCCCCCCACCACTGCTCCACCCCATAACCTTTTAATTTAGCCCACTGAGGATAAGTAAATGGGTGTTAAAACACATGCTGGGGGCTGAAAAGAGAAATGTGGCAAGAAAAGCAACTAACAGGAGGGTGTAAGAAGATTCTGACACTTTTTGCTGGCTCCTTGGTGTGTGAATTATACCAACTCAGAATCACTTACACGTTGCTATGTGGATGTAAGATCTGAGCCCAAATGAGTGGAATAATTCTGCTGCCACTTCAGCTTTCCACCCCTTCACAGCTAAAGTAAAGAAACCTCTGATATTATAGGAAAGAAACCACCACCACCCCCCACACTGTCGCCCCCCCACCACCACCACCAAAAAGAAAGTTAGGCTGTTGAACTGCCTAAAAATATCCCTTTGGCTTATTTCCCTCCTTCCGGATCCACCCTTCTAATAATAATCATGAGAATTTTATCACTGTCATTCTGCTCTCCCCCACACCTCACCACAGGAAAGCAGGGCAGAAACTGAGGCAAAAGCCCTATCAGTGATTACTTGGTTTACATCTGGAAAATCCCAACCTTCCCCTCCCCCAACACATTCACTTTTGAAACACTGCACTTATTCTGGGGAGGAAATCTTTCTGAGGTGGACATAAAAAGTGACTAAAGATGAAAGGGAGAAGCAGTGACATCACAGGAGACATGGGGTGAGGAAAAGCACAAAAGTTTCAATTACCCCAGGCGCTCAGCACATTGCAGGACTGGGCCCTCGGGGAGCCTTTAAAAAAATACAAAGCAAAATAGTTTATTCTTTTCAATTTTGAACATTTAATTTAAAAGTTCAGTGTAACAGCAACAACTCAAGGGTGATTCCTGTTCACTCATTTATCACCATATCCTGGGCAAATAAGTTCTTCAACCTCAGAGTTTATTTGCTATAAATCCCTCAGTCTCTGAGTTTATTCAGCCTTAACTGTGGTTATTACTCTAAAACGGGAAGCACCTTCCAGTTATCATAAGCCATAAAGCTGCCACAAGTGTGTACCCAGTTAAGGATATTATGTTAGCCCTACTTCAACCTTTCTTAGCCTAGTACTTCTTTGATATCAATGATGATGAGCCCAGTGAGACTTGACAACATTGTATAGAAGTGAAATTGGGTGAAGGACATTTGAGTGGGGATAGGGGAGTGTTGAGTGAAAATGTTTTTATGGTTATTAATTATTTGTATTGTGATAGTGGCTAAAGGCCCCAGACCCTGTACAAAGATGTTTGTTTCTCTCTCGCTGTACACCTCCCACCCGCCACTGTCCCTACAAGCTAAAATTGAAGTAGCCAGGTGCATCCGAGGGAAAACAATTTCATTTCTCTAAATCAGGAAAGCAAACAAAAATTGTAATATCAAATAAAATCTCAAATTTAAAATGGTTAGACTTTCCTTGATGCCTCTGAGCTGAATACTACAGCAAATAGCATAGTGTTGTCTTTTTTCAATGGGCACCAGGCAGCAGTTTTTCATGTTATTCATCATTTATAACTTACTGCAATGATTCCACAAAGTCAGTCTACAGCCTTCACCCTTCCAAAAGAAGAAATGCGTTTTGGTTGTACTTGCTGATATTAAGGGGTTCAGTCTCTGTACAAGATGGTGATTTTATTAGTTCATTTTTCGTTCTGTACCCTTGTAGAATGTCATGTAGCCCTTGCAGAAAGAAATAAATAATTTATTTTATATATACACACACACACACCAGTTTGGGTTTGGTTTTAAGTGCTGTCTTCACAAAAATTGTTCAAATCTTATTTGACTTCATTTCAGCAACCTTGCCACTGAACTTTACACACATTTTCTAGTGTGCATGCATGAGTGGCACATCTCTCTCCAGTCTGTACTGCCATTAGCAGCTTAAACTGTAACAAAGCTCAGGCTGAAAAAAGTCAATGTGAAAGTGTTTAAAAAAAAAAACCCCACAAGTGGCAAGACACAGCCAATTCTGCAGCTTCCAGTCACCTCAGCTCCACAAGTTGTTTGAGAGGGAAGTAGTAAAAAAAGCTGTCCAGCTAACTGTGGACAGGTGTTCCCCTCTCACTAATACCCCACAGAATTGAGAGATGGAAAAGTTATCTAGTCAATTCCCCTGCCAATGTATGTTGTCCCCTTCTGTTCATTTTCCAGTATTTTGCATTATTGCACTCTCTATCTTCTCTTAGTGAAAACAGTCAAACACTTCTGCTTTTTCCCCTCATCAGCCTTTCCAGCACTATGATCATTTCTATTGCTGTTCCCTGAACACCCCTCCGTTTGTCAAATTATTGAAAAAGAAAGTTAGAAGGGCCATATTACCCCTCCAGGAAATTGTGCAGATGTGCTTTGCAATGCATATCATGGTGCAAGTCAGTGTAATGTAATATCCCATGTTTTAAAATCTATTTTCTGCGACAGGAAGGCTCTCCCAGAAATGGGGAGTGAGGGGGGAGGAGAGAAGGAAAGGAAGCATTCCATAATGGCAAGTTAAAACAAATGCCAGTGCTTATTTCAGAGTGTAAGACACTCCAGATGTGTGCATAGCTCAGTGATTGTGTATCCAGCTCAAATAACCAAAGGGGAGTACAATTACATTTATTGTCAAAGCCCAGCATTCCATGCAGTGCAAGACACCTAACTTACACATCAAAGCCCCTTATTTATGAGGCAGAGCTGCATGGTTAATGCATTCACTGCAATGTTTATTAGTTACCAGATCATTTAATAACCTTCAGTTTTAACAAAACAATTCTAAAACTACACTGTATGTAACTCACCAGCCAGCACAATCCCAGGTGGCTGCACATGGTGTAGCAAGCTCTCCTTTAGCACCCCCTGCTAACACCCATTCCACCCCTGAAGTTGTCTGCTTCTTCTTGTAACTCACCCCTCCAGCTGGATCACCTATAGGCTCACTGCTTCCAGAGTAAACTAATAGTCCAACAAATAGTAATCCTTCAACTTTACGTTGGACCCTTGGTTCAAGTCTGGACCCACAATTCCTTAACACTAGTACGGGGGGAGGATTTCAGTAGCTCTAACCCCTTGCTGAGGGAGGGGCAGTATTCCACTCCACCTTCCTTGGCATGCTAGTAGAGGAACCCAGACCCTCCCACTCCCCTGGGTTCCAGTCCAGGGACCTTTGACTAGGCAGTCAAGGCCTGACCACACAGAACCCTTGCTACCTCCCAGGACCTCTTCTTACCTTGAGCTCTCTTGGGCCTTTGCCTCATCCTCTTTCCAGCATCATATTGCATCGACTCCACTCCCATTAGGCCTCTTCCAAAGGCTCATTGCAGAGCTTCTGAGTCCTTTCTGTTATCCAGGGTCCAAATGGTTCTGTTGCAGGAGAGTTTTCTCCACTCCTCTCACAGAGCAGTCACTGACCATCTGGAGTTTTCTGCTCCCTGCAAGCCGCTCCACCAGCGCACAGAGTCCTGGACAGACTTAATTCCTGCCACTCCTTCCCAACTGCCTTAGAGACTCTGTTGCAGAGACACCTTCCTTCAGAGATGTGCTCACTCGCTCTCTCTCTGCCAGCCATCCCATTCAGTTCCTTCTCCCCAGCCAGTCCCCTATCCCTGAATGACAGCCAGAAATCTGCTTCCCTTCCTATTCAGGCCCTAAATGAGCCAGATTCAGCTCTTTTAACTCCTCTCTTCAGGTTTGACACTTACTGCAGGTGTGGCATGTGAGGCTGATTGCACCCACAAGCTCTCATTAACCCTTTCTGGCCCAGTGTGGGCTGGCATACTCCATCCCAAACACCAGAAAGGGGAAATAGAGGTAAAACATGGTATTTATTTGTATCATGGCAGAAAACTTCCACTCCTGCTGCATTTAGGCATATGAGAAGCTTTAGGCTGCACAGGCAGTCAGAGGGGAAGGTCATGTGAACAGAAGGGGCTAAAGCACTGTTTTCGGTACAGTGGTGTTCCTTTGCCACAGTGCATATGAATAGTGGAAAATAACTCTATTTCTACTTTTTGATGCATTTCTATTATTTTAGTGTGTTTATTTGTTTTGCAGTAACACCGAGGGACTAATCAGACCACATAAGCCTGTGAGCTCATTCATTAGCCCATGCTCCAAAAAACCCCCTCTACCCATGAGATTCCAGTCCCTTTCTCTTCAGGCATTTGAGTTTTATTTCTTCAGAATAACTCAAGTTCAACACATCAGTCATGTCCCTTCCCCTTACTTGGGAGCTTCTACAGAGGCCTATCTACTCCTTACAGAATTACACTTCACAGACCATCTGCCTGGAGGCAAAGCAAACCTCCCTGCTCCTTTCTTCAGAACCTGCTCCCTACAGGATTACACTCTGCAGGCCATCTGCCGGATAGTCATTTATAAACTGAGTTCTTTCCCCTGACCCAGTGACTGCTGTAGGAACCTCTCCCCAGCAACTGAGCTCTTGCTGGCTTTTGAGGACTAGGTAATCTTTAAGCTACTACTTGATCCCTGGCCTCATGGGCTCAGCTAGGAGGCAGTTAATTGCTCACAGAACAGGCTGGGGCCCAATTCCCCTTAAAGAACCACCTGGCTTGTGACAGGGTTCATTATAATAAATAAAGAGACAAAAAGACAATCCATTCACCAAAGAGCTTGCAATCTAGGTTTTGACAAGATCCAGCAGATGAGAATTTGTGCATGCTCTCTCTCCTGAAGGGGTGTATCCTCATCATGCTGGTCTGTTTGAGGAACCAGTCTGCTCCCCAGAGTAACTTAGACCAGCACTTCTAATTTATAGTAGTCCCCAGAGGACTATGGGTTGTTCCACAGTCAAGAGCAACTCAGAAACAGCTGTTGCAATCTGCATTACAACCTCACCTACGGCACCCCCAACATGGCTCTTCTCCCCTGCCATGTCCCCTGCACCAAGACTTGCAGTGGTGCCATAAGCAGTGCATAGGATCTAGATTGGGGAATAGAAATCCTTCCATCAGGTAGAGGAGACAAACAAACTGGGCTCCTCCTCCTTGCACAAATTAAGGGTAAAATAAGCACATACTCTTATAATCAGTCAATTATGTCAGCTCATCATCCACCATAGAACTGCTTCAGTAAAATTCAAAGTTATCAATGATCTGGCAATTAATTAATGTTTTGCACTCCTATCTCTGAGAGAAGGTGCAATGCAGCAGGTCACTCTCACATTTGTAGCTTTTTCTGAATTGCAAAATATCTCCTTTCTGTCTCTCATGTTCCTTTAAAGAACAGCATTATGGGATCAGACATTTATCATCATTATGAATTATTTGCATTACAGTAGTGTCCAGCAGCCCCAGTGTACACACAGCGAGGGACAATTCTCTCCACAGTTTCTGCTCTAAATAAAAAGGCAAACTAAGGGTGGTGGGAAATGATGCAACCTACAAGAAGATTAGAAAACTGAGGCAGAGAGATTAAACAGAACTCTTCTTAGAAGGGAAGCACAGAACACCCTGCATCACAGTTGCCAATTTTCACGTGGTAAATAAGCACCCCAACGTTCACAATAAGCCAAAAATCAAGCTAATCCCATTTCAAAATAAGGCGAAAACAAGCCAATCCCTAAGAACCCCAACACTTTATGTGACTAGATCCAGGACTGCAATCTGGGACTGTGGTGGGCCCGCTGTGCACCCCTGATTCTCTCCCCTGCTTGTCTCCGCTTGCCGGGAGCCTATTAAAAAAAAAGAAGCAACAAGCTACAAGCCTAAAACTAGCCAACAAGCAACTCACAAGCCAATTAAGCCAAAAACAAGCCCAATTTCTGTTTTTTTTCATGGGTTTGGCATATCTGCCCTGCATATATGTAGAAAGAAAGCAAAACAGTAGGTGGACAATATGAGGAGATGGAGGATGGCAGGACTATAGCTATTTTAGATGCATGCCACATCAGGGAAAAGAATAATTATACTGCCATTTGCATGGCTGAATATTTACATTATACACATTCAGATATATGTATCTGCATTCAGCTGAATTAAATGATTGCATATTCAAATTAGCACACATACTGGATTCAAATAAATGCAGAAGTGTTAATCGGAATGTGCAGTCATATCAAGTCTCCATTTTTCATTCCTGATTTGGAAGCAGTGGCGTCTCTGCAATCAGTTACCTTGTTGGAAATGTGGTGTACATCATCAAGTCGTGTTGCTTGTTCTCGGAGAGAACTTTACATACTGAGTTCTACAACAAACCGTGTAAAGCCCTGTGCACTTCGTAAATGTCTGTCTGTCTATGCATTTCTCATGTGCCCAATAGCACTGTAGCTAGTCACCAAATTGTCTATACTGCAAGTGCTATCAACTTTGAGGAACACCACACTTTGCATAATGTGGAACAACATATACACTAACATCCAAACACTTTAAAAAATTTAAATCTGTGCAAAGTTAGGCCCTGATCCCGCAATATGCATTATGTGGGCACCCCTCTGCACCCAACATCTTCACTGGGGCTCCAGACAGAGGTAAGGATCTGTCCATGTGGAGCAGTTTGCAGGAAGATGGTCTTTGGATCAGATTTTGAAATCCCAGGCCCTGCCTCAACTCAAGTCACTGCTCAAATGGCCTACATGGTAGAAATGGGAACTAAAACCATAATCCCATTCCCTGCTTCTGAGACTCTTCCTAAATTAAGGGAACATTTACACCCTCCACTTTGCCTCCAGAGCTACAGCATAGGTTAAATGGGGTTGGTGGAGAGAGAATTTTGGGGAATGAGAAGGACCACAACCCAAGCAGGATGGGTTGTAGGGAGAGGCTGATTGTGCTCCTAGAGCTGTAAGCTTCTGCATAGGCACAGGGGGAAAGGAAAGGAGCCTTTCACCTTTGGAAACCCCACTCCTTGCCCTCCTGGAGGTGCAGCAGTTGAAGTTGTACCTTGCTGGTGCTGGCAGCTGCTGCATGTTCCCTCCCTCTCACCTCTATGCATATTATCTATGGGCCAAAGGAAGGAATCTGAGAGGAATCATACAAAAGCCACTAATACAAGTGAGGAACACCTTCAGAAGCCACCACTAGGGAAGAACACGTTCAGAGAAGGAGCCAGAGCCTCAGTAGACTAAAGTCTTGTTCTCCTCATTCCCTTGACAGTTTTGGAGCGATGGGGTATCAATGGTTTCCCACCCCTTGACCATACATTGGACTTGCTGCACTTCTCATGGATTCTGAGCCGCCCTGCACCCATACTATAAACTTGAAAGAGAGCAGAATAAATGCTCCCTTATCCAGGCAAAGTCTCAACAAAAAATGGGAATCTGCATGTCTCATCAGGAGTTACTGCAAAAGTTATAGTGCTCAGTTCAACCCTATTGGCACTGTGGGTGTTAGTTGCAGTGGGGTCAGCTGTGTCCCATCTTACAGGTGCCTTGGCCACATCCACTCCTCAGCTGCTGACTATGGGCCACCATCGCAATCTCCCTCCAGACAGGTTTTCTTTGTCAGTTGCAGCAGTGGAAGCCAGTGTAACTCAGGGCTGAATCAAGCCCATAGTCAGGGATGGCATTAGACTTGCTGGGGCCCAGGGCAGAAACTGAGGAGTGGCCCCAAACCTGCCTCCCACATTGGATTTCTGCAACATTTCTGAAGCGCGAGCCTGACTGCACGGGGCACTCTGTGATGTGGGGCCCTGGGCAATTGCCCTGCTTGCTACCCCTGAATGCCAGCCCTGCCCATGGTGTAGATACAAATATGCTTAACATATTTAACATCTTCCATTCCTTAACATGACTGCAAAGCTCTGCAGAGGAGGCAGGACAGGGTTTCTTAAACAAATTTGAAAGTTAATTTCCTCCCAGCCTCCTCTTCCTTTCCTTTTCTCTCCCTTTCCCTTTCCCTCCCCCTCCCTCCAAGAAACAACAAACATGTTGCCTCTGATTAAATTCAGGGGGAAATTGTATGGCCTAGCATCCTGAACTGTAAACAACAAAACAGGGAGAGAACCGGGAGCAGTGACACATCCAGTCTTGCTGTGCAGCATGATGTGGTGACAGACTATCAATTATTCTATGAGATTTTATCCAGTCCTCTTTTATCTGTACTATGTTTTCTGATTTCATAGATTTAGTGAGGCCCTTAGAACACTATAGTGGATAGGAACCACAAAGCATATAAGCACCATAAAAATAAAATGTATTATTATTGTGCTAGAAGATGACTGCATTATATATTGAAAATGCAAAAACTGCCATGTCATCATTACAAGTGCCTTTGCCAGAAGCATGTGATTACTCCCATTTTAAAGTACTATCTACTTACTCATTATTCTAATGAAACTATAAGGTATTAGTGATTTAAGTCATAGTAATGTGATGCTGATGTTATTACACAAGCACTTTTAGATACACTATACTAATGTAACACACAAATAATCCACAAGTTTAAGCACTAATATTTCTTTAATACATGTAAATTACCTTGATTTATTTTTTAAATTGAATTTAAAACTATTTAATACACATACAATTACTCTTTCTGAGACACAACTGACAAGGATAATAATAAGGAGAAAGTTACACACAGCCCTGGTAAAACTCACTCTATGGGGCGCTTACCAGGCTGCTGTGTTTGAGTCCCAATACACTAGGCTTGTGTGCTCTTAAGCTTCCCAGGGCCTGTTCTTGAAAGGTCCTGAATACCCTTAGCTCCCATAAGCCACATAAGAAGTTGAGCACCTTGCAGCAATGGGTCTATATTTGTTTCTCCTTAAAAATATAAGTATAGACTTTTGAGAAAGTCATAAGACTTTACTGTTTTACAGTCATTGCTATATTCAGTGACAGTGTAAGTCCTAACAGAAGCACAGCACCTTGGGGACATGACAGTGCTATACAAATGTTATCTAATATTCCAACTTCACTGGCAAACTAGGACTTAAAATGAAGATTACTTATCTTAGAGTAACTGGAGTTCTTTGAGATTTGAGTCCCTATGAGTATTCACTGTGGGTGCCCATGCACTCTGTGCCCCCGGGACCAGAAATGGTTCAATAGCAATGTCCATTAGTCTCTGCCTGCACCCTTTGGCTCCTCGTGCTCCCATGCAAGGGCATAAGGGGTGGCACAGACTGGCTGCCTCTTCAGGGATGAACATGGGATGGAACCTCAAAGATTGTTTATCTCTGTGAAGGACTTTGTATGGAGGATCTGCCATAAGGGCCCTAAGATCTCCTACTCTGCTAGTGGAGATAATCACCATCAGAAGACAACCTTCATAGATAGGTGTAAAAGGGAACAAGAGTCTAAGGGCTCAAACAATGGGCTCATACGTGTGGAAAGGACAAGGTTCAGCTCCCAGGGAGGAGCAGATTTAGATGTCAGAGAGAATGTCCTTAAGATACTCTTTAGGGACTTCACAGTAGGGGGATGGGCAAACAATGAGCAGTTGTCCACAGGAGGATGGAAGACATTAATAGTTGCCAAATAAACCCTTAGGCAACTGATAGACAGGCCAGCCATCTTCTATATGAGAAGACATTCTGGGATGGGATTCCTCAGGAGGTAAGTGGCATTACTGACACTACTGGGAAAATCACCTCCATTTGGTGGCATAGCACTTCCTTGTAGAGGGTCTCCTGATATTGTTAAGGAGGGACTGGACATCCTATGAATAGGCTCTCTCCATGCTCATTGTCCATCCAAAAGCCATGCCACCAAATGAAAGAAAGCTGGGTTGGAATGGTCCATCCTGTTCTCATTCTGAGATAGTAGGTCTGGGAATGGTTGTAGGTGAATGCAAGGGCAAGAGGCACAATTGTCCTGGCCACCAGGGAGCTATCAGGATCACTAAGGTCCTGTCCAACTTGATTTTCCCAGGGTAGAAGGAGGATAGGAGGGAAGGGTACATCAGCAGGTCTGACCACTGTACCAGGAAGGTGACCCCTTGGAGTTGAGGCTTTGGGTGGCTCTGGAGTAATATGTCAGGCAATGCTTGTTCCCCTGGGTTGTGAAAAGGTCCCAGAATGGGACAGCCCATTAATGAAAGAGGTTCTGCACTAGCAATGGGTGGAGCTCCCACTCAAGATCCCTGTGAAAATGTCTGCTGAGCTTCTTCCACTAAGGAGTTCATTACACCTGAAATATGTACTGCTGAAAGGGTAATCTGGTGCCAGATCCACCAGTTCCAGAGCTGGACTGCCTGTCTGCAGAGTGGGGCAGATCTCGCTCCTCCCTGTTTGCTTATCTAATAGACGGTGGTCATATTGTCTGATCGGACCTGGCCATGCATGGATTGAATAAGTCTTGCATGCCTTGTGAACTGCCTGAAGCACAAGAAGATTCATATGCAGCCTGGACTCCTGTGGGGAAAACTCTGTGTCTGGTCATCTAGGTGCACTCCCCATCCCAATAGGGAGGCATCCATGATGAATGTTTTTGTATCTGATGTTGGATTAAAGGGGATCCCAAAACATACTTTGTCCCTGGCCTCCAAGCTGAGCGACATCAGCATGTTCTGGGGGAGCGAGAACTTCTTGTCCAAGAACCCCTGCTTGGAACATAGACTGTCCTCAGCTAGACTTGGAAGCCCCATAGATGCAGCCTTGTAAAAGGGGTGACATAGGTGCCTGCAGCCATGAGGTCTAGCAGGACCAGGCCATCATATGAGGGCTGAGGGTGATGTGGTCCCTCGTTGTGAGAAATTGATCTTGAGGTAAGTAGGTCCTTGCCATGATCAAGGTCAGATTCACTCCAATAAACTCTATAACTTGTGCGGAGGTTGAAGTGGACTTTTCTGAATTTATCTGATGTCCCAAAGCATGAAATAGTATGAGCGCCGAGGTGACTGCTGCTTGTACTTGCCGATACAAATGATCCGTTAGCTGTCAATCATCTAGGTTGAGAAATACTGGGCTGCCTTGTCTGCAGGGGTGCACTGTCACCACTGAGAGGACTGTTGTAAAAACCCTCAGGGTTGTCGAGAAGCCAAAGGGGAACACACTGTATTGAAATTGTTCTGGGCCACAGTGAACCGGAATAATCTCCTGTGAGCTTGGTGAATGTACTAATGTCCTTCAGATTGAGGTCCACAAACCTGTCACCTTCATTTAGAGATTATCAAGGCCATCATCCTTAATGATATATAAAGACATATATATATATAAAGATCCAAGATGAGTCTCCAACCCCTTCTTCTTTTGAGGTATGAGGAAGTATTTTGTGTAAAAGCCCTTCCATTTGTCAGGAGGGGGCACATGCTCTATTGCCCCCAGTTAGAGTAGGGAGTTTGCCTCCTGTTTAAGAATCTTCTTGTGACAGGGGTCCCTGAAAAGGGACCGGGAGGGGAGTTTTGATAGGGTGGACAGGCAGGAACATGAGCATGTAGCTGATTGAGATGATATGCAAGACTAATTTGTCTGACATAATAAGGTGCCACACTGGGAGGAAACAGGCCATGGGGCCCCCAAAGAAGTTCAGGGTAACAGGTGGTAGGGAGACTGTCTGACAAGCATCCCAACAAAATGCCTTCTTGTTAGGTGACTAGGACTGAAGTGGGGGCAGTGGTTCAGTGTGCTTGCCACGTTGGACCCTTTGTCATTTTCTAGGGGGCTCATAAGTCTTTTGGTGGAAAAAAGACTGAGATGGTGGGTGGTATCTAAGAGTAGGTGACCTGGAATATTTCCTACAGGGTGCCAGGGTATATATCCCCAAAGAGCAGAGGGTAGCACAAGAGTCTTTGAGAGTGTGCAATGACTCATTTGTCCTCTCCCTAAAAAGATTTTTACTCTTGAAGGGGAGATCCTCTACTGTCCCCTGGACATCCTTGGGGAACCCCAAGGCCTGCGGCCCTGAAGCCTGTCTCATAATCACTGAAGTGGCCATGGAGCATGACATCATGTCCACTGCATCAAGAGATGCTTGGAGGGATGATCTTGTGGCCAGTTTTCCCTCATCCAAGATGGCCTGGAATTGGGGCCTACATTCCTGAGGCAACTTATTATCAAATTCCAACAGCTTGTTGTAATTCATGAAGTCGTACTTGGACCTCAGTGACTGGTAATCACCATGCAGATGGGTAGGGTAGCTGATGAAAAGTTCTTTTCTGTTGAAGACATCTAGTCTCTTGGTGTCTTTGTCTGAAAGGGTAGACTAGGGATGGGGCAGCCTGCTTCACTCCATGACCACCTGTACCACTAAGGTGTTGGAATTAGGGTCGTAAAACAAATATTCCACTCCCTTGGGGGAAACAAAGTATTTCTTCTGGCTCCACTTCAGGGTCCAGGCACAAGTGGTGTGTGTGTGCCAAATTGTTTTAGTGGGCTGCAGTATGGCATAGTTGATGGGGAGTTTGTAGATAGGATTCTGAACCTACTCTAGTGGGATCTGAAGAGCTTCAGTGATCCTTCTCAGGAGGTCCTGGTACTGCCTGTAATTATCTAGTAACGAGGAAGAGGCTGGTGTCACTGCCTCATCTGGGGAGGATGATGAAAGCATTGCCAGTGGATCTGATGGTACCAGCTGTTCCTCCTCAACCAAGTGCTCCTGTGAGGACTTTTGGTTCTTCTCTGGGAAGGGACCATTGTTGAGAATGATGTCTAGGGTCTTTGTATTCTGATATCTGAAAGTACAGTTCCATGGGCTCCAATAAGATTGATGGTCAGGAGGTGGGCCTCATGGATCTCTTGACCAATAGTGCACATTGTGAGGGCTGACAGCTCCTAGTCTGGCTGTCAGGGGGGCTGTCAGTACGAGGTCATTTTTGTCAGACAAGTAGGAGTTATCAGGCTTTAGTGGTGGAGCCGATGCATCCTGCCCTGAACAGTGACAGGAACTGGTGAATTACACACCAATGGTGTTGGAGCCTCCAGCTCACAGCTGGAGCTCAGAACCAGCAAATGCCATGTTGATTGTGTCTGGACATCTCTCAGTAGAATCGGGTTAGAGATGATCAGAGAGTCCGGATCCGTGAAAATTGCCAGATCTTCAAGGAGAACATATCGAGGTCTCAGCAGAGTGCACCTGCAGTGCCATCTTGGAAGCAGTGGATTTCTGCTGGATTGGTGATGCTGTTGCAGAGGCAGAACAGTCCTTCTGTCTCTGGGCAGTGTTCGGGTTGGTCCCACCTATTCAGCGCACCGTTTTGGAATGCTAGCTGTTTCAGTACCATCGATACCGACCTCTGCTCCGGGAGCTCCGGATGCATGCGTCCCAGGCCACAGAGTCTCAGGCAGTGCCAGAGGAACCCTCTTTTTGGAGGGTCTGTGGGGTGATATATTCATTTTCTTGTGAGGGTGTTTACCCCTGACATCTTCATGCCTCCATTTAGTAGACTCCTTGTGCCTGCTGGAGGATTCCAAGCTGGAGGGCTCATATGCTGGAGGGGTGCTGTATGGAAACTAAGATAGAATAGACAGGGAGCTAGAGGGCCTTGGGTCTAAATAGGGCCTCATGGAGAGCTCCATAAAGTGTCTACAGATTCTGAGTTCCTGAGACTTCCTGGTATAAGGGGGAAAGGAGCAGCAGCAGCCGCCACACCTTGAGGGGGTGTGTGCTTCCCAGAGGCAGTATAGGCAGCTCTTATGTGGGAGACTGGGGAGACCTGGGGACAAGACAGGCAGGGTACGAAAATTAGAACTTTGGGCATAATAGATGTTCCAAGTGGTGGGGGAACTAAGGGTAGAGGAACCCCTGAACCCTAATCTAGCTAACTAGTACTATGGCTATCTAAATATCCAACAAACTATTTACAATTTATCTACCTAACTAAAGATCAAGCCATGGACACCACAGAAGGGATCCATCCTGGCCCATGAATAGAGAAACTGAGAGATGGTCAGTCTGTGTTGCCCCTTATGCCCTTGATTGGGAGTACAAGGAGGCAAAGGATGCAGGTCTGGACCAAGGGACACTGCAGTTGATGAATTTCTGGTCCCAGGCACACAGTGCATGCAGACCCACAGTGAATATCCATGGGGACCAGTACACAAAGAAGAACTGCCTAATAGCTGATGCAAAAGAAACTGTTTTAGAACTGTGTGTTTCTAGGCCAGATATTATGAGTTTCTTGCTTATCACTGTTATCTCAAATTAAGGTTTCTGATGTTAGTTACCTAATTTTAAAGAGTCAGTTGGGTTACACTGCTTGTAATTCCTATAAGACTTGAGATATCAAAGTACCAATATCTATTATTTCTTAAGTCTTATAGCTGATGTAAGAATGAATAGATAAACAATCTTATATAGCTAGAGAGTGGGGGAGGAGATGAATAACTAGTTCAAACAGTTAATTAAAACTGGTTTTGGACAAATGAAACCTTTCATAGAAAAAGTGTTAATTTTTAAGTAATTTAATATACTATTGGGATCACAACTCCATTCTTCACAGGCTCAGAAAAAGCCGATCATTTTCAAATAAAAAAGCACTACTAAAACATCACAGCTTTCAAGATTTGAAATATAATTTATTTTTATATAAGATAAATGAAACTATTTGATCTTGTTGGCCTGAATTATAATAATCTCTCAGCTAAAAGGTATCAACTTTTCGTACAAGATTTACCCTCCACAAGACAGATAGGATTACAAGAAATGTTATGGTAAAAATCAGGTGGGTTTTTTTGTTTTCTTTTTTAAATTTGTAAATCAATGTTATAAAATGCACTGGAAGAAGCGGACATACCCTCATGCTGAAAGACATGCTAGGCTCTGATCACCAGAGTCTGAGTTTATGCTGTCATTCAGAGATATTTTCACATTGTAGTATTGACCCCTTCCTTTTATACTTGCATTCAATTTCATTAAAAATCTGAACCAGAATCTCACTAAATGTTATGTGGGATATTGCCCCACTCACAGGAAAAAGTTTTGCTCCCAATTCTAAGTCACAAATGCTTATTGAACACATGAAAGTCTTTTATGCTCAGGCAGTTGTTCTACTGCCCCAGACGGCATAGTGCACCTCAGTGCATTCTAGTGAAGAAGTGGTCCTCTAGTGGGTGGTCCTAACCAGGAAGGTGGGCATGTCCAAGGAAGCCTGGGGTTAATTCAGTACATCCCCAGGGCAGTTTCTGCCAGCAAGACTCATAGGCAACTAGCAGTGCAAATGTAAGCCTCTTTCATGATGATCTCTTAGGTGGCTTACAAAAATATCAGCTGTCCTCTGCCTGGGGTGAATCTTCCTGGGGAAAGTGGTTTCCACCAGCATAGGCAAGTGCAATTTGCACACACACCTCTTGGGCCAACAGAGGTGACTAACACTCCTTATGCTGGCCAACTATTTGCTGACATATGAGAGTTATCTGTTTAAGCCATTTAAAGACCTAGGATTTTGCAAGGGAGAAGAAGAATGCTTGGTATAGAAATTATCATGCAAATTTCATTAGTATGTGTATATGAATAGTAAAGGAGAAACCATGCTGGTTTGAACTAAATAAGTCTTATAAATAAATATTTGAAAAAAATATTTTTTGTCAGGAAAAGATTGGAAAACCACCAACTTATTTTTTTCAGCTTGTTTACTTAACAAAAATGTATTTTTCTAAATTTAATCTCTTGCCATATATTTCTAGAAATATGCGTCTCTTTTTGTTTATTTCTACAAGCTCCTCTCCGCACCCTGGGTGGCTTAGATCAAAGTACTCTGAGGTCTCTGCTGGTGGTATCTCCAGAACTCCTGACACCCTGCTGAGTTTAGGAGAACTTAAAGGAATAGTGGCAACCTAGAAAAAATTAACAGTTCTGTCTGATAATTTTGTACCTATTATTTTTATTTGTGCCACATTCACTTTGTGCATTTGACAACACTTTAAATATAGTCAGTTTCACTGTTTCTCTGTATTGTCAATTAGCAAGGGAGAAATAGATTATATGAAAAGACCCTAATAAATACCAACAGATGGAGCGAAAACCTGTTACAAAAATAAAGGAATTAAAAATCAAAACAGGACACAGTGATATTTACAGCATCCTTTTAAATGACCAACACACTATTGGAGGGGCACAAGAATAGCAAATCCAATGCTACTCTATATCCTGTATGCTCAGATGCCACTAGGATTCACACAGGAGACAAACTAACTCTCCCATCATCAGCAGAGTCCAAGGAATAATCCCTCCACCGTCATTGCCAGTATTTCAACATTTTTTCAATACACATCTCCAAATATATTGGCTACATGATTGCTTATGTATTTAAGGGTTTTTTGGTTAAAAAAATGATTGAACACATACACAAAACAAGTTTCCTCCAAGTTAGTTCCAGGGGAAAAAAAAAGTTTGCTTCTCAGGTTCTAGTCACAACAAAGGTGTGGGTATTGATCACTAGTATGGAGGAAAGGGTAGGAAGAAGAAAATACACAAATTAGGTAAAAGAAAAGAAAACCTTTTATAATGACACATGGGTATCCACAGTAAAAAACTTAGAATAACAAAGTAAACATTAGTCTCATACTGTGAGCTCAATCTTACCTCCACTGAAGTCCAGGAGAGCCAAGATTTTCAAAAGTGACGAGTGATTTGAGGTGCCTCCGTTTTTGGGTGTCCAACCTGAGATGCCTTGAGGAGATCTAATTTTTCAGAAAGTGCTCAGCACTCACCCTATGAAAATCAAGCCCGTCAAGACATCTCAAGTTGGGCACTTTAAAATGTTGTGATTTGGTGCGCCTCAATTTGAAGATGCCCAGCTTGAGAAGTCTCAAAGGGACTTGATTTTCACAGGGTGGGCACTCAGCACTTTCTGAAAAATCTGACCTCCTGAAGGCATCTCTTGTTGGATAGCCAAAATTGGAGGCACTCAAAATCACTAATTACATTTGAAAATTCTGGCCAAGAGTTTCTACTTTTGATTCTAGTGGGAGCAAGAACTGATGCTGTCTATACAGCGTATGCAGTACACCCCTACCCCGATATAATGCGACCTGATATAACACAAATTTGGATATAACGCGGTAAAGCAGTGCTCCGGTGTGGGGGAGGGGCGGGGCTGCGCACTCCGGCGGATCAAAGCAAGTTCGATATAACGCGGTTTCACCTATAACGCGGTAAGATTTTTTGGCTCCTGAGGACAGCGTTATATCTGGGTAGAGGTGTATTTATAGATTTTAGGGCTTGTCTACATGGAGAAGTTAGTGTGGCATAGACTATGGTGAGAATTTAAAGCTCACTAGTTACTTTTCACTAACTCCCCTCATGGACACTCTCACTTTACATTAAGAGTCCCTTTGTGTGCTTTAGTTTAATACATAAGCTAAGCAGCACAAAGGCACTCTTATTGAGAAGTAAGAATGTTGACTTGGGGAGTTAATGCAGAGTAGCTAGTGGGCAGTAGCTACTTTGGGGTTTTTCTCCATATAGACATGCCCTAAAATGCATCAAAATAATCAAATAAGAATGCAGATTATGGTATGTAACTGTGATGGATCTCTAAAGCCCCCTCTGCACTGAACATCCCCTTAACCCAGCTAAGCAGAGACTACCTCTCCTTTTAGCCCTCTCCCCATTGCACTTCCTCTTCCCCGGCCAGGTAAGGGGGAAGCTCCTACTGAACCAGAAAGGGCCGGGCTCTGTTTGGGAGTGGGAGCAGCATGGTAGGAGAGTCTGGGAGCTGCAGAGAAACTCCAGGAATTGTGGAAAGAGCAGAATGTGAAAGAAGCTGTGAGTGCCAGACATTGCAGCTGGGTCCAGGGTTGTGTGGGATTTATGGGGAGCAGCAGTGGCTGAGCAGGGAACCAGTGCAAAGGGACCAAATGAGAGGCATCAGCTGAGCCTCGCTTGGAAATCCGCAAATGCTTATTTGCTTGAATAGAGACTGGACTGGAGAGAGCACTCCAGGCAGTAGGACTGAAGAGCCCTGACTCTCAACCAGACTACCGCAGAGACCCAAACAGGAACTGCTCTTGCTCACTTTGAACTGTAACTATTTAGATCTCTGTACCTAGGACATTTACAGTCTTTCCTCTTTGCTACCAGCACTAGTTAAAAACCCTTCCCTTAGCCATGTGTCTGAGTGCTTATTGGAACCTACCATGGCTCGTGCCTACAAGACCTAGCTACTGAAGCACCTACAGTGCTTGTCGCTGAGACATGGTATACCTGGTATGCTAATAGCTCCATAGGAGTTTGGGATGCAGAGTAACTCCAATAATTACAGAATTTTAACCAGAGACACAACATGGGTGAGATAACATGCATCACTGGACCAACTTCAACACTGCAAACAACAATGGAAGATATTGAATTTTGCCACCTCAACAACATAGCAAATAATTATGCAGACTAACATACCAATCTGAAGCCTTAAAAACCACCTATCCTGCAACAAGGGAGCATCTTTTGTCAGAGAAACTCATGTTATTCAGTGGATTTCATGCAGTAGAGCAGAAAGTGTCCCACCACACACAAGAAACAACATAAGGTTCCAGGACCGTGAAAGATGAACTTTTATGCCTCAATTGAGATTAGTTTCACATCCCTCCATTATCCCCAGTCGTTCTATGATGTAACCACTAGACCACACATCCTTCCCAGAGACATTCTTACTTCAGTTTGGGGCTGGTAAGCATGTGTGGGGTGCATTGTGAGAGAAAGGAAAGGACAAAGTCTGAGTGTATACATTTGTATAGATGCAGCAGCCGTAGAGCATTCTGATACTATGGGGAAGATCCTTCAGAGGGAATGGCATAATCTAGCATTTTGGGTGAGTTTTTAATTTCTGGAGTTTACAGAGGCAACCATTTCTTGCTGTGCTTGATATATGACCTTTCATAACCAATGAAACAAGTTTCCTGTATGATTGATTGTTGCGTCCTTCTCTATTCTTGATGCCAAATGTGAGGTGTATTCAAGTGTTACACAATACCTTTCCCTTAACATTAACATACCTATATAAAAGGATGTTCCTCACAGCCCTCTGAAGCTAAGGAAAGAAAAGGAAAGAAGAACAGACTGATCCTGCAATACCTCATTCACATGACTAGTTCTTATTTATGTGAGTAGTCCATTTGAAGTCTGGGCTACTTGCATGAGTAAGGATTTGTAGGATTGGGTCCTGACAGAGGAAAAGGATGGGAAGGGCTGAACCAGAAATGGAGATGGAAGAGGTGGAGGGCGGGGGAGCAGAATTGGAAAATAATTGTGTGTGGCAATTAGCTGGGACAAAGGAACAGAGATGGTGAAGGAGGGAAAAGAGACACTGTGCCTGTTCTTGTGTTACCTTGCTCCTGCCACTTCTGCCTTGCACCCAGTCTTGCCTCTGTCCTGCTCCCACCTTGAACTCTTAGTTGTCTGCTATCCTGCTTGCTCCAATTCCTCCCCTCCAGCTTGACCCTTGGCTCCAGCTTCTGACAAAAGCCTCCGGCTCTGACCCTAGTCCTTGCTTCCTGATGCCTGCTCTGACCACTAGGCTAGACCGCCCTTATCCCAGTCAGCTGACAGACAACTGCTTGATGATGGTTCCCTGTTTACAGTTACATTTTGAGATCTATCATTTAACCAGCTTTAATCCATTTACCGTGTGCCAGGTTAATTTTTATATCTTTCTTGTTCTTCAGTCAAAATGGCGTGTGGTATCAAGTCAAATGGCTTACAGTAGTCAAAGTACAATACATCAACACTATTACCTTATCAATCAAACATGTAATCTCATTAAAAAAATGAAGTTAGTTTGACAAATCTATTTTCCATAAACCCATGTTATTTTGCATTAATTACATCACCCTCATTTAATTCTTGATCAATCAAGTCCCGTATCAGCCGCTACAATATCTTGCCCAGGATCTGTGTCAGACTGGCAGGCCTATAATTACCCAGATCATCTCATATACCCTTTTTATATGTTGGCACAACGTAAGTTTTCTTCCAGTCTTCTGGAACTTCCCAGTGTTCCAAGACTTTACATAAGGGATATGCAAGGATCCATACCTCTCTAAAAATTCCTTGTGTCTCATGTCTAAAACCTTACATGGGAGCTGGAAAATAGACTCTTACACCTATATTCCCATTTTTGCTTAGACACAGGATGTGCATACAATGATGTGACTGTCAGGTTCATGAGGTTAATATATTTTGGTCAACAATATGAATAATAACTGGTCTATGTGTTCTAAATAAGATAAAGAACCATGTCCTGTCCTTGGCAGACCTTTTCAGAGCTGAACTTTTCACTCAGGAAATTGAACTTCCTTTCAATTTTTTTGCTCTTCTGAACTTTTGCCTTCAGCAGCACATTTGTGCTGTAGATAAGAGAAAGATGCTGGAAGTTTATTTTTGCCATTTTAGATACATGCGGCTCAGAAACAAGAAATTCCCCAGTGAAGAGATTTGTTTCTGGGTTGTTTTTAATGCAATGCATATCAGCTGGAAGGCCACTTTAATTGTAATGTGGTCTTTCACTGGAGCATGTGCTCCAGTGAACAAACTGCTTAGAACTTTGTGAATTAATAGTGAAAGGCCAGGCCAAACCTTAATTAGCTGGAGGCAGAAGGAATCCAGTTACACTTTAAACGAATATTATAGGCTTCTTGTGCAGCTGTACTGGCTTTCACTGAAGTCAGGGCCATAACTAGGGTGAGGCAAGCAGGGCAGCCACCCAAGGCACAGAGCCACAGGGGGAGGGAGGTGCAAAAATGGGGCGGTGGCAGGATTGGGCTTAGCAGCATCACCCCCACACACACACTACAGGTTTGGGCCCAGCAGCATCCAACTGGACCTCCCCCACCCCCCCCACCCCCACACACACACACAGGATCGTGGGCCCAGTGACCCTGGCCGGAGCAGGCTCTCCCCAGCACTAGGATTGCACTCACAGGTAGGGTTGCCAACTTTCTAATGGCACAAATCCCCTTTCCACTCACATCGGACAATTGTGGATTCATTAGTCAATGTTTGTAAATCACAGACTCTGGAGATTAAAAAGACTAATTAGACCATCCAGTCCTTCTCCCTGCCAACACAGGATTGTGCCCATTTATGCATTTATTTGTATTTGGTCCAGGCGAGTTTTAAATGTGCCATGCAATCAGGCTTCCACTCCGGGAGCGCAACGGCCGAAGCAAAAAAAAAAAAAAAGGTGGCCGGAATGCCGCCCCTGAAATTGTGCTGCCCCAAGCATGTGCTTGGTTTGCTGGTGCCTAGAGCCGGCCCTGCTTCCACTGCTTTCCTAGGGAGTTCTCGCTGAGGACATAAAGAGCTATGTTACACTCTTCTGCAGTATCGATCCAAAGCATTACAGCCTATGATAACACTTAGCTGTTAGATTGCATTTTCTAGCTCTCAAAGGGTATAATCCACAAAGTAGGTGCCTAAGCTGTTTGATTCCAGGTTGTGAGTTCCTGTTTGGGGATTGCTAAACTGACATAGGTGCCTCAATGCAGCGTGGATGTAGGTGCCTATCTCTGAGAAACAGGCAGGGCTTAGCACATCTGTGGTCAGCCTCTCCCATTGCCTAGCTTAGGTAGGGAGCAGTAGTGTTGGCTTTTGCAGATGGCGTTCTTAGGCACTTATCTCTCCCCATGCATTGCACAGGGAGCCTCGGTGCCTAACTCAGTTTTGTGGATCACGGTGCGTTCCTGTGATTTCCTAGGTGCTGTGACACTGAGCATTGCAACAGCTAAGTCCCTTCATGGATCTTACCTAAAGTACTTTACAAAAAGGGAGTAGTAGCATCGTTATCTCCATTTTATAGATGGAGAAACTGACCAGGCAGAGTGACTTGCTGCAGTGATTAGGAGTGGGAGGCAGATCTGATTCCCAGACTTGTGCCCAGCCCAGTAGACCCTAGTTGTTATCAGTGTGCTTGCTGTGCTTTGAACCATTACTGCAGAATTCTGAAATGGGAAATGCCAGGTATTTATTATTACTATTATTTCAGTGTCACTGTTCCACTTGCACTTCCTATCACGCAGCCCTGAGCCTTTGCTGAGAATCATGTCTTGCTCTTTTGACACTTAGGGCAGGTCTACACTAGAAGCGCTACATCGGCGTAGCTGCACTGATGCACCTGCGCCGCTGTAGTGTGTCTGGTGAAGATGCACTATGCCGATGGGAGAGCGCTCTATGCTGTCGGCATAATTACTGCACTTCTGCGCCCGGTGGAAGCTATGTCAGCGGGAGAGGGACATAGCGCCTAGTGCTTAGGTTGCTGTAACTGAGCGACGTAAGCTAGACCAACTTAAGCAGTGGTGTAGATCTGCCTTTAGACACTGTTCGTTTGCTTTGGGATATAACTTTATTATTTCACTGGAAAAACAAAACAGCCCAAAGCTATTTCTTTTTGTTTTCCTCCCCCTGCCCCCCCTCCCCGATCTTGTCCTCCTGTTGAGTTGCAGGTAAAACACAGGTGGCTTAGATATGTGGGGATGAGAGTTAAAATATGTACTTCAAACAATACAAATATTCAGACAATACAAATAAAAATAACAGAGCCTGTGAAAGAGCCTACTTTATCTGAGACATGTTTTAAAGGGGTTGTGTGTGTGGTGGGAGTTGGACTAGCGATAGCCTGTGGTAGAGAATCACATTTCATTTCAATTCCCCAGGATGAAAAAGTGATGCTGGCTAATTTGAACCTAATCATTAAGACCCCATTTCAAAACTCAAGAGTCAATTAAGCTCTGTTCTCCTCCCCAGCCTCTGGACCTTGGTTTGTTGTTATTCATCAGGAGACAGGGAAATTGCTTTCACATAAAACTTGAACTGTCTTTGCTGGAAGCAAAACACTGATCTGATGGAAGAGGTTTTTATGCCTGCTGGACATGAGTGCAGGAATGCTTCCCAGAAGAGAGCAATTTAGCAAAGCTCCTACAGGCTAGGGTAGGACAGGTAGATTACTGACAGAGTAGGAGGGGCTCAGCTGGAGTCCAGCTACAGTGGTGGATCTCATTCACTGGGACATGTTAGCAGGCAGGATTCTCTCTCTGGAAGCGACACGTGGGCATGGATTTTACTGGTGAGGAGGATTAAGATCCAGAGAAGCATATTTGAAATCTTTATAAAATAGATACTACAGCACTGTTCCCAAATGCTGTAGGACTCCATTGTAAACTCTATCCTTAGATACCATGATTGCAGAGCACTTCAATATTGCTTTCTGTTAAGGGCTCCTAACTCGTGATCTTTGGTTTACAGGGGAAGCTTCCCTTTATTTTCTATATAAACGTTCTGGAGAGATGAACTATTCTAGTCTGCACTCTTTATAATGCCTTTCACCTCACCAGTGAATTATACCCCCTATCATCCCTCTGTAAGTATCATTATCCCTCTTTTGTATAAGGGGAAACTGAGGCACCAAAACATATGATCTGCCCAAGATCACAAAGGAGACAAGTGCAGAGTTAAAGGGCCATAACCAGGGTGGGGTAAGCAAGGCAGCCACCTGGGGTGCAAAGCTGCGGGGTGGGAAAATGACAAAAAAACCAGTAGGGGACACAAATATGCTTGCTCGCCCTGAGCGCTAAAATGCCTAATTACAGCTCCGATTGAAGTAATACAATTGACTAGCTTGCATACAATTTAGAAGCCTAAGGATTATCCTTCATTGCATTTGCATGTACACACAGCAGGAAAAATTGGAAGGTCTGTTCCCAGATCTGTTAAATCATTTTGCCCATAACACTGGCTGTCCTATTATTAAGCTCTGAACATCTGGAACCTTTAATTGCCTCTTTCAATACTTTATTACCTTACATGACTTACTGAACATTCACCTGACAAGATCTTCCTATTATTATAAGAAGATTAAATAGGAATATTTCTACTGGTGTTACTCCAATTTTATTTATAAACAACCACAATGACTCAACACCTACACTAAACATAAAAAGATATTAAATGTACAACAGTAGATGCATTTTGTTAAAATATTATGTAGCTTAATTTTGTTCAGACGAAACAGTACATTTAAAAATATGATCTAAAATATATTTAATCTATATAACACTAAGTGAAAGCCCATGCTGTCATATGGGTATAATTTGTAAAGTGTAAAAAAGCCAAAAATGGCTGAGCACTTAAGAACTGGAGCGAGAGACCATGAAGCCCAGTGATGATGCAGCATGGTAAAATTCTAAACAAAAAGAGCTCTGAACCATGCTTGTAGCTGTTTCCTTTATTTCAAACTGACTCAACAGCCATTACAGGTTTCAGAGTGATACCCAGACAGAGTGACAATCCTGGAATCTTATTATGTAGATTGTTTATATTTTTGAACTTAAAATAATGAGATATTATTACACACTAAATAGTCTAAATCTAATAATCCCTAAAACTCCAGTAGTTTTAACTACATGTAAAACTGGAGTCAAGTACCAATATACTAAAAAAAGTGAAAGGAATATCAACATATATTTTTAAGAGTCCACTGGGGCAGTTCTCATCTCAGTATGTGCATGTCAGAGGTGGGCCCAAACCAAAACCTGGATCAGAACATCGTGAACTTTGAGGAAGTTCAGGTCCCTATTCAGATCCACACTTGTGGCTTGGGCTCATCTCAAGCATACCTAATAACACTTTGCAGTTATGCAGTGCCTCCCATTCTGTGGTGCGGTGATCACTCACTACTTAATGTGCTGGTAAGAGCTCTGCTTTATTCTGTGTACAGTTCCAACTGGCTATGCATAACAACAAAAAGAGACCATATCTTCCCTTAAAAGCCAAAACTTTAATAGCACTTAACACTAACGTACCATAGTTATAAGTATTTATAGCAAGCATAATAACTAAATTTACTGACAACGTTCAATTAATCTTTCAAGTGCCCTGCACTGTTGCTTGGAGCTGCAATGCTTTCCTGGAACATCAGCACTACTGCTGCTGAGAGGTGGCAAATCTACTTGTTCCATGCCCTGGGTCTCTATTGTCTTAATGGGCTGTTGCCTGTGATTCTCTGGACAAAACAGCAAACTCAGTGCCCCTTATCTCCCTCCCTTCTGGTCTTTGGAGAAGATCTCACCTAGTCCTCTATAGTATGTGTGCATCTGGGGTGACAAATTCACATGATCATGGGGCAAATTCCTGTGGCACCACTGCTATTTGCAACCATTGCTTCCTATCACAGAGATGTAGAGCATCATTTTCATGAAGTGACAGTAGCTCCTGGGACCCCAAGTCAATTTTTTTTGTTGCCTTATTTGTCCTTTTTTACTCCTGGTTCCATGTAGTGTTCAGTGCTCACTTAGTGCTTATGGTGCTTGCAAGAGATCTGCTTTATCCTGCATTTGGTTCCAACTGGCTGAGCTTCAAAACACTCCACCAGCCTCTCGGTCTGGGAAGCTCAGCCTTTAAAGGCCTAGTTCCAATACCAGAGATATCTCAGTGTTACAGACAGATAATAGGGAGCTTTGAAAGTTGTTTGGTTCAGTAGCTAAAGCAACTGTAAAGGTGGGGAGGAGGGGGGGACAAAAGGAAATACTAAAGAAAATGAGCTAAACAGAGGTTGAGCTCAAATAAAATTAATCAGAGCAATGGTGGCCTTTTTAGAAATGCTGCTTTTAAAAATTCTGACCCAAACTCCTGATCAGTGCAGTTTTTGGACTAAAAAGGAAACAGAGATATTTTAGAAAACATTTTATTCTTTAAATTTTTGAATAAATGTATTGTTCATGAAAGCAAGAAACTAAACACTAACTTGAGCTACAAAAAGTGGGGGCCAGGGATATACAGCTCTGCACAGACACGTGGAACTCTGTGCTTTTACTTTACAGGGGATTCAGCAAATGTTCTGTGTTTTGGTTTCAGTCACTTTGGTTTTGTGTTCCTTGAGTTTTCGGATCCCAATGACATTAAAAAATTTCCCAGCAAAACCCCAAAGTGGCGTCCACCCAAACCCACAAGTGAAGACTTCCTCACCTTTCCTCCAATTACCAATAAGCAACAACAGACGCAGGTTCCTGCCCCATATCTTCTAGAAACTAAAAGGGGCCAGATACAAAGAGGCCCAGGGAAGAAGCATCAGTGAAATGAAATTAAGCAATGAGTAGCTACTGTTTGTTGGAACCCAGAGTAGTGGGTGGGCCCAGGGTCCCCTGCCAGTCACAATGGCATAAACCTCAAAAAGGGGACAGGGCTTATTTGAGAGCCTGAACAAAGGGCTGAATCTAAATCGCCTGCAAAGTGACTTCGGACTTTGTGGCTTGGCCGGAGGGCCAAGCCACATAAGACCCACCCAGGTTAGCCAGCAGCCTGCAGGGGATGCCAGGGGTGAGAACAGGACTGCAGTACCACACCCAGCTGGTAGAAGGTTCTCAAAGGGAGAGTGCCCCCATTGCAGTCAGCCAGCTGCTCTTCTCTTCACCTACAAAACTTAATGAAGGCAGCCTCTTGGCCCCTTCCTCCACCTTCCATTTATGTAGAGGGCTTATCTCACTGACCCCCTTCTCCTTACCCTACACAATTCCCTGTCTATCTACAAACAGACTCAAAAATATATGCTGGACCCCACACCCACAACAGCAAGAGCCTTTTCTCTCATTTTGGGACCCTAAGCACCCAGAATACACCATGCTATTAGCCAATCCTGTTACCAATTCATAATGTAATATTTCTGAAACAGAACAGACTGCACCATGCATTAATCTCGAGTATGTTCTACTTTCTGTAGTTTGATCATTATTTTTCAAAATATGTTTTATCTTGAGTCATGCCCCCAAAAGTCTCTATGACCTTTCTAATTCTGTTCAGCTCATTTTAGTAAAATTGAAATCAAAAGAGGATGGCGTTTTTGTGCTCTGATACCATCATGAGAAGCATTAAACTCAGAAGTTCTGCTTTGTGACTGAGGTAGATACAATAATAAAACCAATGCTGAAATTGTCATAATAATAAATAATCCTCAGCAACAGATGTTAATTTTAATGTTTCAGAAAAAACAGGAAAATATCCTTTTTTCATATATGTCATCAACTTCAACCAAAAACCACTTTTGGCTAAATAGATCATAACATAAATGATAGCAAATATTAACCCTGGAAAAAACAACTTTGGGATATTAAACTTGTACTGTACAGTATAGGACTCAAAAACTGTAAAGACTGAGAAACTTAAAGAATCAATATCAAAATAAAAAAGTATTTGTCCCTATTTTATATTGGGATGGGATGCCACCTTACAATAAAATTTTCTGCAATAGATTCAGCAGTACAATGCAACGTATCATCAGCCTCGCATATTTTCATAAATTCTTCTTGCATCAGAAACAACTAGCAAAATTTATCCCAGATGTAAACCCATGGAAGGCAACAGAGTTACAAAAAGGATGAATTTGGCACAGTATTGCTAAGATAATTTAGGAACAACATTTTATGACAGAATCCCACTTGCAAATCCAAGTGAACCACATTTGCCAGAACAGCACACGCAAATAAAACACTTTTTGCATGCAAACAGATAGGAAAGTGTACAATGTATGTGTGCATATTTATGCCTTCTCTTCTTTAAAAATGTGACCGTTGGGCTTTAAAATTGTCTCCCTCTTCCCCCAGTTCTGATATTGTTTCTTCATGATCCAAGCCAAATGTATTAGGGTAAGTGTGAAAGATGTGTCCATTTGCTTTCAATGTGACCATTTTCTTATTAATGGGTTTTGGATTGCCTGAAATTGACTACCAAGTACTTCTGAACACAATGTTTCATCTGAGTCTTCTCTTCTTGTACAAATACATTTAAATCAAAATGTCACAACTCTCATGTATTAAGTGATGGAGAGTGCACAGCAATATCAAGGGCATGTTCTAGCTTCAGCATTTGTTTAGAACACTGTCAGAAATCATTTGCAAGTGAGCCATGTACCACTGTCATCATTATGCTAGGAGTATTTCATTTATAATTAAACTAGCATCAAGAAAGCACAACACCATTTAAAGAATAATTTCCAAATCATTTCAAGTCTCCTATTAAACATCATTACCTCTCCTTTTTGGTTATTCACCTACCGCTCAATGACGCCAATCCCATTTTAATGAAAATAGACTGAATTACATGTTCTAACTCTTTTGACCTCCAGTTTCAATGAATTCCATCTCTTTACATCTCTGTTTCACTTGAACTGTTCTTTATTATTGAACTTTGCAGTTTACCCTGAATTCCAGTGTTTAAATTCCCCTGCCATTTCTTGGTGTTACATATGATATTTTAAACTGCTATATACAATAGTGTTTACAGAAATATAATGAAGACACTGCTTCCTTTACCAGCTTTTATATATGGTAGTATAAATAGGTAAGGACTGCAAGGATGAATCCTTATTACTTATTCTATCTAGGTCACTTATATTACCTCACTATAGGCATGATCCAAAAACCCACTGAAATCAATGTGAATCTTTCCATTGACTTCTGTGGCTTTGGATCAGGCCTCATAAAGACAGCTCAGTGTGCAATGTCTCAGTTAAATGCACATGTGTACAAATAGAATTTATAATAATGGAATGACATTTATAGCTGAGTGGGTGTCCAACAGAATTAAATGGAACAGGAGTGGCTAGATCATTATTACAAAAACATGTTGTTTTATAAAGTATTAACAAACCACTTCAAAAAGTGCAGTAATGCTAGATTCCCAGTGCCCACTGTATCACATGCATTGTCATGAGGTTTCAAAAACAAATGCTCTCTACAATTAGATCAGCATAGAATGAAATAGTTTATATATGTAGATTAAATAAAAGACCAGTGACCTGTCACAGGTAAAGTACAGTGAATGGACTGCAGAACTATTGTGATACAAATTTACTATAAGGTTAGGGGTGGGAGCTGAACCAGTTTATTCCATAACTGAATTTGACCCATGGTGTGTGTATCTATCTATCTATAGATAGAGTTTATTTCAGTTTATTTCATGGCTGAATTTGGACCTGTATGTGCATGCCCAATTATTACCCTTCATACGTATATCTAGATTGATAGATCTAGATCGATAGATAGATGTATGAGGATTAATCACTGGGCACACACGTACAGGTCCAAATTCAGCCATGAAATAAACCGATACAATTCCCAGCTCTCACTCCAGGGATGAATTTGGAACACTATATTACAGCCTCATAGCCCCTGATGATTTCAACTACCCAAGTGGACACACTCTGTGCTTATCTTCTACACCTCATATACACATGCTCCTTTGAGGAACCCAGTCTGCTATCAAACCAACTGCTTGCGAGCACTATTCTAGCCCCTCTGTCACTACACCAGCTCTTGGCAGCAACTTCCCTGATCACTGCCAGCTCCTTGTGGCAAATCTCTCCTACCCCCACCACCAATTCCATGCTGAAGCCAAACCGCAGATGCTTTGCAGCTCTGTCCCTTCTTCCTTCCGTTAGGGAGTTGTTCCTCTTTCCTGCCCAGCTAGACCCCTAGCATTCTGAGTTTTTGGTTCTGCTGTGAGGAGTAGAAGAACCTGGGTCAGTGTCAGGGATTGAACTTCCCTTCTGCTCCCTGCACAGCCAGGAAATGAGGAAGAGGAGGGATGACAACTACACCAACACAATACCACCTGATGGCTGGGTGAAGCATTGCATGTAGCATTTTCAGCTCAGCAATGGAGAATGAACTTTAGTTCCCCTTTTTCTAGCAGCATTGGCAGCAATTCCTGCAGGCCACCAACATGGAGTCTTGGATCCCCCTGCACTGACAGGGAGGGGGCAGCAGTAACTTTCCCAGATAAGCATCCACACTATTGGTGAAATCTGACTTTTCTTTCCCCTGCAAAATTCTTAACAGCTTAAAGCAAGAACTGCAGCAGACCCATTGAAGAGCTGAAGCTCAGCACATCTTATCTGTTCAGCCATTTATTTATTGTGTTGACAGAAACACCCATGTGGTGGAAAATTCCACTGAACCTTTATTGTCCTCTTTGCCTCGGAGACCCAGCATCTTAAAGGAGCACTATCAAGCTGCAGAACACCACAGCCATTTTCATAAGGTCATGGGCACAAAAACATGCAAAAAACCTCTCCATTACACTGTGTTTGAGCATTAAACCAACACTCATCTAAGGCTTAAGAAACATTGAGGTGACAGGCACACTCCACATACAATATACAATAAACTTATCAAATATGTTTTTCCCCTGGTCTTAGCCATTTCAAACAACAAAATATGCACACAGTTCTATTGCATTCTTTGTACTTTTAGATTTCAGTCAAACACACAAATACCAAAGCAATTCTCCTAGGGTCCCACATTACCTCTTATCTTCCCACTAATTCAAAGAACAGCTCCTTTCTGACATTTTGGCTATGCCAAGATCTAAGGCATGGTTATCAGAGTTCCATCCTTAGTCTGATGAAAGGTCTTGGTTTTCTTCTCATCTGTTCTGAATGCAAATCTGAAGTTTTAATATAGCATGATGTTTCAAAGAAAACTGCTATATATTTTGCACCTACATGTTTCTACCAGGTTTTTAATTTGTTTGTTGGCAGGTGTGTAAAAGCACTTGAAGATTTTCTACCTTCTCATTCATCTTTGCTCTGAATTCAATGTTTATAGAATTATTTGTTTGGAATGAAGCTCTCATTAAATCAGTTGTGTGAGTGGATTCCCAGGCAGCTTATTGCACTCGCATAATAGGTATGTTCCCATAATCTATAATTTGACTTAGCATCACTTTCTGTGTTTGGCAAGTGGTTTATCATACAATAAAGTGTAACTGCAAAGATTTGGGGTTTATTTACTTTTGCGTGTATTGTCTTAGCTTGATAAACTCTTTTAGACTTTGCAATAGACATGGTCTCAAGGTGGGACTTGAACAAGGAAAACGTTAGTGGCCTTGAACATCAACTTGGAAAGAGCTATGGCACAGAAGGAAGTGCAGAGAGAGTTGTGTGAGAAGCAGATGTACAGAGCATCCAGGCTGATGTCATTGACAGAGCAGAAGAGGTGAGGACAATGCAATAAGAGATAAAGTTGGTTAAAGAGGACAGAATTATGCAGTTATGTGTTAAAGATGAGACTATGGTGTTTGACCTCTATGTGGTGGTGAAGGGGAGCCAGTGGAAAGATTTGGGGTGGAGGGCGATTACATGATCAGATCAACAGGCAAAGAATATGATGTTGGAAACAATAATATGGATATCAGGCAGGGCAGAGAGGAAGTTGCACTAATCAAAATAACAAATAAGGTCACGGACAAAAGTTTTAGCTGCCTGAGCAGACATAAAAATTCTCAGCTTAGAGATTCTGTGGAGGGAGCATCATCAGGGTTTTCACACAGGCTGGATGTGGGGAGAGGGAGAAGTTGAAAAATGAGCCCCTCCTCCTTCCATCCAAGTTATAAGCCTGAGAGATAGGGTACAATGGTATTATCAGTGACAGAACAGGGGGTCCAGGGAGAGTAGAAGAGGAAGATCAGGAGTTCACTATTAAACTGACACGAAAATATCCAGAGGAAGGTGTCACAGAGAGAGGCTGAGATACAGAACTGGATGGAAGGAGACAGATCAGGTGTGGAGAGGTAGTTTTATGAAGAGTCAGCATGAAGATGGTAGTTGAAGCCACATGAGTGGACTAAAATCACCCAGTGAGAATTGGAGAGGTCCAAAAACAGAGCCCAGAGGGGTCGACATGGACAGAGAGGGAGGGAAGGAAGAGGTACTTCTAAAATTTATGAGACCACTAGAGTATTTTACTGCAGCCACTTTTGCATAATAATTAAACATCTTAAGGCTGATTCTTCTCTCACTTATATCAGTGTAAACCAGGAGTGATTCCATAGAGTTTAATGAAATTGGGGACTCACCCAAAGTTCACTGAAGTCAATGGAGTCATCCCATTTTTTGATCTGGTCCATAGACAGGTGTAAAGTCATTATAAGATGACAATCAAGCCCATCATTACCAAAGATCAGATTGAGTTAGTACTATCAGATGTGCATGACCAATACTTTTTCTGGCAGTTCTTTCTGCTGCTGTTTATTTAATCACATTAACAAAAAATTTAAGAATTTAATCACATTAACAAAAAACAAGCAAACAAAAAACCTCAATATTTTCCAGACCAATTGGTTGCAAAGAAAACTTGCAGAATGTGAACTTATCTATTGCTATCTTACAGAGACAAACAAGGGGTCAAATCCTTCCCTGTTGTAGCATGACTAATTTCAATGACTTCATTACAGCAACACACAAAAATATAAAATTGAAAGTACCCAGCCCATATACAATGGAGATTTACATCTTTATGTTTTCACTTTAAAACAGCAAAATGTTTATTGTATAAAAAAAATACACTGAGGAATGGCCCTTGCGCCTTGTTGTACCTAGTAATAGCTCTTCTCCAGTGTGGCTAGATGTACCATGTGAGTTGGTGCATCAGTGCAATGGTTCCCCCTCCTGGCCAAGAGGGGTGTGGCCCTGGCTCACTCAGCTCAGTGGAGCTCAGTCAGTCTATTGTGGTGCCCAGGAATCTGCCATCCTTTCTGTTCTCAGGTCCATCAGGGAGTTGGGTAGGGGAACCCAGGCCTGCCCACTCCACTGAGTTCCAGCTCAGGGCCCTCAAGCAAGACAAGCAGGATCAGGGTTCGCTGAGTCTTACAGTGCCCTGAGCTCCTTCCTACCTTCCTCCAGGCCTCTGCAGGCTCTTCAGTCTGTTGGCCTGTTCGTCCCTTCCTGGGGCATTGTCCCTGGGCAACTCTTTAGCAGTTTGCTGACAGGAGTTCCTTTCTCCAGCCTGCTCACTCCTCTGGTAGCCACCCCACCTCTCTGCTTCCCAGCCCTTTTATCCTTCTAGCTGCTGTGAGACTGCCAATCAGCAGTGGCCGGCAGTGCCTGTATTAACCCTTTGGTTGCTGGGCCAGCGTTGGATGCATATACCCCATAACACACCAACACTTTCATTCAAATGGATATTTTGTCCAAACTGTCATCAAGGCACAATCACAGTACCCCATGCCCATATTTGACACAAATTCTCCTCCAAAGAGTTTGCTCATCAAAACTAAAATGTAGAGTCCTGGCTAAGCTTTGACATTGTTACCCTATATTTAAACTGAATAAGTGCTCGCGAATCCTATGGTATGAAAAGTTTATTGCCTCCAGTACAACACTATTTATTACTCAATTTAAAATAGACCTATTGATATCAAAAGGGCATTTCAAATCAATACTTTATCTGGAGTATATGCATGTCAATAGGCAAGAAATGAACAGTGCATTGACTTTAGCTATTACCCCTCATGGGCAGAAACAAATACTTCCGAACAGTTGCTACTATGAATCTGGCCAAGTTCAATAGCAGGTGAACATCCTTACTAAAGCTTAGCAAACATCACAATACATTTCCCATGAATTTGAGTTTGCATGTTTAAAAGAACTTGTTTTGGACAACTGGCAACCTTCTTGTATTCATTTTCTATGAACATTTGTGTGGGTGAGTTTCACTAGCATTAAAGCTCTCAGAAAATGAATTTTAAGCTCACTGAAATTATGTAATCAAAAATTAACTTACGTATTTTTCATGCTGCACAGCAACTTGAATGATAGGTATTGAACACATGTCCAATATATTCAAAGGCAAAAACAAAAGATCACCAAATATAAAATGTAGTCTTAGTTTTCTCTGTCTTGACTGACAATAAGTGCTAAATTATCAGCCTTGAAACACAGTGATGGATCTGGAATCTAATGTAACTGAAAGTACTAGTCAGCACTGACACTCATGTGACGCTCAAAACAAAAGGATTTCCTAAAAAGTTTCCTAAATATATACTGTATTTTCAAAGCTTAACATTTGTTTGGAACTCTTTTTATTAGCAAAAATTATTGAATAATATTAGGTTTAAGTATTATTTTCACAATCTGATTTCTCCATGAACTCAGAGTCCATATAGCCCCAAAGTTGGGGAAAGTGAAAAATAATAAAAATAAAAATTATTAAACAAAAATTATAAACTTCAAGATAAAAAACAATATGCAAAATTATTCAAAATACAGTTATGGAATTAGAGGTTTGCAAATCCCTAAAATAGATATTTCCATAATTCATTAATATGCCTAGAGAAACACCCAGAGAACATACTGTGCTCTCATTGTACAGGGACTCAATACAGCCCATAAAAGTACCCTTTCTAAAATAACATTGATCAAATGAACAATGTCAGGGAGACTGGATTGGCCAGACCTGATTTAACAAATAAAGACAGTAGGCGAAATGAACATTTAACAGCCCTTAACACAAAATAGAAACAAAATGACAACTAAAAGCAGCTGTCAGATAACTTTAGTGTGTATTTATATATCCTTTCCCTGTTTCAGAGAGGGAGAAAATGACATTTTACAAATTGACCTATGTAAACCAAAATGTCAGAGAGATGTGAAGCACTTGCCTCATGAAATTTGAGGCAGAGAGAAGAAGACATAAAGGCAGAACAGTTAAGTTTGAGGAAGAGAAGGAAAAATGCAGTCCTCTGCTTAGTTTTTAAGAACAGTGTTCAGATACCACACAGGCCCAAGCTACAAATACGGATTCAAACCAGGATCTTAATTTTCTGAGTTGTTTGGATCCAAGGTTTTGATTAACTCTATTACAGAGCCAGGGACTAGCTGCAACATTTGGATCTGGATTAATCTATCACTTAAATCAGCTTCTGTACCAGATGACTGGAGGATAGCTAATGTGATGCCGATTTTTTTAAAAGCTCCAGAGGCAATCCTGGCAATTATAGGTCAGTAAGCCTACCTTCAGTGGCAGGCAAATTGGTTGAAATGATAGTAAAGAACAGAATTACCAGACACAGATGAACACAATATGTTGGGAAGAGTCAATCCAGCTTTTGTAAAGGGAAATCATACCTCACCAATACATTGGAATTCTTTGGGAGGGGCAACAAACATGTGGACAAGGGTGATCTGGGTTAGTGCACTTGGACTTTCAGAAAGCCTTTGACAAAGTCCCTCACCAAAGGCTCTTGAGCGAAGTAAGTAGTCATGGGATAAGAAGGAAGGTCATCTCATGCATCAGTAACTGGTTAAAAGATAGGAAACCAAGGGCAGGAATAAATGGTCAGTTTTCAGAATGGAGAGAGGTAAACAGCAGTGTCACCCAGGGGTCTGTACTGGGACCAGTGCTGTTCAACATATTCATAAATGATCTGGAATAAAATATTCATAAATGATAGTTGGTGTTGGTCCTGCTTTGAGCAGGGGATTGGACTAGATGACCTCCTGAGGTCTCTTCCAACCCTAGTATTCTATGGAAAAGGGGGTGAACAGTGAGGTGGCAAAATTTGCAGACAATATACAATTACTCAAGATCATTAAGCCCAAAGCAGACTGTAAAGAGTCACAAAGGGATCTCACAAAACTGGGTGACTAGGCAACAAAATGACAGATGAAATTTAATGTTGATAAATGCAAAGTAATGCACACTGGAAAACATAATTCCAATTATATATACACAATATGATGGGGTCTAAATTAGCTGTTACCACTCAAGAAAGAGATCTTGGAGTCTTTGTGGATAGTTCTCTGAAAACAGCCACTCAACATGCATCGGCAATTAAAAAAAGCTAAACAGAATATTTGGAACCATTAGGAAAGGGTTAGATAATACGACAGAACATATCACAATGCCACTATATAAATCCCTGGTACACCCACACCTCAAATACTGTGTGCAGTTCTGGTCCCCCACATCTTAAAAAAGATGTATTAGAATTGGGAAAGGTGCAGAGAAGGTCAAAAATGATTAGCAGTATGGAATAGCTTCCATATGAGGAGAAATTAAAAAGACTGGGACTTTTCAGCTTGGAACAGAGACAACTAAGGAGGGATATGATAGAGGTCTATAAAATCATGAATAGTGTGGAGAAAGTGAAAAAGGAACTGTTATTTACCCCTTCACATAACACAAGAACCAGGGGACACCCAATGAAATTAATATGCAGCAGGTTTAAAAGGAAGTGGTACTTTACATCAGTGGTTCTCAAAGCTGGTCCGCCGCTTGTTCAGGGAAAGCCCCTGGCAGGCCAGGCTGGCTTGTTTACCTGCCGCGTCCGCAGGTTCGGCCGATCGCGGCTCCCACTGGCCGTGGTTCGCCACTCCAGGCCATGCTGGCCGCCGCTTCCCGCAGCCCCCATTGGCCCGGAGCAGCGAACCTCGGCCAGTGGGAGCCGCGATCGGCCGAACCTGTGGATGCGGCAGGTAAACAAACCGGCCCGGCCCGCCAGGGGCTTTCCCTGAACAAGCAGCGGACCAGCTTTGAGAACCACTGCTTTACACTACACACAGTCAACCTGGGGAACTCATTGCCAGGGGATCTTGTGAAGACCAAAACTATAACTGGGTTCAAAAAAGAATTAGATAATTCATGGAGGATAGGTCCATCAATGACTATTAGCCAAGATGGTCAAGGACGCAACCCCATGCTCTGGCTGTCCTTAGCTTCTGACTGACAGAAGCTGGGAGTGGATGACAGGGGATTGATCACTTAATAATTATCCTGTTCTGTTCATTCCCTCTAAAACATCTGGCATTGGCCACTGTGGGAAGACAGGATATTGGGCTAGATGGACCATTTCTCTGACCCAGTATGGGCATTTTTATGTTCTTATGGAGATAAATATTCCCAATGTTTGTGGTGTTTGATCGGTTTTGATGTGGGCCTGTCTCAAGTTCCGGTTTCACCAATATTCCAGCTCCTTTCTGTCTTCAGTAAATCTTCTTTCATCTTTTAAATTCCTATTACTAAAGTGATTTACGTCCCCTGCCACTTCTGTTTCCTTCATATATTCCTGCTGAGTATACTTATGATCTGGAAATATGCATGGCAGACAAAAGAGCAAACAAAATGTTAGGCTATGTATAAATAATTGGATAAAGAATAATGGTGGGAATATTACATAAATCAGTGGTAGATGCTCCACTAGAATACTATGCTCAGATCTGGTCAACCAATCTCATGAAAGATGTAGCAGAAATAGAAGGAGTCCAGAGGTATCTGACAGGTAAGATTTTCAAAGGGACTAAGTTACTTGGGAGCCTAAATTCTAATTACAAATGTGAATTAGGCACTTGGGAATCTTAAATGCCTAAATCCCTTTTGAAATATGACTTAGGCTCCTAAATCACATGTGCTTTTAAAAATGTTACCAGATTAAAATAGTTACAGGCATGGAGAGACTTTTGCATGATAAGAGATTAGGACTAGGTATTTGTTATCTAAAATAATGAATGGTAGGGAGAAGGGAAGTTGGGAATTCCTATTTACCTTCTTCTCACAATGCAAGAACAATTGGAAATTCAATAGATTTAATAACTATAAGTGAGAATTCAGCCATTGATTTAAATGGGGCCAATATTTCACATCTTGGCATAAATCAAGCATATAAATATTTACTTTACTGTCAGTGTAAAAGTCAGTGAAAATTTCATGTCCACATAAATGAAAAGCTTCATTTCCTAGAAGTAGCAATGAATTACAGGGTGACTGTCTGAAAGGCTGCAGAATTGATGTATTTTTACTGTTGATTTTTCTTACCCTTCTCAGAAAAATTAGATGTGAAAAGACAAATTTCCAAAGACAATAGCAATGATACATATTTTTTTTAAAAACCCACTAAAAAGCCTCTGGAAAATTGAAGTCTGGCCGCTGAAACCTATTTCTCATAAAAGTTCTTAGAAAAGGCTTAAATCAAGTGTAGTAATCTTTAGCGAACATTAAAATTCATGTGTCACTTTCTCAATGCATTGTTTTAATGATAGGTCATAAAATTCCATAAGAATCAATAAAGTGGTAGTGTCAGCGTGACAGTTATTAGCATCAAAAAGTCAAACAGTCTTGCAAGCCAACAGTAGATTGAAAGATAAGCTCCTGGGATCCTGGTGGGTGGGTGGGTGGGGGTGTGTGTATGTGTCAAACGAAGTAACATATATATCTGAATCCTACTTATTCCAAGGCTGACTTTTTGTTGACAACTTTATTGGCAACTGTGACAATGCGGTTCTGGCGGAACCCAACTGAGAGTGCCAACTCAGGACAAATTGCTCAAACAGGGCAGTTACAGCCCAAGGCTGGGGTTTTTTCCACCTCTAAGGCAAACCAAACCAGCCAGACTAAGAGGACTTCGGTCTCACCCCACTGGCTAACCGCAAGTCTTACAAGCAATCTCCTTAGACACTCCAGTTTCCCAGTATTACCACCAGTGCCACTCGTTGTGGGGACAAATGGTTATGAAAACCAATACCCCAGTAAAAGAAAAAGGTTCTCCTGATCCCAAAGGACCAAGCCCCAGACCCAGGTCAATATACAAATCAGATCTTACCCACAAATCACGCTGTTGCCAATCCTTTAGAATCTAAAATCTAAAGGTTTATTCATAAAAGGAAAAAGATAGGGATGGGAGTTAGAATTGGTTAAATGGAATCAATTACATACAGTAATGGCAAAGTTCTTGGTTCAGGCTTGCAGCAGCGATAGAATAAACTGCAGGTTCAAATCAAGTCTCTGGAATACATCCCCCGCTGGGATGGGTCCTCAGTCCTTTGTTTAAAGCTTCAGCTTGTAGCAAAGTTCCTCCAGAGGTATGAAGCAGGATTGAAGACCCTATGGAGATGAGGCCTCAGCCTTATATAGTCTTTTCCAGGTGTAAGAACACCTCTTTGTTCTTACTGTGGAAAATTACATCAAAATGGAGTCTGGAGTCACATGGGCCAGTCCCTGCATACTTTGCTGAGTTACAAGGCGTATCTGCCTTCTCTCAATGGGTCCATTGTATAGCTGATGGTCCTTAATGGGCCATCAAGCAGGCTAGGCAGAGCTAGCACCAGTTTGTCGGGGATGTCACCCAGCAGCATAGCATAAGTTTGCCATACAGACAGTATAGAGCCAATATTCATAACTTCAACTACAAAATTGATACACACATATAGACAGCATAATCATAACCAATAAACCATAACCTTGTCTTAGACACCCCACTTGACCCCCTTCATACAAGATCTGGGTGCCACTACAGGACCTTGGTTGCAACAATGATCTATATGGTCCCAGATTATACCAATAACGTCACAGCAACTAACCCCTAATCATTAATTCAGTCATTACTCCAGTGAAGAAGAATATAAGCAGTATGCGTAACTTAGCAGAAGCCCATTATATATTATCACTTCACCGCTTTATGAATGAGTGATGAAGTCATATCAAGGCTCATGATGATGGATAGAAATCAAGGTGATGTACACATTTCAAGATAAGAGGGATTTTACCCTCCCAAATTGTGAGTTGATAAAGAATAATAAGAATGTTCATTCTTTTGTCAGTGAAACTGAAGGTTTATATTGCTACTCCTAAAAAAGTGCACCACACCAGAATATGAATTGGCCACAGACACTTAGGCCTGGTCTACACTAGGAGTTTATATCGAATTTAGCGCCGTTACATCGAATTAACCCCGCACCCGTCCACACCACGAAGCTATTTAATTCGACATAGAGCTGTCTTAAATTCGACTTCTGTACTCCTCGAAAACGAGAGGAGTAGCGCTAAATTCGAAATGGCAATATCGAATTAGGCTAGGTGTGGATGGAAATCGACGGTAATAGCTCCGGGAGCTATCCCACAGTGCACCACTCTGTTGACGCTCTGGACAGCACTTCGAGCTCGGATGCTCTGACCAGCCACACAGGAAAAGCCCCGGGAAAATTTGAATTCCTTTTCCTGTCTGGGCAGTTTGAATCTCATTTTCTGTTTGGACAGCGTGGAGAGCTCAGCAGCACTGGCAACGATGCAGAGCTCTCCAGCAGAGATGGCCGTGCAATCTAATAGAAAGAGGGCCCCAGCATGGACTGATCGGGAAGTCTTGGATCTCATCGCTGTGTGGGGCGATGAGTCCGTGCTTTCAGAGCTGCGCTCCAAAAGAAGGAATGCAAAGATCTACGAGAAGATCTCTAAAGCCATGGCAGAGAGAGGATACAGCCGGGATGCAACGCAGTGCCGCGTGAAAATCAAGGAGCTGAGACAAGGCTACCAAAAAACCAAAGAGGCAAACCGACGCTCCGGATCCCAGCCCCACACATCACGTTTCTACGAGGCACTGCATTCCATCCTAGGTGCGGCCGCCACCACTACCCCACCAGTGACCGTGGACTCAGAGGATGGGATACTGTCCACGGCCGGTTCCTCGTCGGAAATGTTAGCGGACGGGGAAGATGAGGAAGGAGATGAGGAGGACGAGGCAGTCGACAGCGCTTGCACCACTGATTTCCCCGACAGCCAGGAGCTCTTCATCACCCTTACCGAGATCCCCTACCAACCATCCACAGCCGTTACCCCGGACACCGAATCAGGGGAAGGATCAAGCAGTGAGTGCTTTAAACATCTAAACATGTAATTTTAACATAACTGGTCCACCGTGGTAACACACGTTCCCACGCCATGAGTCCAGTAAGTAGTCTGGGATCATGGCACGGCACAGCATGGCGGCATACGGCCCTGGCCTCTGCATGGTCTCCCGAAGCATTCTTCCCCTCTCGCTCTCCGAGATCCTCATTAGAGTTATATCGCACATGACGCCCTGCTTTAAATTAGGGAGGGGAATGTTAGTATTGGGACTGCTTTACAGCCACGCGGTGGAGGCGGCAGAGGGGCAGCATACAGTGATCTTTCCCGGGGACAGCCGCGAGGTGGTGGGACAGGGGCAGAGCTCATGCTTCCCTGATTGCTGCCAGCAGAGAGTGGCCTTGCATTCAGTGCGAAAGGAGCCCAGTGCTACTATTACATTTTTAAGCTGCCACAAGTCTACGGCTTACCATGTTTTCCTGCAACAAAAGTAGAGGTGTCCTGCCACGCTTCTCTGATCGCAACTGCAAGACCCCAGGCACTGAAGGCGAGGGCCGAAAATTCGACCTTGTCCTGTGTGCGCATGTGAAAGGTCCAGTGCATGGTGTTGTTCACAGAGAAAGACTATGTTCTTTGTTAGCAACTTCATTTATCTGTCTCAGGAATTTACTCCCTTTTTCCCATTCCCACAGACACATCTGCGACTGTCTCCCAACCCAGCCTGGCATCACACTCCCAGAGGCTAGCGCAGATTAGGAGAAGGAAGAGAAAGACGCGTGAAGACATGTTTTATGAACTTATGGAGTGCTCACGAGAGCAGGCAGCCCAGACGACACAGTGGAGGGAGAACTTGTCACAAATGCACAGAGCAGTCATGGAACGGGAGGAGAGGTGGCGCCAGGAGGACCAGCAGGCTACTCGAACCCTGCTTGGACTAATGAGGGAGCAAACGGAGACGCTCCGGCGCCTAGTGGATGTTCTGCAAGACCGGAGGCAGGAGGACAGAGCCCTGCTGCTGTCTATCTCTAACCGCCCTCCCCCGCCACCAAGTCCCACACCCCCCTCACCAAAAGTCCAAAGAAGGAGGGGCGGCAAGGGCCGTTAAAACTTTCAGTCGGCCCCTGCACACTGCTGCAGCAATGGAAGGCTCTCGTTCCAAAGTTTGAAAAGCCCTTTCCTACCCATCTCACAATAGCCCACGTCCAAGTTTCCTCCCCCCCTTTTCATGTGCGGTTCATAATAAAACATCTGTTTCTGTTAAGTACTGTTTCCGAGAGTGTCTTTTAGAGGGGATTCTGTCTGAAGGGGGGGAAGGGGTTTGTTACTTGGACAGGACAGTCACCTGTAGCAGGCTACAGAGGCGGGGGCAGGTCCAGCATCAGGACACATACACAGTACAGTCACCAGTTACCCTGGTCAGTCTGGGAGGCGGTTTTCATGTTCTGGGGTGCGAGGGGGTTGATCTGTGACTTTGTGGCGGGGGAGGGCAGTTACAGATCTTCTGCCGCGGTCCTTATCCTGGATCACAGAGCCACGCAGCAGGGGATCTGTTACCCTCCGCCCCCTGCCAGAAAGTCACTTGGCCGACACATACATGCAGTCCCGCCCAGGACTGCTGGCAGGCTGCGTTGAAACAACCAATCCAGCACTGCGGAGCCTGTCATTCCCGGAGTTTAGAAGCATCATTTGCATCAAAACAATAAACCAGCCCCCCGCCACAGTCTGCGTCCCCGGTTTAAAACATTCCCGCGAAAACAGTAAGAAAGAGAACCTTGTTCAGTAACAAAACGGAACAGATTTTATTTGTTGGGAAGGTGGGGAAGGGGGTATGTAACTTGGAAGGATAGTCAACAGTAACTGGGTAAAGAAACGGGGGCAGGTTCAGTATCTGTGTCCACAAAGTGAACAGTCACTGGAGACCCTGCTCAGTCAGGAACCTGGCTTTCAAAGCCTCCCTGATGCACAGCGCGTCCCGCTGGGATCTTCTAATCGCCCGGCTGTCTGGCTGGACGTAATCAGAAGCCAGGCTATTTGCCTCAAGCTCCCACCCCGCCATAAAGGTCTCCCCCTTGCTCTCACACAAATTGTGGAGCACACAGCAAGCAGCTATCACAATGGGGATATTGGTCTCGCTGAGATCACAGCGAGTGAGTAGGCTTCTCCATCTCCCCTTGAGACGGCCAAAAGCACACTCCACCACCATTCTGCACTTGCTGAGCCGGTAGTTGAATAGTTCTTTCCCTGAGTCCAGTGCGCCAGTGTAGGGCTTCATGAGCCAGGGCATTAGCGGGTATGCAGGGTCCCCGAGGATGACTGTAGGCATCTCCACATCCCCAACAGTTACTTTGTGGTCCGGGAAGTAAAGACCTTCCTGCAGCCGTCTATACAGACCAGAGTTCCTGAACACCCTAGCGTCATGAACCTTGCCAGGCCATCCAACGTAGATATTGGTAAAACGTCCCCGATGGTCCACCAGTGCTTGCAGCACCATGGAAAAGTACCCCTTTCTGTTGATGTACTGGCTGGCCTGTTGGTCCGGTGCCAGGATAGGGATGTGAGTCCCATCTATAGCCCCACCGCAGTTTGGGAATCCCATCTCGGCAAAGCCATCTCTGATGAGCTCCACGTTTCCCAGGGTCACTACCTTAGATAGCAGTAGCTTGACGATTGCCCTGGCTACTTGCATAACAGCAACCCCCACGGTAGACTTGCCCACACCAAAGTGGTTAGCGACGGACCGGTAGCTGTCTGGCGTTGCGAGCTTCCAGAGGGCTATGGCCACTCGCTTCTGGACAGTCAGGGCTGCCCGCATCCGGGTGTCCTTTCGCTTCAGGGCAGGGGACAGCAACTCACACAGTTCGAGGAAAGTCCCCTTCCGCATGCGAAAGTTGCGCAGCCACTGGGATTCATCCCAGACCTGCAGCACTATGTGGTCCCACCATTCTGTGCTTGTTTCACGGGCCCAGAATCGCCGTTCAACAGTATCAACAAGACCCAGTGACAGCGAGATGTCCTGGGCGCTGGGTCTCATGTTCTCAGAGAGGTCGGAGCTAGTGTCCGACTTCATGCCGTCACGGTGGTGCCGTAGCCTCCTCTCATGATTGATCTGCAGCTGCCTCTGGTACAGGTGGAGGAGAAGCTGCGAGGCGTTGAGAACTGCCACAACTGCAGCGATGGTCGCAGCGGGATCCATGCTCGCACTGCTGTGGCGTCCGCGCTGTCAGTAATCAGAAAAGCGCGCGAACTGATTTCCCACCGGCGCTTTCAGGGAGGGAGGGAGGGAGGGCGTGAGTGACGGACGGATGACGACAGGCGCCCAAAAGCACCCTCGACACATTTTTTTACCCAGAAGGCATTTGGGGCTCGACCCAGAATTCCAATGGGCAGCGGGGACTGCGGGAACTGTGGGATAGCTGCCCACAGTGCACCGCTTCCAATGTCGACGCTTGCCCCGTTAGTGTGGACTCACAAAGTCTCACAAAGTCGAATTACTGTCCTTAGTGTGGACACACACGTTCGACTTAGTAATATCGATTCCACATAGTCGAATTAACTAAAATCGAAGTACTCTCGTAGTGTAGACAAGGCCTTACTGTCTTACATTTATTGTATGGCCTGAGGTTGAATGTTATGGGAGATTTCTTTGTTTTGGGAGGGGGAAGGTTATTAACATTCATTAACAAGGGAAGAGGTTAGTAATGAAACTCCTTAGCAAGAGAAGCTGAAAAACTGGAATTTACACAAGAGGGTAAATAGTCCTTAAATAATAGTACTAGAAATAGTTGATAACTGCCAAACAGTTTTGCAGTTTTCACCTCTTACTTTACTACAACAGATCCCTACAAATTTTGGCAAGATTTTTCATTGCCTTCCATTGGTTAAGGTTAACGTAAAGCAGGGTTTTTCCCTTAAACAGTGTAATATATATTAAAATTAATATACAATTTTATACTACAAATGTGGGGTATGTGTACACATCTATGTATATTATATATGTGAATTTATAAGTGCATTTCACAATGAAACCTCATTTTACAAAGTCTGCATTTTGAAATTTTAAAGCAGAATATCTCTGAAGATTAATTCAGAGGGCCGGCCCACAACATTTTGGCACCTGAAGCAGGAAGCTCAAATGACGCCCCCATGCCCCCTCGCTTGGGCCAAAACTTTGAAAGGTTTCAATTCTGCCTTCTTCCTGTTCGACTCCTCTCATGGTACTGCTCTGCTACCTACCCCAATAAAGGAGAACTAACAACTTAAAATGCCTTGTTCAAAAATTTTAAGTAACACTTCACTTTCAAATGCCTGAACAGCAAATGTAACTTTTCTTGTCTGCATAGTAAACACTGGCATTTTTATCTGTTTGAAAAATCAAAGTGGTGCTTTCCATGCCTTCTTGGTTGCAAAGATTTGAACTGCTTCCTACTGAAGGTCCACAGTCTGGGCCAGCTCATGCTCTATTGAGATGGTTGCAAGGCCGACCAGCCTCTCCTGTGTCATTGTGGAACGTAGATGTGTTTTTATTAACTTCAGCTTGGAGAAGCTGCATTCTCCATTGGCAACTGTTACAGGAAGTGTTAGAAGTATGCGCAGAGCAACAAAAGCATTTGGAAAGAGGGTGGTCATCTTATTTGTGCACATATATTCCAGAACAGCCTTTGGAGTTGATCCTGCTGATATGTATCTTGAAAGGGCTTTCAGTTCATCACCTAAATCACTCGCATCAATATCGCACCTGTCATGATGTGTCAACACTGTCTCTAGTGCCCTGCATTGCTGGTGTAGGTCTTCTTCAGGTATAGTGAGGAGTTTTGGAATATCATACAACATCCCAAATATACTGCTGTGTTCCTTGAGCTGCATGAAACATTCTTCAACTGACTGTATTGCACAATCTAGCACCTGGTTAAAGAATTCAACTTTGAATTGTTGTTTGGGGTCTCTTATGGGATTATACCATGCCTCGTAATCAAAATCTCGTCTTCTTCGGTGACTCTTGTATTCTTGAATGGGTGGGAAAATAGCTTCAGTGTGAAGTTCCTCTGCTAACTTCTGTGCACTCTTCAGAATGCTTTGAAATCCCTCATCTGACTGGTAAGACTGTAGGTCTGACTTTGCTTTGTCCAGTTGTTCCATTGCTCCAGATATATCCAGGTCAACACCTTGGAGTCTCTTGCTTACAACATTTATTTCAAACAGTATGTCATGCCACAACACTAAGCCACACAGAAATTTGAAGTTATGTATGTTTCTGGTGATTCCATTTCCCTCTGCACTGTTCTCCCATGAACAGCTCCTGTCATAGCATTATCCTCCATCATGGCAACTATGGCATCATCTATCTTCCCAATTTGGTGTTTGATAGGTTTTATCGCCTCCACTTGACTTTCCCATAGTGTGTCACTCAGTGGTTTCAGTGTCAGAGAGGATGTTCCCAGATGTTGCTTCAAAATTTGCCATCGATGAGTTGATGCAGAGAAAAATACATAGATGCTTTGAATTACATTAAAAAATTCAGCAGCCTCACTAGAAGCTGATGCTGCATCACTGACCATGAAGTTCAATGAATGAGAATTGCATGGGACAAAAAAAGCTCGAGGGTTTAACTCTCAGATCCGTGTTGTGCACTCCTCTGTTCTTTCCTCTCATCTGGGCGCCATTATCGTAGCCCTGACCTCTCATGTCAGAGATCACAATTCCCGTATCTTCCAGCTTTTTAAGAAGCACATTTGTCATACCAGCTCCTGTAGTATCATCAATGTCAATACATTTTAGAAAATGCTCTCTGACAGTCACCATTGCAGGGACATTTTCACTAGGTTCTGTTGTTGTTACAAAACGCACCATTAAAGTCATTTGTTCCGTATGGCTGATGTCAGGTGTGCAGTCCAGAATAACAGAGTAATATCTTGCTGACTTCAGATCTGCCACAATCTTCTGTTTGACTTTTGTTGCCAGTAATTGTATGTTCTCATTTTGAATTGTTTTTCCAAGGTAGTGGGTTGTGTACATTTCTTGGGTGGTGACTCTTCTTAGATGCTCCAGAGTACAGCATCAAACTCAGCCATCAGCTCCACAATTTTAAGGAAGTTTCCATTGTTTGGCACATACAGCTGATCTGAAGTGCCACACAGTGCTAGGTTTTGGGTAGCAAGGATTCTCACAATGGCAATGAGCCTTTTCAAAACATTTTGCCAGTAAAGAGACTCTGATACAATCTTCTCTTGATGCTGATCATCTATGGTGGCCTTTAACCTTAGTCTCAGCTCAAGCTCTTTCCACCGATGGAACGCTCTCTGGTGATTTGCTGCCTTCTCATGGCATGCCAGATTTCTAGCCAGGATTTTTCCAGTCCTTTGTTCCTGTAGAGCCCAATGTGGCTGGAACATTAGACTGGAAGAGTTTGCAACAAAAACAGTATGCAGCATTTTGGGTTTTTGAGTACATAAGCCATGGCCTCTCCACTTTGTCACCATTGGGGATTTCACGCCAGTAATGTGTTGGATGGAAACTTCTATTTTCATTGACTTTGGGGAACATGACGTTTTTCACTTGCTGTGGCCCATGCAGTACAAGGAAGTCCCTCAGGCTACTGCTCAAGTGGGTCCACAGTCCTGGATCATCTAGACTTAAGGAACTAAACTCAGCAGCAGCTGTTTCTTGCGCCTCCACCACACTCTTCTCTGATCTACAATTTTCTTCAGGAATGTGCATGGTTACATCCATTTGAGATGGAGATATGGATGCTACAGTAGCTGCCAGGTCACCTGCACTCTGACTAACTGGAAGATCAGGCATCTCCTCACCACTCACATCCTCACTGGGGCCGGAAGGCTCACCATGAACATTTGTGTCTATGTATCTCAGGAGAGCTCCTTCCTGCTTAGATAGAAAAGCTTCCTTTCTTTTTCTGAATGCTGCCCCAGAGAGGCGTTTTCTTCTTTCACTCATGACTGCTGTTCTGTGCCAGCTATAGTGGTTCTCAACACTCAGTTGAAAGGGACAAATAAGCAGGCTGGTAGCAGGGCCTGAGAGAGGGAAGATATCAGCGTCTTAAGGGCCTAACTGCTCCTACTACTTCAATTCACTGCCTGTTCTCCTCAAGTGGGTTCTGGGAAACAGCAGGAAACAGGAAGCTCCCTGAGAAGCTGGTGTTAATCAGTCCAGGCTCCTGGGGGTGCTAGAGAGGTACATAAGAGGCTCCTCCTCCTCTCTCTCCCTGCAGCTCCTGCTGCTTTCTGTTATTCCCTCTCACCTTTTCTCCTGCTTGCCTGTTATGTCTCTTGTGCCCTCCTTCCTCCAGCACAGCACTCCACCATCTCTGTGCATCTAGAGCAGAGAGATGACATATGCACCAGCAGCAGACACAATTTTCTACACTATAGGTCCTAGTGGTGCCCCCCCACAGTCTGGCACCTAGAAGTGAGGTTCTTACCCATGAAAGCTTATGCTCCCAATACTTCTGTTAGTCTTAAAGGTGCCACAGGACCCTCTGTTGCTTTTTACAGATTCAGACTAACACGGCTACCCCTCTGATACTCGAATAAATCATAGAATCATAGAAGAATCGTAGAAGATTAGGGTTGGAAGTGACCTCAGGAGGCCATCTAGTCCAAACCCCTGCTCAAAGAAGGACCAACCCCAACTAAATCATCCCAGCCAGGGCTTTGTCAAGCTGGGCCTTAAAAACCTCCCAGGATGGAAATTCCACCATCTCCCTAGGTAACCCATTCCAGTGCTTCACTGCCCTTCTAGTGAAATAGTTTTTCCTAATATCCAACCTAGACCTCCCCCGCTGCAACTTAAGACCATTGCTTCTTGTTCTGTCATCTGCCACCACGGAGAACAGCCTAGCTCCATCCTTTTTGGAACCCCCCTTCAGGTAGTTGAAGGCTGCTATCAAATCCCCCCTCACTCTTCTCTTCTGCAGACTAAATAAGCCCAATTCCCTCAGCCTCTTCGCATAAGTCATGTGCCCCAGCCCCCTAATTATTTTCGTTGCCCTCTGCTGGACTCTCTCCAATTTGTCCACATCCTTTCTGTAGTGGAAGCATAAAACTGGACGCAACACTCCAGATGTGGCCTCACCAGTGCCCAATAGAGGGGAATAATCACTTCCCTCGATCTGCTAGCAATGCTCCTACAAATGCAGCCCAATATGCCGTTAGCCTTCTTGGCAACAAGGGCACAATGTTGACTCATATCCAGCTTCTCGTCCACTGTAATCCCCAGGGCCTTTTCTGCAGAACTGCTGCTTAGCCAGTCAGTCGCCAGCCTGTAACAGTGCATGGGATTCTTCCATCCTAAGTGCAGCACTCTGCACTTGTCCTTGTTGAACCTCATCAGATTTCTTTTGGCCCAATCCTCCAATTTGTCTAGGGTCACTCTGGACCCTATCTCTACCTTCCAACGTATCTACCTCTCCCCCCAGATTAGTGTCATCTGCAAACTTGCTGCAATCCATCCCATCATCCAGATCATTAATGAAGATGTTGAACAAAACCGGCCCCAGGACTGACCCCTGGGGCACTCCGCTTGATACCGGCTGCCAACTAGACATCGAGCCATTGATTACTACCCATTGAGCCCAATGATCTAGCCAGCTTTCTATCTACCTTATAGTCCATTCATCCAGTTGATACTTCTTTAACTTGCTGGCAAGAATACTGTGGGAGACCGTGTCAAAAACTTTGTTAGAGTCAAGATATATCACTTCCACCACTTTCTCCATATCCACAGAGCCAGTTATCTCATCATAGAAGGCAATCAGGTTGGTCAGGCATGACTTGCCCTTGGTGAATCCATGTTGACTGTTCCTGATCATCTTCCTCTCCTCCAAGTGCTTCAAAATGGATTCCTTGAGGACCTGCTCCATGATTTTTCCGGGGACTGAGGTGAGGCTGACTGGTCTGTAGTTCCCCAGATTCTCCTTCTTCCCTTTTTTAAAGATGGACACTATATTTGCCTTTTTCCAATCGTCCGGGACCTCCCCCGATCGCCACGAGTTTTCAGAGATAATGGCCAATGGCTCTGCAATCACATCAGCCAACTCCCTCAGCGCCTCGGACGCATTAGATCCGGCCCCATTGACTTGTGCATGTCCAACTTTTCTAAATAGTCCTTAACCTGTTCTTTCACCACTGAGGGCTGCTCACCTCCTCTCCATACTGTACTACCCGGTGCAGCAGTCTGGGAGCGGACCTTGCCCGTGAAGACCGAGGCAAAAAAAGCATTGAATACTTCAGCTTTTTCCACATCATATGTCACTAGGTTGCCTCCCCCATTCAGTAAGGGCCCCACACTTTCCCGGACCACCTTCTTGTTGCTAACATACCTGTAGAAACCCTTCTTGTTACCCTTCACATCCCTTGCTAGCTGCAACTCCAATTGTGCTTTGGCCTTCCTGGTTACACCCCTGCATGCTCGAGCAATAATTTTATACTCCTCCCTAGTCATCTGTCCAAGTTTCCACTTCTTGTAAACTTCCTTTTTGTATTTAAGCTCACCGAAGATTTCTCTGTTAAGCTGGTCACCTGCCATTTTTTCTGTTCTTTCTGCACATCTGGATGGTTTGTTCCTGCACCCTTAATAAGGCTTCTTTAAAATACAGCCAGCTCTCCTGGACTCCTTTCCCCCTCATATTAGCCTCCCAGGGGATCCTGACCATCAGTTCCCCGAAGGAGTCAAAGTCTGCTTTTCTGAAGTCCATTACACATGACCCAATACACATGCTGAATCATATCTTGTTGCATGAGTAGCCCAAATGAAGCTGATCGGATTTCTCATGAAATAAAACGTGGCTCAGTCAGGGGATCAGAATCTGCTCTTGTGCTTTTGACATAAGTTTTTACTCTTCATTCCAATGATTTTATTAAAATTATGGCTTTCCAAAAGATCATGAGAGAATTAGGTGTCCAAATCTCTTTGAATTTCAATGGCACTTCACTCACTTTGGCTCTTTTGGAATTCTCAGCCTAAAAAAAAAGCTATACATTTATCCATTTGGATATATATTTTTACCTAATAAAATGTACATGTAATTATCCAGTCATTCACAGAACTACACAAAAATCTTATTAATTTAATCTAAATTATACTTCTAGGGATTTTTCCTGATATTATAATATTTACATATTAATAACTAACATTTTAATAAGGCAGAAAGAATTAAGTATTATTAATATAATACTAACATCCTAAAATATTAATACTTCTGTGAGTCATACTAGGGAATCTGCTTTAAGAAATATTAACAGAAATACAACAACAACATATACACACTACGGTCCTGATTTCCCAATGTAATGATCACCTGCAACTTCCAGTGAATTGAGTTGAAACTGCCAACCTCTTTGTGGGTGCTCAGCATTTCTGAAAATCCAGCCCTAGGCACATAAGCAAACAAACAGCGGATATTAAAAAAAAATTCTTTTAAATAATACCTTATTATAGGTCCCTTATTATGACAATACTTCAAGGGCTGGTCTTCTTAGATATTTTAGCTGAATTTTTGTCCCTCCCTCCCGCCTTTCCCTCCCTCCCCATTATAGCTTTTTTATAGGAGTAACCTGCAATTTCATGGGATATTGCATTACATATGTTTTTTATTGGACAGGCTTGCTTAACAATAAATGCTCAGCTCTTTTTTTTTCTTTGGGTAATAGCCCCAACATTATCATAAACAACAGCCACAAGCAATCATATTAATTTTGCTTTTGTCTGACAATTTGTTTGACTATGTCTGCTAATCTCTACCTTTTGGGCCTTATCAAAATTCTAACACTGAAGTATGCATAGACATGACCTTGTTTGTACAAGACTTAGTTCTAAGATATCAGGAAAAAGATTTTTCCATAAAGCTGATCGGATCATTTCACTCTTTTCTTGCTGGGATGCTGAACATCAGTTGACCAAATTTTCTATTTTTTTCTTTTAGAAGCCATAAAAGATTTAGATATTTTATATTTTTTTACTATGAGGATTTGCTTCTCATTGTTTGTGCTTGTAGTTCCATTAGCTTCAAATTTGCTTTTGAATAGCATTAGCTTTAGAGCCCAGATTAGTTAGTTTCACAGATATGCTTTCTAGTTTGTTTTCAGAACCTAAAACAGAAGATTGTGATTTATCTAGCTTAACAATACTTGCTTCCAGCAGAGATAAATACAATTATTTTTTTCAAAACCCTGGCCTGCTGTTGAGCTCTCTTCTCTTGTGGTTCAACAAAATGGCACCACCTGGTTTCCCTTTAGAGTGCTGACCAGTGAAGCAATACAATTTGGTTTATCATTTTTCTGCGGTTTTGGCATTCTTTTTTATTTTAGATTAAGGCCCTAGCTATTACAGGCCTGTGATTTTGTTTTCAAAAGTCCATTTCAGCCAATAGAACAACAGAATCAGTCATACTATGTCTAGGATTTACCATGGTGCCCCATGTCCCAGATCTTTTATGAGGGGCATGAGCTCAACCTTCTAATCCCATATAACTCTGAGTCGCAGGAAAGATTGGTGCTGGCAAGTTGATTTTGGTTGTATAACAGGACTTCACAGAATGTCCCAATACCAGACAATTGCTTCTTCCAAATAATTCCAATAATGATGTAGTTCTCATGTGAAAGGTGTTTTCCCCTCACTGACCTGTCCCCATAAAAGTAGATGCAAACAGATGTGTGTGGATTTCTCACCTCTTAACTAATGGGCTATCACTTTCCTCCTTGAGCTCCTAAACCCCTTTCATTTACACAGCTATCAACATGGATTCCTCATTAGGGAACATCCTTCATGTCCAATGGAAACAGACAATTCCATTAAAAAAACCCGACATTAAAAGTGGTAAGGAAGAAAACTCCACATGGATGATGAAAAAATAGTCTGATAACAAGGAATTACTATGAGTCTATGTCTCTGCTTGAAAAACATAAAGAGAACCCATCTCTCTTCTGTGCCAGAGAAGCCACGCCCCATAGAACCCCAGAAGCATAGATGCTGGAACTACGGGTGTTGGTGGTGCTGTCGCACCCCCTGGTTTGAAATGGTTTCCATCATATACAGGGTTTACAGTTTGGTTCAATGGCTCTCAGCATCCCCATTATACAAATTGTTTCAGCATCCCTGCCCAGAACCCTGCCCCTATTGCAGGAAGGAATTATAGTCTTATTTCACAGAGGTCACTCATACAGGATAGCCTGATGGGCCACCAGGGCCGGCTTTAGGCCAATTCAGCCGATTCGGCTGAATTGGGCCCCGCGCCGAGAGGGCCCCGCGCTGCAGCTCTCCACCCCGCCCCCAGCTCACTTCCCTCTCCTCCCCTCCCCTGAACGCTCCGCCCCCTCCCCTGCTTCCCGCGAATCTCTGATTCGCGGGAAGTCTGAAAAGGAGCAAGGGCGGGCCGGCAGCAGCACAAGGTAAGCTGGGGTGGTGGGGGCGCGAGAAGGGCTCCGGGGAGGCGCCGCCCATTCCCACGCAGGCCCGGCTCAGGTCCGGCCCGGCCCCCGCGGCACGGCCCGGGTCGGGTCTGGCCCGGACCGGCCCCCGCGGTGCGGCTCGGGTCGGGTCTGGCCCGGTCGGCGCGGCTCGGGTCGGCTCCGGCCCGGTCCCCGCGGCGCGGCTCCGGCGCGGCCCTGCTCCGGCTCGGCCCGGCCCCCGCGGCGCGGCTCGGGTCCGGCCCGGCGCCAGCCCCCGTGGCGTGGCTCGGGTCCGGCCCCGGCGCGGCCCCCACGGCGCGGCTCCGGGTCGGACCCAAGCCCGGCAACCCCGGCCGGAGCGCAGCTCGATTCCTGGGGGCGGGGCTTGTAGCAAGCCCCGCCCCCAGGAATCGGGCCCCGCTCTTGCTAAAGCCGGCCCTGTGGGCCACCATGAACAAAGAGCTGAGAGCAGGATCCTTCCAAGATTTGGACCATTCACACGTGTAAAAGGCATGGCCCTAAACTTACATCAGTGCTTCCACCACCTGTTACTTTGACGCCTGTCCTTTACTAGTGAGAAAGAGAAGTGAACACCTCATTAACAAAGATTGCCTTCTTCTTTTAACATCTCTTCTACCAAGTGTAAATTACCACCCATCCTAAAGCATGCAATAATCCCATAGGTAACGAAGAAACTATCACTGAGTACTAGAGACCTTGCAAACTACTGCCCCAAGTCTCATCTCCCTTCTCCAAGTAAATCATTCAAGAAGCTAGGAAAAAACAGTCTCCTTTGCAACCTACCAATATCTAGTGCTTAAAGTGCATTGGGTCACAACAGGTTGCCAACTGAGGAAATAACATTTCTAAAAAGTGAACCAGTCTCCTGAGGAGGGTACATTTTTAGTACCATTGGGAGGAACCATCCTTCTCTGATTGGCTGCTTTCCATACTTTCACACCTCTTTGGCAGCCAATCATGGATGCTGCATGAAGTAGGCAGCACTCTGTCCCACTCCTCTCAGCAATCCAACACCATGCTCAGAGGATGGAATAGGAAGGCGGGAACAGAATAAGCCCAGCAGCTCAGGGCAGCTCTGCTCCCTCCTCCAACCTCCCCTGTTCCTACCTTCTCCCCTTTCCTCCCTGCAACACCTGGCCTTGGAAGAGGGAGACAGGACCCTGTTGCGGCCCCCATGCAGGAGGATCACAGGTGAGGCTGGGGGCATGGCAGAACTGATGTGGATGCAGGGGGGACAGAACAGAGAGGGGGCAGAAACGATTTGGGGTTAGCAGCAAAATTAATTGCTGGGTAGGGGGAAAGGCAGCTTCGGGAATGATCTTAGAGATTCCCCCCCCTACTTTTTTCAGATCACTTTAAACACTGTTGCTATCCTCTATCCCTCTCAATCAGGCTTCAGGATGGAGCATGATAAAGAGTGCACACTTTTTGTTCTGGTGCCCATGCACAAGGGAAATAAATACATTCATACTCATCCTTCTGGACCGCTCTGTGGCATCTGATACCAAAGGAGGATCACAGGTGAGGCTGGGGGTGTGTTTAAAGTGATCTGAAATACTCCTGTCCTGCTTTCATGAAACTGCACACGTGAATGGAAACACCCTAAAATGGCTCAGGTCATTGTAAGCATTGGGTCCTAGAGCTCCAATGCCCCCATTATTAGGATTCCACAAGGCTCAGTCCTCTCCTTCCATATTATTCAGCATCTATATGAAACAACCAAGAGACGGTAAAACACTGGCATTACAGATCGAACTGATTCACCATCTCTCAATTGTTTCATATAGATGCTGAATGAGATTGGGGAGAGGATGTACATGGATAAAGGAAGAGCAGCTGTGACAAGAGTGAGATGATGCTGAAGGGAAGAGGGAAGTACTAAAAACACACACCACTCGACTACTATGCAATATTGCTACTATTGGTAACATCTCCATCAGACTGTTATATAGATCTATAGCCCTGGGGATTGCAACATGCTGCTGGGGATACCCAGAGCTGTAAGCCTGACTGTGTTACCTTCTTGCTTCAGCAAGAGGGAGTTTTGCTGGTGGCTAGACTGCATGTTAGCTCCCTGCCACACCAGTCTGTGTTCCTCACCAGAGAACTCCTCAAGGCTTTCCTGGCCCAGCCCTTGCTTAGCAGGTAACAAGCAGGGAACTCCAGCCCCCAAGCTCCTCAGAGATGTTTTTTCTGCAATGCAGAGCCCCTACCACTGTGCATTAGATGCTATTAAGTTTGCTGCTCTTTTGAAGAGTTAAATTGAAGAATTAAACAAGAGCATGGATTAAGTGATACTAATAAAAGAGATAAAGGTACAGATGATTACAAGGAAATAAAAGTAAAAATATGCATCTAAAACTTAATCTAGCAAGACACAGTCTTTGTTCAAGATAGTTACTCTGACTCCCAGCCTCCTTTCCAGCTCTTTACTGGCCAGGACCCATCGCAGAGATCAAATTGCTTGTCCCTTTGTCTCCTAAGGTGAGGAACCAGATAGAGTCTCTCTCTGTTCCTTATACTTGTAGAGGGATTTCTTTGTCTTACAAGTCACGGAGGCCGTCTGGGGATTCAGTCTCCTGTGTCTGTCTGTCTTTCAGGAGCCATGTTAATTCTTTGTCTCTCGAGTTCAGGCTCAAGGTAACCCCCCGCTAGTTTAGCTTGATAGCTTTGTCTACAGCGAATATGTAAATGGAGGTAAACCTACATCCCTTTATCGCTTTTTCCTTAGGTAGGCAGTCTTTATCTTAAACATCTTCTAGTAACATTATACAGAGGGAATTTATAACTTTACATATAACACATGCATTTTACAATGACATTAACAACCAGCATGTTATTAGCTTTCATATGATTCCTCATAAGGCATGTTTTATACAAATATTATTGCAGTAGTGTGCAGGGTGTGAATACAGGTGTGCCTAGGGTCACAGGGATGTTTTAGACTTCTGGGTAATATAGGATTCCCAAGTAACCATAATAGCAAAACAATGCCTGCTTCCATCTCTGATTGGCCAACAGATTGTGTCCCTTCCTACTGCACTCTGACCTGAGTACAGTAAGCTATCCATTTGTGACTGAGGATTGTAACGCCGATGTAGAAATGAAGTCACATTCCCCGGAAAAGCACCAGCTGGTACAAAAGCCCAACTACTTAACAGTACAGGTTGCCTTTGTCACTATTCTCTGCTCTCTGTACTGGTTGCCAATTGAAAAGAATCCAATTGAAAGTCTCTGCCCTGAGATTCAAAGCCCTGCACAGGCACAGACCCAGCTACCTGAGAGATTGCCTCCCTCCAAAACAGTGATGTTCCGCTGCAACCATGCAACTGTCAATCATCAGGGGGAGACTCGAGTGCAGGAGACAGAACGTTCACAGAAGCTAGGGCAACCAGGCTTTTTGGATTCATCTGGGAACCAGCCTGACCTTCAATGGCTTCAGTAAAACAGGGGGATTAAAAACCCTTCTTTAGTCTGTAGATTATGATAATATTTCTCTTTCATCTCCCCTCTCAGCACTCATTCACTTATCGCTCGTTACAATGACATGTTGGCAGCGGAGGTTCACATACATTTGTGAAATCCTGTATTTCTTTTCTATATTAAAAATGATTTGCAATGTAAAGTAGATTTTTGTTTAATTGTCTTCTTAACTATATTGGATGTGCAAATTTCCAATTCAGCTCTTCTTTGTACCTTATAGGATCGCCAGAGCTGTTCTAGCATTAGAGAAATTATTTTCTCTATTTTTAAGGTGTCTGGTTATATCCTGTATTGCCTTGGAAACGTTTATTTGTATAAGCTGTTTCCCCCCGGTTACTGGAATGGCATGATGCTTTACAAACTAAAGACAATGAACTAGATTCACCCACACAGAAAATATGATGTGCAAACTGCTTCCTCCTACCTCTGCAAGGACTAATGCACCCAGGGAGATAGGGATGCATTTCCACCACCACTCTCAAAAATTATGAAAATAATTAAGAGAGGGGCAACTTTAGTGACTATCAGACGTTCCACAGGAGCTCAGCTACATATATACTTAGAACAACAAGGCATCTCCTGTCACAGAGAGCTTCCAATCTGTGTTTGTATGGCATGTAGCACAGTAGGGTCATGGTCAATGACCAGGACTCCTAGGCACTACAGTAATACAAATAATAACAATACAGAGCTATAAATGCAGGTATATAGTCAGTATGCAGTGGAGACGTTGGTCCAATAAAAGATATTAGCTCACCTACCTTGTCCCTCTGGTATATAGTCAACACATTTGAAAAGGTTCCTACAAGTGTGAACATTTTTACAGATTCTAGCAGTATGCCCCATTTTAAGTATAGGGAATTGTTTTCCAACTGGCAACATCTTTCAAAATGGTAGAAACTTTTAAAGTGCATCCACTGTACACACCTTCTGTGGACACTCAGAAAGGATATGAATTGGTTTGAATCAGAAAGTCCAATCCTGCTGGATTTAGGGTGGTTCAGTTGATATAAATCGGAAGTAATTTTGAGGGGGGGAGAGGGTGAAAGGAGAAATGGCCGGAAAGCTAGTTGGCTGGTTAGAGGAGAGGAGGGTGTTTATCTATCTTAGGGTTTTCTGTAGTGCCCATCAATATATTACCTAAGGTCTTAATTTAGAAATTTGGCTCAAATCTTATTCCTCATTCTACCTGGCCCCCTTTCCCCCCCCCCCCCATTATGTTCACTACTATCCTCATTCTGTCATGTCTTAACTGAAATTGTATGTTCTTAACAGACGACTGGTCTAGATTCATTCCTGGCTCCGCTGATATAAAGCGGGGCACAAGGTTCCACGTGGCAGAGTGTCTTGGTGGAGCAGGGGGTGAGGAGGAGGGAACAGTGCAAGGTTCTTGCACTGTTTTTCCTCCAAGGGAAAGATAAGAGAGAGGTGCTGAGGAAGAGGACTCAATAGGGGCAATTGCATCTTCTCCATCTCATTCTCTACTGCTTCAAACAGGACAATTGGAGCTCCTCCTCTAGGCTGGTGCTGTAATAGAAGCAGCTGCTCTCTCAGTCTGACGTTATCAGCACTAAGCAGCAACTTCCACTGAACCACTCTGATTGTAGGGTTCACCCTAGGTGAGTAACTGAGTAGAATTTCACCAGGCTGTTGATAGAGCTTCCCATTTTGGTGCTGCAGCATAGGGTTACTAAGAATGATGAGAGGCAGGACAATTTCACCCACAGATTCCCTACATGGGCTGCACAAGCCCAGGATTCTTCTGCAGTGGGAAAACAACTTTCAGAAAGATGATGTCTCAAGTAGTTTCCACTCTTTTCCGTCACTGAGTGGACCTACATACTCTATCTTCAACTATTTCAGAAATAGTGAGAGAGTTGCAGGCATGATCAGGTGTGGGAGGCCTCTCCTCAGCCTTGATGACCTAGGAATGTACAGACTGGATTGTGTCCAGCTGACACTTACCAACATCCCTAGCCCTCAAGCCATTATTAAGAATAGAAAATCATCTAAGAAGGAAGGAGGAAATAGAGGGGATCAGCCAATTTTTTAAAAAGGGTTCCAGAGGTGATCCTGGCAATTACAGGCCAGAGAGCCGAACTTCATTACTAGGCAAATTAGTAGAAACTGTAATAAAGAACAGCATGATCACACATAGCTAAACAACATGTGATGGGGAAGAGTCAACACGGTTTGTAAAGAGAAGTCATGCCTTCCAATCTATTAGAATTCTTGTAGGGTGTCAACAAGCACATGGATAAGGGTGACCCAGTGGATATAGTGAACTTGGATTTTCAGAAATCCTGTGACAAGGTCACGAAAGGCTCTTAAGAAAATGAAATAGTCATGGGATAAGAGGGAAGGTCCTCTCATGGCTCAGTAAGTGGTTAAAAGATAGGAAACAAATGTCAGGAATGAATGGTCCATTTTCACAAACAAACAGTGAACAGTGGGATCTCCCAAGGCTCTGTACTATTCAACATATTCATTAGTGACCTGGAAAAGGAAGTGAACACAGAAGTAACAAGCTTTGCAGCTTATACAAAATTATTCAAGATAGTTAAGTCCAAAACTGACTGCAAAGAGTTACAGGAGGATCTCACAAAACTGGGTGACTGGGCAACAAAATGGTAAATGAAAGTCAACATTCAAAAGCACAAAGTAATCACAGTTGAAAAAATAATCCCAACTAAACATATATAATGATGGGTTCTAGCTGTTACCACAGTCAAAAAGTCAAAAAACATCATCAAGAGTATGGAATGGTTTTTATATTAGGAGAGACTAAAATGATTAGGGCTTTCCATCGTAGAAAACATGATGGAGGGGAGGGGGGACAACAGAGATCTATAAAATCAGGAATGGTATGGAAAAAGTGAATAGAGAAGTGTTATCCCTTCACACAATACAAAAACCAGGGGTCATGCAATGAAATTAATAGGCAGCAGGTTTAATAAACCAAGAGGAAGTATTTTTCACACAACACACAATTAACCTGCGGAATTCATTGCCATGGGATGTTGTGATGGCCAGAAGTATAATGGGTTCAAAAAAGAATTAGATAAGTTCATGGAGGATAGCTTCCTCAATGGCTGCTAGCCAAGATGGTCAGAGATGCAACCCCATTCTTGGGGCAACCCTAAACCTCAGACTGCCAGAAGCTGGGAGGCAAAGATGGGGTAGATCATCTCTGTACACCCCTCCGGAATCTCTGGTACTGGCCCCTGTCGGAGACAGGATACTGAGCTAGATGGACCATTGTTCTCACCCAGCAAAGCAGTATCCCCTGTCTCAGTCCAGTGGTAGGAAGGATCACAGAAGGAGGGCAAGCAGCTACGTATGTATCTGACTGCACTGAGGAGGTCTCTGCTTGGAGCATGTACCTTGTGTAAGCAATAAACTATTTCAGCACCAGCCTCAAAGAGAAGATACTTACTCTGAGCCAACTAACACTTCTCTGAGGTTAGGGGAACTGACTGAGGGCAAGTGATGACCCAAAGGTCACAAGTATTCTACCTTTAATCCTCTATTACCACTGTGCAGCTGATGCGCCCAGGAATCTAGCCACATTAACAAATTAATGTTATATTTACAATCTGCCATATGAAGGCAGCTTTTTATAAAGTTACTGTTACCACTAAATTGTAGCTTGTTGGGAATTATTCAATTAAACATTTTTTTGTTTTGAAAATGCCAATTTGTCAAAATATATCATTTTGAAGCTTTCACTGGGACAGTTCCTCGGGTCCAGGATGAAATTTCTGGAGAGAGAACCCCTCAAAATAGCCAGGACACTCACCTTCAATTCCCTGCTCTACATCAGGCAAAGCAGGGACCCGAACCTCCCACATTACAGGTGAGTGTCCTGGCCACTGGGCTTTAGATTCAGTTCAGTGGTTCTCAAACTTTTGTACTGGTGGCCCCTTTCACATAGCAAGCCTCTGAGTGCGACCCCCCTTATAAATTAAAACACTTTTAAATATATTTAACACCATTATAAATGCTGGAGGCAAAGCAGGGTTGGGGGTGGAGGCTGACAGCTTGCGACCCCCCATGTAATAACCTGGCGACCCCCTTAGGGATCCCAACCCCCAGTTGAGAACCAGGCCCATGAATATTTAATTATTTATATAAAGTGGAACAGCTCCAAGAAGAGAGAAAGAAAACCAGACTTTATAGCCCAGGCGTTAGGACACTCACCAGGATGTAGGAGAAACAGGCCCCTGCTCCAAATCAGAAACAGCAACATCTTGAACCTAAAGGTTCCACATTACAGGAGGGTGTCTTAACCATCGGGCTATTGGTTAATCTTGGGTAGCACTCATGATAAACAGTGTTAAGGAACTCTTGAAACTGGTTCTCTGTCATTTCTGGTTGGCTCTGCCAGCAGTTGTCTACATACCATGAGATGTTGGCGGGAACTGAACAGAGAAGTCCAGTGTTATAAATTCCTCTTACTATTTTTAAATTACTGTTGGGGATTGCTGAACAAGGAATCTCACTTATCCCCAAATTGACATTTCTTATATAAGGCAACTGTGTCCGTATAGAAGACAACGAAACTGATTAAACTATACATAACCTGAACGTCAACAAATTAACGCATTCTTTCTTTATTCAGAGGTCATTCCCCGACTACAGTAAGTTTTTTCTTATTTGCCTTTTCCTTTTGAAATAGATGCTTGCTAACCAAGGCTGGAATTTTCAAAGGGGCCGTTAGATTCCCAACTCCCATTGCATTTCAATGAGATTTGAGTTCCTAATTCTCCTAGATGCCTTTGAAAACACCATCACAAGTATAAAGTATTAGAAGTGCTGAAAATTATTGTTTGTTTATTTTATGCAAAGAAGTGAGCTATAATTGCTTCTGTCAAGGCTGATTCCCCACTCTGGCACTTTGAGTGCAGAAGGTGGGGCCCCGCAAGGATTTTAAAAATTAATACTGGCAACTCCAGGCTGGTATTAAACTCCCAAGGTCACAGCTTCTCTCTGACCTTGGATGAGTAGATGCTGCCACCACCTCAAGTGCAAAAAAACCCCTTTTTAGAGAACCCAGAAAGGCGCACTTTGGAATTCCTTCCTGTGGGGTACCCTCAAGCCCTTTCACACACACACACACACACACACACACACACACCCCACAGGGAAGAGCTGAGAAAGAAAAGCAAAGGAAGTCAGCTGTTGCCACCAGCTAATTAAACAACATGTGCACAAAACTCTTAGGACACCAAAAATCCAATCCTGTTCTTAAAAAAAGGTAAATTTTATTACAAACAAAAAGAAAGAAAATACATGAGGAGTTTTTAGGTATGATCTGATGATTTCCATACCTGACAAAAAGCTTTTTACAGCATAGCCTTAGCCCTGTCCCTGCTCTGTCCCCTCTCTCCGGAGAACAGACAGAGGGAAGGGTTTTTTTTTTTTCAATTTTAAAAAGTTCTAGCCCTCCCATTGGCTCTTTTGATCAGGCGCCCACTCCCTTTTTTTACCTATGGGCTTTTTTAACCCTTTACAGGTAAAGCAAGTAGAGAATAGCTACTAACAGGGATTTTGTAGCTAACTGGCTGGCTGGGTGTCCATAAAAGGGAGCTACCTACCCCCTTCATTTATCTCAGCTTCCAATAAGTTATCACCTGCCATTTACTTCTTTGTGGGGTTTTTTCCTTTTAGTGTTGTTAATTTAGTGGTGCTGAAATTGTTTTTATATAATATAGAGCCTCTTACTCCGGTAACTTTGATGTGATTACTGGGGTTTGACTAGGTCTGTTTCAGCATCCATTAAACTCCTGTCGGTACCCTTTTAAGGTGCATGAAACTGGACTTGTCTCTAACGAGAAACAAGCACAGAAAACAGTAAAATGAGAGAAATCAGGCACGGAAGAAGTTTTCTGTTCTCAAAAGCATAGATAAATTAAGCATTAATTTAAAGAAATAGATGGGAGTGTTAAAAGTACTGCAGCACCAGGTCCCCAGTGACAAGACGTAATTTGCAGTTTAGATAAGACTTTTTCAAAGGGTTATTTAATTTTTTTAGAGTTAATAAATCAAATACACTTATTTCAAGCTCCCAAGATGATACCTTTGATTAAAAATACAGGCCATAACCAAAAAACAAACAAACAGCATCCAATCCAACCCAGCCTGTGCCCAGTCAGCAAACACTTAGGCCTGGTCTACACTGGGGGTGGGGGGGGGAAATCGATCTAAGGTACGCAACTTCAGCTACGAGAATAGCATAGCTGAAGTTGACGTATCTTAGATCGACTTACCTCCCATCCTCACGGCGCAGGATTGACGGCCGCGGCTCCTCCGTCGACTCCGCTTCCGCCTCTCGCCCTGGTGGAGTTCTGGAGTCGACGGGGAGCGTGTTCAGGGATCGATTTATCGCGTCTAGATGAGACGCGATAAATCGATCCCTGATAGATCGATCGCTACCCGCTGATCTGGCGGGTAGTGTGGACGTACCCATACTGTCAACCCAAAACTCCTTTCCTTCCCCCACCTTAATCCTTCCTAAATGTCTGCTCAAAATGATACATGTTTAATATGCCCTGAAGGTCAACAAATTTCCACTATTTTGGACCACAGCTGGGTAGAAAGCAAATTGCAAAGTTAAGAGGCTCTCACAGAGAATGCTCTACTAGCAGCTCTCTCTGTTATATAAATGCAGCTTCAGTTTGAGTGGCTCCACTAATCACAGGATTGCATAGGGAGAGAGGCTGTCTCTTGGGTAGGCAGATCCTAGGGCGTTTAAGGCCAAGGTATCCCTTTAGTGACATTTCCTGTACAAATGATAGTGACATTTCCTGTACAAACTTACACAAATGAAGCCTACCACATAGTACTTGGAATAAAAAAACATAGGTATAAGTAACATAACAGGGAGACACTGAAATGTAATTACAAGCTGGGGATCCAATTTCCGAGCTATAAGGAACAAGTCTGTTAGTTCAAATAAGTAGAGACCTTTCTCCCTTCTACAGTTCTTTTTTTACAAAGAATAACTAAAGGCTTGTCTACACCGGGACATTAAACCCCTGTGTGAACACCTTCATTCAGAATTATAGTAGCCTTAATTCACTTGGGAAGTGAATTAAGCTAAACCAAATTAAGGCCATTTTGGATATGTCTATATTTCAATGTAAGACTAGGGTTAGTGGGATTCAAGGCAGTGGACCCTGGCTTAGAAAGCCCAGGGCTTGAGTGTCTACACTGATTGGTAACCCTATGTTAAGAATTTTCTAACCCATGCTGAAACCTGAGGCTCTGGTATCCACACTGCAGTACAGAGATCTGATTCAAACCAACCATATCGCAGACTCCTGAGCACCCTCGCAAAACGTGGCTTTACCTTTTGAAATGGTGCATGTAAGCAGGCGCGGACTCACCCCTGTGGTGCCCCCTGCTGGTCGTCTCGGGAATTAGCTCACCAGTCATCAGAGCGCCTTCTGCAGGCCAGGTGTCCGGCCTGTCATTGGCTCCCATGTCCCTCCCGGACCCTGGAGCCCTTGGCTTGGGTGCTGCCCCCCTTGGCAGTACCCCACTCTCTCTCTGGGTCTCCCCACCCAGGGGAAACCCCACCCCCTATCCCCACCTTGCCTCAGTGTAAGGCTACTGCCAGTCACCAACTAGCCCCCATTCCCTGGGGCAGACTGCAGTGTATGCCACTCATCACTGGCAAGGGGGGTTTGGCCTGCTGCCTTCTTCCACCCTCAGTACCTCTATGGGCCTAGAACCAGACCCTACAGCCTGGGAAGTCACCAGCCTGGAGCTCCGCTGCTCCTCTGGCTTTTCCCCAGCCCTGCCTCACTCCCAGGTACCTCTCAACCTTCCCCAGCAGCCAGGCCTGTCTCCCTTCACAGCTAGAGGAGAGACTGCTGAGCTTCTGGCTGCCCTGGCCTTCTTATAAGGCCAAGTTGCTCTGTTTGGGGCGTGGCCCCAGCTTCAGCCACTTCGCCAATCAGCCGGGGTTTTGCTCCTTTCCCCAGCCCCAGCCCTCTGCAGGGCTTTTCCAACCCCTTCAGGGCTGGAGCCGGTGTTCACCCCACTACAGTGCACCATGGAACAACTTGACTGTACACACTGCACATTACAGGAAGTTTGAACAGCCCACCAACACAGCCTGCTGAGCAGTCTGTGTGCTCCCAGCTACCGGAGCCAGCAACATGGAAGAGATGCCTTTTGAAGAACTTTTCTTGCTTGCGCTTTCACTCCTGTGTCAGGAAATGGACAAAATGTCTGTGAGATGCTGGTGAACATTTCAGCAGCATTTTCTGACCCCAACCAAGGCACCTGACAAAGCTTATGATGGAACAGGAGGAGGACACAGATGTGGCAAACTTGCATTGGCTGATGCTACTCATGACATTCAGTATGGCTGCTGATGCCGCCCTAGTAGACAGGTGCTTCTGAAGCAGGGCCACAAGCAGAGAATGGTAGGACCACATCATCATGCAGACCTGGGATGACCAGCAGTGGGTCCAGAACTTTTTTATGAAGAAAGCCACGTTTCTGGAGCTTTTTTGTGAGCAGCTTGCCCCTATCCTCCATCCTACCTTTTCTATGGGACTGATCCTGCAAGGTGCGGAGTAACCTCTGCACTGTAGCAGAACAATGGAGACATCTGATGAATCCTTATGTTAAGTACAGCTGATTATTTCTTATTCACATCATTAACATTTGTGTTCTTTTCACATTGTATTTAAAATAGCCTTATAAACGCATCCACATTGCATTGTGTTAGGTCGTCAGTCATATCATGACATATCGTAGTGGGTTACTGTCCACATCATAATGCGTTAAGTTCCACAGCATCAATTAGGTTCATCTCCATTTCAATGCATCTTAGATTTCTTCACACTTCATTGCCTATTACAATTCCATCTGTGCTAAAGAAAATAAATTTCTTTCCACTTTGCTAAGTATTCCATTCCTTTCAATGAAATTGAGTTGTAGGATTCAGTTACACCGTGGCTTACTAGTTCCCCTTTTAAATGCCATCTGTTACTGTAGCTTTCCTATCCATTTTTTCATAGAAGGTTTTCTATCTCTACTTCTTCTACTTTTTGGAAAGATATGCATACACATCAAGTATTCCCTTGCACATTGTAACGTATCAATTTCCGTGCCATATCTGAATCCTTATTCACATAATAAAATAGGGGCAACTTCAAATGTACCATGATATACAGTCTGGTGTATATATGACACCAATTGTATCCACCAAGAGACATATTCTCAGTCTTGTTTCATGCACAAAACTCCCATAAACTGCAGTGAAAATTCTGCACAAAGGCTAAGGTTAGAATCTAGCCACAAGAAGCCAGAAAAGCAACTTCCTTGTCTTCACATTTTCCTTTATGCTTGAAAATCGGATGTGCTTGTATAGATGTTTCCCAGGCAGTTTGAAGTATTATAAACATAATGTATTGTATAATGCAGAAATGTATATCACCACTTGTTGCTTCAAATGTAGAACTAACAATATAACTTGCTCATTTACCATTTCCCAAATAAAAATATGATAGGAGAACATAATAATTGTTATTATTCCACTGTTTGTTTTACTTATTTCATGTTGAAGCTTGGAGCAAATCCTGAACTCTTTGCTCAAGAAAACGCCCATTGACTTTAATCCACCTAAAAAGTTAAGAGAATTCTAAAATATAATTATTATGATACCTAGGTGCAACGTCTTAATGGGCTAAATTCCATGGTCCTTAATCCAGCCAACTCCCATTGGCTGAAAGGAGAATTTGACTTGTTGAACACTAAGTAAAAAGTGTAGAATTTGACCTTTTGTAAAATATCTGTTTTATTCTGGGCTCTGTTTATTCTGTGCTTTGGTTAAATATATTAAGTTTAAAGTTAGTCGCCTGAAAACAAACAAAATATTGTGGTTCGAATGTATTAGAAGGTAATTCCCCTCACACACAGAGGAGATGAATGATTGCACCAGTCCTAACACTTTACAGGCTTTGAGTTTTAATGCATACTGACTCTGTGCTCTCTTAAGTTCTTGTGGCTCTGCAGCAGCGGTTCTCAAGCCATGGTCCGCATGCGGTCCAATTAGCATACAGCAGCAGCCCAGCTGTGTGCTAAAGGCTGCCGGGCTGTGCGGCAGGGTCCGGGGTCCAGGCTGCCCGGCCCAGCCCAGCGGGGGTGCAAGGTCAGGGTTGCCAGCCGGTCCCATGTGGTGGGTGTCCAGGCTCGGGGCTGCCGGCTGGCCCCGCGGGATCTGGGGTTGTCGGCCAGCCCCGCAGGGTCAGAGTCAGGGGTTGGTGTCGGGGCTGCCGCCTGGCCCCACACAGCAAAGTCCGGGGTCCCTGCTGCCCAGACCCCTGCCCAGTGCTCTGCTCCTGGCTCCACTCTGTGGAGGGGTCTTTGGGCGGGAGGTGCTGGGCAGAGGAGTCTGGGGAGGAGTGCTGTGGTTCTCAACCTGCGGCCCAGGTAACATATTGTGGGCTGCATAGGCAGCCCACAATGATAAATAGGTTGAGAACCATTGTTCTACAGCTTCACTTATTTGACTGTCTGGAATTGCCTGAAAAGTTTCTTAACATTGAGAAAAAGAACCCTTGAAGAAAATAAATTACTTCCCGTAACCTCTGGGGCCCATGACTGCCCTGAATATCATCATGAATATCATCATGGCTCTGGTCTTCCTAAATGAAGGACTTTTCTGCTGAATACAGTGGCCTGCCACATACATCAAAACCTGTGACCATCTGCTGTTTTTATGGCACTGAAAGCCCACAAATAATTACAAAAGGAGACAGCTCCTAGGCCTGATCTACAGGTTTTGTTCCAATATAACTATTTTGGTTAGCAGTGTATTTTTTTTTAAACCAAAATAGTTATACTGATACATCCCCGAGTGGGGATGCAGTTATACAAGTATAATGGTGCATTATACAAGTATAGCTTATTCCGCTTCCTGAAGAGGACTAGTTATAGTAGTATAAAGCATTGTATTATACCAATTCAACTGTGTCCATACTAAGGGTTGTACCACTTTAACTATTATGATATAATTAAAGAGGTACAACCTTGGCATATAGATAAGCTCTAAGTCACAGGGAAAGCTCACAACAATACAGCAATGGAAGAGCCACAAATCCATCCAAATTATCTCTAGAAAGGGAGTGAATAAATAGAACATTCAGATCTAATTTATGAGGCTGCTACATTGTAGCACAGGGGTATGCACAAGCAACATTGTAGCACAGGCAACCTATGGCACGCAAGCTGATTTTCAGTGACACTCACACTGCCCGGGTCCTGGCCACCGGTCCGGGGGATTCTGCATTTTAATTTAATTTTAAATGAAGTTTCTTAAACATTTTAAAAATCTTATTTACTTTACATACAACAATAGTTTAGTTATATATTATTGACTTATAGAAAGAGACCTTCTAAAACGTATTACTGGCATGCAAAACCTTAATTAGAATGAATAAATGAAGACTCGGCACACCACTTCTGAAAGGTTGCCGACCCCTGTTGTAGCATATACAAGACCAGACCTTCAGCTGTACTTGAGCAGCATGCACCTATCCCACTTCTGAAATGTTTTCTTCCTTTCTGCTGTCTTTGTTCTCTTTTCTTCCTTCCTCATTCTATTTTCCTTGTTAGTTGCTTCATTTTTATATTTAAAAGGACTCCATACTTTTCAATACTGAATGTCTTATTTAAATCTAATAGTTTTTTGTAATGTAACAGGAAGGATAGAGAAACAAAGTGTATGAGTGAAATCTTGGCTTAGCTTTTCTTGTTTTGCTAACTGAATAAAGTTGAAAAAGTGCAGATGGTCATCTGAACTTATAGAGGCTCCCAAGAGCTCCCTCTCCCCTTAACAGCTCCTGGCTACCTTACTACCAGCTGTAATCTTCTTTGGGGCTAGATGAGTAGTCTGAAACCCCCCTAACTTGGTGTGATTGGGAGCAGCCCAGAGACCTGTTCTTCTCCTCTCACATCTTTGTGGGATATATCCTACTTTTTCCCTCCACCTTCCAAACTTTTCCTTGTGCTATTCTCCCTTCCATGGTCCCTCTGCCTCATTCCTCTACAGTGACCTCCCTTTCTTCTCTTCCCTTCCTCTTGTCTCCTGGAAGAGTTGTCCCTTTCTCTTACCCCATAACTAGTACCTCATTATTCTCTCTGACTGTTGCTTGCTGTTCAGTTTTCTCCCTGCCTGTAGGCAGCAATAGCAGCTGCCTCTAGTGGCCACAGGCAAGAATTGAAACAAACATTCAAATTCTGGTCCCAGCCAGCCAGGAAAGAGATGGGGAAGTCTAACTAAAGTGAAAAACTGGTGACTGTCCATCCCAAAATGGGACTGTTGGGAAGCATGCTTAATTCTGTTTCTTCTTGGTTTATTAATGATGGTACGTGTTTATCACTTTTAGGGGACTCTGTTCCAGAAAGAAGAAAAAATGTGCAAAAGGTATTTTCCATTATCTCAGAGTTGCTACAACACAAGACGCTTTGTAGTATTAAAGATATTTATCATATATATTACCAGTAGCTTTTGAAGCATAGCTACATAAATATTATATCTATTTATCTTAAAGCATCCCTCATATGTGCAACATCTTTTTATGGAAACTAAATTTTTCTGTGACATAATATATTTACTGTATTCAATTTAATAATCAAAAAAAATTATGGTACTCAACCCTGCAGCATTAATATCAATATGAAAAGAAGTGATATTATTCTGCTTCATGCTTTATTCCCAACAAATCAGTCTAGCATCTGAAAGTGCCTTCTCTTATCTTGCTATTGTGGCATCTTTTAAATGATAATGAATGATGTACACAGCAGACAAACAAGCCAGCCCTGCAGTTTTAAGTGTTGTGTCCAGAGCTAAAAATGAGGTGCTGGAAAGATACTGTTCTCCTTGTTAAAGAGAAAAAGGAGTAAGTCTAATAAATATGAACAGAAGAAACATGGACTTTCCCATATTAAAAGAAAAGTTCTATGTATAACAATATCATTTAGACTTCCGTTCTAAAAATTAAGCCCTGATCTTGCAACCCGATCCTCCAAAATAATTTTAACTCCTTTGGGAAATTCAGCTGGAGAATAACACACACACACACAGTAGTGCCAGTGAGCCCACTCACAAAGATTTTCCGACCTACAGTATCACACGCATTATAGATTTTAAAAAACATTTTTCTTCAATAAACAGAGAAAATGAAAAAAAATGTATCTATACTTTAACAAGTCAGGCTCAGATTCCCTCTGCCTGTCTCAAAATCTTCAGAGAAAGCGTTTACCTTAGTAATTTGTGTCCGAAACATATGCTCCTACTGCACATATCGGTAAGCTTTCATTCACTATTTCCTGATTGGTGTGACCTTCACTCACCGCTGGCTAGACTTCAGCATTTGTTACCCCTGTGAAGAAAGTCTGACAGCAGGTTTGGAACCATTATTGTGATTAATGAGATAGATAGTATACAATATATGTATCCGTTTCATAAGTCACGGGCTACTGCCCTTCTGCTGCAGATTTGAAGAAGACCAAGGCGAAAATACTTCGTAAAGCCTTATGAAATTTGTTGTGCATACAGGCTATGCATTTAAGCAATTTCTAATTATTGAAATCCATAGATGTCTCTCAAGTGACAGAAATGACAATTTCTCATTCCTTCCCAACAGAAAATGAAGAATAGGAAAGTTGCAGATTTTTATTGTTAATTTTTTGTTTCTTTCAGGCAATTTTTTCTCAGCTTTATAACTCCTGGAGGAGTTCATGCAGCAGTTTAAGAATCACTGTTCTTGATGGGGAGCATTCTGCTTAGTTCCAGCTCCTTTTGTGCCTCCACGCTATGGCCTATTTTTCCCTCCCACCACTCAACCCGCCATGCAGATTTTTTAGGGAGGTTGCACAGGTGGAAATGCATCCCATGTAGCACTATTTCCCACTACACTGCCCTGCCACGACTTTTAACCACTACTTTTATACCACAAAGCCAGGGACTATGATCAGAACAGAGGACAACAATGACCTTATCTGAAAGGTTTTCCACTTGAAGACTTTCAGCCTACTCTTATGAAAATGTCAAATACAATTTATATAGGGGTGTAGTGGGGCCGCTGCCCCACTCCCTGAGAGTATGGGCTGCGGCAGGCCAGTGGGGCTGCGCAGACGCACAGCCAATGAGAGAAGGGCTTACTGGGAGCCAATCAGGGCCCAGGTTGGAGACAGCCAATCAGGGCCAGGCTCAGCCCTATAAAAGACTGCACAGGGAGAAAGCAGGCAGTCTGTCCCAGGCCTTCAAGAGGGGAAGGTCTATCTCCAAACTGGGAGACTAGCACCGCGGACAGCGCAGTGCTGGCCAGGCTCAGGGAGCAGACGGGAGCTCTAGCCTGAGGCCTGCCAGGCTGCAGGCCCTGAGTGGAAGGGCCTAGCGGGTGCAAGGGGCTGTAGGGGAAGCGGCCCAGGGAAGCGGACAGATGAAGGGAGAGTAGGAGGACAGCGAGGCTGCCGCCAGAGGGTCCCTGGGTCGGGACCCAGAGTAGAGGGCGGGCCTGGGTTCCACCCCCCCCACAGTACATCTAGCCATTGGCTGTAGGGAGCGGCCAGTACAGACCACGCCAGATCCCTGACAGGAGGGATTGGACTTTGGGGTGTGTGGTTGACTACGGTGGCTGGACAAGGAGACTGCTGATTGAAGCCCCCCCGGAAGGGGGTGTGGAAGGACTGAGGGGCACTGCCGGAGGGCAGTGGTCCCGAAGAGGACGGCGCAAGTTGGTGAGCGACGAGGGCTCAGACACGCCAACCGAGGGTGAGACGACGGACGGGACACCACCAGGAGGGGCGCTCCACTGGACTGAGCTAATTCCCGGAACAACCAGTAGGAGGCGCTGCGGTGGTGAGTCCCAACCCCGTTACATGGGGATACATCTATATAACACCTATACAAATACAAATGTTCACGTAGAAACCATTACTCTTGCTATTCAGTTTCTCTTGAATTATCCTCAGAATTTCTGCAATATTTCTATAGTTTTATATGAATATAGCTGAAACATCTATTCATCTATTTATTCTGTAATAAAATGATCCAGATAAATTCTTCAGTAACTGCTATGTCCACAGAAAAGTTATTCAGCTTTTTAGTGGTGACTCTATGGAATATCCACATACAATAAGCATTATGTATGTGTGGAAGATATGCAGGAAGTTCCATAGAAATTTCTGAGCAATCAATATCTTACTAATACCTGTATACTTGGAAAATATTTTCATCAAAGCACCTTACACAGGTACAGTAAGTTAGGTACATGTTATCAGCACCATTTTACAGACAGATAAACTGAGGCAAAGAGTTGAGGTGACTTGCCAAGGTCACAGAACTAGTCAGTGGCAGAGGTGGACACAGAACACAGGTCTCTTTGCTCCCAGTCCTGTACTTTAACTATGAAAACATATTGCCTCCTGAGGAGAATATATGATCATCAAGTGATCATCTCAGCTAGCTGAATATGAAATATACTATAGAAAATCTATTCTCTTCAGGTCTATAAATATGTCTCCTTTTCAAAGTTTGAATTATGGTTTATTTTTAGGCTTGGCAGAATTTGATTTTCTTTTTTTTATCCTTTTGACAGATAATGTCAATGGTTATATCTTTAAGCATTTTTTAAATTTTATTTAAAATTTTCAGTTGTGCAAATTTATGGGTTTGAAGCATTTTTTCAACTTTTATCAATTTAATTTTCACAGGAAATTGTGCAGAGGAGTGTCAAAAATGATTATTTAATGAAAGTATATGTTGAGATTCATAAAGTTAAAGCTTTATAACTGTGAAAACACCAATTCTCAACATCACATGTCAAAATATCCTTAAATCAAACTCTAAGTTTTCAAGCAGCACTTTTCTTACTTTGCCTATTTGAAAATTTTGATCATCATCAATGGAAATATTTTTTCATTGGTTTGTGTGTGTTCAGTGAAATCAACATTTACTGACATTTACCAATAAAAATCTAATCCTTCCTAATCTAGATATTTTATAAATGAAGCAGAAACCAGGAAGACAATATTTAGAAAGAATTATATAAAGTCATAGACAGTACAGATGAGACAAACCTACTGGGATATCTTGTCTGTGATCAGGTAAATTTGTTATTGAACGATTCCTTGATAAATCCTCTCTAAACACAGCCTAAAGTAAGAACTCATTTAAAGCTGAAAGGCCCATATATCTGAAGCAGAAGAACCATTAGTCCATTTCATATGTAAGTGTAGAGTAAGTTTAGTTAACCCCCGAGAGATATTTTAATTTACAGTACCATTTTGACCCTAGATTTGTTATTCTTATATAAAGGATAGAGGTAAGAAACCATTTTCAGGCTCTTTGGACAGGTACTACAGCGGAGAATGGTTTGGAAAGGTCATCTGAGGGAAGGGATCAGAAGGAGACCCCATTGACCAGAAGGCATGGGATGCACTGTCCACGACCACCACTCACAAGAAGAGGAGATGGGTGGTGGTGGTTGGGGACTCCCTCCTAAAGAGGACGGAGTCATCCATCTGCCGTCCAGACTGGGAAACTCGAGAAGTGTGCTGCTTGCCTGGAGCTAGAATTCAGGATGTGATGGAGTATCTGCCGAGACTGATCAAACCCTCGGACCTCTACCCCTTCCTACTTCTCCACCTGAGCACCAATGATACTGCCAAGAATGACCTTGAGCGGGTCACTGCTGACTACGTGGCTCTGGGAAGAAGGATAAAGGAGTTTGAGGCACAAGCCGTGTTCTCGTCCATCCTCCTTGTTAAAGGAAAAGACCCAGGTAGGGACTATCGAATTGTGGAGGTAAATGCATGGTTGCACAGGTGGTGTTGGAGAGAGGGCTTTGGAATCTTTGACCATGGGATGCTGTTCCAGGAAGAAGAATTGCTAGGAAGAGATGGGATCCACCTAACGAAGAGAGGGAAGAGCATCTTCGCAGGCAGGCTTGCTAACCTAGTGAGGAGGGCTTTAAACTAGGTTTGCTGGGGGATGGTGACCTAAGCCCTGAGGTAAGTGGGGAAGTGGGATACTGGGAGGAAACACAAGGAGAAGGGTGCAACAGGGGAGGCCTCCTGATTCATACTGAGAAAGTAGGGCAATCGGCTAATTATCTTAGGTGCCTGTACACAAATGCAAGAAGCTTAGGAAACGAGCAGGAGGAATTGGCCGTCCTGGCATAGTCAAGGAACTATGATGTGATTGGAACAACAGAGACTTGGTGGGGTAACTCACATAACTGGAGCACTGTCATGGATGGGTATAAACTGTTCAGGAAGGACAGGCACGGGAGAAAAGGTGGAGGAGTTGCACTGTATGTAAGAGAGCAGTATGATGGCTCAGAGCTCCAGTATGAAACTGGAGAAAAGTCTGTTGAGAGTCTTTGGGTTAAGTTTTGAGGTGAGAGAAACAAGGGTGATGTTGTGGTGGTCATCTGCTATAGACCACCAGACCAGAAGGATGAGGTAGATGAGGCTTTCTTCTGACAACTAACAGAAGTTTCGAGATCACAGGCCCTGGTTCTCATGGGGGACTTCAACCACCCTGACACCTGCTGGGAGAGCAATACAGTAGTGCACAGACAATTCAGGAAGATTTTGGAGAGTGTTGGGGACAACTTCCTGGTGCAAAGTGCTGGAGGAACCAACTAGGGGCCATGCTCCTCTTGACCTGCTGCTCACAAACAGGGAAGACTTGGTAGGGAAGTAGAAGTGGATGGCAACCTGGGCAGCAGTGACCATGAGATGGTTGAGTTCAGGATCCTGAAAAAAAGGAAGAAAAGAGAGCAGCAGAACATGGACCCTGGACTGGCTATGGAGAAAGGGGTGGATGTGATATATCTTGACTTTAGTCAAGCTTTTGATATGGTCTCCCACAGTATTCTTGCCACCAAGTTAAAGAAGTATGGATTGGATGAATGGATTATAAGATGGCCAGAAAGCTGGCTAGATCATCAGGCTCAATGGGGAGTGATCAACAGCTCAATGTCTAGTTGCTGGTAGCAGCCGGTATCAAGCGGAGTGCCCCAGCGTTTGGTCCTAGGGCCAGTTTTATTCAACATCTTCATTAGTGATCTGGATGATGGGATGGATTGCACCCTCAGCAAGTTCGCGGATGACACTAAGCTGTGGAGAGAGGTAGATACTCTGGAGGGTAGGGATAGGGTCTAGAGTGTCCTAGACAAATTGGAGGATTGGGCCAAAAGAAACCGTATAAGGTTCAACAAGGACAAGTATAGAGTCCTGCACTTAGGTCGGAAGAATCCCATGCACTGCTATAGGCTGGGGACTGACTGGCTAAGCGGTAGTTCTGCAGAAAAGGACCTGGGGATTACAGTGGACAAGAAGGTGGATATGAGTCAACAGTGTGCCCTTGTTGTCAAGAAGGCCAACGGCATATTAGGCTGCATTAGTAGAAGCATTGCCAGCAGATCATGGGAAGTGATTATTCCCCTCTATTGGGCACTGGTGAGGCCACATCTTGAGTACTGCATCCAGTTTTGGGGCCCCCCACCACAGAAAGGATGTGGACAAATTGGAGAGAGTTCAGCAGAGGGCAATGAAAATGATTAGTGGGCTGGGGCACATGACTTACGTGGAGAGGCTGCGGGAACTGGGCTTATTTAGTCTGCAAAAGAGAAGAGTGAGGGGGGGATTTGATAGCAGCCTTCAACTACCTGAAGGGGGGTTCCAAAGAGGATGCAGCAAGGCTGTTCTCAGTGGTGGCAGATGACAGAACAGGAATTAATGGTCTCAAGTTGCAGTGGGGGAGGTCTAGGTTGATATTAGGAAACAAGGGTGGTGAAGCACTGGAATGGGTTACCTAGGGAGATGGTGGAATCTCCATCCTTAGAGGTTTTTAAGGCCCGGCTTGACAAAGCCCTGGCTGGGATGATTTAGTTGAGATTGGTCCTGCTTTGAGCAGAGGGTTGGACTAGATGACCTACTGAGGTCTCTTCCAACCCTAATCTTCTATGTGTCTATGAAAGCACCACTGACCAAAGTAACCGAAACATCAAGAAATTTTCCAAACGAAAAAGAAAAATATGTCCAAAGCATTTTAAATAACCTATTCAATCCCAATATAGTATAACCCATTGGTTAGTGTGTGTTGCAGATCCCCCTGTACCTTGAGTCACAGGGGATATGAACTGTTACAGCCCATGGCTACAACATCTTGGCTCTTTACGTCAAGTTGTAGCAGTGCATGCTTTGGCGGTCCCTGGTTCAATCCCCAGTATATTAAACAAGGGAGTGGTCATCACTTACCCAGTGGCTGCTGTGGGATTTGAACCAGTGTGGACCTCAGTTGCATGGGATGAGTTTCCTTTGAGCAGATGAAATATTTAACCCACGGTGAGTGTGTTTTACAGGTTCTCCTTTACAGAAAATGTGTTGTACACCTCTGGAGCCTTCATTATTTACCTCATGCTTTTCGTTCTGGAGTTCCCAGGCTCAGCCCCTAGCGTCTCAGCCAAGATGGCAGTTGTCACAACAGCACTAGAGAAATGAGCATATTAAATTACCATTCAGTAGCCTTAATGCTGTAGTACATCATTTAATACCATGAAATACTGGTTTGATAAATATAATCCTTATTTATAGTTGATAGGCGCACTCGGATACCAAATAAGAAACTAACAGCACTAGACAAGTGCATTTTGCTATACCAATGTGGTAAAAGAAATGTCAAAGCCCAGTCCTGTTCCTACTGAAGCCAACTGGAATTTAGTCATTGTCTTTAATGAGGGCAGGATTGAGCCTTTAACTTCCGATAAAAATTGCTGTTGTAGGCTGCCTGTTGAAACAATTTCTGTTGAGTCACCTAATAAACCCTATAGACCAAATATAGACTCTCTCCTGAAGACTTCTCTAGAGATTTTATAAAATTCTACAGTATATTCTAGGAGATGTAAGATACTTTACAGTTTTTCAGATATAATGTAGAGCGGAGAACACTGCTCACTTTAATTACACTGTTTCTCGCAGATATTGTTTTGCAAAAACCTAGTACTACAACATTTTTTTAAAAAAATAATACCTAATATATACAATAGTGTGTGCTAATATTCATTATCTATAGCACTACTAGGGGAATGGCTAAAGAGTTTTGATTCTCCATACAATCTATTAATTTTGTTCTAAGAACCCAAAGTAAAAATAACAATGATGAACCAATGCATCAAAGTGACTCTAATGACTAAAAGGAGCATCTACTTAATTATATTTGCATGCTACTGTGGATCTCCAAACCCAAGATAATTCTCCCTGTAAAAGTTCCCTTTTTCCCTTCAGCAAAAGAAAAGCCTCCTTTCCTTGACACCGGGGAAGCTTAATCACTTTTCAGCTTTGGAAAATGACTGGCCTTTTGCTTTAGCAGGACCTTTGAATTTAGCTATATTCTCAAGCCAGGAATGGTTTGTGGCCATCAGTAATGATGCCAAGGGAGCCCTCACAGTTTATATTGGATGCTTAGATATCAGTGTTATGGATAAAATAGGTTTTTGTTTAAAGGACCATGAAGCCAGCCAGAAATCTTCAGCCATTCAAGATTCTGTTCTGGAAAGCCTCAGGAATTAGAGTACACCAATGCTCTTGACACTAACTGATTAACTCTCAACTCATCATTACTTTGTGTAGCTCAAAAACTGGAAACCATCACCCAGCTGATTTCAATGCTGCATAGCTCTGAGATTATTTGCCTTCCATGCCTTGGAACTCTGCTTTTAATTTATACTGAACCATGTGTGACAGGCAATAATTCACCTGTCCATTCTCAGCAATAACAGATGTTGTCTTACCTTTAAGTGTTGGTAATTGTGAACAGATCTGGCTGACAGAGAATGTCCCTACTCACATCATACCACTAGCTGTGAAAATTCTTGTCATACCAGTAATACAGAATGGTGAAATGATAATGCACCCTAGTTCTCCCCAACAGTGAACAAGGGAGACTTGAATACTATGAACAATTGTTGAAGTCTATTTATCTTACACTGAGGGAGGTTCTGAAGTGAAAGAGCCCTCAAACACACTGAGTCTGAATGACTAATCCACAGATCCAGTGGAGTGTTGTTACCTCTCCTACCTATACACAGAGGCAGCAGACATGTTGGGAAAACACTTTTCCAGTGGAAGAGACTAGAAAGGATACAGTTTCCATGCTGGCAAAGTACACAACTCCATGGTTGGGCAGTTAAGCTGATGTAACCAATCCTGGCTTTATTAAAAGGAAAATTGACCTATTAGGTAGCTGTTAGAGGTTTTCCCTAGCTTCTGTCATCACACCGCAAAACAGTTTTGCAAACTTGACGGGCAGTTTATAAACACAGTTCTGAAACTCCGTTTGAGGACAGACACAGCACAAGCTGACTGTTGGAGAGGCAGATTGGGGCTAGAGGTACCTCGTGGCAGTATGAGAGTCAGATGAGACCATGCTTTCTACCAAGGGTAATTCTGATATGAGATTACTTAATGCCTCATTCAGTCAGCTAAAAGCTCTCTTTTGCTCAGAGTGAAAAAAAATGCAGAAAGCAGCAGATCTAGGTACTCTGATGCACGGAAGAAAAGGCCCTTCTACAGTAGATCCCTGGGAGAAGGGAATGGGGCTTGAAGGATGGCTGCTCTCTACAGCACTGTCCCTTTGGAATTGTTCCTAGGGGATTTCAGGCACAAGTTAATGCTGACTTTGACACAGTCACCATTAACTTATCCCAGTTCCTCCAGCATGCGATTCCTTTCCCCCTCTTTGAGAGGTGGATTTGGGGCAGCAGTAGTTGGAGTCAGTAAGGGAGCACCATGAGGCACAGTACCTCCAGCAGTTCCCTCTGGGGAAATTCACCCCCCCAATAAGACTAGTGACTGTACAGCTATGGTCTATCCTTAAAAGGTTATAAATATGGATTAGCTTTTTACCTTGAAAGAAAGTTAATTAAAAAAAAATGTTAGTTATCCTCTTCCTGTGGAGACCCAACTCATCTCCCAGTGAAGTCAATGGCACAGTTCTGACACCAGTGGGAGCAGGACTGGGAGCACAGTGAATTCTGCAAAGTGGAATAAATACATTGTAGATCATGGTATTTGCTTTATGTTCCTGCCTGAATCCACTCCAGTTCTTAGCTGACATAATATCCACACATTAGCTGACAAAAAGAGTTTGTATCCATCCAGTACCTCAATCTACATACCAACATACTGTATGGTATTTTTTCTCAATGTTGATAAATGCAAAGTAATGCACATTGGAAATCATAATCCCAACTATACATATAAAATGATGGGGTCTAAATTAGCTGTTACCACGCAAGAAAGAGATCTTGGAATCATTGTGCATAGTTCTCTGAAAACAGCCACTCAGTGTGCAGTGGCAGTCAAAAAATCGAATAGAATGTTGGGAATCATTAAGAAAGAGATCGATGATAAGACAGAAAATATCATATTGCCTCCAAAAAAATCCATGGTATGCCCACATCTTGAATATAGTGTGCAGATCTGGTTGCCAAAAAAGATATCTTGGAATTGGAAAAGGTTCAGAAAATGGCAACAAAAATGATTAGGGGTATGGAACGGCTTCCATATGAGGAGAGATTAATAAGACTGGGACTTTTCAGGTTGGAAAAGAGACAACTAAGGGGGGATATGATAGAGGTATATAAAATCATGACTGGGGTGGAGAAAGTAAATAAGGAACTGTTATTTACTCCTTCTCATAACACAAGAACTAGGAGTCACCACATGAAATTAATACACAGCAAGTTTAAAACAAACAAACAAAGAAGTATTTCTTCACACAACACACAGTCAACCTGTGGAACTCCTTGCTAGAGGATGTTATGAAGGCCAAGACTATAACAGGGTTCAAAAAAGAACTAGATAAGTTCATGGAGGATAGGTCCATCAATGGCTATTAGCCAGAATGGGCAGGGATGGTGACCCTAGCCTCTGTTTGCCAGAAGCTGGGAATGGGTAACAGGGGATGGATCATTTAATGATTACCTGTTCTTTTCATTCCCTCTGAGGCACCTGGCATTGGCCACTGTTGGAAGACAGGATACTGGACTAGATGGACCTTTGGTCTGACCCAGTATGGCCGTTCTTGTGTTCTCTACTGTCTAACATTAATCTGTGTATAAAGTTCAAAGCAGGACTCTCAGAGCAACGCCAGCTGTACTCTACTTGTTTGATATTGTGTTATGCTGTCATTATCACACCTCCACTTCCCACAGCAATGCCCCCTAAGCTAATGCCAAAGGCTCCTCTGGAAATTACCATGTAACTGTGATGTTTATACAGTGTTTCCTTAGTATTTGTACAGAGATGTGTTAGTGTACCCATAGTATGGAAAATATTACTTGAGTTATATGACTCTTTAAACCTAGTAATCTTGTCTTGTCTAATCTATGTACTTATAAATTGATATCTGAACACTTCTGTGATATAATATTTATTCACACTTCATATTTACATAGGATTCTTCAGTGTTATAAAATGAAATTAACATTTTTGATTGCTAAACAGTCAAAGGCAGTCCTCACCCAGCATGTTGTTGTATGTATATGGTTAGGAGAAGAAAAAGTTTTTCTGTTTCGTGGACATAAATCAAACCAGTCCATTAGAGTTAAAGAATTCTCAGCACACAGAGAAACACTTTAATATTCAACAGGAACAAAAATATATTAATATGTTCAGATTCTGTGTTAAACAGAGAAAAGGATAAAACTTCACAGTGAGGGATTAAATTTGTGCACACGGGATGCATAGCTGGGTAACATTATTGCTTGCAACCTATTGTGACTAGTTACTGGAGGCTTAATTCTGAACTGTAAAAGAAAATTCCATACCTTTACGGATTTACGAAGGAACCTGAATATTGCTTTGTATTTTAATTGAATTTCCTTTGTTTCATTAATAATCCAAAGATAAATTTGCAACCAAAATTACTATTTTAGACAACAAAAAGCACTCTATAGATTTTAATGCCACTGATGTGGAAATATTGTGGATGAAATTCACTCTTCCTGCTTAAACTCCAGGGCCTCATGCAGGGCCTTTCAAGCTGGATGACTTTCACCCTCTACGTACAAGATCTGTGATATTATATAACCCAACATAAAAATGCTAGGATTCTTACTGGATTTTATTACATTTTCAGTTAACCAGTCTGCACCTATCAAGTGCATAACACCAGTGGTGGATTAACCCACAGGCTCAAGGGGCCTGTGCCTAGAGGCCCCAGCCAATTTGCTTCCATCCTCTCTTCTTTCAAGTCCCTCTTTAAAAAATACTGATTCCATAAGGCCTAAAACCTATAGTATGCCTTCTAAGTAACAGAAAACTGACTTTGTTAAACTCTCAAGATGTTCATGTTATTCCCCTAGGCTGCCAAAATTATATTATTATGGTCACTTTTGTCTTCAACTCCCTGCAGCCTCCTAGACAATGTTTATTGCTCCCTCTTGTCAATTTGGTCTTAACCTAGAGTTCATTCCTGCAAAGCTTTATTTGTGCGAATAAGCATTTGCAGGAACAGGCCATTCCACTGTAAAATCTTTGGATAGGAATGGGGGCTTTTCTGATGAAGTAACAGACTTTTATCATACTATATAAATAAATAAAGAGAATACTAATAAAAATCAGCAATACTGTGTCAGATATAGTCAGGTCAGATTTTCAAAAGGATTCAAAGGGATTCAAATGCTTAGATCCAAATGAAAGTCAATGGGACTGGATTGTTTAACTCTCTTGATCACTGTGGCACTCTGGACTGCAAAGTAGCACCCTGAAACCCCCATATTCACCACTGTCATATAATTATGACATGTTTTGTACAAAGCATGCCTTGTGAGGTATAATTTTAAAAGGCTTGATCTGTTGCACATTAATATCTTGATGGATTGTATGTGCTATTATTATATTTGAAGTTATGAAGCATTGCTATATGTGTCACTGAAATATGTTGTGAGGCTGGGAGATGTCCACAACCAACTTTTCAGTTGCAACAAAGGACCAGCCAGACATGTGCTGATGGCCCATTAAAGGAAATCCACTCTCCCAATGGCCATCCCAGAAACTTCTCAGAGAGAGCAAGTAGGCAATAGAGACACCCTGTGAGAAGAAATGTTCATCACCTTCTCCAGACCCATCTGCAAAGAATAAATCTTCTGAAAAGAAGTAGAAATCCAAAAAGATTTCCTCCTCTTCTTGCATGCGTATGTCCTCCAGTACCAAGAGCAAAATTCTTTCCAGAAAGGTAGAAGAAAATATAAAAGAGGGGAAGTGACATCATCACTTGGCCTCACCCCCACCCCCCACTCAACGCCTGGAAAAATATCTGGAGAACAAAGATGGTGCTTAACTACCCTTACAGTTAGGAAGTGTTTCCTAATGTCTAACCTAAATCTCCTTTGCTGCAATTTAAGCCTATTACTTTTTGTCCTGTCCTCAGTGGTTAAGGAGACCAATTTATCACCAATCCCCTTAGTTGGGGATTGGTCCTGCTTTGAGCAGGGGGTTGGACTAGATGACCTCCTGAGGTCCCTTCAAACCTGATATTTTATGATTCTATGATTCTTTATAACAACCTTTTACATACTTTAAGATTGTTATCCTGTTCCCACTCAGTCTTCTCTTCTTCACACTAAACAAACCCAATTTTTTTCAATCTTTGCTCGTAGGTCATGTCTTCTAGACCTTTAATCATTTCTGTGGCTCTCCTTTGGACTTCCTTCAATTTTTCCGCATCTTTCCCGAAGCGTGGTGCCCAGAACTGGACACAGTACTAAGGTCGAGGCCTTATCAATGCTGAGTGGAGTGGAAGAATTACTTCTCGTGTTTTGCTTACAACATTCCTGCTAATACATCCCAGAATGTTGTTTGCTTTTTTTGCATCTGTATTACATTGTTGACTCATATTTAGTTTGTGATCCACTATAACCCCCAGATCCTTTTCTGCAGTACTCCTTCCTAGGCAGTCATTTCCCATTTTGTATTTGTACAATTGATTATTCCTTCCTAAGTGGAGTGCTTTGCATTTCTCCTTATAGAATTTCATCCTATTTAATTCAGACCACTTCTCTGGTTTGTCAAGATCATTTTGAATTCTAATCCTGTCCTTCAAAGCCCTTGCAACCCTTCCCAGTTTGATATCATCCACAAACTTTATTAGTGTACTCTCTATGCCATTATCCAAATCATTTATGAACACAGACCCAGGCCAGATTGCTGAGGGACCCTTCAATATGCCCTTCCAGCTTGATTGTGAACCATTAATAACTACTCTCTGAGTACGGTTTTCCAGGCAGTTGTCCACCCACCTTATAGTAGGTTTGGCTAGGCTATACTTCTCTTGTTTGTTCATGAGAAGGCCATGTGAGACAGTATCAAGAGCCTTACTAAAGTCAAGATATATCCCATCTACTGCTTCCCCCATCCATAAGACTTGTTATCCTGTCAGAGAAGGATATTAGGTTGGTTTGACATGATTTGTTCTTGACATCACCTTATCGTCTAGAATTTTTATTGCCCACAACCCATCCATGACTTTCACTAAAAATAACCGTGACAAAATCTGAATCTTAAGAATGACCTGTAATTCCCACATGTCATGTAGAATATTTTTCCACCCCTGATTCTCTTTCCTGGACATTAAAGGGGTGTTTGGGGAGGATTTTTGATGTGTGCATTTTCCCTCAGACAAGTTGTCCCAGGAACAGCTTGATTGCAGCAGTCAGAGTCCCTCCAGGACCTCTAGTCAGTCAGGCAGATAGAATGAATGAATGTTGACGGCACTCAGGGGCTGGGGTTTCATTAGGACTGGCATATATTTTACGTGATTCTGTTGTAGGAGGGTTAAGTCAAAAAGGTGGGTTTTCCATTTTGCCCCGAAGGCACTGAGGTTCATGGCTATCCTGAATCCTTTGGTGAGTCAGTTCCAGATTTTGGGCTAGTTGCAGAAAGTGCAGCAATGTTGCCAGCTACAAATCGGAAGGGTGTTTTTGTAGCTACAACTGTGCACTTACTCATATTGAGAGCAGATTGTAAAGTTACTAGCACAAAGCTAATCAGAACATTCTTCACCCAAAAGGGTGAGTCAAGGAGAGCAATTCAATTTGCACTTGTAACAGAGGCTAACAAAGACAGAAGGAAAAGACAATTTCTAAAGGAACAAGCAGTGCAGATGAGGTAACTCAAATGGCTGTAACGATGTTCAAATATTTTCTCCTAATTTCCATCTAAAGTTCAGAAGCAATTTCCTATTTCTTTATATATGGCAAGAACATGGTACAAGAAACCATTTTAAATAAAATATCTGTACATTCTGTAAAGCATGGATTAGAAAGAAGAAAATAAACATTTAGCCAAGTTCTCTCTAGAGTTGCTTGCTTTTATATATTTACAGACTTCCACTGAAAGGACATTTCTTTTTATGCATGCTCTTCAAACGTTGTGCCAAAACGTGTCCTCAATCCAGTCCTGATGCCCATTTGAGTCCTTCACTTAGCTCACCCTTATGTTAGCAAAGAGGCAGCTATTTATAGGATAAATAAGTGGAATATTACGTCAGTCTGATGGGAGTGATAATTTATGAAATAGTCTACAACAATTGTTAAATTCATGACCAAGGTGCCCTGGGGCCCTATTCAAGTTCCTAATAATTAAACATTCTGAATTCACTGTTTCAGGTTGAACTGTTGTGCTGCTGTTCCTGTGTCCTTTCTTCACTGGAAGATTTTCTCTCTTCCCTGAGACATTCCAGTTTTTATAAAGCAGTTGACAAGGCTTTGTTTGCTTGTACTGCATAATTGATTAGACAGAAACAAAGAAGCTGCTTTGCTACAGATGCTAAGACTGATATATGTGTGATGATTGATTTAACACATTACTTTGGTTGAAAACATGCAATGTTAAGGTGGGAGTTTTAATGAGTCAGAGTCTAGAGTGCCGTATTTAGTGCAATATGATTTCATAAAGCTACAGTACAATGTTGCTGATGGACAATATTTGGATTAGTTTACTATGTTTTTTTCCCCCTCTGGTTATTTTTATATAAAAAAACACATGTAATCTTGTGACGAAGTGGGGGCTTTTCTTGTTTTTTCCGTGTTTTTCCAAGGGTTTGCATGCAGAGAGGGTGAGACTCAGTTTCCCTGAGTGTTACTGGTTTAACGAGGTGAGGGGAGAGGGAGTTTGTTGTTACAGAGGACCGGAGAGGGAACTTGGGACCCCGGCCAATGGCCTGGAGGACGGATACCTCAGCGACCTGGTGACCCGGAGGCGCAGCTCAGGAGTCGCAGACGGTTCTGGCCAGTGGGAGGACAATGGGCTGCGAAGAGAGGACCCCGGTGACCTAACCAGCCAGTTCCAGCCAGAGGGGGCCAGAGGACAGAAGAGAGGAGAGGAGGCCCAGGTGACCCGGTTTACGACCCTGTTTACCTGGAGAGAAGACAATGGACAGAGGCGGGGCTTGGGGCCGGTGATATCGGATGCCCAGCTGGGAAGCAGGGGGGCTCTGGGCTGGAGAGGGGGAGCAGGCAGAGCCCACTTGGAGGCAGGGGAGACTTGGATGTGCTGTGCTGAAGGAGGTCAGGCCTGAGGCCCTGAGAGTTTCCTGTGTTGTGTTCAACGCGCAATAAACCCTCCTGTTTTATGCTGGCTGAGAGTCACTCTGGTCTAGAGAACAGGGTTGCATCATCCCCTTCGGGGGGTGGAGGCCCTGGGGGTCCAGAGTGAGTGGACTCCCTGGGGGGGCCCATGGCGAGAAACAGGTGTGCTAAGGCTCAGAGAGGTGCGGCTCCAGGAGGTGGAGGGGCCTAACCCTGAGAGAGAGAGTGGACCCCCGGGAAAAGGGCTGTCCCACAGACAGCATGGGGCCAAGAGTGGGCACGATCTGTGAGTCCATGACAAATCAGTGGCACATTAAAAATTACATATACTAGCACATCACTAAATTTTTTTATCCTATGAAATAACCAAAAGTAATGCCTGCCATTCAATATTGTCCTTGTAACAAACAATAGGTTACAGAAGCATTTCTATTTCTCATGCTAAACCAAATGTGGGAGGAGGAAATGCCCTGAACATTTTCACATGTTCAAATTATTTTGAATTAGTATCCCCCATCCCACAAAGGAACTCCTGGAATCAAACCTCCTTCTCCAACACTCTCCCCTACCTTTAGTGATATCTCCAGCACTTGCTCCCCATCTGACTACTGCCTTCCCCGATTCATGCCCAGAGCCAAATCTGAACAGGTCCTTGCTTTGCATTAACCAATTCTGGAAACCAAGGATCAAACAAAACAAGGGGTCCCAGGCTATGTTAAATTATAGTGGAGCTGCATAGTTGTATTTCATTGCTGTTTTGGCAGCATAACAATCTCACAAATGTTCAATCATATCCCCACCTACTTGTCTTGCCATAAAATCCGTATGGCAGCAATCCTGTGAAAGAGAAATGATCTTTGGTATTTATGTATATTAGGTATAAATGGACATTTGTGATGATAAACAATGGTTACATACCTGTTTAAGATGTATTGTGTAAATATACATTCCACTTTAGACGTATGTTCACCCGGTCCTTTCTAATGGGAGTAGGGTGACCAGATGTCCTGATTTTATAGGGACAGTCCCAATATTTGGGGCTTTTTCATATATAAGCACCTATTACCCCCCGACCCCCTGTCCCGATTTTTCACATTTGCTATCTGGTCACCCTAAATGGGAGACTTTTGCTAGCAATACTGGCAGGGTGATGCATACACATTGCATATTTTATGCATGAAGCCTAAGAGATAAAGAGTGGGGCTGTCTGACCTCTCTCTTTCAGTTCCTTTGCACTGAAGTCTGAAGGTTGACCTATCTGAAACAGAGGGGAAGAAGGGAGGTTGTGAAATATACACAACACATTTGAGAAAATACAGTTACATACCTGTATAGTAACTGTTGCTCTTCCTTTGAGTGATTTTGCACATATTTTAGGTCACTCTCAACCAGTTCTTTTGCAGGTGGTGGGGGTTCAGAATCTTGCAGAACAAAAACTTCAGGATACATCTACCAAAGTCTGCGTCCACTTGTGAGGCCTGGATGATGGCATAATGTTTTGCCAATGTATGCACTAGAAGAAGAAGATGGAGATATACCTATCTCATAGAGCTGGAAGGGACCTTGAAAGGTCATCGAGTCCAGTCCCCTGCCTTCAATAGCAGGACCAAGTAATATAGAGCATAGGAAGGCATAGGCTAAAATGGTGGATCCATCAAACGAAATAGTACCACATTAAGATCCCACGGTGGCATGGGATCTCTGACTGGAAGATAAATCCTTATAAGACCTTTGAGTAATCTTGCCACTAGATCCTTGTGTGGAAGGATATATGGCTGATATAGCAGCCAAATGGACCCTGACTGAGCTGATAGACTTCTCTCTCTCTTCCAGGGGTAATAAATATTGCAAAATGTCCTGTATCTGAGTTTGAGTAGGGTAGAGCTGGTGTTTTGTGGTCCATATTGAGAATCTTCCCATGCTGTGAGGTAAGTGTGCCTCATGTACTCCTTCTTACTGCTAGTGATGATGCATTGGACTTCCTGAGAACATGATCAGCCTCAGTCACTGATCAGCCAACCTCTGAGGTGCATGGGTTGCAGAATTGGGGACAGGATTCTCCATTGATTCTGCGAGAGTAGACCCTCTACTATTGGAAAGGTTAACAGGGGGGTGGTGAATAGATAGGTCATGGAGATCCACACACCTATACAACCGTGGCAATGCTGAGGCTACTAAGATCATTGTAGTATAATCCTATCTGAGCTTCCTCCCCATGTTGGGGGATCAACAGTGCTGGAGGAAAAGCATACGGAAACTCTTGTCCAAAGTAATAGAAATACCTCCATGATCGATCCTGGGCTTTGCCCTGCCCTAGAACAAACCCTTGTGCACTTGTGGTTGAGGTGAGTGGCAAAGAGATCCACAACGGATGTACTCCATCTGTGGAATATGTCATGCAGTATGTCCTCTCTCAGGGACCACTTGTGGTGTTGCGTGACGCCCACCTGGAAACTACATTGTTTTCAGAATGATGTCACTGTGAATGCAGAAATTCCTGAGCTGGACCACCTCTTGATACAACCTGGTAGATCTGGCAGCACCCTGCCTGTTGAGATAAAATATAGTGGTGGTGTTGTCCATCAAGACCCTGTAACATGCAGCCCTTGATCAAACGCAGGAAAACGTAACAAGTCTGAAGTATCGCTCTTGGCTCCAGAACATTTATATGGAGGGAAGCCTGCTGTGCAGTCCATAGAGCTTGAGTCCTTAACTCTCTTACCCAGGCACTCCAGCCGACAGTCGAGCCACCTGTGATCGGAGTCATCGATGGTGTGGGTGGAGAACAGGGAAGTCCCTTGCAGACATTGTCTGGATTCAGTCACAAGTCCAGGGAGGAGAAACCCCATGCAAGTATGTAAACCATTACATCCAGATGGTGCCTGCTTGGTTGGTATACAGAGCTGAGCCAGGCCTGCATGAACCTGAGGTGAAGTCTGGCATGCAAAGTCACATACATACACTATGCCATCTGCCATAAGAGACATAGGCAGGACTTTACTGTGGTCCCTGGACCATTTTTCTGAGTTTTGCATAGATTTACAATGGCCATTAATCTGTCCTGAATTAAACATGTTATCAAAGAAGTGGAAATGAGAATGGCCCCCATAAATTTGATCCTTTGTACCAGCATTAAAGTTGACTGTGTTTATCTTCAAAACTAGTTGATGGAAGAAGGCTGGAATCAGAAGGATATCGTCTGAAATCTGTTCTTCTGATGGGCCATGGATGAGCCAGTTGTAAGGGAAGGGAGAACTTGTATGCCATTTCATCCAAGGTGAGCCACTGAGACAACAGATTGCACTGTAGCTGACGGTATTGAGTGCTTTAACAAAGGAGAGTCTGGTACCAGCAAAGTTAGCAAGTCTTTTGCTGCCAGGATAGCCTGTGGTGTCAAAGGCAGTGAGATAGGTGGCAGAATTGTCAATATCAAATGAATAGGTGCTAGTCTTGACAGTACTGAGGCCATCAGTACTAGTCAAGAGAACTGCCTCTGATGGCATTGGGCAACAGCACTGTGTTCTGAACCAAAGTTGGTACTGGAGGACATACAAATGCAAGAAGAGGAGGAAATCTTTTTGGATTTCTACTTCTTTTCAGAAGATTTATTCTTTGCAGATGGGTCTGGAGAAGGTGATGAACATTTCTTCTCACTGCTCAATTTATGAAAGCTTTTATATAGAATAGGAGAACTCTTAAAATATGTACTCTGAGCTCTCTCCAGGGTCACCTCTTCAGAAGCTGATGAGAGTATCATTGCTTGTTACCGGTGGTGTCTGACAGGAATCTCTCTCAATATAAAAGACTTGCAAATCGAGCACTTATGTCTTGAGTGCCCCTTGCCCAAACAGGACTTACAAATAGATTGTCCATCAGGCGCAGGCATTGCAACTTTGCAGGTGTCATCTTACTTAAAACTTGAAGATTTCTGCATATTTAATGCAGTGAAGTCACCTGGAATCAGTAAACAAGAAAATAACACAATAAGAAATAAGAAAAAATTACCCCTGAAGGGAATAAACTATTAACTCTAACTAACATTGAAGCTATTTACAATTATCAAGAGCACTAGCTATCCAGAAACCAGTTGTTTGAGAGAAAAAGGGAGCTTCAACTGACTGCACAGGTAGTAAGAAGGAACTAAGAGGGATGCCGGGCAGCCCTGCTCGTTATACGCTCAGCTGCATACAAGAGGATATGCAGGGTACATGTGCCACCTCTCCAGTACCACTAGCAAAAGTTTCTGCTTAAAGAGCACAGGGTGCACATATACCTGAAGTGGAATGTATATATGCACAATCATTCAAAAGAAAACTGGAATATACATAATGATGGGAAGCAGGAACATTGCTCTGTTCTGGTGGCACAGCATACATTACTCCTGGGTTCCCACCAAGTCTGCTTTAGTATTGGCTGCCTCACCCCAGCGTTGCCTCCTGAACACATTTGGTACTGATCAGTCTCTGTAGGTGAAATCCACAAGCTTGTAGTGAAGTTGTGGAGAAATTTTGTGATACCCCACATAAAAATGTCTAAAATTGAAAATTAGTTTAAATTCAAGAATTTATTATCCCTTTAAAAAAGGCACAGATCATCCATATTTTGTTCATAAAGGTTCAGCCACGTCATGTGAAATAGCCAAGATGTTAACCTCCAAAATTGGATCTTGGATTGAAAAAACAATAACTCAGCCTTAACTTCAGTGGCTCTAGCTGTGCTGAGAATTATCTCATAACATGCAGACTAAAGAGGAACCGAATTTCAAAAAGTCATCTGTGCAGTTTGAGTGTGCCAAAATGTGTGTGCATGCAGTTCCTTGTCTATTACTGTGGCTATAATGAAAATCAGGTATTTGCACATACTTGTGGTTAGTTATGCATCTACATGGCTATTTTCATGGGCAAGCATTCAATTTACACAATCATGGCAAATATGTATACAAGTGCCTAACTTTTTGAAAGGCAGGCCCAGGTTCTCATTCTCAAACTCACTTCCAGAGACTTTTTATTGACTTGGTTCAGTGACCCATAATCTGGTAAATTCATTATTTTGGAAATAGTCACAAATTTCTAGTTAAGGAAGTGTCTTTTTCTAAAGGACAAGACAGAGTCTGGTACCCTTACTCATGTTGAGCAGCCCTTTATTCCACAAGTAGATCCACTGACTTCAGTGGGTCTATTTGTGGAGAAAGGTATTCAGCATCTGGCCTCTGTTAATTAAAATACATGCAGAAGGGTGTTGCGAGGCATAATGCATTAATGCACACAATGTTTTTTTGACATCAGAAAGGAATTAGAATTTAGAAAGGAATTAGAATCACCAGATTGCCCAAAACAATCCCAATTTGTACAAGAGTCATGATGGTAAGAGCAATGTGTCACTGAAGTACAGCGTGACTCCAAGTAACATCTGGTTTCACCATCAGGGTGGCTTTCAGGTCTCTACTAGGAGATCAGAATAGAGTGCTTCACAACCTTATTAAATTAATTTGTTTCCCCTGCACAACTGATGATATGCAAATAATCGAGGTCATACTATATGAGGCTGCAAGGTTTTCTAATTTCAGAAATAGCAGACTCTACAACTGCTCCATAGTTCTGGGTCTACCTTTTCTAATTTATACTACCACCCATCACCATAGAATCTGAGTACCTTCCACAGAAAATCAATGCCAAGTCTTCAGGGAATCTCTGGTACTTTTCCCTTTTCAGGGTAAAATTGTGCTTGAGATAGGGTTTTTGATTTTGATATTTTAGATTTTATTTACTTGTTTATTTGGATGATAAATAAACATGGTGGGGGGGTTGGGTTTTGGTGGTTCTTTGTTTTTGATATAAGGGGATGTCAGTGTCATTCCTATGGTGAAAAACAGGAAGGTTTGCATAGTTTTCTAAAGCTAGTCAGACTGGTCAGGATTCACCTGGTTTCCTCTGGACCATGGCCAGATCCGCTTGATTGAGAATACTTTACCTCCAGCTCTTATGAACTTGATCCTGGGTTTCATGACCTGCATTGTCCCAGAGAAGTGCAGCTGTTGGGGTAGTTCAGAGATTGAAATTCAGTCTTTGATGTAGTTGGGGCTAAATCAATTGATTGCTTTGAGGATTAGAACCAACGCCTTAAACTGGCATCAGAACCTGGCAAGGAGGAACTTGAGCACAGGCCTGAGCTCACGGAAGCCTGAGCCAGGAAGAAGGTAGGCGGCAACATTCTATACCAGCTGGCGCCGGTGCATCATCTTCACACTCAGTCTCAAGTGCAGTGAATTAGAGTAATCCAGCCTGGATGTGACAAAAGCATGGATCACTGGGGCCAAGACCTTATCTGGGAGGAAGGGACAAAGTTTCATAGTTAGCTGGAGGTAAAAGGCGGCATTTTTGGAAACTGATGATACTTGGTCATCCAGGCTTAGAGAGGAGTCAAACAGGACCCCAGAGCTTCACACAGTTTTGACGAATGGGAGTTTTATTATTCTTTCAGTGGAAGGTGGAGAGCGCATTTTGACTGATTCTTCAAAGCATTTCCCCACTTTCTAACCAGCATCACTTCTGTCTTGCCTGGGTTCAGTTTGAGCCAGCTGCTAGTTAGCCACAAGCTGATTTTTTTTTTTTGTAGGCTCTGGCATTTTAGTAGTGGAGGTGGTTGCACCCACTGAGAATGAGATACATAGTTGAATGTCGTTGGGATCCTGTTGGCAGCTGATCCCATGGCCTCTCATTTTGTCTCCTAGTCCTGTTCAGTATTTGCCACTGTAAATGGATTAACTACTTAAAGTAATCATTATTTGTTTGAGATAAGACCTAACTGCCAAGATCCTGAAAGGGATATGGAAAGGGCTGTATAGACACATTGGGCAACATGGTCCCTGCCCCAAAAAACTTACAAAATGGTAATAGAGGACAGCATTTAAAGAACAGGTTTATAATTTGCAAGCTTTCAAATGTTTCTAAAAATTCACTTTCATGTGAAAACTCAAGCACTTCTAAGGGTTCTGCAACTTGATGATTATCAAAGTTTCTATCCTCCCTACAGACCTAATTCCTCTGCTGGCTGTCACAACTCAAACCTGCCCCCCCCCCCAAGTAAATTGCAACAGAGTAATTGTAATCTAAACAGGCAAAAAGAGAGCCTATATCTATGTATACAAAATTCTTTGAATTCTCCAATTCTTCTGTGCAAAAACCCATATAGAGCCTCCAACATGGAAGTACATGTCACATAACAAGAATGTTGCTGGGCCACCAACAAAACTAATTCATAGATCTCATGTGGTCAAAGGAAGGTTATGTTGCATATAACACGAACAAGAATTCAGTTAAATATATAGTGACTGATTCCGATCTCACAATGGTACAAGTCGGGGTAATGCAACTGAAAGTCAACACAGCTGAAGTGGTAGAAAAAGTATAGTAAGTGAAAGGAGAATCAGGCCCCTTTGCAAGACATGATGGAGTTATAAAACATTCTGCCAAGCAGATATAAACACACTCTGCTTAGATTATAAAGTGACAGTGCTTGTGAATTATTATTTGTAGTAAAGTAACGCCCAGAGGCTCCAACTAAATCAGGACTCCATTTTGATGAACAAATAGGAAAAGGCAGTCCCTGCCCTAAAGAGCTTAGTAATTAGTAATTAGACAGACAGACATGAGGTTATCTACCAACCACCCCACGCTGGAACCCATATGGGGTATCATCAAACTATTACAACCCATACTTCATGGGGACCACATCATGAAAAAAATCTTTCCCCAAATCCCTCTTTTGGCCTTCAAGTAACCCCCCATCCTTATCATCAGAAACAAATTCCACAGAGACCAGGACACACCAACTCAAAGCAGCACCAGGCCCTGCAAGAACAATAGATGCAAAACCTGTAGACTTATTTCCTCTGCTACAATGATCAATACCCCCACAACACAGCTTTCAAGATCCATACCTATCACAACATGTGGTTTACCTTATCCAGTGCATCATATGCCCCAAAAACAACTATGTGGATGAAACCAGACAATCACTACATTCTTGAATGAGCTCACACAGAAAAATGATATATGGCAAAAACACCCCTGCCACTCATGGGCGATTACTTTTCACAAAGCAATCATTCTAAATCTGACCTATCAGTCCTTGTCCTCAAAAAAAAGCTGCACAATACCTTCAAAAGACAAGCCTGGGAACTTAAATTCATAACTCTGCTGAGCACTAAAAATCATGGACTTAGCAGAGGGTACGTCTGTACTATCAAAAAAGACCCACAGCAGCCAGTCTCAGAGCCTGGGTTGACTGACTTGGGCTTGCACTACAGAGCTAAAATTACAGCTGTGAAACCTGGCAAGAGATAGGGGGTCTCAGATCATGAGTTCCTGCCCAAAAAGGAATATCTACACTGCTAGTTTTTAGCCTTGTAGAGTGAGCCCTGCAAGCCCAAGTCAGTTGATGTGCAGTCTAAGACCTGCTGCCACAGGGATTTTTTGCAGTGTACATGTTCCCAGAAACACTGGTTTTATGATTCATTACAACAATTTGTAACACACTGTGCTGCCTAATAACCCTCCTTCATCCTATGACTGCTGACTGCAGACTTAATTTTAAGTGGTCTCCTACAACACGTGTTAACTCCTCATGCTTAACGATCTGCTCAATCTTCTATCTAGCTGTGATGCTCTGATTACCTTCTCCAGACCTGAGGAAGAGCTCTATGAAGCTCAAAACCTTGTCCCCTTCACCAACAGAAATTGGTCCAGTAAAGATATTACCTCACCATTCTTGCCTCTCTCATATTCTGGGGCCAACACAGCTACAACAACACGATAGATAGATAGGATAGATGTATAAAAAGTAATTTGATTGAGACCAAGATTCCTTTGCAGAGAAGCTAGTCAACAGTATCCACAGCACTCAATATTTTCAGGTAATATGCTTTTTACAAGAAAGGTGAAAACTAATATACCATTCAATACCATTTAAATGTTTCCCATGCAATCTCCAAAGATTTTGTAGTACTCTCATCTTCTCGATGAATGCACTCATTTCTGTATGAACTACTAGAAAATGAATGCGATCAACAAGACCTTATACCTTAAGCACTGATGATAGTATATTTGCTCAGGCTTGTTCTACTTCCCAGCTCTTGTTTCATAGATACTGTCTAGTTATATATCATTTCTAAAAAGAAATGTGTCTATTCATATGTGATGGATTTGGAGGGAATTAATCATGTGTTTTGGATTGTTTAATGTATCAAAAGCCATAAAGATTTAGTCTACTGTATATATCATAGGCTCCACAGTACTAAAGTAACTGGATAAAATGGTCATGCAAACTCACCAATTTCTGGTTTTTACTCTCTTGGTGATGTCCTTCCCCTCAGCCATCAATTCATGGATTCCTTCCTCAGCTAATCCCCACAGACTCCAGAAGAGTCCCCTCCTTTCATTCTAGGACACCATCAATTTGATCCTTTTGTACTTTCACTCTTTTTTTCTGGGGCCTGATTTTCCCCTTATTAACACTAGTGTCACTCAGTTGACTTCAAGGGAATTATTCCTGCTTTACTCTGGTGTAAGTTTGAGACAATCAGATGCCTAGTTGGGAGGCCAAGCAGGCAACATCCTTCTTCAAAACCAATACAGATTCTATTTCCCAACTCAGTGGGAACAAGGTACTGTGCTGCAATTGGTGGTTATAGATGTTCCTCTGCATCTATCTAATAACCCCCAGTATGTGCTTGATCTCCTCTGGTCTGAAAAGTGAGAGCTTCAAGGCCAATTCTGAACCCCAGTCTCACCTGCTGCAGTATATAGCAAAGGTGCCAGGAAATGCAGATTTACGGTCTGCAGCTAATGTAGTAATTGTTTAATGCATTGATCTCTATCATGCTTTCTTAAAACTGCAATACCCACCTGGTGAAGTGAAGAAACAGACTGACAGAGCCAGAAGGGTACCAAGAAGTCACCTATTACAAGACAGGACCAACAAAGAAAGTAACAGAACGCCACTAGCCATCACCTACAGCCCCCAACTAAAACCTCTCCAGCGCCTCATCAAGGATCTACAACCTATCCTGAAGGATGATCCCTCACTCTCACAGACCTTGGGAGACAGGCCAGTCCTCGCTTACAGACAGCCCCTCAACATGAAGCAAATACTCACCAGCAACTACACACCACACAACAAAAACACCAACCCAGGAACCAAACCCTGCTACAAACCCTGGTGCCAACTCTGTCCACATATCTATTCAAGGGACACCATCATAGGACCTAACCACATCAGCCACACCATCCTGGGCTCGTTCACTTGCGCATCTGCCAATGTGATATATGCCATCATGTGCCAGCAATGCCCCTCTGCCATGTACATTGGCCAAACCGGACAGTCTCTACACAAAGGAATAAATGGACACAAATCTGACATCAGGAATCATAACATTCAAAAACCAGCAGGAGAACACTTCAATCTCTCTGGTCACTCAATAACAGACCTCAAAGTGGCAATTCTTCAACAAAAAAGCTTCAAAAACGACTCCAACGTGAAGCTGCAGAACTGGAATTAATTTGCAACCTAGATACCGTCAGATTAGGCCTGAATAAAGTGGTTGGGTCATTACAAAACCTAAACTTAATTTCCCCAATACTAATTTCTCCCTACTGTTACTCACATCTTCTTGTCAACTGTCTGTAATGGGCCAGTCTCTTACCACTTCAAAAGTTATTTTTCCTTCCTTGGTATCCTGCTGTTAATTGTTTTATCTCGTTAGACTGACCTAACACTTGGTAAAGCAACCCCCATCCTTTCATGTATTTATACCTGCTCCTGTATCTTTTACTTCATACATCTGATGAAGTGGGTTCTAGCCCCCGAAAGCTATGCCCAAATACATTTATCTCTAAGGTGCCACAAGGACTTCTCAGTTGGTTTTTTTTTTTTTTTTTTTTTTTTTTTGCTGATACAGACTAACACGGCTACCACTGAAACCTTAGGTACTTTGCAATCCTTAAATGAAAGGTGCTCCAATTGCAAACTATTTGTTTTTTACATTATTTTGGCAAAGTAATAAAGAGCAGAAAGCCGCTTGAATTACATACAAAGCACACTGGTCAGGCATTTATACAGTTATCCAGTTTAGGCTAGCATGGACTGATACCTAGTGATGTGATATATTATCTGCCCTGATAGTAGAGCATGTTCCAAGAAGGGCCCTTACTTACCTTTGGAATTCACTCTCCTTAACCATTGCAGATCCAAAATATCTCAAATATGAAGTGTATCCTTCAGGGGGGGTGTTGAGAAGTTAGAGGGGGCTAGTTATTTATTTAAGGGAGGATGGAGGCTTTTGGAGGCTGATTGTTTTAAGTAGGGAGAGGTTAATTTGAACTGGGCTGTTTGCATTTTTACAAACTTTGCATGGATTATATATTTTAAATTAAGTGCAAGCCCCCTAAGGATGAGGGCTTTTGTTGCAAACCAAAATAAATGGCAATATTTCAGCAAACTGAACCAATTCCTTAAGTTAAATTTTATGATTCATCTTATACAGTCCTTAATTTGTCTGTTTCCTGGTGTGCATTACTATAGTATAGTACACTTGGGGGTAGATTCTTCTGCCACCTTTATGTTGAGTAGCACCTTACTGTATAAGCCATCTGTAAAGGGGCTCGGCCGAGGCTCGTCCCTCCGCGGGGCTGTGGGGTATCCCCCCGCCTCGCAACAGTTCGCTATGGGCCCAGGCCCTGGGTCAGGGCGGGGTGGCAAACAAACAGTCAGGCGCTCAGGCCCTTAGGCAGGGGCTGAGCGTCTGGTGCGAGGGGGACACTGCCACCCGTGAGTGGGGTGGCAGGGGGGGACGCAGCCCCACCCACTCCACTGCATCCCAGCCCGGGGCCCTAGTAGCGGCAGAAGACTCGTTGCTGTCAGTGGGGATCCTGACCGCAACACACTGACATTGGTTCTGGCAGTGCTGTGGCCAGACCAGGGTTGGCTGCCCCCGGGCTACTTCCGCACTCCCCCTCGTAAGGTACCTGGATTAGGGCGGTGTCCTCAGAGGTCTCCAGGACCATCGGTTCCTCCGGGTAGCTGGCGAGAGGCAGGCTTGGCTGGCCTGGCCAGTCCTTGGGTCGGCTGCGGCCTGCCGGCGTTCCCCAACCCGGAGCTAGGCCACAGGCATCTGGCCTTTCCGGTGGCTGGCATTCAAGTGAGCTCTGCAGTTGGGCTTTTCTACTTCCTGTCCTGCGCCTTGACCTCCAGGGGGCGAGCGCAGGATCCACTGGCTCCGCCCACATTGGTGCTAGGGGAGGCTTGTCCCTCAGTGGGGCTGTGGGGTATCCCCCCGCCTCGCTACACCATCCCATTGATTTTAATGTGCATATTCATGGAATAAGGAACTACACACTGTGAATAAGGGTGGCAGAACCTGGCCCTTCCTATAAACATAAATAATTTTTTAAAAGGCAAATTAGAACACACTAGGAAGGGTCCAAAAATAATATTATTGTTCTGCACATGTGAGTCTCCTTCTAAATCTGGAAATTCTGGTGCTACCATTGCTGATAGCTAATAATATGTTCAATGTCAAGAAATCTCACCTTCCACTGCCAAGCATATACTCGATCAATATGGATCCAGTTCATCTCGAGTCACTGAGCAGTGAAGGCTTCCTACTGCTTATTTATCCAGTGGGCAACGTATTGATGAATTCCTCTCTATTATTACCATACATGATTTCTTACCTATTCTAATTGATGGTCCTGTGAGGTCAACAGCAGTGTATGCAAACATTTTCAGAAACAGTTGTAATGGCACTGAAGGGGAAACTATGTCAGAGCAAAGGCAGTTTATTAAATTCAATTTCTTGCTTGATAGTTTAGTAGTTTATTTTCTACAAAAACACATTTTAATCTCTATTATTAAATTGTTTTATAGCTATGATCAGAAATATTCTGTAGTTTTAAGTTTAAGCACATGTTTAGTGCTTTGCTAGATTGGGGCCAGAAAGATTCTAGAAACAAAACCCCAACCTATAGCATTCTCTGTTAAGTTCTATGGGACTTTTCCATAATTATTTGGTTATTTAACTTCAGTCAAAAAGGTTTAATCTTTGTGGTCAAATGCCCAGGGAAAATGGGCATTGACCAAATGACTGTAAGTTTCAAGTATTTAGTCAAATGAACAGCTTGACAGAATGTCTGTAACATAGAGACACTATATATAACATATTTAAGGAGTGTTATTGCTCCTAATGAAATCAATGACATATCTACCCATTGACTTCTGTGAGAGCAAGATCAAGTCCTTAATTATCTAGCATGAACTCCATTGCATCTACATAAAACTGAAGTAATTGTGCTGTATATTGAGGAGAGTCTAGAGGGGTTGGAAAGGTAAAATCTCCCCCAACCCAGAGCCAGCAAGTTGGGCTGGCTATGAAGCCCTCTCCTCCAACCCATCCCATTAGCCCTCTTCACCATTTATGATTGGTATTAGGGGCCACAAGCACCATGTAAACAGAGATTCTCCTAACCTCTCCCCTGGTCCCCCACTATTACAGCTGTCACAGAGACAGTTTCCACAGCATATAAGCATGCACAGGCACCACTGCACAGCTTTTTTGCTAGCATAATTATATAAAAGCCTCTCCATCTACAGTCCCTTTCCACACCTCATGCAGCCCATATATGGGGGGCCTTACACTGGCTTACTGCATCATGGGTGAATTTCACTCCCAGAGCAGTTCTACAGCTGGTGCAATATTTTTAATATGCTGCATATTTGTGGTGAACAATGTATTACTGTAGTAAACAGGGTTCATTTTCCATGTTGTGTAGACCTCAGAACAATAGGGATCAGACCTACCATTGGTGGGTAGGATCTCATTAGGTGCTACTTTGAAAATATTTTCCAAAATACTTACTAGAGTGTGTCCAGAGATTTCTTGAATATTTTAAATATACAATACTGCACAGCAGTTCCAAGGCTGTAAATGGATACAGTCTACATTAATGATTTCCTGCTGCTTCACTTTGGCATCTATCAATGATAAATATGGAAAAGAAGCCAAGACATTTATTTTCAGATTGGAATACATTGATCCTGTGACTGCTGCATACCACATTGATCCTGCACTTTCATTCTCATTATACCAAATGACTAATAAGGTGCATGTTTTTATTCCATCTAATAAACAGAGGTGCAGTGGAGAGAGTTGTTTACTGTACCATGCAACTTTATTTTTGACAGTATCTTTCATATACATTGCATCACTAAATGCTTTTTATAGTGTTATGTAAAATGTAATAGCAGAGGGAGAGAGAAATTAAAGAGCAGAGGCAATGAAGAAGAGATGTGTTTTCAACCAATATCTGAAGTGATTTTACCCTCTCATTGTGATTGCCTTAAACAATATATTTGGTCTGTGCCCTGGCAAGTTTGAAGACAGTTTACTAATAACACAGATTAAACAATAATTCATTGTGCTTTATCAATAAACTGTTTTCTGATGGGCTGTTGTTGTATTATTTTTCTTAACTTTTATTCATAAATAGGATTCCACCATTTATCAGTGTGATTGGCTGGCAGGAGTTTCATTTAGTATCATTGATGTTTTAAAACTAGTCCAGGGCTGGAGAAAAATGAGTTTTATTTAACTTTTGATTTTGTAGAACTGCTTTAGGGTGTAAAACGAATATATTTGAATATATCATTTGAAGTAAAAAGATTAAAGATTGAAGACAAACATTCTTTATTTAGTACGTGATGTTTTACAGCTGCTGTAGGGCTCTGCAATTTAATATTTGAGGTTTTATACCATTTTGCAGGTCTAGACCAAAAAAAAAAAAAGAGAGAGAAATGCCACACTTTTTACTAGATGTTTTATAGTCTTAGAAATGAATAATTGTATTTTTGACCGCAAAGAATGACTCCAAGCTGAAATACAATTATTATTTTACATCTCATGTCTTATAACAATAATCCTGAGCATTAATATAGCACATCTCAATATTTCTACAAATAATTAATTAATTTAGCCTCAGGAACAATTTTTATAGTAGGGGTGCTAAAGGCGGAAACCATGTATTTGGGTTCTTATTCCTACTTCAAGCCAGGGGATGTGGCAGCACCTCAGCACCTATGCATCCATATGAAGAAGGGAAGCATTATTGTCCCCATTTTATAGATGAGGGATCTATAGCAGGATGATGTTCAAAGGTTGTTAGTGCGCAAGATGTTGGGCCCACTAGCTCTGTATAAACATAGATTGGGGAATTGGAGCAAGGAGCTGGAGTGCTCAGTTTTGGATGTTGTTAATAATCAGGAGAATTTACAAAGCTTTGAATGGAGAGCCCAGAGCAGGAGTCAAGTTTACAGAACTTGTGGGTGCTGAAGTTGCCTGGGCACTGGACACTAGCTGAGAACTCAGCCTTAGAATTTTCAAAAGGTGTCTGCCATGTTAGTTTTTGGTACCCAGCCACTGCTTTGCCAACTATCTGACAAACACAGCAGTATTTCTGCCTTATTTTTGGACCCTATACAGACAGGGTCTATGTGATGACCACTGGGCAATCTGAAGGACCCACACACAGAGAGATCCAGGAAACATGCAAGCCATCGGAAATGCAAATTTTGCTTGGATGAGAATGGACAATTCATCAGATCATTGATATTAAGCCTGCTTGGAATAGCTGCTGGAAGAATGTTGCAGAATACTTGTTAGTGAAATGTACATCAGGTAAAGAGGTTTCTGCAGCACATTTTCACCCCAAATTGACACATTTCAAGGAAAGATACAGGAACATAAAAATCATAGAAATGTTGGGTTGGAAGGGACCTTGATAGATCATCTAGTCCAGGGCCTGCACTGACGCAGGACTAAATAAGGACTACACCCTACTAATCACCTCAAAAGAGGTGTGGAGATGAGGTGGGGCAATGGCCCATTCCCCATTATACACTGGCCAGCAGATCATGAGGGGAATACATGCGGCACCACTGTAATGGGTATTACAGCACCCATGCTCTCCCTATGCATTCTGGAATTCAGGGAGGCATTGTACATTGGTCACTGGCCCTATATTGACTATCACATAAAAGGTACAATTGAGCATACGGTTTGGTTGGAGACACTTTTCTGGAAAGCTGAGTTAAATAGGCTGCAGCATATTGATTTACATTGTGGTGTGTGCATCTTTGTGACAGAAAAAAAGACAAAGATAGACACTAAAAACAAAGTAAAAAAAAGTAAAAACAAATATTGCAGAATGCAGCATATACTGCAGGCAGTCCCTAAACACATAGAATCATAGAAATGTAAGATTGGAAGGGACATCGATAGGTCATCTAGTCCAGTCCCCTGCACTGAGGCAGGCCTAAGTATTATCTAGACCATCCCTGACAGGTGTTTGTCTAACCTGCTCTTAAAAACCTCCAATGACAGAGATTCTACAACCTTAGTCATTTGTTTCAGTGCTTAACTACCCTTACAGTTAGGAAGGTTTTCCTAATGTCTAACCTGAATCTCCCTTGCTTCAATTTAAGCCCATTACTTCTTGTCCTGCCCTCAGTGGTTAAGGAGAACAATTTATCTCCCTCCTCTTTATAACAACCTTTTACATACTTGAAGGCTGTTATCCTGTTCCCACTCAGTCTTCTCTTCTCCACACTAAACAAACCCATTTTTTTCAATCTTTCCTCATAGGTCATGTTATCTAGATCTTTAATCATTTTGGTGGCTCTCCTCTGGACTTTCTCCAATTTGTCCCCATCTTTCCCGAAGTGTGGGGATGAGAACTGGACAAATTACTCCAGTTGAGGCCTTATCAGAGCTGAATGGAGTAAAGAATTATTTCTCATGTCTTGCTTACAACACTCCTGCTAATACATCCCAGAATGATGTTTGCTTTTTTGGCAACAGTATTATATTGTTGACTCATATTTAGTTTGTGATCCACTATAACCCCTAGATCCTTTTCCACAGTATTTCTTCTTAGCCATTTTGTATTTGTGCAACTAATTATTCCTTCCTAAGTGTAGTATTTTGCATTTGTCCTTACTGAATTTCATCCTATTTATTTCAAACCAGTTTGTCAAGATTATTTTGAATTCTAATCCTATTCTCAAAACCACTTGCAACCTCTTCCAGCTTGGTATCATCCACAAACTTTTATAAGTGTACTTTCATGTCTCAGGTCAAGGAAGCATTCAGGAACTTCCATTGAGAGGAATAACTTGGATCAATAAACAACATACAGTCTCGGAGGACACTGTCATCCACATTATGGTAAATTCTGCCTGTGATCTGCACGTGAACAAGAGTAACTCTCTGTGATATGAATTCCTGGTATTGATGACACACTGTTTGCTACAGGTGCACAGACACAGGGACAATACAAATGATGGATAGCACTAGTCAGTAATTCCCTATCTGCACCCTATCTGAAGGGACCAGGGATCTGGGTGCCCTAACACTTAGCAGCAAGCAAATATCCCCAATGCCTCATTCAGTACTAGCTGCACACTATCCTGAAAGGCCCATATATGAGTAATATCAGCATACTAAATTCCTGATGTACGTTTTATAATAATAGGAATTTATAGCTCCTGCCGCCAATAACCAGCACCAGGCACAATTAATTGGTCTTGGTGCAAGGGGATCTGCAGCAGTTGAGTCCCTGAGATTGCAGTAGCTCCCACTACTCTGATAACCCCTGCCCCCGCTCTATTGAAGGGTGTGTGTGTGTGGTGCGGGGCAGGGTGAGGTGAGCAGTGGAGTCCTTACACCACTAGGCTTCTGGCATCCGAGGGCTGTGGAGTCCCACACAGGCTCCAGAAATCCTTCATGGTAGAACTGCTAGGCTCCGCTGCAGTGAGGGCTCTCCACAGCCACAGGAGAGGTGGTAGGATTTTACCCTTTGTAAAAGAGCATCTTAGACTGTCAACAATGTTTACCCTCAATAAAAATAGTAGCTAACAATGATTTATATTTAGACATCAAAAGAGTTGAAAAATGAAGCGATAAATTTCCAGGATGGTTCAAAGAGATCCCACTGAATGGCTCCCATTAACCTTAATCAGGGAGCCATGTATAGTAGCTAACTCCCTATGATTTATGCTGAAGATTTAGTACTGAAGGCTTTTTAAACTCTATCCTCAGCCACTTAGGGACTTTAAACTCTGAAATATTAAAATTAAAAAGTTTAATATCAAAAGGAGTCTGAACATTTTTACACAACATTATCTAAAGGATACGGAACTCCCTCAAGGAACAGCATTGTAAGTCTGCAGCAGTTACAAAGGACTTGCCAAAGCAGTAGTTGGCACAAACTACCTGAGCATTTAAAGAAAATTGGTGAAAGTAACCCAGCCCTGTGCACTCTGAATAAATGGGCTTTGCAAAATGACCTATGGGCAGGGTTGATGGAAAGGAATCCATCCCCAAATTGTGATCACAGAGTAATTTCACAGCTACTATTCCAGACCTTGAAATAGCATTTGTACCCAAAAATCTGTGCAACCAGCAGTCGTGATCCTGCTCTTTCCTAAATCAACCCCAAATTGTTCCCATGCACTCAGCCATACACATTTGGTGCAGAACCCTGCTTGATCATTTGCAGTGGTTATGGAGTTCGTCTCTGTACCCATTCAAGAGCTGCCATTCTCCCAGCCCCCTGGTACATCAAACCTCTTAGGGTTCCATTCCACTGAGGTCTTCCACAGTCTGTGCTTTGTTGGGTATATTTAAATGCCTTTCTCCTGCTTACTGAATGTGCTGAAAATAACTAGCAGAGCTAGCAGAGCCTGCCTGGTTAGCAAACTTTGATCTACATTTTAAAAGAGCTCGAGTTCAGCACTGTCTCAAGCCTGGGGTGAACCCAATGAAAATCTGTGAAGAATTCAAGCAAGGTGGGGGAGAGAAGGAGGAATGTCTTGGGTGAGCTGGAAGCTACCAAGAAAAGACAGAGGGACATGATCCTGCTCTTCATTAATGTGAGTGATGGAGTGTATCAAGAATAAATGTCATGTGGGATCTGCAATGATGTAACAAAAAGGAGGGGCAGCATCTCACACACCTTATAACAGTAGAATACGGATGTAGCATGTTTGATAACCTACCAATTAATATTATAAATAGAGATACTAGGACAAAATATCACCCACAGTGTTAGCTGAAGTACTTTGCTTCCAGTGTCCAGTGAATCCATAACTGAAGTTATTCCCTGTACCCAAAACATACATAATCTGATGAAGAGAGAGGACAAAATTAAACAAGTACAGTCATTTTTCCCTTACCAGTTTTGCAATAAAATGAAGGCCCTGCCTGGCTCTGTCAGCATCCAAATCTATATTAAAATCTTTACCAATACGTTTTGGAGCAGAAGTTTCATCTACTGGATAGAAGGAGAGGAAATAAAAGGGGAGAAGTGAATTTATATATATAGAAAGTGGTGTTTGCTAAGAGACTGTGTCTCACAGAAAAATAGTCGACATGTGATGCAGATAGATCAGATGACACACTTGGATCGGTTTCCTAGCAAGCCAGATTTCTGGTCAGAGAACCTCTCATACTCATGGATGAGTTTGGACAAATCAATTAACATCTCTATGCTTCAGGTTCTCCATCTGTATAATGAGGACAAGAATGCTCACTTACTATTGTAAAGCACTTTGAGTACATCTACACAGGGATAAAAGCCTCAGATTACGGTTTTGTGGGGCCCTGGGCCAGAGCATGTGGGGGACCCTCCCCACCTCTTCTGCCTGCAATCCCCACTCTCCCCGCCCCCCCAGCGCTCCTGCTGGGGAAATGGGTTCAGGGAGCAGGGGCTTCCCCTGTTCCCCAGAAGGAGCGCCAAGTGGGCAGAGCAGGGCAAGCCTCCGCGCCCTGACCTCAATTCCCACCAGGAGTGCCGGGTGGGCAGGTTGGGGCATGGGGGTGACCATTTTCCCCAGGCCCCCCAATTGGCCGTGGCCCCTGGGAATGGGCCCCATAGTTAATCCACCACTGAAGCCTCCACCCTTGCAGGGTCCCAAAGCTCTGGCTCGAGGCCGAGACCAAATGTCTACACAACATTTTTTCTGCCCCAGAGTCTGAACCCAAATCACTGACACTTGTAGGATTCTCTACAATAGATGCAAATCTAGATCCAGAGCTGCTACCTTTTCAACTCCCTCTGCTCCAAATCTGAGATACTATTGGAATCTCTAATCTTATCCACATCTGAATACCTAGGTAAAATGCATCGGGAGAGGGCATCAGGGGCATCCATCCCACCTTGCACAGAATCACAATATCAATTCTTGCACACCATGAACACACGGATCAGAAGAATTTTTCACCACTGGTGACACTAAAAACTCCATAGGGGAGGAAAGGCTGGAGAAGGTCAATTCTGCCCTGGCAAGCAGAGCTGAGTTAGCACAGGGAGAAATGTATCATGTTTAAGGGTGTAGGAGTGGCTACCGTTGTGTGTGCATTTTGTCTATCTCAGGTTCAAGTGCTTCCAGGAGCTGACATTGGCTCCTCTTCACACATGCCCCACCCCCAACCCTGGGTTATAATATAAACCCTACCACCATGCTACAACAGAGTCCTTAAATAAGTTGTGTAAGAAGGTACAAACAGTGGACAATTACCATATTGTATGTGCAATGCTACAACAGTGATTCCCAATCCCAAACAGAATTATTGTTGATTCAATCATTGTTTTTGCAAATTATACCTATATTCCCTTATTGAGATTGGGCAGTAAATTGCTGTCTTGAATACTGGCAGTGAGTTAGGGAAAGGTTATGCCTATACTTATTCACTCAATGAGCGACAAGTAGAATTGTGGTGGACAATGTGCAAAGGCACCTTCATCTAATATATGCTTCTAAGTCATTGAAATAGCCATGGTGTGCTGATGCAGAAAAAGTCTTTGATAGAACTATAAAAACTAGAGATAGAAAAAACCTATTGAGTCATTTAGTCCATACCACTGCCAACTCGGAGCAGAATTTGAATGGATGTAATCTCATTCACATACAAAATATATTTGGTTCTAACGATCAATATCTTAAAATGGATTTAAAAGCTCAGTTGTGACCAAAAAACAGATCTATCTTCCTATCTTTCTTTCTTTCTCTAGGAACTAGCTGTCTTTGCTTTTTCCTATTATTTGCCTTGTCTTTATAACTTCTTTGAGACTGGGATACAAACGGGAAAGAGAACATCCAAATTAGTTGTGCATCAATATGATATTTTATTTATGTGAGGGGATCCTGCTACATCTCTTTTATCTATCTTGGTATTAACAGGCAACTTTAGTGTCCTCTCAAGATTTTAGGATTAATTGGAACAAAACAGAGTTGTACTCTATTCAAAGAGTAACTGGATTCATAAATGAGAGCTGCATATGATTAGAGTATTATTAATAAGTAGGAGACATTTGGAGGATTCTGATTACATTTGATTTGTAAAGGTTTAGTTCAGAAGAATGTAAACACTCCACTAAGATGAAAAGGTAGTTTATTATTTAATTTAGAGAGGTATATGACAGATATCTCAGATTAAAAAGCTGAATACATTTAAAATGGTGGCAATGCACAATTAAATTATTTTCTTTATTAATATTTTAATACACCAAAGGGCTGGACCTGTAAATTATCATGAAAGGTGCAAGATTGAAAACCCTGATGACTCAAATGTGTTATCCACTGGGCAAATAGGATATAGCAATAAAGATAGTTATGCTAGTGCAAGTTCCCTCACATCAGGTTTTATGTGACTAACGTGGCTATAATTCACTTCAACCCTTACTCAGATCAGTGGTTCTCAACCAGGGGTATGTGTATCCTTGAGGGTACACAGAGGTTTTCCAGGGGGTACATCATCTTATCTAGATATTTACCTAGTTTTACAATAGGCTACATAAAAATCACTAGTGAAGTCAGTACAAATTTCATACAGACAATTACTTGTTTATACTGCTCTATATACTATACACGGAAATGTAAGTACAATATTTATATTTCAATTAATTTATTTTATAATTATATGGTAAAAATGAGAAAGTAAGCAATTTTTCAGTAATAGTGTGCTGTGACACGTTTGTATTTTTATGTCTGATTTTGTAAGCAAATAGTTTTTAAATGAGGTGAAACTTGGGGTACATAAGACAAATCAGACTCCTGAAAGGGGTACAGTAGTCTGGAAAGGTTGAGAGCCACTGACTTAGAGGGATCACACCTAGTGATACCAGAGAAACTCTTTTTGTGTTCTGACTTCCATTTTAAATACGCAAGAGTCAAACCACGATTAAGTGGTCACATCGCACTAAAAAACAAATTGGCAGGAAAAGGTGGTAAACAGATGATAACACTGTGAGGTAAATTGAATGTAGGCTAAAGGTCACATAGTAGAATTAGCGGGGAAATGAAGGTAGTAAACAACGATTGACAGATAATGGAAATAATGGTCAAAGGGAATGACTGACAGGTGACCGTTAGCAAAGTAGGGTGAGGCAGCAGACCGAGGAGAGAGAAGAAGGGCACAGCAGAAAGGTTTGAAAAAGAGAGAGAGAGAGACAGAGAGAGAGGTGTGAAGGAGGTAAGGGTGAGACAAAGGAAAGGAAGAGAAAACCTGAAAGGAAACAGAAGATACTGTGCAGTCAGCTGAGTATGTCAGACTAAGAAATAGTTAGTTATAGCATAGTATAGTGGTGTTAGTTTGTGTGTGTGTATATATATGGGGGGGGGAGTTCATACAGATGGATGGATGGATCTTTGTTGACTGTGAGAGGGATTTATATATGTAAAACCAAATGCACATCTAAAAATTGCTGTCAACTACCTGTGAATGACTGATCACCGTAAACAGGGAGCAGCCACTTAGTATAATTTCAAACTATAATGCAATGTGGTTTGAAGTGTTTTAACTTGTTATAAGGGATTTGTGTTTAGATTGTTATTGTATCAGGGACTGTTATTTCTATCAATAAAAAGATGTCTTGCTTTGGAAAGAACACTGTTTGTGTCTATCATTTATTTATCGGAAGGCTGTATCCATGTCCTCCAAATATTTCCTTAGCCACCCTGGAGACCCATACCTAATGAGAACAGATTAATTACATTCTGGGGTCCCTAAATCTGTTTTCGGGGTAACACTAGCGATGAGAAGGTAATTCAGTTTCCAGTTCCATTCAGTCACTGGCCACTCAAATTGCTAGCAAGATGCCAGTTCTGGTGGTGGTTTTATGATATTGGCATCTTTCTATTAATAATGGAACTAAGACCACCAGCAGTGGTGCATTAAGATGAAATGGGGCTTGTGTCTTGTCTAAGTATTCCCAGACCTGAAGAAGAGCTGTGTTAGCTTGAAAGCTTGTCTCTGTCACCAATAGTGTTGCCAGGTGTCCGGTTTTAACTGGAACACCCGGTCGAAAAGGGATCCTGGCAGCTTCAGTCAGCACCGCTGACCGGGCCGTTAAAAGTCCAGTCAGTGGTGAAGTGGGGCTAAGGCAGGCTCCCTGGCTGCCCCCTAGGCGCAGAAGCAATCAAGGAAGCTCCATGCGCTGCCCCCACCCCAAGCACCAGCTCCACAGCTGCAGGGATAGCACCTGCAGGTGCGGAGGCGCCTGGCTGCCCCTGCGCCTAGGAGCCAGATATGCTGGCTGCTTCCGGGAGCCACGCGGAGCCAGGGCAGGCAGGAAGCCTGCCTTAGCTCTGCTGCGCCACCAACCTGGAGCCGCCTGAGATAAGCACCGCCTGGCTGGAGCCCGCACTCCAAACCCCCTCCCGCACCCCAACCTCCTACCCCAGCCCTGAGCCCCCTTCTGCACCCTAACTCCCTCCCAGAGCCCACACCCCAACACACTGCCCCAGCCCTGAGCCCTCTCCCACACCCAAACTCCCTCCTGGATCCCGCACCCCCTCCCACAACCCAAATCCCTGCCCTAGCCCTGAGCCCTGAGCCCACTCCCACACTCCAAACCCCTCAGTCCCAGCCCGGAGCCCTCTCCTGCACCCCAAATCCCTCCTCCCTGGCACCACCCCAGAGCCCACACCCCCAGCCAGAGCCCTCACCCCCTCCTGCACCCCTGCCCCAGCCTGGAGCCCCCTCCTGCACCCTGGAGCCCACACCCCTAGCTGGAGGCCTCATCCCCTCCTGCACACCAACCCGCTGCCCCAGCCCAGTGAAAGTGAGTGAAGGTGGGGGAGAGTGACTGACGGAGAGATGGAGTGAGTGGGAGTGGGGCCTTGGGAAGGGGTGGGATAGGGGGTAGGGCAAGGGTGTTCAGTTTTGTGCGATTAGAAAATTGGCAATCCTAGTCACCAACAGAAGTTAGTCTACTAAAAGATATTACCTCACCCACCTATCTCCCCAGTATTCATGGTAATTTGAAATAGGTCTGCTTTACAGCATGCCAGAACTCACCTTCAAATACTTTTAAAAAGTTAAACATTTCCAAAAACACAGCATCACCACTGCAAGAAATAAAACCCAAATAGATCCAGCAGTGCATTACAAACCACCCCATTCAGAACCAACCGAAACCACATAAAACACATGACCAAAACCAACGTAAGTAAAACGCCACTGAAATCCACACACAATACGTGAAAAGAGATCATCAAGTTCCTCTGTAGAAGCCCCATATAGAAACACATGAGAAACAATTCTGGTACTACATACAACTGAGAGTCTGTATTAATAAATATATGAAAAAGATAAGTACTGATGATACAACTCTATGAATTTGTAAAGAGAGGAGTCAAATTTTGAAAGCTAGCATCACAATATTATGTCTTAGTTTCCCTTCCACATTTGCAAGGAAAGATGAATGATGGGATTTGAAAGAATCATATATTCAGGGAGAGCTGGAATGATGTTCTAAGCTGCATGGGTTTAAGGGAAGAGAAAATAATATAAATTGAATTCACTGTAAAATTATTCATAGAATATATTGGAGCCACTGAAGTTCTAGAAATTGGGTCCAAAGTTATAACCTAGGTTATGTTGGAGACCACACAGGGAGGCAGGAACATACATGCATATGCTGTGGAATTTACAAGCATCCATCAATTTTAATGAAAAGTCAGGCCCAATATGGGAGAAGTTGCTATTTCAGAAATACCTGCCTGTATAATCACCCAAGTTTATGATTTTTCACATTGGGAATGTAATTTACTAAGTCAAGTTAGAAATCTGAGAATTAGGAAGGTTTCCATTTGCAGTGATTGCCTTAAGGGTGAGTCTATAATAGTGAAAATAAATTAATAAATACTGTGACATGTTTAAGAAATAGCATGGCTTGATCTCGAGTGACAGGATTTAATAAAATGATATATAAGAGAAGGGATAAAATTGAGGCACTTGTATTAATTTGAGTAGCCATTTTATTTCATTTTTCATCTATGATTGCAGGACTCTCTGTCTCCTCCATTCACAACTTATAGTCTACTCAGCATGATGCTACTAGGTTAACTTTTTGTTTTCCTTGCTATTCTCATATCACTTCTTTAGTTATCTACATTAGCTGCTGATAATCTTGAAAGTTATGTTTAAAATTCTATTTTTGGTGCTTAAGAAATGTTGTACCTTTGCCCCTTCTCTGATTTGATTCTTGACACATCCCAGTCACATTTCTCGTACTCAGTGGCTCCCCCACTTCTCCCTTTTATGGTCTCTACATATTGTATCTTTGCCCATTTAGCCACTTGAGTGATGGAATGTTCTTCTGAGAGAGATTCACCAGGCTGACTCCATTATTTCCATTAAAATCAAATTGAAAACAATTTTGGGCTGCTAAATTTGATTTGACTGTCATGTTAACTTTTATTTAAACTGGCCCAATTGATGTAATTGGGGAGAAAGTGGAATATCATCTTCTCCTTTGAGTATTTACATTTGTTTTATTATCAACTGTAACTGATCCATTGCCTCACTAGTCAGTTAGTAAAAAATTTATCATATGGAAAAATGAAAATGAGAAAACAAAATAAACATAAACTTTCACATTCACTTAGGGCCTGATCTTATCAGGTCCTGAGCACCCCACAGAATAAGGCCATCACTAAGTGGGATTTTATACAAGTCATTAATTTATCTTTCAAGTCCTTTTCTTTCGCTCTCAAGATTTCTCTTATTAAGGTCTTGGTATTTAAACATAACCTTTCAATTGACAGTTCAACTACACCTGCAGATAAACTTTCTTTCCCTGTTATATCAGATAAACTGTCCAGTTCTTCTTCAGATTACATTAGTGACAACTCATCTAAAATAAGTTTCCAATTCTGGGATGTGATGAAAACTTGAACTTCACACATAACCAAATAAGTGTGCAACAAAATTAATTCATTGCTACTAGACTAGAACAGATAGTTAAACAATAGATCAAGTATAGCTCCTTATGCATATCTTTAATCACTTTTTTGCTGATATGTTTTTACTGTATATGGTTATGTGTAATATGCAAAGCTGGAAAATAATCCAATCCATTCCACAGGGTCTACAAAAATTATTTCTCAAAATGTTTTGCTTGAATTGGACTGAAAAATGTTTCCCTTTTGTGAATGATCACCACCCTGTTTATAGAATCATTGAATCATAGAAGATTAGGGTTGGAAGAGACCTCAGGAGGTCATCTAGTCCAACCCCCTGCTCAAAACAGGAACAATTCCAACTAAATCATCCCAGCCAGAGCTTTGTCAAGCCGGGCTTTAAAAACCAATCAGGATGGAAATTCCACCACCTCCCTAGGTAACCCATTCCAGTGCTTCACCACCCTCCTAGTGAAATAGTGTTTCCTAATATCCAACCTAGACCTCCCCCAATGCAACTTGGGACCATTGCTCCTTGTTTGGTCGTCTGCCACCACTGAGGTGGCAGCCTAGCTCCATCCTCTTTGGAAACCCCCTTCAGGCAAGTGAAGGCTGCTATCAATCCCGCCCCCCCCCCCCACACACACACACTCTTCTCTTCTGCAGTCTAAATAAGCCCAGTTCCCTCAGCCTCTCCTCATAAGTCATGTGCCCCAGCCCCATAATCATTTTCATTGCCCTCTGCTGGACTCTCTCCAATTTATCTACATCCCTTCTTGGGGGGGGGGGGGGCAAACTGGACGCAACACTCTAGATGTGGCCTCACCGGTGCCAAATAGAGGGGAATAATCACTTCCCTTGATCTGCTGACAATGTCACTACTAATGCAGCCCAATATACCGTTAGCCTTCTTGGCAACAAGGGCACACTGTTGACTCATATCCAGCTTCTTATCCACTGTAATCCCCGGGTCCTTTTCTGCAGAACTGCCATTTAGCCAGTCAGTTGCCAGCCTGTAGCAGTGCATGAGATTCTTCCATCCTAAGTGCAGCATTCTGCACTTGTCCTTGTTGAACCTCATCAGATTTCCTTTTGCCCAGTCCTCCAATTTTTCTAGGTCACTCTGGACCCTAGCCCTACCCTCCAGCGCATCTACCTCTCCCTCCAGCTTAGTGTCATCCGCGAACTTGATGAGGCTGCAATCCATCCCATCATCCAGATAATTAATGAAGATGTTGAACAAAACTGGCCCCAGGACTGACCCCTGGGGCACTCCACTTGATACTTGGTACCAACTAGACATTGAACCATTAATCCCAACGATCTAGCCAGCTTTCTATCCACCTTATAGTCCATTCATCCAGTTGATACTTCTTTAACTTGCTGGCAAGAATACTGTGGGAGACTATCAAAAGTTTTGCTAAAATCAAGGTATATCACTTCCACAGCTTTCCCCATATCCACAGAGCCAGTTATCTCATCATAGAAGGCAATCTGGTTGGTCAGGCATGACTTGCCCTGGGTGAATCCATGTTGACTGTTCTTGATCACCTTCCTCTCCTCCAAGTGCTTCAAAATGGATTCCTTGAGGACCTACTCCATGATTTTTCCAGGGACTGAGGTGAGGTTGACTGGTCTGTAGTCCCCCAGATTCTCCTTCTTCCCTTTTTTAAAGATGGGCCTATATTTGCCTTTTTCCAATCATCCAGGACCTCCCCCGATCGCCACGAGTTTTCAAAGATAATGGCCATGGCTCTGCAATCACATCAGCCAACTCCCTCAGCACCCTCGGATGCATTGCATCCAGCCCCATGGACTTGTGCATGTCCAGCTTTTCTAAAATAGTCCTTAACCTGTTCTTTCACCACTGAGGGCTGTTCACCTCCTCCCCATACTGTGCTGCCCAGTGCAGCAGTTTGGGCTCAAAGCACAATCAACCACTCTAGGCCCACCTGGAACAAAGCACTCCCAATTCACACTTTTCAAACAAACAAACAAACAAACACATGATCAACCAGTCACTGCAACTAGCACCAGTCAAATAAATGGTTACACCAGACAGACACTCAGATATTCACCCCACCAGCTCACAACACAGCCCCCCCAATATAGCACTCACCGTAGCTCCTCTTAGACGGTTCCCAAGCAAACTCCCTCTGTTGGCTTCTCCTCTGGTCGCAGCTCATTCAGTTTCTTTTTTTTTTTTAAAGGAAATAAATTTTAAAAGACTTAAAATGAAACTGATGACATTGTAATACAATAGAAAAACAGCACTTTGCTGTAAACAGTGTCAGAGGAAAAATGGTCATATGCAACATATTTCCAAGTGATTTACTCGTCTGCTTCAGGAGGCAATCCTTGTAGGGGTGGAGACTAAAAAAGTGTACATGCAAGAAAGACTACACACCCCCGTCACACCAGGAGATGGATTCCACACCAGATGCAAGTGGAGAGAAGATTATAAGGAGGCAGGCATTGCTCAGTTGAGTGATTTGTAGATCCAGTGGCCAGCAACCCCCCTCAAATTCCTGTCCACTCACTCACCCAAAACCTCCTTCCTTAACTTATACCACCTTCTTTCCCTACCCCAGTGGAACCCACCCACTCTCAGTTGCATAGTCCATTACTGGTTGTCCCTTCTCCTTACCCTTACTTAATGACCTTTTTATCTTTCTGAGAATCTCAAGCCCTCCATCAAAAGACCCCCTTACACTCTCATACCCTCCAAACATGCATACCCCCCCACACACACAATCCCTTGTCACGTGTACCTTCTTCTTCCTCTGAGGAACTGTTGTCATTATTCGAAAGTCCTGTCATGGTATATTTTAGTATGGATTATTGAGGAGAGAAACTGAACTGATCTGAGTTCTGCTTCTGTTCTTTGGATAAAGATACAAAGCTTATTCAACCCTTTTGAGGGGGAACCAGGCCTGCTTACCCTCACTACAAAACCTTTCCTCACTACATGCTGTTGTCCTTTTCAGGGGGTGGGCCAGAGGCTTGCTATTTCCTTTTGTTGCTTGCAAGGTTTGACAATGGGGCTAATGGAAGGCCTGCTCTAACCATTATGGAACCCAGTTTCCATTCACAAAGTCTATTTAACCATTACAATCGCTTCCCAAGAATGAACTGGGGCATTGTGAAATATCCAGTCCCATTCCCTGGGTGCCTGGTTGAAGAAGCAGGCCTGAAGGGAGGTTACGTAGCAGGCCACCAGGCTTCCCACAAACAAACACACATTACTAGAGACAGGTGAAATTTTTGGATGAATAGTTTATTCACTGAAAAATGCAGTTTGGGTGGACTTGAAACTATCTGTGAATTTAACATGAATTTCGTGAATAGTTTCAGTCAGAAACATTTTTTATTTTTGGCGGGGGGCAACCTAGATTCACAAAACAGTCAGAGAAGGTGGTGTCTATCTTACAACTTTTAGCCCAGTGGTGAGGGCATTCATTTGGTATGTGGGAAACCCAAGTCTCACACCTCTGAAGGGAGTGCTCTAACCATCAGGCTATTGGTTATTCTGAGAACAGACTCTCATTCTTGCCTATTGAAATTGTTCCACTTGGTATAAGTAATCACATATTCATTGGAACAGGTTCTTGGGGCTTCCCCCTCTCAGGTAAGTATCCTAACCAACCTAACCAATAGGCTATTGAGTCGTTTTCATACACACGATCTCTTTCTTTCTGGCTCAATGACTATTCCAGTATTTTATTGAAAGTGGAACAGCTTCAACAGGAGACAGTCCCAACTCAGGCTACCCTATAGCGTGGTGGTTAGGCCACTCACCTGGGAAGGTGGACACGTGGGTCCAAATCCCTGCTCAGAATGAGGATTCCAACCCGGGTCTCCTCCATCCCACATGAGTGCCCTCCCACTGAGCTAAAAGCTAACAGGTGAGCAGCAGAGGCATCACCTCCTGCTTGTGAATCTGGCCAGAAATAAAACAGTTCAGGTCAAACAGTCTTTCATTTCGCCCGAAATCAGACATTTTCAATTCACCAGAATTTTCAGATTCAGTTCAATGCAAACCAATTATTTCTTTTAAAAAAATTGGAACTGCCAGCACACCAGAAAATCAGTTATTCACCCAGCTCTGCACCTGACAAGAAGCCTTGCCACAGTGGATAAGCAGAAAAAGCTGAAGATGGGAGAGGGAATGATAGATGGGACATGGCTGCTCATGGACAGCTATGTACTCTGCAACTGCGGGAAGACCCTAGCTCCCAGGCCCCTTTAATGGAATCAGGGCCAGTATCCTAATTCTCTTTTTATTTTCCTTCAGTGTCACTAACTGAAATAAGACCAAAGTCATCTCTCTTTATCAGGAAATAAATAAACGGCAAGCAAATATAACTGATGTATTAACTTTCACTTCTTTTCATCTAATGCATTGGTTTTCATCCTTTGCAGACCCCCTAAAAATTTCAAATGGAGGTGCAGACGCCTTTGGAAATTCATCCTGTGCTCTGTGGACCCCTACCATAGAAGTCTTAGACTGAAAACTGACTGAACAGAATTCACCTATAAATGTTGCACACGCTCGGTACGGCATTTGACGCAGAATGAGAAAGGGTACTAAACTGTGGGCTTCTATGGTAACAACAACACTTCTGGGTGTTGACCTGTAGGTGGGGGTATTCACATACTTTTGATTGATCAGAAAAATGGAATGCCTTTTCTGGGATCTGAAACTTTATTTTCATAGTCACCTTTCATGGACCCCTTAGACATAGTCTGTGGACCCCAGGGATCCACAGACCACAGGTGGAAAACCATTGATCTAATGCCATGACATCACAAGGAGCACCCTAAAGGTCTCCCCAACCCTGGCTATATCAAACAGCTGTAGGTTAACCCTTGTAATTTCAATTTCTTTTGTATTTTCTGATGTGCCAAAATAAAATGAAAAAGATAAACTCACTAGAAGGGGATGTGGTCATGCCTTCTTATCAGTAGCAGCCTTAAATACTCTTTTAAGTTCCTCTTGAAGTTAGAATGGTGGATGCTACAACCATCCTATTGATTCTCTCTGACTAGTGCCATTCTCTATCCCCAGAAGAAGGCCTCAGCCCAGATCCTCAAAGATATCATAATCAATGGAAATTAGGAGCCTAAATAGCACTCCGGATCTGGGACCTCCTGAATAGTTACTTATCGTTGGTGCCAGCAGGAGGACACTAGATATATTATTGAACAACACTAAGGACCACTGAGCAAACTGTTGAAAGACCAAGAGGTATGTACAGACAAGAGCACCAGACACTATGGTGTCACCTTTTCTCATCTAACTCCAGCCAAAACAATGTTGTACCCCAGCTAGGGTTGCCAACTTTCTAATCACACAAAACCAAACACCCCTGCTCTGCCCCTTCCCCCGGGAGTTGGGATGTGGGTTCCAGGAGGGAGTTTGGGTGCAGGAGGGGGCTTAGGGCTGGGGCTTGGGTGCAGGAAGGGGTTCCGACCTGGATCAGGGGGTTGTGGTGCAGGAGCAGGTTCAGGGTGGGGGCTCCAGCCGGGTGATGCTTACCTCAGGCAGCTCCTGGTCCGTGGCATAGCAGGGCTAAGGCAGGCTCCCTGCCTGCCCCGGCTCCACACAGCAGCCAGCATGTCCAGCTCCTAGGCTGAGGGGCCAGGGGGCTCTGTGCACTGCCCGTGCTTGCAGGCACTTCCCCCACAACTCCCATACCGGCCATTTCCGGGAGCTACACAGAGCCAGGGCAGGCAGGGAGCCTGCCTTAGCCCTGCTGCACCACCGACCAGACTTTTAATGGCCCAGTCAGCAGTGCTGACCAGAGCCACCAGGGTTCCTTTTCGACTGGGCGTTCCGGTCAAAAACCAGACACCTGGCAACCCTAACCCAGCTATGAAGGAAAGTGAATCTGACAGCAACTTTGAGATGAAAAGGGCAGTGAGAGTAATGGCTCTGCCTTCAGCACTCAACCTATTATGGAGGAAGAGTCATGCAAATGTAACATGCTTTTCACACTTCCTCTTTGTGGTGCCAATATTTAGTACTGTAACACTTTAAAAGTTTAGTTGTAATCAATTCAGTTGAGTTGCATTGTAAGAACATTGTTCTTAATGAATTCGTTTAGCATTCATGTAATTAGTTCATCCTGTAGGCATTCCCTAGTAAATTACCACTGAGCAATGGATTTGTGAAGCATTACTTTTGTGTACAAGGAATGGGATTAGAGTTATTGTTATTGAGCTACGGTGGAGCAAATAAGCAATAGATACATTATTTAATTTTAGCATATTTTCCATCCCTTGTTTCTCATTTACTGTATTAAATTTGCCTTTCTACCCTCCACTGGTCCTGTTTGTTTTCATTAACAATCATATAGTGCTTTTCAAATTAAACAGCCTGACAATTTTGTACTTCACCAACTCAAATAATTATCTATCAAGTCAATAGGCTCGGCTGGTATTACACTGGAGTCCCATGCAAGATGCTGACAGATCTGATTTTTTTACGTTTTCAGTGGTCCTGTTTAGAGATTATCAGTACCATAACTGTTGAATTTAAGGGTCTCATTTCCTCCACTCACACATAGTACCATGGTGCTGCAACCCAGACCTTGATAGACTTACCCTGTTCTGTATCAGAGGGGTAGTCGTGTTAGTCTGGAGCTGTAAAAAGCAACAAAGAGTCCTGTGGCACCTTATAGACTAACAGACGTATTGGAGCATAAGCTTTCGTGGGTGAATACCCACTTCGTCAGACGCATGTGGTGGAAATTTCCAGAGGCAGGTATAAATATGCAGGCCAGAATCAGTATGGAGATAATGAGGTCAGTTCAGTCAGGGAGGATAAGGCCCTCTTCTAGCAGTTGAGGTGTGAAAACCAAGGGAGGAAAAACTGCTTTTGTAGTTGGCTAGCCATTCACAGTCTTTGTTTAATCTTGAGTTGATGGTGTCAAATTTGCAAATGAACTGAAGTTCAGCAGTTTCTCTTTGGAGTCTGGTCCTGAAGTTTTTTTTGCTGCAGGATGGCTACCTTTAAATCTGCTATTGTGTGTCCAGGGAGGACACACAATTAACATCCCCCTCATGACAGCAGGTTGTATTTACATTGGACCATCAGATCAATCCTATCAGTGGAGAGATTTGGTTTTTATTTTATTTTATTGTATTTTATTGCAATTTGTATGTGAATGAAATGTCTATTTGGGAACCCTCGTTTATGGGGTTGTCTGTTGTCCTAATGCTTTACAGTAAGTGGCCACTTATTATTAATTTAATCTGCATCCATTGTAATGCTATTAATCATGATGTACTAATTTGATACCACTGTGGCTATCATAAATAATATGTAATATCACCACAAAACATAACTAGCTACTTCAATAGTGCATTAAAAACTATTTGCCTCAGATATTTTATTAAATTTTGTGTTGCTGTTGCTAGCAGCATTCCTTAGGGAAGGCGAGCAGAAATCCTTTCCATGCATAGTGACTTAATGACCTTGTATTATGTATAGATTATTCAGTGTTTGTGAACTTAACAAAGTTTAGCTGGATTTGAATTTATAATATTAAGCTTGCTTGTGGGTGGCTAAATGCTTTTATTTAAGACTGATAACCCCCTCCTAAAACTTCATGCAGCACTCCAGAAATTGCACTCCATGTGTGGCTGATAACTATAAAGCATTTCTGAACAAGTTAAAGTAATTTAATATCTTGAACTCAAGCACAATACAAAATCTTAACTGGGAGGAACACTTATCTCTCTTGATCCTAGAAAGCACAGCAGACTTAACTGCATGCATTTGGCAAAATGTTATGCAAATTATATTTCTTCCATAGCACACAGCTTCTAGGTGACCACATACACTCTCTGTAATACAGTTCTTAAGAGGAGTAGCATTCATGCATACAGTTATATACTTCTGGAATATAAGAGCATCGTGTTTTTATTTACAAGGGTAAATTTTCATGTACCTTTTAAAGTTATTTTAATACCATTGCTGAATAATTTGATGTTTGCCAAAGGCCAGACTTGTTATAGCCTAGATCAAAATACTAATGAAGAAAATATGTTAAAATATCAGTGCACGAGGGATTATTTTTTCCACATTGATGCATTGGTTCTGTTTCTCAAAATACAGACATTAGGACTCTGATAGGTACAATACACCTAAAAGTATGCCAGCCCTGCAGTGCGTTTTTCGCCTGAGCCAAATGTCATTTTCCCATCAGGGCAGTTAAACTCAGCATGAAATAGGCAGGCTACACTTTTAAGCTACTCTATATGTAGTGAGTTTGTGTACTGAAGGTAGCTAGAGCTTTTTCAGAGTTCTGTTCTCCTTGAAATAAAGTCAACTGCTGTATCCTTCTGTGAGTTTTCATTTACCAGAAGCAGGCATTACCCTAGGGTTACCATCCGTCCGTATTTCCCCGGACATGTCCGGCTTTTGCGTCTCTAAATAGCCGTCGGGGAGGAATTGGTAACAAGGTTAAAATGTTACCAGGGGTTTTTTCTCCCTCGCCTCCCTCCCTCCCTTCCATGCAGAGTGCGGCTGCTGATTGGGCGGCTGGGCCGACTGACCCACTCCCATTGGCCTCCAGCAACCAGAGCCCACCCCTGCTCCCCCCTCCCTCTGTCTGCAGCCCTGTGTAACACACAAACCGACCCACGGGGCAGCGTGTTTTGCAAACACGTGGAGCCAGAATGGTGAGGGGAGTCCGGGGGGGGCAGTCAGGGAGCGGGGGAGTGTTGGATGGGTCCCCGGCCTCCACCTGCCACCCCCCCCTCCGCGCGTGTCCCCCCCCCCCCCTCCGTGGACTCCCCCTCCCTGCCTCTCCCTTGTCTGCTTGTACTGCCAGAGCCAGCAGCAACTGCTGTCTGCTGCCCCTGGGTCCTAGTGCCCCTATCCACTAATGGGAAGACAGGCTGCCCTTACCCTGCCCTTCCACCCTAGCCCTGAGCCTCTCCAATGCCCCAAACCCCTCATCCCCAGCCCTCATCCCCCCACACCCTAATCCTCTGCTCCATCCCTGAGCCCCCTCCTGCATCATGAATCCCTCATCCTCAGACCCACAGCCCTCACCCCTGCATCCCCTCCTATCCCCAAACTCCCTCCCAAACCCCCTCCCCCCTTCCCACACACCCCCTCCTGCCCTCAAACTCCCTCCCAAAGCCTGCACCCCCTCCCTTTGCACCATCTCCCACCCCCAAACTCCATCCCAGAGCCTGCACCCCTCACCCCCTCCTGCACACCCACCCCCTGCCCCAGCCCGAAGCCTGCACCCAGCACCCAAACTCTATCCCAGAACCTGCACCCTGCACCCCTCCTGCACCCTAATCCCCAGCCCAGGACCTGCACCCCAGACCTCCTCCCCCCACCCTACCCCCCTCCCAGAGCCTTAGGCAGGTGTGTGGGGGGGTTCTGGGCACCACCAAAATTTCTACAACCCTGCCACCCATGCGAGTGGATAAGGGTCGGGGCAGTCAGGGGACAGGTAGGGTCCTAGGGGGAACAGTTAGGGTGGGGGGTTCTCAGCAGGGGGCAGTCAGGGAACAAGAAGCAGGGGGGGTTGGGGTTCTGAGGGGGGCAGTCAGGGGGTGGGAAGTGGGAGGGAGTGGATGGGGGCGGGGCAGGGCGGGGCTAGGGCAGGGCTTCCCCCCCTCCCTCCACAGTGTCCTCTTTTTTGATTGTGGAAATATGGTAACCCTACATTACCCTGAGGCTGCGTTTTAGAAGTGGAGAAAAATAAAGTTTTTTTAGTAGGTTTCTGTTCCACTGGGCTGGGCCATTAAGGGCCATGAAGACTATGGGCATGGTCCCTCTGATCTGGGGGACCCTGAAATATAAAAGAGAATCACAGCTTTCATTTTTAAGAGAGAATTTTCTACCCTTTCTCCTTGTGAATTTGTTTTGAAAACATAAACCAATGCAATAGATTGCTAGGGTTGAAAGGAAAAGGCAATTGAGTTCTACTTCTGCAGCAGGAGGTTGAGGGGGATCTAAAAATACATATATCTTCTAAACTTAATTTTAAATAAAAGCATATCCCAAACAATAAGCTCACTAACCACCCCCCAAATCCAATGCCAGCCCTGTCCATGTGATTATAGAGGACAGAAATCAGTTGCATCTGAAGGAAAAGGAAGCAAAAATGTGTTTCTTGTCCCTGTCCCAAAATGCTAAGTCTGCCCTGCTGTTCTGTGTATTAGCTGTGGCAAGACACTTGTGTGGTTTCATTACTTAAGGGAAGTTTCTTCTAGTGGTGTATTGTGTGTTAAGACCCTGAATGAGCTGCATTGTTAGGTTATGTATCTGTGACTATCCCCATGTTCCAGCTGATTTCACAGAGCCTGCTGATAGCATGCATGTACTATATCATAGCTAGCCATCTATATGCTGCATAAAGCTCACAGCTTTTGTAAACCTTTTCATTGCCATATTTGTGAAATACATATTCTTAGGAACAACAAGCTGGTATGATTACCAGAGCTGGTTGCTTGCTTCCTTTACTTGCAGAAGGATGGTATCTCAGCCATCTGCTCTTACTGCTTGTTATTTTTCAGTCAGAGAAAGAACAAACTCTTTAGGTCTAGTGGGCCTCTCTTTGAATCATAGCCCAGAAGCAAGTTTTATGGTAACACACTATGGCAGCTTAGCAGACTTAACTAATTAGTGGAGTCAGCCATGCAATGTCTGGACTCGCTGGGTATTCCACATATTGCTGCAAGAGAGATTCAAAACACGATTCTTTGTCCAAAGCCTGGTGCTCTACCAGGGAGCCCAAAGGGAATCTTTTTCTCTGACCAAACCAGTTAGAGCTTGTATTAGCTGAAGGTCAAGTCATTCTTTGCATATCCAACACTCTCTACCAAGAACATGCTCTCTCATGGCATGTAAGCAGACTGCCAAATAATCCTTAAAGAAGAGGGTCAAAATAGTTACATACAAAATCTGTAGCAATAGTTTTTCAAGAGACAGAACTCCAGCTATGAGACTTTCTTCTGCAAGAGGCACCCTTTGCCTTATGGGAATGGGAGATATTTTAAATACTAGGGACTAATTCTCCTTTCACATACAGAAGTACCTCTGCTGAAGTCAATGGGGTTGCAGTAGTGTAGATGAGAAGGTAAACGTTTTTCTTTATTAAGGCCTTGTCGACACTAAAGGGAAAAGTCGATCTAAGCTACACAATTTGAGTTACATGAATAGCGTAACTCAAATCGACATAGCTTAGATCTACTTACCATGGGGTCCACACTACGTGATGTTGATGGGAGACGCTCTCCCGTCGACTCCCCTTACTCTTCTCGATCCGGTGGAGTACAGGAGTCGACGGGAGAGCGATCAGCGGTCGATTTAACAGGTCTTCACTAATTGCATAAGCAATTATATTACCATAATCCATGAAAGTTACAGGGGCAATATTTCTTTATTCTTGAACCTTTTTAGGCACGTGAAAAATCTTCAAAGCCAAGAATTTCTTAAGTAAAGTTTAAAAAATTCCTCAAGACGAGAACTCCTCTTGCCAACATAAAAGGATCTGATGGATTAGCCTCTCTATACTGTAAGATTTCTTAAATAGTGAATCACCCCCAAAACACTGGGAATTTCAGAAGGAACTAGTTCAATGATATGGAGCTTTGGAGATGAGGGAAAGTATGTATTTTTAATTTGTAAGTGTAGTTAAAATATATATAAGGAAATACTTCCACATCCATCATGAGCAAGGTTCATATGGACTTTTTCGGAAAATTCTGAATTGCATGTACACATTTGTTACTTGTAGAATCAATAACATTATCCCATCTCTGTTACTGAAACAAAATGTTTAATGTTGTACAAAAGCCAACAGGTAAGTCCACAACATGGAGACCTGGGAGAAGGGTTGGAATCTGGGGAGGAGCATGGGCCATTATAGCAGGGATAAGAGAGGGAAAAGAGAGAACATACAGGGGAAATCAAATCAGTATTTTAGATGTCTGTATACTAATGCAAGAAGAATGGGGAATAAGCAGGAAGAACTTGAAATTCTAGTTAATAAACACAACTATGACATAGTTGGCATCACAGAGACTTGGTGGGATAATATGCATGGCTGGAATATTGGTATAGAAGGGTACTGCTTGTTCAGGAAAAACAGGCAGGGAAAAAAGGGAGGAGATGTTGCCTTATAAATTAAAAATGTATACTCTTGGATCGAGGTTAAGATGGAAAACAAAGACAGACTTGTGGAATGTGTCTAGGTAAGGATAAAAGGGGTAAAAAACAAGGATGATGTCATGGTAGGGGTCTACTACAGACCACTTAACCGGGAAGAAGAGGTGGATGAAGCTTTATTTAAACAACTGACAAAATCATCCAAAGCACAGGATTTGCTGGTGATGGGTGACTTCAACTATCAAGACATCTGTTGGAAAAATAATACAGCAGGGCACAGATTATCCAACAAGTTCTTGGAATGTATTGGACACAATTTTTTAGTTCAGAAGGTGGAGAAAGCTACTAGGGGAGAGGCTGTTCTAGATTTGATTTTGACAAATAGGGAGGAACTGGCTGAGAATTTGAAAGTGAAAGGCAGATTGGGTGAAAGTGATCGTGAAATGATAGAGTTCATGACTCTAAGGAATGGTAGGAGCGAAAACAGCACAATAAAGATAATGGATTTTAAGACGGCAGACTTCAGCAAACTCAGAGAGTTGGTAGATAAGATCCCCTGGGAAGCAAGTCCAAGGGGAAAAACTGTTCAAGAGAGCTAACAGTTTTTCAAAGAGACACTATTAAGGGCACAAGAGGAAACTATCCCACTGCATAGGAAAAAGAGGAAGAATGGCAAGAGAGCACCCTGGCTTAACCAGGAGATCTTCAATGACCTGAAACTCAAAAAAAAAAAAGTTGTATAAAAAGTAGACAGTAGGTCAAATTACAAAGGATGACTATAAACAAATAACACAAGTAAGTAGGGACAAAATTAGAAAGGCCAAGTCACAAAATGAGATTAAATTAGCAAAAGACATAAAGGGTAACAAGAAAACGTTCTATAAATACATTAGAAGCAAGAGGAAGACAAAGAACAGGGTAGGCCCATAAGTCAATGGGGGGGAATAATAACAGAAAATATGGAAATGGCAGAAGTGTTAAATGACTTTTTTCTTTCGGTTTTCAACAAAAGGGTTTGTAGTGAATGCCAGTGAAAATGAGGTAGGATCAGAAGCTAAAATGGGGGGTGGGGTGGGGGAAACAAGTTAAAAATTACTTAGAGAAGTTAGATGTCTTCAAGTCACCAGGACCTGACAAAATCCATCCTAGAATACTCAAGGAGGTATCTGAGGAGATATCTGAGCCATTAGCAATTATCTTCGAAAAGTCATGGAAGACGGGAGAGATTCCAGAGGACTGGAAAGGGGAAAATACAGTGTCCATCATTAAAAAAGGGAAGTAAAGACAACCTGGGGAATTACGGACCAGTCACTTAACTTCAGTACCCGGAAAGATAATGGAGCAGATAATTAAGCAATCAATTTGCAAACACCTAAGTAACAGTCAGCATGGATTTGTCAAGAACAAATCGTGTCAAACCAACCTAATAGCTTTCTTTGACAGGATAACAAGCCTTGTGGATAGGGGGAAGCGGTAGATGTGGTATATCTTGACTTTAGTAAGGCTTTAGATATTGTTTCATGTGACCTTCTCATAAACAAACTAGGGAAATACAACCTAGATGGAGATACTATAAGGTGGGTGCAATAATGGTTGGAAAACTGTTCCCAGATAGTAGTTATCAATGGTTCACAGTCAAGCTGGAAGGGCATATTGAGTGGGGTCTCACAGGGATCAGTTCTGGGTCCAGTTCTTTCAATATATTGGAATTGGAAAAGGTTCAGAAAAGGGCAACAAAAATGATTAGGGGTATGGAATGACTGCCATATGAGGAGGGAAAACAACACAATAAAGATAATGGATTTCAAGAAGGCAGACTTCAGCAAACTCAGGGAGTTGGTAGATAAGATCCCATGGGAATTTTCAGCTTGGAAAAGAGACAACTAAGGGGGGATATGATTGAGGTCTATAAAATCATGACTGGTGTGGAGAAAGTAAAGAAGGAAGTGTTATTTACTCCTTCTCATAACACAAGAAATGAAATTAATAGGCAGCAGGTTTAAAACAAACAAAAGGAAGTATTTCTTCACACAGTGCATAGTCAACCTGTGGAATTCCTTGAGAGGATGTTCTGAAGGCCAAGACTATAACAGGGTTCAAAAAAAGAACTAGATAAATTCATGGAGGATAGGTTCATCAATGGCTTTTAGCCAGGTTGGGCAGGGATGGTGTCCCTAGGCTCTGTTTGCCAGAAACTGGGAATGGTCAACAGGGGATGGATCACTTGATGATTACCTGTTCTGTTCATTCCCTCTGGGGCACCTGCCATTGGCCATTGTTGGAAGACAAGATACTGGGCTAGATGGACCTTTGGTCTGACCCAGTATGGCCGTTCTTATGTTCTTTATATCAACACTTTAGATACTGGCATAAAGAGTACATTTATAAACTTTGCAGACAATACCAAGCTGGGAGGGGTTGCAAGTACTTTGGAGGATAGGATTAGAAATCAACATGATCTAGACCAGCGGTTCTCAACTGGGGTCTGTGGCCTCGGGGGGGGGGCGCGGCGCCCTGCGGCTGAAACCCGGTGCCCCGAGCCCCGGCGTTGAAGCTGGGAGCCACACTGGGAGCCCCCGCCCACCTTCACATAGCCCCTAGCTACCCCATACCTGCACCCTGAGCTACCCCCCCACCCCCACACAGCCCCTAGCTACCCCCTCCCTGCACTCTGAGCTACACCCCTCACTTCACACAGCCCCTAGCTACACCCTCCCTGCACCCTGAGCTACACCCCTCACTTCACACAGCCCCTAGCTATCCCCCCTGCACCCTGAGCTTCACCCCTCACTTCACACAGCCCCAGCTACCCCCTCCCTGCACTGAGCTACTCCCCTCACTTCACACAGCCCCAGCTACCCCCTCCCTGCACCGAGCTACTCCCCTCACTTCACACAGCCCCTAGCTATCCCATCCCTGCACCCTGAGCTACCCCCCCGCCCCCACACAGCCCCTATCTACCCCCTCCCTGCACTCTGAGCTACACCCCTCACTTCACACAGCCCCTAGCTACTCCCTCCCTGCACCCTGAGCTACACCCCTCACTTCACACAGCCCCTAGCTATCCCCCCTGCACCCTGAGCTTCACCCCTCACTTCACACAGCCCCAGCTACCCCCTCCCTGCACCCTGAGCTACTCCTCTCACTTCACACAGCCCCTAGCTATCCCCCTTGCACCCTGAGCTTCACCCCTGACTTCACACAGCCCCAGCTACCCCCTCCCTGCACCCTGAGCTACTCCCCTCACTTCACACAGCCCCTAGCTACTCCCTCCCTGCACCCTGAGCTACCCCCCTGCCCACACACAGCCCCTAGCTACCTCCTCCTTGCACCCTGAGCTACACCTCTGCCCACACACCGCCCCTAGCTACCCCCTCCTTACACCCTGAGCTACCCCCCTGCTCACACACAGCCCCTAGCTACCCCCTCCTTGCACCCTGAGCTACACCCCTCACATCACACAGCCCCAGCTACCCCCCTCCCTGCACTGAGCTACTCCCCTTACTTCACACAGCCCCTAGGTATCCCCCCTGCACCCTGAGCTACTCCCCTCACTTCACACAGCCCCTAGCTACCCACTCCCTGCACCGAGCTACTCCCCTCACTTCACACAGCCCCTAGCTATCCCCCCTGCACCCTGAGCTACCCCCCTGCCCACACACAGCCCCTAGCTACCCCCTCCTTGCACCCTGAGCTACACCCCTCACATCACACAGCCCCAGCTACCCCCCTCCCTGCACTGAGCTACTCCCCTCACTTCACACAGCCCCTAGCTACCCCCTCCCTGCACCGAGCTACTCCCCTCACTTCACACAGCCCCTAGCTACCCCCTCCCTGGTACCCTGAGCTACACCCCTCACTTCACACAGTCCCTAGCTATCCCCCCTGCACCCTGAGCTATACCCCTCACTTCACACAGCCCCACCTACCCCCTCCCTGCACCCTGAGCTACTCCCCTCACTTCACACAGCCCCTAGCTATCCCCCCCTGCACCCTGAGCTACACCTCTGCCCACACACAGCCCCTAGCTACCCCCTCCTTGCACCCTGAGCTACACCCTCACTTCACACAGCCCGATACCCCCCTCCCTGCACCGAGCTACTCCCCTGCCCACACACAGTCCCTGGCTACCTCCTCCCTGCATCCTGAGCTATCCGCCTACCCACACCCAGCCCCCTAGCTACTCCCTCCCTGTACCCTGAGCTACTTTCCTCACTTCACACAGCCCTTAGCTTTCTCCCCTGCACCCTGAGCTACCCCCCTGCCCACACACAGTCCCTGGCTACCTCCTCCCTGCATCCTGAGCTATCCGCCTACCCACACCCAGCCCCCTAGCTACCCCCTCCCTGTACCCTGAGCTACTTTCCTCACTTCACACAGCCCTTAGCTTTCCCCCCTGCACCCTGAGCTACCCCCCTGCCCACACAAAGCCCCTAGCTACCTCCTTGCACCCTGAGCTACTCCCCTTACTTCACACAGCCCCTAGCTATCCCCCCTGCACCGAGCTACTCCCCTCACTTCACACAGCCCCTAGCCACCCCCTCCCTGCACCCTAAGCTACTCCCCTCACTTCACACAGCCCCTAGCTACCCCCTCCTTGCACCCTGAGCTACTCCCCTCACTTCACACAGCCCCTAGCTATCCCCCCTGCACCGAGCTACTCCCCTCACTTCACACAGCCCCAGCTACCCCGCCTGTACCCTGAGCGACACCTCTCACTTCACACAGCCCCTAGCTATCCCCCCTGCACCCTGAGCTTCACCCCTCACTTCACACAGCCCCAGCTACCCCCTCCCTGCACCCTGAGCTACCCCCCTGCCCACACACAGCCCCTAGCTACCCCCTCCCTGCACCCTGAGCAGTTTTCAAACTTTTTGAACTAAGTCCCCCCTTCGAGTTATATTTTTTGGTTGCTGGCTGGGTGGCCTCCTTAGTGAGTTAGGGGGTGGAGGTGGTGCTCCCTCTCTGTACCCTGCTGAATGGAGCTGGCTTGTGCCCCGCCAGACCTTGCCCCTCCAAAATATAAGTGAAACTATGCCTATGCCCAAGGGTACCCCCACTGGCCTGGAGCCCCAAGTTCCATCTTCACTGGGCCCTGGAGTTTTTATAGCATGTGAGGGGGGCCTCAGCAAGAAAAAGGTTGAGAACCCCTGATCTAGAGAAACTGGAGAAATGGTCTGAAGTAAATAGGATGAAATTCAATAAGGGCAAATGTAAAGTACTCCATTTAGGAAGGAACAGTCAGTTGCACACATACAAAATGGAAAACGCCTGCTTAGTAAGGAGTACTGCAGAAAGAGATCTGTGGGTCAGAGTGGATCACAAGCTAAATACGAGTCAACAGGGTAACACTGTTGCAAAAACAAGCAAACATCATGCTGGGATGTATTAGCAGGAGTGTTGTACGTAAGACACAAGAAGTAATTCTTCTGCTCTACTCCGTGCTGATTAGGCTTCAACTGGAGTATTGTGTCCAGTTCTGGGCGCCACGTTTCAGGAAAGATGTGGACACATTGGAGGAAGTCCAGAGAAGAGCAACAAAAATGATTAAAGGTCTAGAAAACATGGCCTGTGAGGGAAGATTGAAAAAATTGGGTTTGTTTAGTCTGGAGAAGAGAAGACTGAGGGGGACATGATAACAGTTTTCAAGTACGTAAAAGGTTGTTACATGGAGGAGGGAGAAAATTGTTCTCTTTAACCTCTGAGGCTAGGATGAGCAGCGATAGGCTTAAATTGCAGCAAGAGTGGTTTAGGTTGGACATTAGGAAAATCTTCCTTACTGTCACGGTGGTTAAACATTGGAATAAATTGCCCAGGGAGGTTGTGGAATCTCTGCCACTAGAAATTTTCAAGAGCAGGTTAGACAAACACCTGTCAGGGACAATCTAGATAATACTTAGTCCTGCCTTGAATGCAGAGGACTGGACTGGATGATCTCTCGAGGTCCCTTCCAGCATACCTTTCTAAGATAGTGATATATCATTTTAATTATTACATTCAAGAGATTGAAAATTACTTCCAGAAACAGTTCAAGTCCCCACCCCCTTTTCGGAATCTCCATCTCTGTCTCTCTTCCCAGGACTACTTCTGTTTAAAATTGTCTTCTGCTGAAGAGCTTCATTTGTTTTCTGAACTTTTAACCTGTCCTCTGTACACATTAACACACTCTTCAGAGGCACTGGTAGTTCTCAAAGTGGTAATTTCCCAGTTTGTTTGCTAAGTGGTAGCAAAGAAGTCTGTGGTCCATTCTATGACTGTTCAGTGCAGGGTTGGATCCACGAAATGACACCTGGCACCACAAACTGCGTGCCAAGAACCACCAAGATCTCTCTGGTCTGTGCTCAGTCAATTATGTAAAGATTATTTTAGATTCAAGACCTCAAGTCCAGGCTATTGTATACCCTCCAAAAACGCTACACTAAAACCTTGCCTCATCTTATTAAGCTTTGTAAGATGCCTTTTCTTGGTTTCTCTCTTCCCCTTTATCCAAAGGCAATGAAATTGCTAGGCAATTATTTATTTATAGGTTGCTATATGTTTAGATAGTACTTAATATGCAGGGAAAAACACAAGCCCTACTCTGAGCAACTTACAATTTAACTGACAGAAAAAATACCTAATGGGTGAGATCACAGCACCACAGAAGCCAATTTGAATTTTGCTGTTGACTTCAATAAGGAAAGGATTTCATCTCATATTTAGTTCTGCTCCAAATCAGTTCTGTGATGTAATTGGGGCTGTGGTGTAATTTTTGGAACCCATCAATATGCATGAGTAATTCAATTTTTTCATTCTAAAATATATTTATTTGCACTTGTCTGCACTGAATTCCATCTGTTATTCTGCTGCCCATCACTAGGATACTTTTTTTTGCCCTACCTTTGCTAGATCCCTCTGAAACTCCACACAATCCCCACTAGTCTTGACTAATCTAAAAATTTTGTTGTCTGCAGATTTTGTCAACTCAATGTTCACTCTTTTTTAGACCATTAATACATAATAAATTAAACACACTGTCAATTAGATTTGACATTAGACATCACATTTCTGTCTAATAATTTTGCACCTGGTAATGATACCAGTAACACATAACTTTAATATAAAATATTTTACTCATTTTTACTCAGAGACTTTAACATCATAAGGGACCATTATGATCGTCTAGTCTGACCCCCTGCACAACGCAGGCCACAGAATCTCACCCACCCAGAATTTTATTTACTGGGTTATACTTTATATTAAGATTTCCTTTATAAATGGTTTATAAACGGTTAATAACTTTTGTAAGCATGTTACATACATGAGTAGTGTATGAGTTATAGATGGTTATAAATCCATTGGTAGAAGGTATTATAGTAGTTATGAGACTTTGTTATTTACAATCTAGAATTCTATTTAACTCTATAACAATAATTAAGTATTGATTCAAACATCTATTATATGTTAACTCTTTATAAATGGAATATACAGTGTGACTATTTACTTTTTACACTTAACACTGTGCATAATTACGTTCACTATTTCTCCTGTTCAGTAAGTCAATTACTCCTTTGCTAAAAAGCTCAAGATGGGATACTAATAGGTGTATACTAGACCACAAAGTCACATAAGAGAATGGGATGACCAGCTGCTTAAGCACCTATCTATAATGTGTAAGGAAAAAATCTACATTATCTCAGAGTTCAGTCGAGTGACATACGCTGGAGATCTCATGTTGCCAGTACTAAAATGTCCTTGGAATTTCTAAAAGTTGTAGTGGACAATTTCTTAATTCAACAAATGTTGCATCCAGCATACGAGAATTCTACATTAGATCTCATGTTGACAGATACAGAGAAATTGATCACAGAAGTAAAATTTTGTTTAAGTGATTATGAGTTGATTACATTTGAGTACAAACAGAATAAAGTTCAAACCAATCTGAGGGACCCAGATAATCTCTATCAAAGAATATTAAAGAAACTGGCACATGAAATTTCAAGCCCAATAGCAAGGATTTTTAATGAATCCTTAAACTTGGGATCATACCCCATAACTGAAGAATTGCAAATATAGTACCTATATTTAAGCATGGGAAAAAAGTGATCCAGGAAAGTACAGGCCAATTAGTTTGACCTCAGTTGTATGCAAGGTCTTACAACAAATTTTGAAAGAGAAAGTAATTAAATGCAGAGGTAAATGGTAACTGGTATAAAATACAACATTGTTTTACTAAAGGTAGACTGTGCCAGACTAATATGATCTCTTTCTTTGATAAGATTATTGCATTTCCTTTGTCTAAAAAAATCAGTTGATCAAATCTACCTGGATTTCAGTAAAGCATCTCATACAGTTCCCCATGTAAAATTATTAGTTAAACTGGAGAAGATGAAGCTTGAGATGAGAATCGAAAGTTGGGTAAGGAACTGGTTAAAGGGGAGACTACAACGGGTCATGCTGAAAGGTGAACTGTCAAGCTGAAGGGAGGTTACTAGTGGAGTTCCTCAGGGATTCATCTTGGGACTAATCTTACGTAACATTTTCATTAATAATTTTGGCACAAAAAGTGGGGGCATGCTAATAAAATTTGCCAATGACACAAAGTTGGGAGGTATTGACAATACAGAGGAGAACCAGAATATCATACAAGAAGATATGGACAACCTTGAAAATTGGAGTAATAGAAATGGGATGAAATTAATAGTGCAAAGTGCAAGGTCATGCAGTTAAGGTCTAACAAGAATTTTTGCTATAAGCTGGAGACTTATCAGTTGGAAGTGACGGAAGAGGAGAAAAACCTGGGGGCTGGAAAGGAATTTCCCCCCAGGTCAGATTTGCTGAGACCCTGGAGTAAATGGTGGATTCTCTGGACATTGACATCTTTAAATCAAGATTTGAGAACTTCAGTAACTCAGCGAGAGCTTATGGGCCTATTATAGGAGTGACTGTGTAAGGTTCTGTGGCCTGCAATGTGCAGGAGGTCAACCAGATGATCATGATGGCTTTTGGCTTTAAAATAATTGATTCTGTCATCTGCAGGAGAGATATTAAGCAGAAAAGCATGCATGACAATTGAACTGTTTAAGAATATTTTACAAGGTGCCAAAAAACCACAATCAAGAGAGAAGGCTACATTGGTTAAAAAAACCAACCTGGCTTTGAGGGAAAGTAAAAGCAGCTGTAAAAAAATAAAATAAAATAAAAGTATATATAACAAATGGAAAAAAGAGAAGTTGATTGCAATGAATATAAATTAGAAGCTAGGAATTGTAGAAAATTGATAAAGGAATCAAAAAGACACAAGAAGAAATCTATGGTCAGCAGAGTTAAGGGCCATAAATAAAGAGTTTTTTTAGGTACAAGAGGAATCCTAATAATGTTATTGATTCATTACTAGATGGAAATGGTAGTATTGTCAATAGTAATGAAGAAAAGGCAGAAGTGTTCAATAAATATCTTCTGTATTTGGGAAAAGGCCAGATGATATATTCATATTTAAGAATTAAAAGAGGGCATATAATTAATGCAAATCAATATAGGTTTATGAAAAATAGATCCTGTCAATCTAATTTGGTATTTTTTATGAGATTATAAATTTTGTTGATAAAGGTAATAGTGTTGATGTAATACACTTAGACTTTTGTAAGGCATTCAACTTGGTACCAAATGATAGTTTAATTAAAGAACTAGAATGATAATATGTGAACCCATGAATGTATAAGAAAGACCCTTATAAATATTAACAGGAGTCTGTATATGATTCCTACCACAATGTGAAGATGACTATTTTCTGTGATCACTACTAAGTTGGCTTGGTTTGCTATGATAAGTTCACAAGTACTCCACGGCACTCCATGGAACCAAATTCTGCAGCAATAGCCCCTACATTCCATGGCATCATTCATTTATTCCAGTGCTTCAAAATATCTTTCATTCTCTCCCACAAACCTGCACACAGCTAGATGGAAAATACTAAGTGATAAATAGTTACTAATGATTATTTTAAAGGAGGAATCTTTTGTTATGCCATCCAGGTGCCTGGCTCCACTCCCCATCCTTCAACTCCCATAGTGTTTTCAGAACATCCTTCTCATCTTGTTAGTTTCTTGTTTTTTTAACTCTAGTATTTTTGTGAGGCAAGTGTTGGGGAGTAAGTGAAAAACGGCAGCAACCTTAATTTTAGCTTTAATAAATGTATTGCCTGGTGAGTTATATTATATATAGTTATATTATATACAAAACTGAGGAAATATTTAACATTCAGATAAATTTAAGCCCTGGTCTTGCAAAGATTTACACACATGCCCAATGAATACACACATACCAATGGGACCAACTCAAGATGTTTTATGTTAAGCATTCACATAATCTTTTTGCAAATTAGGGGCTTATCTTCTTTTCTGCTTGCAAAAATATATGAAAGCAGAATGTGTTTATTACAAATGTATACATTATTCGACTTATTTTAACACTTTTTTGAATGTTTTTTTTCCCTATAGCCTGATCATGATTATTCTAAATTCTAACTATGGGAGTTAGATGACTTTTGACAGCTAAGTCACATGATAATGTTTGTGTTTCCTGATAGACGATGCTTGCAAGCACTTTCAGAGAGAGTAGTGGAATTCACTGTGATGTCCATTTTCCATTAACATTTCTGGTTCACACAAGTGTGTCATAAAGCGAACGCAACAAAAGGGAGTGAATATGGCTAAACTTAATTCATGTAAGAATTTAAACAAATATTACTGGAAATTTGTTTGTGTTATTCATCCAGCTCTAAATTAGATCCTGTGAGGCATAAGTGCAAGGAGCCAGAATTAAGGTTGCACTTTCATCCTTAATTTTGCCTTCCTGACTTTTGAGTGCTTGATTTTTCCACCACAAGTTGCACATCCTAACTTTTGAAAGCTTTATTTCTGAATATTAATACCATATTCCCCATGAGTGGCAGAGAGGTCAGCCCAAACAAGTGTAAATACACGTCAATAAATTAAACTAAAACCACAGTGGAATCACACTTCAGTAGGTTTATCTGTTTTTAAGTCACTAATTAAATTTTCATAGATGATACATTTGTTAGTGCATGGTTCACATCCTTTGAGATCCAGACTTTATTCTGGAGTGTTGTATTGCATAGAACACACAATATGAGAGAAGAATCATGGCTTTTTAGGGTTTTTCTTATAATTCTGATTTCTAAGTATCATCCTGTGTTCTCCCTTCATGCATAGGAACAACAAATCTAATAGGGCATAATGAGTACATTAGATTTATTTACTGATAACCAAACAAACAATTGATGAGTGCTCAAATCTGTCTTTTCACATTTAAGTCCTTGTGACTAACTGCATAATAGTTTTCTCTGCAAATACTTGCAGTTTGTGCATACATACAATACACATTATAGAAATCACAGGCTTTGTGATTACCACAGATATTTTACTGATATTTTCACATATCCCCACAAGTTAAAAAGGGACAAAAAAGATGACTGCAGAAAATTCCACTAGAAGCCTTTATGCTCATAAACACTCTGAGCAAAACATCTTTTGGGAAGTTCAGATCTTTAAGAAAGAGGTGGAAAATATTGGGCCTGCAGGTGAGATCAGACATGCATCACAGCTTCAGGTTCTGCAGAATGCAGAGAAAATAGTCACGACCAACCTCCAACAATACATGACATCAGCCAACATCCTGGATATCTCTAACAGTGCTAAAGACAATCCCCTCTTGACCAAGGACACAGGTAAGATTTCCAAGCTCATACTGCTGGACCTCTCTGCAGCCTTTGACACAGTATAATCAGTGGCAGATTACCATATGGTAAGTACTTCACTTAGGAAGGAACAATTGGTTGCACGCATACAAAATAGGAAATGCCTGCCATGGAAGGAGTACTGCAGAAAGAGATCTGTGGATCACAAGCTAAATATGAGTCAACAGTGTAACACTGTTGCAAAAACAGCAAATATCATGCCGGGATGTATTGGCAGGAGTGTTGTAAGCAAGACACAAGAAGTAATTCTTCTGCTCTACTCCACGCTGATTAGGCCTCAACTGGAGTATTGTGTCCAGGGCTGGCACTTCCACTAGGCGACCCTAGGCGGTTGCCTAGGGTGGCAGGATTTGAGGGGTGGCATTTTGCCGCCCTCGGCGGAAATTCAGCAGTGGGGGGTCCTTCCACTCTGGGTCTTCGGTGGAAATTCGGCGGCGGGTCCTTCACTCGCTCCGGAACCCGCTGCCGAAGTGCCCCGAAGACGCGGAGCGGAAGGACCCCCGCCGCCGAATGCCCAGAGGAGGAGCGCTGCCGCCTAGGGCGGCAAAAATTCTGGCGCCGCTCCTGATTGTGTCCAGTTCTGGGCACCACATTTGAGGAAAGATGTAGACTAATTGGAGAAAGCCCAGAGAAGAGCAACAAAAATGATTAAAGGTCTACAAAACATGACCTATGAGGGAAGATTGAAAAAATGGGGTTTGTTTAGTGTGGAGAAGAGAAGACTGAGAGGGGATATGATAACAGTTTTCAAGTATATAAAAGTTGTTACAAGGAGGAGGGAGAAAATTGTTCTCTTAAACATCTGAGGATAGGACTAGAAGCAATGGGCTTAAATTGCAGCAAGGGTGGTTTAAGTTGGACATTAGGAAAAAGCTTCCTGTCAGGATAGTTAAGCACAAGCACTGGAATGAATTGCCTAGGGAGGTTTTGGAATCTCTGTCATTGGAGATTTTTAAGAGCAGGTTAGACAAACACCTGTCAGGGATGGTCTATAATACTTAGTCCTGCCTGAGTGCAGAGGACTGGACTAGAGGACCTATCCAGGTCCCTTCCAGTCCTACAATTCTATGATTCTATGACAATTAATTGTACCTGAAGCTGAATGTGAATATAATGCACAGGCTTCAGCTGGAAGAGGAAGTGGCTGCACCACCATCGGGCTTGTCTCATGTCCAGTTTAAGGCCTTAGTTTTAATCTTCAAAAAAATTAATAAATCAAGGCTCACTACATCAGAGATCACATTTCCATCTGTGAACCACAATGACAGCTGCATTCCTCGGTGACAATGCAGATCAGAAAGTCCAGGACAAAACACATAAGAACTGAGCAAAAAGCATTCTCAGTCAAGGGGATCTAGCTATAGACCAAATTGCCAGAGGCAATAAGGCAAATCCAGAGTCCGGCCATCTTTAAGAAACGTATCTTTCTCTTTAGAAAAGTCTTTCTACCATAAGTCTAACTCACAATTCAAAGCACCCCTTCCCCCCCAAACCCTTCTCAACCCTCCCCCACAAAAAAACAAAACCAAAAACAATACGTCAAGCACAGTTCTGACCCCTTAAAGTGAGAAGTGCCAAAGATTTCAATCAGTCCACTAGGAATTTCATTATTGCTATTGATTTTATAAGGTGCTCAGATACTACAGAGGTGGAAGGCAGTATAAAAATCCTTAGATAGATAGATAGATAGATAGATAGATAGATAGATAGATAGATAGATAGATAGATAGATAGATAGATAGATAGATAGATAGAAAACTTCCATTTAAAAACAAAAAGTAAGATTTTGGTTTTAGTAGGTGCAAAGAAAACCTTCTGAAAGGGGGGCTAGAAGGACCCATGCAGCAGCAAAATCTATTGCCCTTCCCCATCCATGTCCTAATACCTGTTCACTACTTGTGTGCAAGGGATCCATGCAGCACAGGCAGTACACACTGCCAGCGTGCCTTCTCCCCCACACACGTTCAGGACTCTGAGTTCACACAGCTGAAATGCTCAAGTGTCACCACAAAGAGCCACTGAAGAAGAGGTTTGATATGTTCTTTAATATGAATCTGTTACTGTTGCCCTCAGGCAACTACATCTTAGTGCTTGGAACAAAATTCTTGCTAATACTGTTAATATAAGGGACTGGAAATTCACAAAGCCAAAATCTTTTGACAATTTGTGTCATTTTTTAAAAAAAGGAAAAGCATAACAACAGTGATACATGTACAAAATGTAAGGTAATTCCCAGGAAATGCTGGCATGCTGTGTGGGATTGCTGGATTATGGATTTCATTCATTTTGGACCAAGCTCTTGGAATTTCTTGAAAACCCCTGGAAATTCAAAGCATATCAGCAATGACTTACCATCTTTCCCTACATAGATACAAAACTAAAATTTTAAGCCAGGTGTTGTTCATTCCTAGGATTTGTTTATGAGACTGCCAAAAAGGTTCTATTATTTTGTGGATGAATGATTAAAATTTATGGAAGACGCAGGGTGGCCTCCCCCACAGATGCTCGTCCTCCTCCTGGCTGGGGGTCTTTGCACTACTATTTGAACCTTCACATTAGCCAAATCCCTTCCTTGTCCCCCAGCATGAGATACATGCTACAAAAGGTATTTATCTCAGGCATCTCATGCTGGGGGACAAGGAAGGGATTTGGCTAATGTGGAGGTTCAGATAACAGGGTTTTGGATAAATGGAAATATACTGCACATTCACAAATGTTATAACAGTGGATCTATAACTAGGCTATTAGTCATTTTCCCAAGTACCAAGACAAGTCCAACTGTTTATATAATGGGACCAATGATCCTTTGTAAAGCATTTTCAGATCTATAGATGAATGATTGTAAATAAGTTTGGGGATATTTTTAATGGTTTCTTATTTTGATGTTTAGGTACTTTTCTTCCTTCAAGGCCTTTCAACCCAAATATAGCATGAGCTTTGGCATACTTCCAAAAGGTACAGGGAATGGGACAAAAGGATTAATTATTCCATCACTGGGAAGCCCAAAATGATGTTCTGGCTCTTGTTTTATTGACTAAAGGCAAAAAAAAAAAAAAAAAAAAGTAGCTAGTGCTCCCTTGTGCAAAGCGCTTCATTGATTAACCATGTTTGTATCTGAAAAAGGCCTGAGGCAGAAGGCGTGTTTGCTTTCACCAGGATTAAAAAGATTACACAAAAGTACATCTATAAGGCAAACAGACATTGTCCCAATAGGATAACTGCTCCTTAATGCACAAAAAAATAACCAACATACTGCAAAGTCATTGCTATCTTTCGAGACAAGACGACATAAAATTTATAAGAATACATCAACACTTCATAACATAAGGCTCAATCTGTACACTTTCCTTCCCTGATTCTCAAAGCCATATATGCAGCAGTGTTTACAACTAATATTAAAAGATCTTCCCATGCTCTAAGTGGTGAAAGGACCATTGCTTCATCTGTCATCTTATATCCATTTACTATTAATATTAAACACTCGTTTGTTTTTCTTTCAATAAAGTGTCAGTCCATTTTTTTCCCTAAAGGGAGAATAAAAATCAAATATTGAAGTGGATCTACACCCACTCCCCTGAGCTTGTTCTCAAAGATTATTCCCTCTGTCACATTATTCTTGCTATCTAAGGGCCAAATCCTGCCTCATGTTTATGCAGAAGTAAAAGCCATGTAAATCTCTTACACCTGCATATGTCAGCTGTGCACTAGCTGGACCAAGCCTTGATAGGTCAAATTAGTGTGAAGCCCAAAAACTGTTGTAACTGTTGTAATGAAGCTGCTGCAGAGAGAGAGAGAGAGAGAGAGCGCGATGTCTAAGCAGACTCCTGAGCTGGAATGCCCCACCCCGCCACGCCCCACATAAACTTTGTATCTTTTCAGAAGGAAGGATGCAAAAACTCTTTACCAAAGCAAGTCCCCATTTGCCTGAAACATTTACAACAATCTTAAAATGGGCTTTTGAAAGCCCCTAAACATCAGGGAGAGTTTCAGATCCAGGGTTAGGGAAAAGATATATGTTACTGTATCCTTAAAGCCATAACATTCCTTGTTCAGTGTTATAAGATATTAACTCTTTCTGGATTCTTTACCATTGTTACATTTCAGTTTCAATCAGCCCAATACAAAGAGTAGGGGTATATATAAAATTTTCATCCAGTTTCATATGTGCTAAAATACCCTTTTCCCACCACTGAAACAGACATATCTCTGATCATTACAATGGCCATTATGGGATTAATACATGCATGCAAACCTTACTGGAACAGTATTCTCCAATCTGATCATCTGACAAGACAAAATGATCGTTATAGATGGTGGTTTCACCTTGTTTTTGCAGAACTGAAAACAAGGAGAGGTGATTACAAAACACCTTGGTAACCCTTGTAATCCTCAATGTGTCTCATCAGAGAAGTTTGCAATTATATTACACACGTGGGATTTTCTGTCAGGCACTGCATGTAAGAGGCAATGTAACATGTATTTGCTTTTTCAGAGAAATGACATTAATTTAAGCTTCATTGATCAACCCAAAAAGGAAAAAAAAGCCATGTTATATTTTAACTGCATGCTGAAAAACTGGAACAAGATTCCTTCACCTAAATTTGGATCAAAAGATACTTTAGCAGGGGCACTCATCTCTCCTAATAGCAAAAAGAGCAACAGGCTTAGCTCTGACATATCTGCTGAAGTTTTATGAAAATTGTGAAAATATTCTCTCCACAAAGTACATGTCATTTGTGATCTTTTGAATTGCTCTTTGCAAAATTCCTTGGTCTGGTGTACGTGTTTTTTTTAACCTAAGTAACTCTGAATATTAAATTTACTTCTCAGAGATTTCAAAGATTCCACTTCAGAGACAAAGGAAAAATTGTATGTGAGCGTACAGATCTCAAAGGGCTGAAGTCAGTCTTAAGTGCTGAACAGGCTTTTTGCTGGCCTTCTGCACAGAGTTGAATTTCACCCATATTAAATAGTGAAATATAATTGTTTGGGGCGCTTTGAGCTGAACTTTAGAGTCCTTGTTTGAAGCTTATTCCAAATATGCCTAGTCTAAAACCCACGAAGAAAGAAAGCATTCAGAGCTGATTAAAAAGGCCAATTTCATTCTTATCTTTTTTTTATGTTGAACTGCTCAAAGTATTTTTCCCACTTCCCTTGTACAGCAGAAGGCAAAAGAATGCTTCTAGGGGATGCTTTATTTTAAGTCTTCCTCCTCTCCATTTCCCCCCCTTCTTTAGATGATACAGACACATTTCAAATGGATAATTTAAATCTAGAAATTCTTCAAAACCATTACAAATTCAGTCTGAACCCCCATCTATAACCTTCCCCATGGGAGGGGAGAGGGAAATAGGCTTTGTGGTGTACCTTGGAGAATGTATTAATTTCTAACTCCTCAAAATAATGATGAAGCATATTGGCAGGGCACTGAAGCAAAGAAAGCACTACCTTTTTCTGTGTTCCACACCATTTATAAACAGAGGGCTTCACCCTCCAATGCCATCTAGCTACCACGTTTTTATCTTCTGTGGTATGGAAAGTAAATTATTGTGTACAGGGAAGAGGGTTTAGAGTACATCAAAGCCTTCAACCTGACTTGTTACAATGTGTTCTGTATTTTTTAGTACCGGTTCTTCACTACTCATGCAATGTGTCCTTTCTAATAGGTATTAGCTGTTCTCCCAAATGTTCTTTTGGGTAAGGTAACTCAGCAGCTGACAGCTAAGGTATTTTAACAGTGAGCACTATCGAATGAGAATACCCTCTGTGCTGAGGTTTATTGTAATCTTTACATAAATATTGTTATAGCGACACCCGCTGGTGCTCAAGTGATAACAGTCCATAGACATTTCCAGGGATTTAGAGCTCAGTTATGAAAGTTTGGGCTGAAGTTTGGCATTAAGACCCTCAGTCCAGGAGCAACACTTCTGTACAAATTGTGAAAGAGACAGAGATAATTTTATATAAATTGTGTAGTGAAACTTTTTAGGATGTATTCTGCCACCCTTTTGCACACTGAGTGGTACATGGGGACTACTTGCAGTACTACTTGATGTAAGTGCAGGTGGTAGAATTGAGTCCTATTGAATTTTTCTTAAAAAGAAAAATATAATAGCAAGTGAAACATTACAATACGTGTGTGTGTTGACTATTGAATAAAAAAATGTCATTTTTGAAATTTAATTTTCAGTAAACTGAATCCATAATGTGAATAGTTTCCTATTCTTCTTCTCTAAGATAATATAAGTGATCAAGGAACTGAGCTTTAAAATTGTAGCAAGATGATCACAGAAATCAAAGATTTAGAGATGCATAATCTATACTAGTAACAAAGGCCATTTTCTACCGATGCAGGATTATTCCCTTATTAGTAGTGCTAATTATTGATATGTTTTATAGTAGCACGCAGAAGCCCCAGTCAGGGTTGGAGACCTGTTACGGTAGGTGCTGTACACAATTATAACAAAAGATATGTTCTTTGCCACAAAAAATTTACAGACTAACTTAAGACAAGACACTACAAAGTCTTGGATGGAATGAAGAAAAGAAAGGAAATGAGAAGGGGAGTATGAGGATAACTGTGCTACTTGTAAGTGCATTGTCCAGACTAATTTTGATCATCCAAAACAATGGAGTTATTGTTATGTGTTCAGGGATGGAGCTGTACCTTTGCTCAGGCTCTTCTTCCAAGCAACACCTGCATTCTCTCAGTGGAACCCCACGAATCACCCGACTTTTACAGTGGATTTACCAGCCTACAGCACCCCTGTTTACCAACCATATTACTTCGGCAGGCCCCATTGGGTTTGGACCCTGCTATAGACTTCTCTCTGGGAGCTTGTGATAAGTATGGAACTGCAGTCACTAAGGACAGCCTCTTTAAAACCAGTACTATATATTTATTCATAGCAACATTAAGAGAGAGGAAAGGGTTAAAACAACAAAAGTCTAAATGCATATCATCCCACCCAAACTTATTTATTCATAGCAACATTAAGAGAGAGGAAAGGATTAAAACAACCAAAGTCTAAATGCCTATCATCCCACCCAAACTCCACCCATCCTTGCCAGTTTATGTAGGTCTGATTTAGCTTTGGGCCCCGGAACCAGGGTGCAGCCATTGTCTCTGCAGACCCTCTGTCTCTCCTGACTCACCAGAGGTTCAGCTTTTTAATTTCTTTCAAGGGATTGGTTTGAGAGTTCCTGCCTAAAAGCCCCTGGGGTTTCCATACCGGAGTCTTCATTTATAAATCTCAAACCAAATTACAAATTACTTACAGAGACACAAACAAAAGCTGAATAGCTTACACCCCTTGAAAGCTCTCTGACCGCTCTGACCACTTTATTCTACCTGTCTATATCACTTGCTCTGTGGATAGCAAGTCCCTGCTGTGTCCAGAGATCGCTCTTACCAAGCCCTGATCCTGTGCTTGCTGAGCTTGAGTAGCTATCCTTGCTTTCCAAACAGTTTTCTCCAGATACCTAAACACACAATGGGGTTTGGCAAACAGTTTCAGTCCCCACCATCCAGGAGACGGTCTATTGAGGAAGAGAAATCTTACCTATGACTAATAGCTGCCTTTTAAAGGTTTAATAACCAGGCTCAGACAACACCTTTCACAGCCCAGTATAGCTGGTTCTAGCCAGTTTCAGTCAAGCATATTGGTAAGCTCCATTCAGGAGGGCTTTTTTTCCTTTTGTCGTGATCTGTGGATTATGGACAGAGGCCCAGACTCTCTGTCACACTTGTGTTTGGCGAGACTATATAAACATAATACTTTTAGCATTAGCTCAGAAGTTTCTCTCCAGGCCCTTAACAGTTTTGATTTACTTTCCCTGAACTTCCCCATGTTAACATCTCTCTGCTAATGAATTTAGAAGAGTTGTAGTCTGAAAATAAAACAAAAGTCTTCAAGATTTTGAATTAACACCACCTATAATGCCCCAAGAAAAATACAGATTAAAGCCTTTATCCTACAGTAAGATCCAATAGCGTGGACTCTGGCAGCCCTGCAGAGTCCCATTAAAGGCCAAAACAGCAAATCTCATCACAGGATTGAGGCCTTGGATTTATCTACAGAAGGAAATTTCCCAGTATAATTATACTGATAAAACTCCCTGTGTGGCACTCTTATTCTGGAATAAGTGTGTCCACACAGGAGTTATACCAGTATAACTACAGTGATATAATCAGGCCAGTAAATTTCCCTGTATGGACAAGTCCTTAGTTTCACTTAAGGGGTCTGGTAAAGACCAAACATACTGACTATCCAAACTTTCACAAGCTGATAGGGAGCTCTGTATTCATAATCTTCTTAACCATTCCACACTGTAGAATTGAATTTGGTCCAGTTTGTAGTGAAGCAGCAGCAGCATAAAATCAGCTGTCTTTTTAAGGGTTGTTAATAACCAAACGGAATAGTTTAAATCCAAAAAGAAACATAGGACTATAGTTGTTGCAACAAACCAGTACTTAACTTCTGTTCTTCCTAGCATTTTCATAGGCTAGCAACAACTGCAGCTGTGACAGAAGATGTCCAAATTCTAAATATAAGCAAAAGTGCCGGACATATACTGGAGAGCACAGTTATCTGCTGCCATTTAGAGTTCTAAGAGCAACAATAATGAGATTAATATGACCACAATGAGACACAATAGCTTAGGCTGCTATAATTCTTCTTCCTGATAACACATCAGTCTAACAACCAAAACAGTGGCACTGTAATGCCAAGGTTCAGAAATAGTGCACATTATCATTTCATGAAAGAAAAGCCTTTGAGTTTTGGCACTCTTTGTGCTCTCATCTCTGTAACTGAATTAATTAATACAACTGACACTAGACACAAATTGATCTTTTGTATTCTCATTATAGTACCAGATCTGCTACAGTTAAGGTTGAGAACTCCTTTCTCTTTAAAGGACAACTCTTCTACATGCTCTAAAATACTGAGACTTACCTGGATTGAATTGACATTTTCTTTGTTGTATGGGAGTGCAGGATAGCATTAGTGATCCAAATTTGGGGTAATTTCAGCCAGGAGTTCCCAACACACAGACATCGGGGGGGGAGGGGGAAACAGCATTTCATAAAGTCAACAGACTACCCTACACATCTGGGACTCCAACCACGGATCCCAAAGCTGATCTCAGTTGCTCGACATTTAGTTCAGCTTGTACATGGCACCCACCACCCCTTTCAGGAAACAATATTGCAGATTGCAATGCACATATGCAGAAAGACTAGCTAAGAGGGTTTCCAGTGAGCCTAGCTTCATGTGAACTTTGTGGCTCAAGGGAACATGTTGTGGCTATTGAACCTATGCTACCAGTAGTTACTGTAAGTTCAAACCCTATCCTTGGACAGAGATCTGAGAAAGAGCTATAGGCAAGTTACTATTATCCACCTTTGTCAATGGGGCTTTTTAGTTTGGGGAAATGTAATCTGGATACAACAGCTAATTCAGAAGTAGCTCAAACTATTTACAGAATGAAAATGGATTACACGTGTGAATGCTTACTGCATGGTGTCAGGAGTGGCAAAGTGCAGAGAGATGAGAGGGGGTGATGTATTAATTAAATGGGCCCAAAGAGTCAAAGTCCATTTAACCAAAGTTCACAGTCTGTTAAATGGTGTTAAAGATGCTAATAACTGGCCTTTTTAAGGAAAAGAGAAGAAGTTGGTTGAGATGGGCTGGAGATGCTGTTGTTGTTAAAGGCCGATCCCAGTTCCTAAAAGACAAGACAAGACAAGACACACACAAGAGGGAAGAGAGAAGAACAGCAAAGATAGAAACTGCATTTGCTGTCTCTGGTGTTGATTTTTACTTGCAGTCTCACTGTTGGAAAAACCCAGGCCCGGCACACAGTCTTATTAGCCACTCCAAGACCTGGCAAACTTGTACCAGCATCGGGCTGTGTAGGGCATTGGTTTTAGCTGCCTTTCTGGTCACAGAGTTTCAGCAGTGCTGCAAAATATTGTCTTGGCTGGCTGGACTAGACTCTTAATCGACAGAAGGCAAAAGCAGAGAGATCAGAAAGAGAAGAAATAAGGGGGGAGGAAAAGGACACGGGGAGGGATGGGTGTGTGTGACAAAGTCTGACATCCCAGGTGGTGTTTGGGATTTAGCCAGAGCCAGTGGAGATGACAATGTCATCTGGGTCTCTCTCTCTGGTCAAGTCTGATCAGGATGAAGGCACAATGTTGTCATGCTGAATCCTGGAGTCCCAGAAGATGGTGAGGGCAGCAGCCATGATGGTGACACTTGCTCCTTCCCCTACTTTCAGTCATCCAGCATCACAGTACCTAGCTTCCCTCCCCGCTTCCTCTCCCGCCCGCCCCCACACAAATGCTCTTCTTTCAATGATTCTGTCATGCGGTGAGCTCCCCACACTAGCCCTGCAAGAGTTGGGTCCGGCTGCGTGGGCCCAATCAGCTAATTAGGCTGCAAACAGGGAAGCTTTAGGCTGGAGACAGCTGATTGGAGAGAACAAGAATAAAGCCAGGTAGCAGGCTACAGACTGGGTGGCAGAGAAAGGGCTGTCGCTCCCTGGGAAGAGGGAGGCATGGTTGGGGAGTGCTGGGAAAGGCTATAGGAAGCCAGGCAGCAGCCACTCCCTGGGAAGAGGGAGGAAGATTTGGAGCTGGTATGCCCAGAGAAAGGAGGGGAACCGGAAGTGTGGAAAGAAGCAGTGAGGACAGAGAGAGGAAGCCTAGAACTGCTGAGCATCTCTGGAGAAGAGGACGGGCCCAGGTTCCCCTACCTGTCACCGAGAGCATGGCATAGACCTGAGGCAGTGAATGGGAAGACTGCCTAGGACCAGTGATGGACTGAACTCCTCGGAAGGGGGAATGCTGAGGGCTAGGTCACAAAAGAGACACTGAGGGTCCTGGTGCGAAAGGAGCTGCAGACCAGAGTCAGAGTGATGGCATGCAAACTGCGGATGGTGGTGTCTACCTCAGGAGCTAATCCCCAAAGTGACCAGGAGGAGGTGCCAGGGCAGCAGTGAGTGGAGCACCCCATGATAGACCCCAAAAGGGAGCGATGGGTGGAATAGCCCATCCTCTCATTATTTTGTTCACCAATTAGGCTTACTTTCCAACACATCAACTTTGGTACATTCATTTCTGGTCCCACACATCTCTTGTTTACCAGGCATGATCTTAACACAGTCCTCGAGTTATATCAGTAGGCCTTTTTGTTTGGACTAATTCAGCCTATCTCCCTTTTGCACCTTTTCCCATCAACATCTGTTTAAGTTATTGTGATATCTTATGAACTTTCACTCCCTTTTTACATTTGAGCTCACAATTAGGGTAAATGTGTAGGCCCACTCATCACAACATAAAGGAGTGGGAGGGATAGTGTTGAGATTCCCTCCAAGACCTCTTTCCACTTGGCTTCCAAAGAACTGAGTTCAACTCCAGCCTTCATCACTCAGGTATCTTTATTTGGCATACAGCAGTGCTACACTGCATTGATCAAACTCAAATGCAGGGGTGATGGATGCAGTGTACCTAATAGCTCCAAAGTTACACAGAAACCTTCTCCCTTTATATATGTTCCAACATCTCATTGCATTTACTATACATTGCATCACACATGTTTGGATTGGATTGGTTACTTTGCAGGAACCAATCCCTGTGCAGCATGCGCTGTCCACGCATTGTCCATGCTTCGACTTCCTCTTTACCTCATCTCTACATTCCTAATTTATTTTGTCCCTACTTATCTAGTTCATAGTAAATAGTTTCCTGAGTGTTCTCCCTCTTATCTTAGTTGGCTCAGACATTTTGTCTTCTTAGCCTACTGACCTATTTACTTATCTTATTTAACACAAACATTCTGTTTTCAACCTAATAATTTATTTCCTTCACAAATCCTATCTTCCCTAATCCTCTATTACTCATGTCAGTCCAGGCCTCAGCTACAGATAGGGAAAGAGGGGGTTGGGCTTGCGGTGGGGAAGTGGGATAAAGGGAATGGAGGAGGGGAGAAGGGTTGGTGATTAGGGGGAATTAGGAGTGGGATCCCCTGTCAGCCTTACTTTCTTCCTTCCTCAGTGTGCCATGATCTGGGGGCCTCCCCTCGGAGGGGGGGAGTATTTGAGTCCCTCTCCCAAGTGCCCCAGTATCTGGGGGAACCCTGCTCCTCTAAGGGGTCAAAGTCGATCTCCCTGCCTCTTGTGCGTGCTGGGATCTGGGGACTCTGACCCTCTGGGAGTGTGTGAGACCCTTTCCCTGACCTCCCCCCCCCCCTCATGTTGGAGCCAGGATCTAGGGAGGTCTTGCCCCTCTGGGGCAGGTGTGAGCCTCTCTCCTTGTCCCCCATGATGGAGCCAGGATCTGGAAAAGCTCTGTGGTTACACAAATTTTAAACCTCTGAAAATGAAGAAATACCAAGTTAAGGTACACATCTCCCCTGTGTAGGGTGAGGAGGGTTGGCTGGATGTGTCAGAGGCACAGCTGAGAGTCTGTCTGAAGAAGGGGTGGGGGGAATAGTGGGGTATGGGGCCCAGTTCTGTATACAGCTCAGGCTATATAACCAAGAAAGTGGGCAACCTCCCAGTAAGCTGCTGCCTGTGATATGTGTATGCAGCAGCAGAGGGTTCCAGACCACAAGGAGCAACTTTTCACATGCTAACAGCTTCTACAGTGCTAATGGCTCAATGAGATGGAAAGGGGAGGGTCAGCAGGAAATATTGGCAGGGGGGCTATGTTGCAGGAGGATGGTGGGGACATGGTTGAAGAGAAACACAAGTGTCTTCTCTTACATGCTTAAAGTTACTGTAACCACCAAGTAATAAAACTGTCAACATTTTGGGACATAGACCACATCTGTGATTTCTCTCTCTGCCCTATCAGCAACTCCACCCTCCAGAAATTATCACCATAATGAAGTATACAGAAGTGGGGAGGACCACTTAGGAATCACACAGCTTCCTTTAGCTAGCCACAGTAGCACTTCAACTGCAATCCTACATGCCTAAATTAACACTAACGCCTACAAAAAACATTTCTCTTTCTGTTTAAAAAAAAACCCTAGGAAATACACTGACAAAGAACTTTGTTAACACAGAGTTGAGGCTGCCTTGTGGTATCTTGTGCTCTCCTGGAACAGTGAGTTCAGCGAAATTCATGCTTCTGCAAATCAGGGTGGGGGGGAGGGGAGAAAGAGTTAATGCTCATAACACACATACTCACTCTCTGCCTTTGCAGACAGTGCAGGACACTCAAGTAATAGGGCACATGATTACTGCAGGTTAGAATCTACTGCTTTCTCTTTGCTATGGCAAAACCTGCTTAGGTGCTCTACACTCAAACTCTTCACCTGCTAAATGTTATAGCCCTTTCTCCCCTTTACAGCTCCTTCATCCTTACACACAGGATGCCATTTAACACTATAGGTTCACTCACCCATCATTAAACACAAACATCACTCTCATATCCCACCTTACTGTTGATAATCCCCATGGCAAAAAGACCCCTGTTCCCTATTATTGATAACCTACACAATACAGTGCTGAAATGATGCTCACTGAGTCTCTCACGGTACACATGCATTTAGGGAGAGAGAATGGCTCAGACACCTCCCCCAAAGGGGCAGAGCTCCTAATATCACAATCATGGCTCTGCCAAACTGCTCCAACTAATCCCTCCACCATTCAATGCAGCTCTACCTAATGCAGTGAATACAGATTAAATGCACTGAGATAATTCCCAGTGGCTATTGCCAGCCCCAGGGAGGCTGAGTTAAGCCTGTATGGGTGTGTACCATAACTCTTTATTTCCTGGTTTCCAGGGGTTTGAGTTTTCCTAAACTTGATGTTCTGGAAGGGCACAAGATCCCACTGGACAAACTTAACTGTGCATTAATGATGATTTTTGGCAATGACTAATATCTCCAGTTCATACACTTACCACTTTGTCAATAATTTCCAAGCTCCCTTTTTTTAAAGCCACTCAAAAATGTGGCATCTTTTCTTTCAGTAAATAAAAGCAAATGTACAGAAACGGTTTTGCTGATGTTTTCATAGGCAACTAATAGGGTGTAATATTGGGAGGTTCCAAGAACCTTTCCCTTTTCACTCCATGGATTTATAGAAGGGACAGACACAATCTAGTTCTAGTATAGTATATGGCCTATTGTTCTTTCGATCAGTGAAAGGTTAGGCTAGAAAAGCGCTATTCTTTTATATTACCTTATATACCACTGAGAGCTGTGCAGGGTTAGCAGAGGTTCAGTTTAAATAAAAGCAATTAAGTTAATTCAAGTACATACGAAACTTGCAGCACTAGAAAGTTGAGTATAATATTTATCATCTAGCTACGTTAGATACAGTGGAGATAACTACAATGTACATTTCTTACAGTTTCTCACTTACTTCAGCTTGGCTAGACTATTAGTGTAAGTAACCTATGACCAGTAGTCATAGGTGATTCAATCTCCTTTTCGAATCAATCCTGTAGGGAGCTAGTTATAGCAAGTGTTCATTTTCATGGATTGCAAATAAATATTAATCATCAAACAATTGTCATTTATATTCTCTAATTTGCCTCAAAAAAGAGTCAGAGTCCTGTTCTCACAGCCCTTAGAAAGCAAAGGTGCTGGTTTGGTTTTAGTTTAAACACTTCCCTGACAGAAAAACAACAGAGTACAAATCAACTGACCATTCAGCTTTCATGCTGGGATTGGGCTGTTCTGTTGTTGGATTCATATAAAATTAAAGAGGAAATAAACACTTGAAAGGATTGCCGGAATACAAATGAGGTTGATGTGCACAGAACCATTTGTGTGTACAATTTGGTAAAGTTCACCTTGAAAATTTGACCCATATTTGTAATATGCTTTCAAGGGTAAATTTTTGAAAAGTGCCTATGTGACCTAGTAGCCTAAGTCTCAGTTTCAAAAGTGACTCAGGCACTTAGTAGTTTTAGTCCCATTGACTTAAATGAGACTTAGGTTCCTAAATCATTTTTGAGTATGGGACTTAGGCACTTTTGCCAGCATAATTAGAAACATGTCTTAGAACAATTTCATGAATATAGTTGTTTGCAGTGCAAATATTGCAGTGCCGTGAGAGTACATGGGAACCAGAAAGTAAAACTGACTAGAAACAAAAGTGAAGTTAAGTCATCTAGTTCCATTACATAAGCTGAGTAAGAGGCAAAAAGGTAAACAAACAGCAACATGAGAAAAAGAAACAGGACTTTTAGAATTCTTTCATTAGTAGTAAGTTAAGCTGATATTGATGATACAGGAGAGGAAACATGTAGGGTTCTCACCCCCCCCCACCCCATCCTGCAAACGCTTATTATTGACGTCTCACAGCAGAAAGCACTATGCCTGCTAGTACAGTCAAGGCCTGGTTTTCAAAGGTGCTGAGGACTCACAACTCCAGCTCAAGGCAATGGGAGCCGCAGGTGCTCAGCACCTCTGCAAATCAGGCCTTAAGTGTTTGCAGGATCAAGCCCATAATGTTTAGCCTAAGAGTGTTTCTGTAAGTATCTAGCTCTGGGTTTTATGAAACTCATATGGTAGCTTTTCAGATCTCCTTTTTGGAGAAAACTAAACTTTCTCTATATCTTCCTGAAAAGAGGATTACATTTTTGATGCACAGAAGTAAACATCCTCTGGTTTATAGAGCTTAATCCTGTAAAATGCTGAGGCACCTCCCCACAAGGTGCTGAGTGCCCTGAACTCCCATTGAAGTCAGTGGGAGTTGTGTGGGCTCAGAGTGTCTCAGGAAGGTGGGATCAAACACTTTTGTCTGTGGTAGGGTTTAGTGTCGGTAACGTACTTATGTAAAACTGGAAAACTGTATTTTCTGCCCTTTAAGTAGCTAAAGGTCATGTACTGTCACAAGCTTTTTTAAAAAAACCTGTTCTTTTCTTCCTCCCATTATTAGGATAATCTTCTTTAATATAGTCAGCTACAATAAATGCATGACCTCCATTAAGAGCAATGGCCCATGACAAAACTTAAAGGATTTGTAATATATTATTAAGCACATAGATCATAGGACTTAATGAACTGTCGAAGATAATTTTTCAAGACAGTCAAAGGTCTTTATAAACGGCAACCAAACAAGGTTGTATACAGAGTGTGATATTCTTTTCACAACCTTATTTTGAAGGCCATTGACATTCACCTCTTCCCCATCTTTCTCAACAGGGCAAACCCTGACCTCACTGAGGGTATGTCTCCACTCAAGCTAGCGATGTAACTTCCAGCTTGGCTGGCATACCTGGGCCAGCTTTGATCAAGCCAGTGCAGTAAAAGAAAAGTATAGCTGCAATGGCAGGGCTGGCGGATGAGCCAGCTGCCCAGAGTACAATCCCACCCAGTACTTACTCAGGCAGCTAGCCCATCCTGCCATCTACACTGCCATCGCTATACTGCTGTTTTTAGAGCTATAGCTCTATAGCATGTGTACATCAACCAGAACTGGAAACTATATCTCCAGCACTACTTTCAGTAGACGTACCCTGGAACAATGCTATGTAAAGCCAGCTGGAGCTCTGCAGTTCTGGCTCACATCTGTGAGATGCTAAGCAGTCTGGCCCCAATCTAGAAAAACTCAAAGGATCTGCTTAATTTTAAGTATGTGAGTTGTCCAATGTAAATCAATCAGACTACTCATACATTTAAAGAGAAGCAGATGTGTAAAAGTTTTGCTTGGACTAAGACCACCGTTCTCAGAACCCTGCAGGATCAAGCCCTTGATTTCCACATGCAGTTGCAATAACTGCAGGTATAAAAAGCGTGCACATGTGTGTGAATGGATCTCTTCTCTTTTTCATAAAATGTGTTACTACAGACTTAACTGTGCCCTCAGTCTATAGGATTTACACCTGTGAAGTTGCGGCCAGAATCAAGCCCTAACAGATTTAAAGCAATCAAATGCTGGGCCTGGGCAGGAGTTATATGCATGCCAATGCCTTTACATTGCAAATGAAAAATTAAACAAATTGTTTAAATCATTAACTTTCTAAAATTTAATTAACTTTTATCAACTTTCCCTTTCTCCTAAAGAGAGAGCTGTTCTTTTGTAGAACTTGTCTTGGCACAAAATATACTGTCTAAAGTTAAAGGTGATCTACAAAGGATATTTAAATTGGGTTTGTGCCCCTTTTTTGTTTTTAGTTCCTGAACCAGCACAGATTTACACTGTATGGTACCGCACTGACTTCAGTGGGACTATGCATGTATGCTAGGGTCCTCATTAGCAGATCTTGTTGCAGGTTTGGGCCCTACAACAAAGAAAGGTCTACAGGGTTATCAGTGAAGGTTGTTTATCACCATAACCCACAGAAAACCTAGGGTACCTTAGAAAAATCAGGAACATGAATTCCAGATTTCCTTGGCTTTGGTGGAGGACTTTGAGAGACTTTTCTGTGACGTTTATTGGGAGATTTCACACATTAATAGAAAGGAAGGGACTGCTTATTTTTGTTAACTTCCTTTTCTTCCAAGCATTCATTCGGTTTTGAGTCAAATGTTAACATTTTAACTATATCTATTGGTTCTCCATAAAGACCCACAGTTTACATTCCTTTGTAACTTGCCTTTTTGTAAAAATTCATCCTTTGGCTTTAGCAATGGAGAACTTGAAACTCCATGCATTTCCCCAGTCAGAGGTCTCCTATAATGCTTTGTTGAGTCTCTTTTCTGCCACCTCAATATTACTGCTCCTAACCCACAGAGCACAGTCATCTGTGAACAGAGTGACACCTACCCTGGCACTTATTTGTGTTGGGAAATCATTTATCATAATATTAAATAAGGTTGGTGTGATAACACTTCCCTGTCATGTACCATTTTTAATAACGTACCACCCATTCATTCTTCCCCTTATCCCGAGAGCACCTATTCCGTACAATGAGCCTTCCCTCCACAGAATGTCATAAGCCCTTTCGATATCTAGAAAGACAGCTATCGTTAAACCTTTTGGGCCACATACATTTTTGTATTTCAGTTTCTAATTTAACAATGTATTCAATGGTGCATCTTCCTCTCCTAAAACCACTCTGCACCTTATTTATACTGACATTGTTTTCAAAACAGGAAACCAATCTTTCATCCATCATTCTCTCCATAATGTTACCCAGACAGGACATATGGGCAATTGGACAGGATGTGGAGGCATCCACTTTTATGGATAGTTTGCCTGGTTTTCCCATTGGAATTTCCACCCTATCTTTATCACTCTTTTTTCCCATATAGTGTTGTATAATTCCAAGAGATCCCTCAAACAGCTTTCAGAGATATTAAACATTGTTACATATCTTATATTTACCTGGGGATGTATTCTTGCTGATATCTATAGCCTTCTCAAGTTCCTGCATACTAAACCATTAATTCAGTATAGTATCTTCCTGGTTACCCTAACTATATAATAGATCATGACTCTCCTCAATTAATTGTCTTTTAATCTGGGATGAGTCATCAGGTTTAAGCAGGCTCAGATGTAACTCATCACAATTTCCTGGATCTCTCAGAAGGATTTTGCCAGCCTGTGTCACAATATTTCCTAGAGCTCCCTGTGGAGCACTGGGTCTCCACACTATTCTCAGTGAAGGCCAGAGCTTCAGAGGAAAATGGCTAGTGGTTAGATCACAGGACTGGGAGCAAGAAGAGCTAGGTTCTATTCCTGACTCTTAACCGAGGCACTTAACTTCCCTGTGCATCAATTTTAAACCTGGTCAAAAGAGTGGAAAAAAATTTACTGCAAAAAATTTATAGAAATTGTGTGTCTTCTATTGACATTTAGAAACAATTTGAAATTTTCCAACCAGCTCCCCTAACTGTGAAATAGGGATAACAACACTTATTCATCTTTGTAAAGTGTTTTGTACTCTTCAGATGAGCAGCACTATGTAACTAATCAAAGACCCATGTGCTTGTAAGCGGTTTAGATTTTTCTCTCTACACACACACACACACACACAGCGACATGAACTGTCCTTTTGCTGTGTGTTTGTACATTGTCTAGTACAATGGAGCCCTGATCCCTTGTTGGAACCTAGAGGACCCATCTCAGTACAAATAAATTAATAATAAATAATAATGATGATGATGAAATGCTGTGTTGCCAATGCTATAATTTGAATTTGTGATTCCGGAGAGTCTTTGTGCTTCAAGCCAGTTCCTGTACCACTAAGTTATTCACTTAGTTAACCCCCAAAACAAGACAGACAACCACATACCAGCATGGAAGGACATGAGCAAGAAAATCTTTTGCTAAAAGTATCTTGACTGTCAAGATGTAACATTAAACAGGGAACGTGCTCTGGGTTGTGATGTGATTATTAGGAACTTGAAGCAAGATTATTTTATTCCACAGAAAGCTTGAAGAACATGCAGCTGAGAAGATGCTATAAATCAGCTTTGGAAAAATGTGATTTCCCCACCAGCAGATGCTGCCAGAACAGGGTACAGTAACTGGAGATTTGTATTCAGTATCCAATGTGTTTTTATTATATATATATATATATATATATATATATATATATATATATATATATATATATATATATATATATATAAACCGTCAGTCTCTCTCTCTCTGTGTGTGTATATATACATATATATATACACACACACACACAGATCTATGTAAATATAAAAATAAAACTCTAGCTTAAGATATTATTTTGCTTTGTTCATTTTGAAATCATGGTCTTAAGTTAGACTTTATATATATATATATATAAAGAACATGATTTCAGAATGAACTAAGCAAAATAATTTCAAAAATATGGGGGCACTCCTTCAGCCCAGCTACAGCCTCAAGGAAAGTCAAAAACAGACAGACCAAATACATCACTGACCAATCCCCTAATGCGTTGTGCCAATAGTTTAAAAGGGTGAATGGGATGATCTGGGCAATTAAAGGCCTGTCAGCCTAACATTGATCTTTGTCAAACTAATGGAATAGCTGATATGGGCACATGATTAATAAAGAACTAAAGGAGGGTAATAGAAATAATTTCAATCAACACAGGTTTATAGAAAATAGATCTTGACAAACTAACTTGGTATCTTTTTTGATGAGATTACAAGTTTGGTTGATTAAGGTAATAGTGTTGACGTAATAGACTTCAGTCAGGCATTTAACCTGATAATCACATGACATTTTCATTACACTAGAATGACACAAAATCAATGTGGCACACATTACTGGATTAAAAAAAATGAGGGATTATCATCAAGTGGGTGTGTTTCTAGTAGGGCCTCACAGGGATCAGTTCTTAACGCTGTGCTATTTAACAATGTTACCAATGAGCTGGAAGAAAACAGAAAATCATTACCTAAATTTGCAGATGACACAACGATTGGGGGAGAGAGAAATTCTGAAGAGAATAGGTCATTGATACCGAATGATTGCTTAGCTAAGTCAGTCACAAGTGAATAATATATTGATTTAATATGCCCAAATGTAAAGTTAAGCATACATGGAAAGCAGTGACTGAAAAGGAATTGGGAGTAGTGCCCATTGAAACTCAGGATTTCTGGTTTGCAAGAGATTTCAACATTTTGAAATGTCTTGCAAACCAGAAGTCTTCCAAAAAAATTGCTTTGGAAACACCAACACACAGTGTTTCTGAAATGAAATTTGCTTCCCAGGACCTGCAGCTGCTGAATGAAATTGACATTCTTGTCTGTCTTGTCTGACCAGCTCTACTTGGGAGTAATGGTGGCTAATCAGCTGAACATAAGCTCCCCTGAGACAATGTAGCCTTGGCTACATAAACAGGGGAATAGCAAATAGGAGTAGAGAGATCATGTTACCTCTATTGGATACTGTGTCCAGTTCTGGTGTCCACAATCCAAGAAGCATGTCAATTAAATTGGAGAGGGTTCAGAGAAGAGCCACGAGAATGAGTGTAGGATTTAAAAAAATATTCCTTCTAGTGAAAGACTCAAGGAGCTCAATCTGTTTTCTTAATGAAGAGAAGATTAAGGAGTGAAGTGATCAGTCTATAAGTAGCTACAGGGAGAACAAATATTTGATGACAGAATGCTTTTCACTCTAGCCGACAAAGCTATAACAAGATCCAATGGCTGGAAGATGAAGCTAGACAAATTTAGACTGGAAATACATCTTAACTGTGAGGGTAATTAACCACTGGAACATCTTCCCAAGGCTTTTGATGGATTCGCTACCACTGGCAATTTTTAAATAAAGATTGAGTGCTTTTCTAAAAGATATGCTGTAGTTCAAACAGGAATTAAAACAGGAATTAATAGTTCAAGCCCCTATTGCCTGTGTAATATAGGGGCTTGAACTAGATGGTTACAATGGTCCCTGTCCCTACTGGTTTCATAAGCATGCTGGCAGAATTCGATTTTTATTTTTTTCTAATTTCAATAATTTTTATCAGTTTTCATTTTAAAGATTTTTCCTCTATTTTTATTTTTACATTTGGGGGCAGGGGGAGAGGGTTGGTGTTAGAGTTAGGGCAGCACTGGTGGGGAAGAGCAGAGATCCCCCAGCTGGTGAGTGAGAGAGCGGGATCCATGACAGGAGGGCTGCACAGGGCTCCCTGCACTGCCACCAGGGCCGGCTCCAGCTTTTTTGCCGCCCCAAGCAGCAAAGAAAAAAAAAAAAAGCGGCACTTCGGCAGCAGCTCTACCGCGCCGCTTCATTCTTCAGTGGCCGGTCCTTCCCTCCGAGAGAGACTGAGGGACCCACCGCCGAATTGCCGCCGAAGACCCGGACGTGCCACCCCTTTCCATTGGCCGCCCCAAGCACCTGCTTCCTGCGCTGCTGCCTGGAGCCAGCCCTGACTGCCACAGAAGTCATTCAGCAGTGAGGTGGCCTCTCACGCAGGCAGGGGTTTGTCCTCCTCCTCCTCCTTGCAGTCCTGACCAAGGGTCTCTGCTCTGCCACACCAGAACCTCAGCCTCTCCCCCACCCGCTACACCTTGTGCTTTCGGGGCTTGGGTATCACCAGCCCTGAGGCAACACAGGGATCCATCTGCAGATCTGCTGTCACAGACCTGCTCACTCAAACCCATGTCAGCAGGGCTGCAGAGGGCTCCTTGCATGACCGCAGGGCCAGTGACAACTTATCCCTTCAGGCACACTGACTATTACCGATTGATTTTGGGGGGTGGGTGATTTCAGTGCGTCAGCTGAAATCAACATTTACTGACAGTTACCGATTAAAATTGAATCCTGCTAAGCCTATTTATAAACCATACATTTATGAATTTGCAACATGGAGAAATAAATTATGGATCAATGTACTAAGGCCACTCAATATATATTCACTCATAGACTGTACTGAATCTCTGCTAGGCTACACCTCCTATGTAATGACAGGTTTCAGAGTAGCAGCCGTGTTAGTCTGTATCCGCAAAAATAACAGGAGTACTTGTGGCACCTTAGAGACTAACAAATTTATTAGAGCATAAGCTTTCGTGGGCTACAACCCACTTCTTCGGATGCATATAGAGTGAACCATATATTGAGGAGATATATATACACACCCATACAGAGAGCATGAACAGGTGGGAGTTGTCTTACCAACTCTGAGAGGCCAATTAAGTAAGAGAAAAAAAACTTTTGAAGTGATAATCAAGATGGTTCAGTACAGACAGTTTGATAAGAAGCAAGTGTGAAAATACTTACAAGGGGAGATAGATTCAATGTTTGTAATGGCTCAGCCATTCCCAATCCCTATTTAGCCCTGAGTTGATTGTGTCTAGTTTGCATATCAATTCCAGCTCAGCAGTCTCTCGTTGGAGTCTGTTTTTGAAGTTTTTCTGTTTTAAGATAGCCACCCGCAGGTCTGTCAAAGAATGGCCAGGCAGGTTAAAGTGTTCTCCCACTGGTTTTTGAGTATTATGATTCCTGATGTCAGATTTGTGTCCATTAATTCTTTTGCGTAGAGACTGCTATGCCCCTCTGCCATGTACATTGGCCAAACCGGACAGTCTCTACGCAAAAGAATTAATGGACACAAATCTGACATCAGGAATCATAATACTCAAAAACCAGTGGGAGAACACTTTAACCTGCCTGGCCATTCTTTGACAGACCTGCGGGTGGCTATCTTAAAACAGAAAAACTTCAAAAACAGACTCCAACGAGAGACTGCTGAGCTGGAATTGATATGCAAACTAGACACAATCAACTCAGGGCTAAATAGGGATTGGGAATGGCTGAGCCATTACAAACATTGAATCTATCTCCCCTTGTAAGTATTTTCACACTTGCTTCTTATCAAACTGTCTGTACTGAACCATCTTGATTATCACTTCAAAAGTTTTTTTTCTCTTACTTAATTGGCCTCTCAGAGTTGGTAAGACAACTCCCACCTGTTCATGCTCTCTGTATGGGTGTGTATATATATCTCCTCAATATATGGTTCACTCTATATGCATCCGAAGAAGTGGGTTGTAGCCCACGAAAGCTTATGCTCTAATAAATTTGTTAGTCTCTAAGGTGCCACAAGTACTCCTGTTATTTTTACCTCCTATGTAGAATACCAAAAGCTATATGTTAGAGACATTGTGCTGATAAAGCTATATTCTTACATATAGTATGAGACTGCTGCTCCTTTGGGCAATGAAATAGAATTTTTCATCTTAGAAGATACCAATCCTTCCCATAATTTATATAAATGGAAGAACATTCCAATTATGTGCATTGTGACATCTGAGCAAGTGGGTTAGCAAAATAACAGTAACGATAGTTGGATTCTGATACTTAATTGAGATCCCTCCCCAGAGTAAAGGTGTCAGAATCTGGCCCCTAGTGAAGAGATTAATACTAAGGAACCAGAATGAATAAAACTATTATTTTGGTAATCCATCTGTCAGAAGTCTCAGTGCCCAAAGGACTCAAAAGCATGGATATACAGCATTATTAAATACAAGAAAGCCAACTACATGTTTTTCCAGCAGACCTGATGCAGTTAATATAATTAATCTTCTTCAAACTGAAATGGAAACCTAATAAATATGGTTACATTATCTTATATTGAGACAGATTTATTCTTATTTTCTTTTTCCCCATTTGCCTAAGGATATCCATTTTTTTAAACAATAACTTTTAAGGTCTGAAAGAAAACTGGCCTAATCCTAAAGCTTGAAATAGCCCTGTTGCTGTACATTCTGCTTGATAACATCTGCCTTTTGGAGCTTTAACAGCTCATTTTTTCTGCAGTGAAGGTCATTATATGCCTACAAATAACTTGAGAATGGTTAGGCTGCTGGAACCACAGCCCATCATCCTTACCAATATTGTCTTATTGTTTATTTGTACTCCCCCATCTGTTTGTATGCAGCTGTTGTCTCTTGTCTTATACTTGGATTGCAAGCTCCTTGGCGCACGGACTATCATTTTGTTGTGTGCTGGTACAGCACCTAGCACACTGAGGTCTGGGTTTATGACTATGACTCCTAGGTGCTATGGTTATAGAACTAAATACATTAATAATAATAATAAATATAAATGTATTTGAATGTTTCACAGAAAGGCATGTTTGTATTCATCTTAAGGTACCTAAGTGTTAAACAGAGCTGATAAGTGCTCTTCTATAAACAAAGCAAGTATAAGTAAGTCCAACTCCTATGATTCTCTCTAAGTGAGTAACCAAATAAGACCTATTACAAGTGTTTTGTGATAGACTCTATCAGTACACTGCATTATGGCTACCTAGCTGAGATTTCAACCTCATGGGAATTCCACACAGACTTAACAAAATGATCATATCTCTATTCTTTGGGCATTTGATTATCTAGTGCCATCACTTCTCCTTCACACATCAATCCATCAGGCAAATTAAGACAGCATTACTTGACATGAAACTAGAAATACTGTGCATATAGTCTAGATGAAAGATTACAGCACCATCAAGCATTACAGCACTATTAACACACCCATTTATGTATTCATTTTGCACAATTAAATGGGACCTGAATGGCGCACAGGCCTTGGTTGAACGCTCCAGATATACACAGATGTCACGGTCATTGATAAAAGGAAAATTCTACCTTAGCATGAAAAATCTCAGTAATATTGCCAGAGACTGAGGATCACAGCCAAATGCTGCAGCAATGGTGCTGCAGTGTCAACCTCACAAAGCATGAAGACCGCTGGTAGAAAACTGAGATTTTTGACTATCATCTTTTGAAAATAAATTAATTTGGCAGTAAAGCAACACTGAAGCTCTGTAGCCTACTCTTTTGATGATAAATCCAACTAATAAATGATCTTAAAATGTTTCTTTGAAAGCAGATAGTCAAGTAGGAAAACTGTTTTTTGCCAAATGGTCAGAAGGCAGGTCAAAATATTAACTACAGCCACTATTTTCAATCTTGGGTTCCTAAAGTTAGGCACCTACATCCATATTTAGGAACCTAAATAAGTAGCCTCATTTTCAGAAGTGCTGAGCACCCAGCAGCACATATTGATTTAGCTTTCGGGACCTTGGGGGAACTAAGCTTCTCTGTAAATATTACCATATCTCTATGGATGCAGGTGCCTAATTTTAGGCACCCAAGCTTTAAATATTGGCCTATAGCAGCAAATGGTTCTCTCTTTACCAAAGTGGAGGTGCTAATTTACCCAGTAGTAAACAACATTCACAAAGAAATAGGTTTTTTTTTTAAAGTAACTAATGATTTCTATTTTTATAAACTCAAACTTTTTCTATCAAGCATGTGGAATAGGAAGTGAAGTAGAAAAGAACACTTGCACTCCAAAACAGGAAAACAACAGCATAATGGCATCTGAGTGAAAATAAAACAAAATAAAATAAAATAAAATAAAATGGGAAAAAACTAGGGGCGATGGTAGGATCTACTATAAGCTACCGAAGGAGAAAGTGAATAAAGTATTTTTAGAACAAACAACAGAATTATCCAAAGCATAGGCCCTGATGGTAACAGAGGACTTTAACTACCCAGACGTCTGTTCAAAAAACAAGATAGAAAGATACAGACCTTCCAACAAGTTCTTAGAACCTAGAGGAGTTAATCAACTAGCCAAAGCAATCTCTGAACCATTAGCGATTATCTTCAAGAACTCATGGAGGATAGGTGAGGTCCCAGATGACTGGAGAAGGGCAAACATAATACCTATCCTCAAAAAGAGGAAAAAGGAGGACCTGCAGGAAATATAGACCAGTCAGCCTAACTTTGATATCTGGAAAGACACTGGAACAAATTATTAAACAACCAAATTGTTCAAACCTAGATGATTATAAGGTGATAAGCAACAGTCAACATGGATTTGTCAAGAGAAAATAATGCCAAACCAACCTAATTTCCCTCTTCGATGGGGTAACCATCGTAGTGAATGGGGGAAACAGTAGACGGCATATATCTGGACATTAGTAAAGCTTTTGACACAATCCCACATGACATTCTAATAAGCAAACTAGAGAAATATAGTCTAGATGAAATTACTATAAAGTGGGTGCACAAATGGATGAAAGACTGTACTCAAAGAGTAGTTATAGATGCTTCACTATCAGACTTGGAGGGCATATCAAATGGGGTCCTGCAGGGAATTGTCATTGGTCCAGTACTATTCAATATTTTCATTAATTACTTGGACGATGGAATGGAGTGTATTCTTTATAAAATTTGCAGATGACTACAAGCTGGGAGGGATTGCAAGCTCTTTGCAGGACAGGATTAGAATTCAAAGTGTTCTTGATAAACTGGAAATTTTGTCTGAAATCAACAAGATGAAATTCAGTAAAGACAAGTGCAAAGAACTACACTTAGGAAAGAAAAATCAAATGCACAACTACAAAATGGGTAATAACTGAATAGGCAGCAGTACTGCTGAAATGGATCTGGAGGTTATAGTGGATCACACACTGAACATGAGCCAACAATGTGATTCTGCTGCGAAAAAGGCAAATGTCGTTCTGGGATGTATTAACAGGAGTGTCATATGTAAAGTCATGTCTAGATGGCAAGTTCGTGTGTGGCAGGCTGGGGTGTAAATCTATAGTGCATACGTGTGCTGCACACTAACTGTCTGTGTGTAGCCTGCTGCCAGGCACTGAACATTCCCTAGTGTGCTCTGAATCCATTAACATACGTTTATTTTATAGCACACTAGGGAACATTTAGTGCATGGCAGTAGGGTCCACATGGATAGTTAATGGGCAGCATGCTCCAGCACTGTAGATTTATATCCCAGCTTGCTGTGCACTAACTCACCATCTAGACAAGCCCTCAGACATGAGAGGTAATTGTTCCACTTTACTTGGCACTAGTGAGGCTTCAGCTGGTGAATTATCTCCAGTTTTGAGCACCACACTTTAAGGAAGAGGTGAACAAATAGGAGAGGCCAGAGGAGAGCAACAAAAATTATAAGGGATTTAGAAAACATTACGAGAAGAAAAGGTTGAAAGAATTGGGCATGTTTAGTCTAGAGAGGAAAAGGCCAAGGGGGGACATGACAATAGCCTTCAAATATATTAAGGGCTGTTATAAAGAAGACAGTGATCAATTGTTTTCCTTGGTTACCAAGGGTAGGACAAGACGTAATTGGCTTAGTTTGCAGCAAGGGAGATTTAGGTTAGATATTAGGAAAAACTTTCTAACTATAAGCTTAGTTACGCTCTGGAATAGGCTTTCAAGGGAGGTTTTGGAATCCTCATCATTGGAGGTTTTTAAGAACAAGTTAGACAAACAACTGTCAGGGATGGGCTAGGTATATTTAATCCTACTTCAGCCCAGACGGATGGACTACATGATCTCTTGAGATCCCTTCCAGTCCCACATTTCTATGATTCTCTGATCTGACAGAAACACCTCTGTACACACCAGTCTGGTACTTTTGACAAGAATATAATGGCTTAGTAGAAGTGACTCATTTCTAACAGAGAAGATTGAAGCAACACTTAATATGACGGCATGAGTAACTGGAAAGGACCATCTGGGTATATTGAGAGATTGGACATTGGCATGAATTGATTTTGAGGATTTATAACCTGCTGAGAGATTACACAATGATGAAAGCATTTAAAGTTTGTCTGAATATTAGATATAACCCATTAATCCTGAGTTGTTACCTGACTTAATGATCTTTTCTTCAGGAAATCTCTTTGGTTTGAATTTTTTAGGTCAGTTCTTCAGGACTGTAATTTAAGTTTATTAGCTTCCCTCCTGCACTGAAATGGAAGTCTCTCTTTTCCTTTAAATTCAGATAGGCCAGATAACAAGAGAACATATCTCAGTGGACAAGAAAGGAATCTATATTTCTGGCAAAACAGAGAACAAGAAGCAATAAATCTTTCTCTTTGTGCACAATCCCCTTCTCACCACTACTAACCTCTGAACGCTTGTTTTAAGGATCTCTGCAGATTTGTAATCTCTGGGCAGAGACTCTACTGAGACCTGACTAAAAGTGACCTTACAAGCAGTGCAGCTGTGCCGCTTTACTTATTTTCCAATCAAATCAAACCTCCTTCAGTTGGCTCCCTGGACATATGGCACAACCATCTGTAATAAGAAGTTTTCCCCAATATAATGACTAGGATGGAATAGTTTGATTCTGGCAATAAATGGGCAAATTGAGATGAATTATTTAGTAGCCCTGTTAAAAGTATTCATAATTCAAATGTTTACTGTAGAGTCCTCTGCAGGGGATGTGGAAAAAGCTCATGAACAAAATAGCTCTGGTGTAACAGTAAATGGAAATCACTACATCGGATGTCAAATCTTTGTTCTTTTTCCCACTTTACCTTTGGGCTATCCAGAAACTTTCCCTTTGTGTTAATGGTAGTGAGAGGAAAAAAATATCCCCAAAGACTTCATGTCTACCTCTGAATTTAGCCTCAAGAAAGAAAAAATGAATGAATGAAACCTCTCACCATTGTAGGCCACAAGCTAGTGCTACCACTTCAAAAAGCCAGCGGAGTATTACATTTAACTTATAATATCCTCTCATAGTCTTAATGTGCCAATCTGGTTATATTATGTTCTGTTACTCTGCTTAAACCAAGAAGTTCTTCCATCCCAAGTAAAAAAAACAACAACTGTTACTTACCTTTTTGTAACTGTTGTTCTTTGAGATACGTTGCTCATGTCCATTCCATTCTAGGTGTGTGCGTGCCCATGTGTGCGATCACCAGAGATTTTTGCCTTAGAAGTATCTGTAGGGCTGGCTGTGGCACCCTCTTGAGTGCCGCGCTCATGCATCGGTATATCAGGCGCCACCGGACCTATGTCCTCTCAGTTCCTTCTTGCTGGCAACTCCAACAGAGAGACAGGAGGGTGGGTAATGGAATGGACATGAGCAACATATGTTGAAGAACAACAGTTACAAAAAGGTAGTTAACTGTTGTTCTTCTTCAAGTGCTTGCTCAAGTCGATTCTATTCTAGGTGACTTACAAGCAGTGTCCGAGGTGGGCTCAAAGTTCACAGTCTTGCAGCACTGCTCTGCCAAAGCCAGCATTGTCTCGAGCTTGCTGGGTAAGCACATAATGAGATGCGAACATGTGGACAGATGACTAGGTAGCAGGCCTACAGATCTCTTGGATTGGCACCTGCGCGAGGAAGGCCACTGATGATGCTTGTGCCCTAGTCCAGTGTGCCATCACGATTACCGGAGGAGGCACCTTTGCCAGCTCATAGCAGTGGCAGATGCAGTCCGTGATCCAGGACAAAATCCTCTGAGCACACACTAGGCAACCTTTCATTGTGTCTGCCATTGCGATGAACATCTGCATTGACTTATGGAATGGCTTTGTTCTATCTACGTAAAAGGCCAGTGCTCTCCGGACATCCAGGGTGTGTAGCCTGCGCTCCTTAACTGACAGATGAGGCTTTGGAAAGAAGACTCGTAAGTATATGTCCTGGCCAGCATGAAACTGGGAAACGACCTTGGGCAGAAACACTGGGTCCAGTCGCAACTGGACGTTATCCTTGTAGAAGACCATATAGGGTGGTTCTGAAGTAAGCGTCCTGATCCTGGACACCCTGCAGGCTGACGTTATCGCAACCAAGAATGAAACCTTCCAGGAGAGACGCAGGAGAAAGCAGGAAGCCAGAGGCTCAAGGGAGGCCCCATGAGCCTCAAGAGCATGAGATTCAGGTCCCAGAGAGGGACAGATCCTGGATGTGCAGGTAGAGACACTCCAGACCTTTCAAAAACCTTGCCGTCATGTCATGAGCAAAGATCGACCTGACTTTGAACGGAGGAGATAGTGAGATAAGAGAAAGCCGAGGTAGCGGCCAGGTGGACCTTCAATGATGACAGGGACAAACCTTGGAGTATGAGGTGCAGCAGATAATCCAGGATCTCTGGCAGCGGGGCCTGCTCAGCCCAGATATACCATTCTGAGGCCCAGCACATGAACCTTTTCCATTTGGCCAGGTAAGTCGCACTGGTGGAGGATTTCCTGCTACCCAGCAACACCTGTTGAACACGGACTGAGCATGCCCATTCATCCACGTATAGCCATGCAGTAGCCAAGCTGTCAAGTGCAGCACTGCCAGGTTTGGGTGTAAAAGGCTGCCGTGGTTCTGGGACAGCAGATCCAGCCAGAGGGGCAACTGCAACAGGTCGACTACTGAAAGGCTCAGCAGTGTGCTGAACCAGTGCTGGCGAGGCCAAGCGGGGACTATTAGGATAATTCTCACCTTGTCTTGCTTGATCTTAACAAGGACCCTGTGAATCAACAGCACTGGCGGGAAAGCATACATCAGAGCCCCTGACCACGGGATGAGAAACGCGTCTGATAGGGAGCCCCTGTCCATCCCCCAAAGCGAACAGAACACATGGCATTCTGTTCTGCCTGGACACGAACAGGTCCACCTGGGGAGTCCCCCACCTCTGGAAGATTATGCTGACTGCCTCCGGATGGAGCGACTGCTCGTGGTGAGATCAGAAAGTTCTGCTGAGGTGATCTGCTAAAACGTTCCTGGTTCCGGATAGTGCATGGTTATCAGATGAATGGCATGCCGCACACAAAAATCCCAAAGGCGGAGAACTTCTTGACAAAGGGCTGAAGACCTGGCACCGCCCTGCCTGTTGATGTAATACATCATGGCAGTATTGCCCATCAGGACCTGCACCACCTTGCCCTTCAATTGGGGCAAGAAAGCCTGGCAGGCCAGACAAACCGCTCTGAGCTCCCTGACATTGATGTGGAGGGCCAGATCGGCCTGGAACCAGTGGCCCTGGGTGCTCAGCTCGCCCAGGTGGGCTCCCCAGTCTAGGTCTGAAGCATCGGAGACCAGGGTCAGCAACGGGGATGGGGTCATGAAGGGAACTCCCTCCAACACCAACCCGGGGTCCAACCACCAATACAGGGATGACCTGATATGATCCGACACCCTGTAGACCAATGCCAGTCACACATGCCAGAGATGGAGCCGAGCATGGCTGACCACATATATACATGCGGCCATGTGGCCCAAGAACCGCAGGCAGGAATGAGTCATGGTGAGCAGGTGGCTCTTTACATGGGAGATCAGGTCCGACATGGCCTGAACACGTGCTTCTGGAAGGAAGGCTCTGGCTCGCGTAGAGTCGAGAACCGCCCCAATTAACTCCATTTGCTGGACCAGTGCTAAGGTGGATTTTTTCTTGTTTATTAACAGGCCCAGGTCATGGCTCCTCTGCATTTGCTCCCAAGACCTGCCCTTGATAAGCCAGTCCTCGAGATACAGGAAGACCTAAACTCTTCAACGTCTCAGGTAAGCAGCCACTGGTGCCATACATTTTGTGAACACACTCGGGGCCAATAAGAGGCCAGAGGGCAGCTCCGTGAATTAAAATGGCGTCTTCCCATCATGAAACGGAGGAAACATCTGTGACCTTGGAGTATGGAAATATGGAAATAAGCATCCTTCAAGTCGAGGGCGGCATACCTGTCTCCCGGATCCAGGGAGGGGATGATGGAGGCCAGGGAGACCATGTGAAACTTCAACTTTTTGAGAGACTTGTTGAGGTGACCCTGGTCCAGAATAGGTCTGAGGCCCCCTTTTGCTTTAGAGATTAGGAAGTAGCAGGAATAGAACCCTTTTCTCTTCATGTCCTGAGGGACCTCCTCCACCGCCACGAGTTGCAGGAGGTTCTCAACCTCTTGGACGACGAGTGGCTCATGAGAAGGGTCCCTGAACAGGGATGGGGAAGAAGGGGGGTGGGAGGCAGGGGTGGCCAAAAATTGCAGGGATAGCCCCGAGATATTATGTCCAGCACCCAGCAGTCCGAGGTGACCCATGACCAGGCTGAACAGCAGGAATGAAGACGATTGAGGAAAGAACAAGGCGGATCCAGGGAATTGACTGGGCATCGCTCTTGAGCACACCTTCAAAAGGAGCGCTTCTGGCCTCCTGCATGCTTTGCCAGGCCAGACTGCACAGGTGAGCGGGAGGAGGAAGGGTGATGATGACTAACACTCGTATCTCTCTCCCTTCTCCTTGTAGACCCCTGACGAGACTGCCAAGGCCTTGGCGGCTGGAACTGCTTCCATGCAAACTGGGGCGTACGCATGCCCAGCGAGTGAAGGGTGGCCTAAGTGTCCTTTAACCCATGCAGCTTCGCATCAGTCTGCTCCAAAAAGAGACCATTCTCATCAAATGGGAGGTCCTGGATAGAGGTCTGCAGCTCTTGGGACAGGCTGCCAATCTGAATCCAGGAACTGTGCCTCATGACTAGTTGGCAGCTTGTATCATGCAGAGTGCCCCAGGGATCAGTCCTGGGGCTGATTTTGTTCAACATCTTTATTAATGATCTGGATGATGGGATGGATTGCACCCTCAGCAAGTTCGCAAATGACACTAAGTTGGGGGGAAAGGTATACAGGCTGGAGGGTAGGGATAGGGTCCAGAGTGACCTAGACAAATTGGAGGATTGGGCCAAAAGAAATCTGATGAGGTTCAAAAAGGACAAGTGCAGAGTCCTGCACTTAGGTTGGAAGAATCCCATGTGCTGCTACAGGCTGGGGACCGACTGGCTAAGCAGCAGTTCTGCAGAAAGGGACTTGGAGATTACAGTGGATAAGAAGCTGGATATGAGTCAGCAGTGTGCTCTTATTGCCAAGAAGGCCAACGGCATATTGGGCTGTATTAGTAGGAGCATTGCCAGCAGATCCAGGGAAGTGATTATTCCCCTCTATTCAGCACTGGTGAGGCCACACCTGGAGCACTGCGTCCAGTTTTGGTCCCCCCACTACAGAAGGGATGTGGACAAATTGGAGAGAGTCCAGCGGAGGGCAATGGAAATGATCAGGAGGCTGGGGCACATGACTTATGAGGAGAGGCTGAGGGAACTGGGCTTATTTAGTCCGCAGAAGAGAAGAGTGAGGGGGGATTTGATAGCAGCCTTCAACTACCTGAAGAGGGGTTCCAAAAAGGATGGAGCTAGGCTGTTCTCCGTGGTGGCAGATGACAGAACAAGAAGCAATGGTCTTAAGTTGCAGCGGGGGAGATCTAGGTTGGATATTAAGAAACCTATTTCACTAGGAGGGTGGTGAAGCACTGGAGTGGGTTACCTAGGGAGGTGGTGGAATCTCCATCCTTAGAGCTTTTTAAGGCCCGGCTTGACAAAGCCCTGGCTGGGATGATTTAGTTGGGGTTGGTCCTGCTTTGAGTATGAGATTGGACTAGATGACCTCTTGAGGTCTCTTCCAACCCTAATATTCTATGACCACCCTGATGCGACCATCCTAGCTACTGATCCACCGCATTCCATGCCATCTAGAGAGAGCCCCTAGCCAACGCGGTGCCCTCCTCCACAAAGGTGCCGAATTCCTGGGCCAAACCCAGAGGGAGGGACTCCTTGGATTTATGGAGGGAATCCCATAAGTAAAAATTGTATCTCCCCAAGAGGGCCTGATGGTTCGCCACCTGGAACTGCAGGCTGGCTTTTGAATAATTTTTTCTCCCAAAAAGGTCCAGTCTTTTGGGCTTGTTATTTTTGGAAGTTGAACTGGTGTGGCCCTGCTTGTCCTTTTCATTGGCCGCAGAGACAAACAGCAACCCTGGAGGTGGGTGGGTATAAAGGCACTCAAACCCTTTGACCTTGACAAACTACATTTTTTCAGCCCGTTTGGAGGTGGAGGGATGGACAACTGGGTCTGCCAGAGGGCCGTGGCAATTTTCAGGATGCTGTCATGCACTGGTAGTGCAACATGTGATGGGGTGGAGGCTGAGAGGACATTGAACATCTTCTCCACCTCTAGGCCCAAGTTCTCAGTCACCTGTCAAAGTAGAACTTGGTGTTCTTTAAAATTGCCCAGTGGGCTGGCCCTCGAGGGTCCTGCGACTGCCTCGTCCAGGAATGAGAACGATGACTGTACCGCAGGGATAGGCTCCAGGGCATCATCCCCCATGGGGGAGGGGTTTTTTGGGGTAGGCACTGTCTCCTCTACCCCAACCTCCAAGTGGGTCTCATGCACCGAGCCAGGTGCTGCCAGTGCCGCCAGCTGTTGCTCCGAGGTGGCGGCAAAGGTGCGAAGGGGGCATCATCACCGGCATGCCCCACGCACCCAATCGCGCTGGTGGGGTCTTGGAGAGAGTCTGAACTGCCCTTCCATGCTGGAGGAATCCCCTTCCAATGACCACAGTGGGGCCATCAACACCTGTGTCTGCCTGCTGACCGTCGCCACCAGATACTGGTGTCTGGAATGGGAGGATCGGTGCCGGTATTGAGGAGACTAGTGCTGGGGCTTAGGGGACCGGAAGCGCGATGGGGAGCGCTCCCACAGGGCAGATGACCAAGATCTGCGCTGAGAGGATGACCGGTGAGAGGGTGAACGGTGCCAGTAGTACGGAGACCGGCGCCTCCCCTTAGGTGATCCGCATAGACATGGCGGGGACCGCGATCGTGGTGCTGGTTACCAAGAATGAGCCCCGGGGGATCTGGGCTGCGATGCTGGAGATCTGTGGCATGAGGTGAAAAACGCTGCTTTCTCTTGGGGGATCGGTGGAGCTCCACTGCGCCATTAGGGATCTTAGCGGCTGGCTTGCTCTCGTAGGGAACCTTTGCCACTTCCTCCAGCATGTGTGGTGCCGGTGCCATGGGTGGAGGCCTCTACTTTCTCAGGGGAGCTTGGTAAGGCTTCAATGCTGTCAGAAGTTTGGGTCCCCTACCACTCCTGGGAGTTGGTGGTGGATCCTTTAAGGGGCTAAGGGCCCCAACCCAGGAGGCACGTCTATGTGGCTCCGGAGTGGTAGGGAAGCCCAAACTGATGCCCCATGGCTTTTCTTGCCAGGTGTCAGGGAGCTGTGCTTCTTCATTTTCTTTCTGGGCACTGGCGATGGGGAGCAGTGCTGGGCGGAGCCAGGTGCCAGGGGTGTGTTGTGCACCAAGGCCAAGGTACTAGGCGAGTCTTGGCGGGATGGCTTGGAAGCTGGACGAAGAGCCACCTCCATGAGGAGAGCCCAGAAATGAATATCTCTCTCTTTCTGAATCTGGGGTCGAAAATTTTTACAAATACGGCACTTGTCCTTCACATGTGACTCCCCGAGCACTTGAGGAGGCTGCTGTGAGGGGTCACTTACAGGCATAGGCCTGTGACAGTCGCGCAGGGCTTAAACCCTGGAGACTGGGGCATGCTCCACCTGTGGCAAAGTCCCTGCTGGACTCTAACTTCTAACTCCTAACTATACTTAACACTAACTACTATAAACAACTATTTACAAGGCCCTAAGGCTCAGTCAGGAGAGATGAAACTGCCAGCCCTTACTATGCAAAGATAGGCACTCTGACTAACCATCACAGGCGGTAAGAAGGAATTGAGAGGGCTAGAGCCGGCGGCACCCGATATATCAACGCATGAACGTGGCACTTAAAGGGGATGCCGCAGCAGGCCCTACGGATACCACTAATGCAACCATCTCCGACAACCACGCACATGGGTGCGCGCACACCTAGAATAGAATAGACGTGAGCAAGCACTCAAAGGAGAACTAGAGAACATGTGACAGTCCCTGGGCTATTGGGACTAGATAATACAATTAAAATAATAGACTTATAAACTGAAAATATGGAGTAGTGAGGACCCATATTTAGAAACATGAACCAAACTTTTTTGTCCCCTTGTGCATAAGAAATTGCTGCTGTGATTAATAGCACTAACAATCCTCTTAATATATCCTTTTGGCAGCTTAGTTTGGTTTACGAAGAAACTCTAAACTATCTGCTAAAGGAAGATCAAACCTCAAGGACAGACAGGCTTAGTTTAGTTTGAGGTTTTCTTAAGTGAGATTTCACAGAGCAAGTAAGCCTTCCTATTTCTAATCATCATTAGTAATGGTTTGCACTTTGTGACTATAGTATGAAGGGTACTTCTGATTATGTTTTGTACTGACATAAGCCAAGAGGAAAATCTATAAAGGGATGGAATTGTTACTGGATATAATTATGCTATAGTGGTACCTCACTAAGACCCCAATTTAGCAAAACACTTATGTCCAGAGGTGAAAGTAAGCCGGTACAGGCTGGTACAGCATACCTGTAAGGAAGTGGCTGCCAGTACTGGCCAGTACATAGCCAACGTTAAAGCACTGTCGCAGCAGCGCTTTAAGGACCGTACCGGCAGGGCCACTGATGGGAAGAGCAAAAGGGGCAGCTGCCCCGGGGTCCAGTGATTTAAAAGGGCCTGGGGCTTCCGGCAGCGGCCAGAGCCCTGGGCCATTTAAATCGCCACTGGAGCCCCAGGTAGTGCAGGCCAGGCAGTGCTGAAGGGCTGGCTGGGGTAGTCTGACCCCAGCCCCAACCCTTCCGCCTGAGGCCCTACCTCTTCCAGGGGCCCAGAGCCGCCCCCCACACCTTGCCCAGGAGCCCAGCCGCCCTGTGCACCGGTAAGTCCTTTAAGTTACTTTCACCCCTGCTTATGTCCCATTGAAGTCAATGGGATTTAGGCCTGAGCATAAATATAACCATGTGCTTATGTGCTTTGCTGATTCTAGGATAGAGTCTCTCCACAGAAGAGACTGGACTGGACTGTATGGGGCTAGTACTTTCAGAAAAACATTAACAAACTTATTCGAGAGCGAGGCATATCAGAGAGTGAGCTTTTACAAGATGAGAACTAATCAAAGAGCAGCAGTGATGTTGGGAACTTCTCAAGGTAGTTTGAGCTGCAGTGGTAGTTGTCGTGCAAAGGAGCAATGAGGTAAAGAGCCATTAAGAAGATACAGCTGTCTCTCCAGTGCAATGCCTCGATATTCCTAGTAACACAGAAACATTCCTGCTGAAAGCTTTCCTGTGCCTTTTCTGTGTTAAACTGAGCCATCAAAACTCTTAAATTCTAAAGCACTTATTAGATATATGGCAATGCATCAGTCAGTGTGAGGAGACTCTGATTCCCGGTAGCTTTCTGGGTTCTATTAGCCTTTGTAATTTTTGCCAGTAGCTTTTCAGTTGACTGAGAATTCTAATAAATAAATTTTCATTCCTTTCTGTACAGAATATCTGATCTTGAGTTTTCCAGAGAAGAACAGGCTCAATAATCTCACTACTAAAAGCAGTTTTGATTACAGTTCACCTTGGACTTGAGGTTGTTACGTGACCTGCCACTGATCTGTCCATGATATTTCTTTAACAGGAGAGGTTAAAGACTCAGTAGTAAGATACTGGTGTCCAGAGTTGACTTTTGAGTAGAGGCCTGATTATAAGTTGTTTGACATTAGGTTTCTGGCAGTTCAGGATCAAAGGACCGTGGACGTGAGCTATACACCAACCTTTGCACACACGTCTTCTGCTGATCTGCGCTTTGGTCTCCTCACCCATATCCAAGAATCTGGCTGAGTATTTCTAATAGAATTGTAAATGGAAAAGAATCTGTCCCATCAGATTATTTAAAACTCAATGTTAGAGTCTGTTACATTTCCAGAGTACACTTTTCACAGCCCTATTTTTATACCATTAATATGCAAACGCTTTGATCTCCAAAACTAGCCTTATATTGTTATAATTAATGTAATGCGAACATTATTAAAGTTTTATGACAGATTGACACATGTAAAAGAATAGTTATTTTCTGTATCTGCAAAGAAATGTAATTCATTCTCTTCAGCAAACTTTTAATGACAGTTTCCTGACACACTGTGCCACAAACCTAGGGGATCCAACTTCTGAAAATAGTGATGAATCAGCTGGGGGAATTGATATTACCCAGCAGATAAGTAATGAGGAGAGCAGCAAAAGTTAGCAAGTACACCATCAAGAGAAATGTTCAAGAACTTCCACGATACACCCTTAATACCACAAACACAGAACTTTCTGATCTCTATTTTTCTTCTTCTGTTAGGGTCCTTGTTCATCTCAAAGAGAAATGAAACTGCACATTTCCAGTAAGCATATTTTAAAAATGTAAATATGTGTAATTAGTCTCACTTTAAACCAGGGGGCAGCGAATTCTTTGGGCCTGTGGTGCCCGGGCTCCACCAATGTTCGGGGCCAGGTCTCTCCCTCGGCCCCGCTTGCCGCCCCCACATGCATCTCCCGGAACATCTCTCGGTTCCGCCCGCCACCCCTGGGCAATTTAAAAGGGCCCTGGGGCCCCCATCTGCCACAACCAGCAATGTAGTGGGGCTAAGGCGGCTTCCTGCCTGCCTGCTCCGCGCCACTTCTGGAAGCGGCCGGCACATCCCTGAGGCCCTGGGGGGGAAAGGGGGGGAGAGTCTCCACACGCTGCCCCCGCCCCGAGCCGCTGCCAGACTGGTGCGCAGGTCACTTTCGGGAGCCGGCACCACCTGAGGTAAGCAATGACCCCCGCACCTCCTCCTGCACCCCAACCCCCTGCCCCAGGGGGGTGGGACTTGGACCATTCTGGGCACCACCAAAAATTATCCAAACCTGCCGCTAGTGCTTTAAACAGCAATCTCTCACTTTTGTTTGCAGCATTTGCTTGGAAGAATAGAAGGATGGTCTTGTGAAGAGCTGAAGTCCCCAGGTGAACAGAGTCTGAAAACAAGTCCTGTCATATCACTCACTCAAGTTAATTGGGAGATTCTGTTATGAAAGGCAGTAAGTCTTAAGCAAAGGAAATAACTAATATCCACAATGGATCTGGATATCACAGAAACAAAATATCACTGTAAAACAAAGAACATAGCTATCTCATACATCACACAATAGACTCCAGCTCTGAAAGTCATAGGATTTGAACAGAAACAGACAGAAATCCAATCACAGCCAGCTTATAATTTTGAATATTGAATGCAAACAACAAATGTCTGTAAGCAATCTATAGACCAAGAATTATTTACAAAAATTATTTGGCCAATAATTTCAAACAACATTCAAATGTAAGAAAAACACAATCTTTTTGCAGTCAATATGTGATCCAAAAAGAAAAAAAGAAGGCAAAAAACTCAAGATGTCACCAATCCAGATCCCCAGCTTCCACACATTTAGGAGTTCAGCTCCCTTCCCTCACAGCTGCCATCCCCCTGATTGTCTGGTCACCAGTCAACTTTCCAGTGGGGTTTCACTCCTTTTACAGGGCATTTCCTACTCAAGTTGAATAGTACCCTGACTCTACAAATAACCATATTGAAATCAGTAGGGACACTAAGGGTATAGGGAACTATTCCATAGAAGCAGAATATGTGGTCCAATGCAAATTAGGGGCTTAATTTATAGACACTTCCTAATGCACTATATTATCTCAGCATAATTTCTCAGAAGATTTGGCTTCAAAATAGCCTGAAAGCCTCTTTTCACTGGAGCCAACTTAATCTTGCCTTCCTCCTCTTTACACTCCCTTGAGACCCAGAAATTTCAGTTTTAACTATTACAGCAGTGTCTAATTCTGAACACTTATGGGAAAGCTGCCATACAGTTCTAAAGATATTTTTCATTATGGCATTTCATATTCCTTTCTAAACAATATTTAACTGTGGGATATGCATTTACACAGAGACCATGAAATGAAAGCCTTCCCCGGGGGGTCAGAATGCTTCCTTTCCCCTACAAAGCTTTGCTGAAGGGGAGCATATCAATCTACAGACATATGGCCTCCTAACCAATCATTTGGAAAAGAGGGGTGTAGGGAAAGAATTTATCTGGTAGGTTGTGAACCGTAGGGAATGGCAAGACATACTCCATCGGCTTCTGGCTACACATGGGGGTCCCCCATTGTCCTTATTCTAGCGTTCTTTCCACCCCCACACACACCAACAATAGCAAAACAGCATGGACATGCACCATACTGCAATGGCTAAGCCCCTTTGCTGCCTATATCTCTCTCCATGGTAGGCAAAAGCCACAAAAAGTGAGTTGGTGTTGCTTGGAGGAACAGTAATTTCAGTGTATTTTGCATCATAATTTATACTATCCTGTGAGGGGAAGAGAACTGTTGTTCCCCAACTCCTCCTGCCCTCCTTAGCCACACACCCAGTTAGACAAATCTGAGAACTCTCCAAAGCAGCTGCAGATAGGAAAGAGAAAATAATCTAGTTGGGAGTCAAGAGTGACTATCTCTCCCTTCTGCATAGACCTTCCCCCTCAACCTCTTCCCATGTATTACTTACAATTTCACCCCGTCCCATCACTCAGAAAAAGACTGCAAATGAAGCATTAAGAACTAATGAAAGTCCTTTCGTTTGACATCTGCTGTAGGTTAGCTTATTTCCACACGTGGAAGATGAGACACATTTTAAGTATGACATACATTTCAGTAACACACATAAAAAAATACAGGTGCATCAAGTTGGTTTTGTAGGGGTGCTGACAACCTGCCAATCTGAAGATTCCAACAGGGGGCTGTGGGGAGGTTGCATGTTTTGGTTGCTGTGCTGCCTTTTGAGTCTATTATTAATTTTTTATTAACTTTTTCACCCACCCACCCAGTCAACTGCATGTGCAACAAACTTTCAGTGTTATCAACTGTGCAAGCTAATCCATGTGGCTGGACCTTTATGCTCATGCAGAGCCCCACTGATTTCAGTGGATTTCAGGACCAAGGGCCCACCCACACGCTGCCTATGACATTAAAGTGAGCAAACAGCACCTTCCTGCAACCTTTTGGTTTTATTTTCAATTGTTTTGAATTTTTTTTTAAATTGATGTCAGTGACTTCTATTTACAGAACCTCCTTTCTTTTAAAGTTCTACTGATGCCTCATAAAAACCTTGTAAACATTCTGTAGAGAGACAGCCTGTGCATTTACATATGTTTATGCATTGTGTGTTAATATATGGCATTTCTGATTTTATATTTCCTTGTTTTTTATTAGTATGGACCTTTGTGTGGTCATTTTTTTCACTTATTCTGCCCTAATTGGTAACACTAGTAGTAATTTAAATCCCTCTGAAAGACTTGATTTTCACTCAAAGTTCACAAACATGAAAAAGGAGGAAGGAAATGGAAATATGAATAATTTACATATATCCAATGTATATATATAATTTACATACATATTGTATATGTATTAATAATAAATAGAAATACCAATTAGTAATAAAAATATATCTAAATTTATTCCCTGCTCTGAGTCTGCCAGTGCATCCTGTCTTCTAAGCTACTGCTGTGCTATAAACATGCTTAACTTTATGCATTGTGCATCTTTCCATTGAGGTGTGGGCCTACTCACAGTGCATAAAGTTAATCCCATATGTAAGTCTTTGCAAGAGACTGTACTCTCTTTGGGGCAAGGAGACTTCATTTTTAGGTCTTGTATTAGGATGACCAGATATCCCGTTTTTAAAGGGACAGTCCCGTATTTAAGCCCTCCTGCAGATGTCCCGACTTTTTCTTAAAAATGGGCAAATTGCCTTGCAATACCACCCTAGAGCATTTATTACGCCCCCAGAAATGCTGCTAATGTATTAAGATGTAAAACTAGCAATCTTAAACACTGATTTCTTTGCTGATGCTCTTTGACTAACTGAAACAGTCTTTCTTTTAAAAGAATATAAATAAAAAGAGCAATATATATATATTTTTAACACACTGTAGCGGGGCGGGATTCACCGGTGCGGCGCCTCCTGCTGGTTGTCCAGGGAATTAGCTTTTCCAGCTCTGGAGCGCCCTCTGCTGGCCGATTTCCCACTTGCCGCTGGCCCCCGTGTCCCTCCCGGACCCCGGTGCCCCTTTACGTTGGGTGCTGCCCCTGGCAGTACCCCCACAGATCTCGGTCTCCCCTCCCTGGAGAACCCCCAACCCCCTATCCCCACCTCGCCTCAGTGACTACTGCCAGTCACCATCTAGCCCCCGGTCACTGGGCCAGACTGCGGAGGGTAACAAAAATGATTAGGGGTCTGGAGCACATGACTTATGAGGAGAGGCTGAGAGAACTGGGATTGTTTAGTCTCCAGAAGAGAAGAATGAGGGGGGATTTGATAGCAGCCTTCAACTACCTGAAGGGGGGTTCCAAAGAGGATGGAGCTCGGCTGTTCTCAGTGGTGGCAGATGACAGAACAAGGAGCAATGGTCTCAAGTTGCAGTGGGGGAGGTCCAGGTTGGATATTAGGAAACACTATTTCACTAGGAGGGTGGTGAAGCACTGGAATGCGTTACCTAGGGAGGTGGTGGAGTCTCCTTCCTTGGAGGTTTTTAAGGCCCGGCTTGACAAAGCCCTGGCTGGGATGATTTAGTTGGGAATTGGTCCTGCTTTGAGCAGGGGGTTGGACTAGATGACCTCCTGAGGTCCCTTCCAACCCTGATATTCTATGATTCTATGATTCTATGATTCTGTAAAGGCCACTCATAATTGGAAAAGGGGGTTTGGACCTGCTGCCTTGGCCTACCCTGGGCTGCACCTCTGCAACCCCAGTACCCTTCCTGGCCTTTCATCAAAGGCCTGCAGCCTGGGGGTTTTCCAGGCTGGAGCTCCCCCAGCTCCTCTAGCCTTCCCCCAGCCCTGCTCCACTCTAGGTACTTTGCTCTGCTCCCAAACAGCCAGGCCCATCTCTCTCTACTGCCAGAGCGAGACTCTGACTGAGCTCCTGGCCCACAGCCTTTTATAGGGCCAGCTGTGGGGCATGGCTGCATGACTGGGGCATGGCCGCATGTGTGGCTGGTTCCCCAAGCAGTCGAGGCTTGCTGCTTTCCCTAGCAGCAGCCCTCTCACCGCCTCAGCCCTCTCCCAGGGCTGATTTCAAGCCCTCCAGGCAGGAGCAGGGTGACCACCCCGCTACACACTCAGAAAGTGAAATTCAGTTATAAGTCTTAATGTTAATTGTATCAAATATTAATCTTTTTCCAGCTGAATTAAAAAAAACACAACTTGCAGACTCCTGGATACTTATTTAAATTACCTCTCCCGACTGCTCTAGTGTTAGTGAAATAACAAACAACTATAGGAGACAGTGAAATATGTGGCAGAAATCTGGATCCAACTGGGGATTTCTGTAATGAGGAGGGATGCTGATCCCAAAGGGCATACCAAACTACAGTCTCCCTATTAATTTTTTTGATGCTAGAAGGAATAACTTCTTCCCAGAGATTCCCAGTGCCAAGCTAGAGAGGGACCTTAATTTAAAGTTTCATGCTGCCAAAGTGAGAACCAAGCCAGCAATAGCCTCTCCACTAAGATCTCTGCTTTTGTACTCCAAAGACCCCAGCTGCCAGTGGGAGTAGACGGGCCTCCAGAGGCATACATCATCTTTAGCACATGGTAGCTTGTTCCCTTTGTGTGGAAAGGCAAAATATGGAAGCATACAGCTGGGTGTTGTCATTTCTCTTTTTTCACACCAACCTTTCTACCAACTAGTCATTTCCAAAGTAAAGTTGGATAACACTAATAGCTACAGAAGACTGATCCTATCTAGAATGGAATTCTTGTCAGAGCTGACTCACTTGGCTGCTCCTGATCTCTTGTTACAGAAAGGCACCTGGTTGAAATGGCCAATAGTGAATTAAAATGAGTTGCACAACGAGACTAGACTGTATTTAATCTACATGAGTTTCTGTTTCGTAAAGCATCTTTAATGTAGCATTATGAGCACCATCTGGTGTCTATCGCAGCTGAGCTGTACGCAGGGAAGATGGTGGGAGGCAGGTGGATTGAACAGAGCTTGAAAATAGTAGCTTACTTAAACTGTATAATGAAACAGCCTATTGTGTGATCTGTAGTAGCTATTGTAATGCCAGCCCTCCTGGGGTAAATGCCATTATGATTGCCAATTCTGTAAATAATTTGGACAAAGTATAATAAAATACCTGAGCTGGAAAATTTTTTACTAAGGAGTTGTAGAAATAATTATCATGATTAAAAGAGAAACAGTGAATCTGTGATTGCCCCCAAGCAGTAGTATAAAAAGGTGGGAGGATAAAACCTAGCACATGAAGATGAACCAAGCATCAGGCCAAATTTCTGTTTGTCACTGTAGCAGCTTAAGCTGAAGGCCAATTACCAATGAAAAAAATCAGCCCTTGGCAAAGACATCTTAACAGGTCTTTGTCATAATGCCACCTACATATCATTACATTTTTAGAAACTACAGGCAAGGGAAATTAGGTACTGGCATGGATGACACCAGTTGTAAAAGTGGAAAGCACCCAACTGTTACAACACTCATTATAGAAAAAGATAGTATAAAACATTACGAAATAAGGACCAACTCCTACTTGTCTTACTCATGTGTGCTGTCCCACTGGCTTCAGTGAGGCTACATGCATAAGTAAGGTGAGCAGGATTGGCCCCTTTTTTCTTAACTTTGTTTTCATGGTAGGTAAGGAAAGGAGAATGTTCTGAAAGGAATAAAACATAACAGCAGCATATGTCACCCTTTCAGAACTGTTTCATTATTTTTTTTTAAATCAGTAAAATATGGCCAAGACTATCATCATCATCATGATGATCCTATTACCCCTCTGGCGTTTAGGGCAGTGACAAAGTTTCTCCACTCCTGTCTGTTTCTGGCAAGTCTTTCAATGGTTCCCCAGCTGTGCCCCAGTTTTTCAGGTTGGCTTCCACAGCTCTTCACCATGTTGTTTTCGAGCGGCCTCATTTTCGCTTGCCTTCAAGTGTCCATCTTATTGATACTCTGGTGATGGAATCAGTTTCCACCTGAAGCACATGGCCAATCCATCTTCAATGCCTCCTGGCAATGATGGCGCTCAGATCCTCTTGGCTGTACTGTGTCAATAGATCTTGGTTTGAGATTGTTCTGGGCCAAAAGATTTTTCTGAGGCAGGATGTATGGAATGAAGACAGTTTGGACATGTCATACTTTCTCGTTCCACAGCATTCTGCACTATAAAGTAGTGTTGAAAGTACGCAGCTCTGATAAATCTTGAGTTTGGTTTTGGTGTTGTATTTTGATGATTTGATGACTGTATTTAAGCTCCTGAAGGTGTTCCTGGCTTTATTGATTTTGTTCCAGATGTCCTGGCTTGTTCCACTGTCCTGGCTAATTGTGCTGCCCAAGTATGTGAATGTTTCTACATGGGTGAGAAAATAATCCTCTATCCATACTGGTGATGGTGAGGCAATATTAAAGGTCATGGTATCTGTCTTATTGCGGTTGATTTTCAGTCCAATTTGCTGGCTGAATGCGTTGAGTCGAGTTGTTTTTTCTTGTATATGGTGTTGGGTATATGATAGGAGAGCAACATCATCTGCGAAGTCCAGGTCTTCAAGGGATGAGAAGGGTGTCCATTTAATGCCTCTTGGCATGTCTTCTGTTGTATACCGCATTACCCAGTCGATGGCAATGTTGAAGAGGATTGCAGACATGACACACCCCTGACATACTCCTGTTTTGACTTCAAAACTGAGTTCACTGTGATCAACACCGCATGTAAAGTTGAAATAGAAGCTTCTGAGGACGTTGTTATACGAAAGGATTATATGCCCGCAGAATGCGCCAAAGGCTGGTCCTGTGAATCCTATCAAAAGCCTTCTCAAAGTCTATGAAATTTATGTAGAGTTACCATTGCCATTCTAAGCACTGTTCTATTAAGTTTCATAGAGTGAAGATCTGGTCTGTGCATCCATGCCCTTTCTGAAAACCAGCTTGCTCTTTTCTGAGAATACTATCAACTGCCTCTGATATATGCTGGACTATGATGTTACACAATACTTTGCTTGGCACAAATAAAAGTGTGATACCATGCCAGTTATTACAATCACTGAGAATTCCTTTCTTTGGAATGGAAATCCATCAGCAGCAGACTTCTGAGATCCAGACTGAAAGGGAAACATAATAATATCACCCTGATTCAGTGTTATGCTCCGACAAATGACAGTGATGAAGAAGTAAAGGACAAGTTCTACCTTACACTACAGGCGGAGTTAGAGAGAGTACCATGCCACGACCTAACTATCGCCATGGGAGACCTGAATGCCAAGGTTGGTAAGGACAACACAAACAACGACAGAGCAATGGGAAGACATGGGTGTGGCACTATGAATGAAAACGGAGAAAGGCTTGTTGATTTCTGTAATATGAATGACCTAATCATCGGTGGAACCCTAGTTGAACATCGTGAAATTCACAAGCTGACGTGGTGTTCTCCAAATGGCAGAGATAAGAACCAGATTGACCATATCATGATTAATGGCCAAGATTATAACAGGGTTCAAAAAAGAACAAGATAAGTTCATGGAGGATAGGTCCATCAATGGCTATTAGCCAGGATGGACAGGGATGCAAAACCAAACTCTGAAGTGTCCATAGCCTCTGTTTGCCAGAAGCTGGGAATGGATGACAGGCAATAGATCACTTGATGATTACCTGTTCCGCTCATTCCCCCTGGCATTGGCCACTGTTGGAAGACAGGATACTGGGCTGGATGGGTCATTGATCTGACCCAGTACAGCCATTCTTAAGTTCTTATGGGTGGGTACAATGTGCAAAAAAAAAAAGAAAACATGCAAACTGGAAACTAAGAATTCCTTCCCACAATATTAAAAATTCTTGCACAGATAAAGCTAAGAGCCTGCTAAAGCTGCATGCTAGACAACCCTTCTGAGCTGGATGCTACCCAGGATCCTCAGTGGTTTTAACTGAGGCCTTTTCACAGGTATTAGTTTCAAAACGATTACCTTGAAGTATATTCCAGCAAGGTTTGGGGAGCTCTTACGTGTATTGGGCACCTCTTATATAATTGAAAGAAAAAGATAAAAAGCAATCTAGAAACTGATTTCAACAGTTAAGGAATTGACCTGGCATTAAAAGTATCTCAACTACAATATCTGTAAAACTTGGTCTGTGAATTTTTGCGAGGGTGTAGAATGATACTGGAAATGGTTTAATGACATGTGGCTGTACCACTTCTGACAGTAATCATACCATATATCTGCTTTTTCTCTCCATAAGCTAAGCAGGGTCAGTCATGATCACTACAACACTTAGCTGCAGTGTCACTCTTTTTCTGAGAAAATACTGAATTATTCGGGGGCACTGTGCTGCTGGAGTTGCCATCTCTCATTTGAAATGTAGACTTGAGCTCTATTGGTGAACAGGATACCGTGTAACTCAGAAGGGAAAGTGGAGAGGTAGCCTAAAGCTCCCCTTTGCATTCCACTGATCCTGGCCTGGTTGTGCACAGGTCAGTGCCCTGGTGCGTATTGCCATGTATGATATCTTTTCAGGGTCCATTCTTGATATGTGTCCAAATCATCGCAGTCATCTTTCTGGAATATTAAGTACAGCATTGTTTCATGCCCTGGCCATTATCTTATCACTTCATTTTTTATTTTCTGCAGTCTTGAAACTGTCAGTAATCTGCACTCAGCCAGTTCACTTCTGCAGTCGGCTTTCCTCATATTCCAACATTCTGACCCATGCTGCAGTATTGACTTGACAACTGTCTCATGTACACTGATATTCATTTTTATCAAAATGTCTTTAGCCTTCCAGATCTTGCAGTTTTCCCAAATGCAGTAGTAGCAGGTTCAATTCTCCTTTTTATGTTATGTTCACAATTCCATTCTATGATACTAGTCCTTCAAGATACTCACATTTTTCCACTTGTTCTAGTTCTTTGACTTCAACTTTGATCTTTACCTTTTCCTCTTATCTTCCAATTGCCATAGATTTTGTCTTCTGCATGCTGCTCTTCAGTCTGAATTTCTGCTTTCCCAGCCTACCTTGTCAGCTATTCTCTATAAATCCTCCTTGGTCAATGCTAGGAGGTCAATATCATCTGGGAACATAAGGTTATTCACTATCCTCCCATGTAACATGACTCCCCTCATTTCATTTTTTAGTACTACTGCCATTACTGCTTCCAGTACAAAGTTGAACAAAACTGGCAAAAGACTTGCATCCTTGTTTCACGCCTATGGTCACCCTGAACCACAACACAAGCGTCTTGCCTACTCTCACCATGCCCAATCGACTTGCTGTAGATATTTTCTATCAGCTTGATCAATTTCTTGGGGATCCCAACCATTCTCAAGACTTGCCATAACCCTTTCTGACAAATGCTGTCAAATGCCTGTTTCAAGTCTATACATTTGTTGTAACCGTTTCAGCTGTGTTCTGTGTACTTCTCAGATATCTGTCTTATCACAAATAGCTGACCTACTTGTACTTTGTCTTAGTCTAAATCCAGTCCCCATTCCTCTGCAAATTACAAATTATAACAAATTGTCCTACTAAACTTCTGACAATTTAAAAAAAAAAATCAGTTCCTGACACATTTAATATAACTTTCTACTTGCAACTTCAAGAAGCCTGGGGAAGTGTGAGAACTAAAATTCCAAAATTTCAGAAGTCCACACATCCCTAATAACAACGATACACTTAGGCTTCGTCTACACTTACCCCCCAATTCGAACTAAGGTACGCAACTTCAGCTACATGAATAACGTAGCTGAAGTTCGAAGTACCTTAGTTCGAACTTACCTCGGTCCACACGCGGCAGGCAGGCTCCCCCGTCGACGCCGCGGTTCCCCCGTCGACGCCGCGGTACTCCTCTCGTCTAGCTGGAGTACCGCAGTCGACGGCGATCACTTCCTGGTTCGACTTATCGCGTCCAGACAAGACGCGATAAGTCGAACCCAGAACTTCGATTCCCAGCCGCCGAACTAGCGGCTGGGTGTAGACATACCCTTAGTTGTCTAAAATGGATTTTTTTTAATCTGATGTGTATTCTGTTTGGTTTTAATGGACATCTTATTTTACTTCCTTGATTGTTCACAGGATCTTCCTTTCCTAAAGTGGAGTTAATGTAACCAAACAAGCTGCAAGTCTTACATTCATTTTCATGTCTTTCTGAGTACTTCCCATGTTAAGCTTGTTTTATACCAGTGTTTCCCAAACTTGGGACGCCACTTGTGTAGGGAAAGCCCCTGGTGGGCCGGGCCGGTTTGTTTACCTGCCGCGTCTGCAGGTCTGGCCGATCGCGGCTCCCACTGGCCACGGTTTACTGCTTGAGGCCAATGGGAGCTGCTGGAACGGTAAACAAACCGGCCCGGCCCGGCCCGCCAGGGGCTTTCCCTACACAAGCGGCATCCCAAGTTTGGGAAACACTGTTTTATACTATCATTATTCAAATTCCTGTAATGTTATCACACTGAATACAAGCCCAAGAGCAGAAATTGTATTCCATCTCCCACAGATCACTTTTCATATTCTGAAAAAAATCTCACAATACATCTTCCATGGAATGTGCATGTAATCAGCCAGGCACCTGTATGTAAGTTGTTTCTTTCTCCCTCTCACTATAGCACACCAGGTAAAGAAGGAGATGCAAGCCAAGGAAACAGAAGAGAAAGAATGAAGTGGGATGGGCACAAACACCCAAGTGAAAATGTAATAGAGTTTGGAATAGTTGCTGGATTCCAGGGCAGCTTTATTTTATTTAAATTTTGTATCGTGCCCTGTCAAGATTCAGACCAAAGGTTTCCAAGAGTGGGTGCCTAAAATTAGACACCTACATTTCTATTTAGACACCTTAAGAGTGTCCTGTGTTTCAGAGGTGCAGAGTACCAAGTGATCCTAGAGAGAGATAATCAGAGCAGCATGTAGTGAAGCCTAGTTTGACCAAGACATCTTGAATGCAAGGAAGTGGGGTGGGTGTAAGGTAGGGCAGAGAGAATGAGGTGGAAGAAACCTAAATGAAGATATTGATGGTAGAAATAGCAAAGAAATGATGAATTTATAGAGACATGATAGGATTTAGCAATGACCTGAATGTGATTCCAAAGCTGAATGTTTGGGATTCAAGGAAGATGGTGGAGAAGGGATGGATGCAGTTTCATGGAGCTCTTACCCTCTCCTGTGGTGAGGAGGCTGCTGTCTCAGTGTTTGGGTGATTTATCCCTCTGGCCAATAAAACATTAATCTTCCCCACAGTACTGAAGGTCAATAGGGCATAAGATTGTATTCCAGTTCCACGCAATTTTATGGAATAACCCCTCAAGGCTCAAGAGAAATAAAGGTATTAGGGCTGTTTAGCAGCCATGCACAGCAATGGAGTTACATGGAACAAGAGGAATATCAATTTCCCTCATGCTGCCATGTGGTTTGGAGCCTAATTCTTAAACATAATCTCTGACATGGAAGACCCAAATGCTAGCACCTGTTTAGCTGTCTGACCACACTAAAAATCAAATGAAGATGTGTAGGTAAAGAATTTGCACCTGCAATTAATTATAAGTGAAAAATTGCACCCACAAAATTGGAGGCCAAACTGAGAACCTTTACAAAATTAGGACCTTTTGAAGTCAACAGGAACTAAGGTTACTCAGCATCTCTGACAAATCAGACCAACAGTATCCTCCTTGACCCTGGTTCATAACAATTCATTGGCACTGAGAACAGAGGATGTGAGTGAGAGCAGTTTTCCTGGCTTCAGGAAGTGGCAGCATCTGAAGTACCCCAAGTGTAGGCTGCTCCAGTACATTCTATGCTCTATATTGTGAAAACTAGTTTATATATATACTAAATCCTGATGATGTTTGACTCTGCATGGAACCACAGAATGCAAAGTTTGGGTCTGATATAGTTTCCATGTATGGCCATGTTTGAAATCCACTCTCAAGTACTGCCTGAGGTTGGCCAAATGCTTCACAATTGCTGGTATCCAGAAATACACCTCTACCTCGATATAATGCGACCCGATATAACACGAATTTGGATATAACGCGGTAAAGCAGTGCTCGGGGGGGGCGGGACTGCGCACTCTGGTGGATCAAAGCAAGTTCAATATAACGCGGTTTCACCTATAATGCGGTAAGATTTTTTGGCTCCTGAGGACAGCGTTATATCGAGGTAGAAGTGTATGTTAAAAGAAAGTGGTTCTTTTGGTTGAATATGGTGGATTTGTTGAATTTATGAAGGAAAGATAAATGACTTTAAAGTTATGGTATTTGATGACAAGTCACGTAGTTCTAAAACTGTACTAAAATATGCAATATTTGTACCAGATTTGCTACAGTGAAGATTTGCTAGAGATACAGAGCAACCCTCTCCTTCCCCACCATGTACTCCAACACAATCCATTATGAATTTATAATTGCACTTCTCCCTACCAGAAAAAGCCTAATGTTTTTGTTTATAGCCTCTCACTTAATAAACAATATCTCTCTGATCAGTGACAGGGCTCTATTGAACAGATGTCTAGCCTTTATCAATAAGACTGCACAATGACAAACAGATCTCTCTTGAACATCGCAAAGTTTACAGAACGCCCATAATATCCTGTGGGATAGCTATCGTGTATTTCATGTTATTGCTTTTAAGTAGTAGTCCACACAATTATCTGGAAAAACCTCAGTTCACATTGCTTAATGCAGTCCCTTCAGTAAACACTTTCTCCAGAGCAATGACAAGTATCCTACTGCTGCCCACCATTACTCTGACATTTACTTCAAACACTTCACCAAGATCATCAGAAATCTTCTTCTTGCTCCACCAACTGCTTAGCTAATTAGCACTCATTTGACTGATTTTGGCACACAATTTGGGACTAACTTTTTCATTTTGAATCTGAAACCCCCCTTATGCAACTGTGGTTGCTATAGAGTATAAACCATATATTTTATAGTTATTCACACAATGTGAAGTTAAACTGTGGAAGTCAGAGAGACCAAGAACTCAACAAAATTCAAAAAGGGATTGGATATTTATGTGGATAATAAGAATACCCAGAGCTATCATAATTAATGATATATTTTGTGGAAGGATTTCAGGGTTTAAGGTAATCTCTATTAGAGATCCAGATGAGACCTATGTGTGACACATATGATCCCATATCTTCCTGCTGTAGGGTTCTTATACCTTTCTCTGACAAATCTGGTACCATCCACTGTCTCAGAACATAAGAACGGCCATACTGGGTCAGACCAAAGGTCCATCTAGCCCAGTATCCTGTCTTCCGACAGTGGCCAATGCCAGGTGCCCCAGAGGGAATGAACAGAAAAGGTAATCAAGTGATTCATCCCCTGAGACAGAACATGGGACTAGGTAGACCTCAGGTATGATCCAGATGGCAGTGCCTATGTTCCTATCTTTGTTTTGGGGGTTTTATTTATGATAATAATAATTATTATTTTACTAATTTATTCCCCTTACAAATGTTCAGCTAAATGTCTGTGTGCACTTACAGACAGAGATGACATGTTGTTATTAAGGTGTTAATATCATGAGTGTGGGATAATTGCATTACTTAGAAGTAACAAAGCCAGTTATTCAGGCCATCCCAAACAAGTATCAAGAAAACCTTTATACCAGATCACATCAGGTGTTCTATGTCTGTCACGTATTTTACAGAAAAACTGTCATAGAGCATTTATTGGGACTTTTAAAAAATATCCTCCAACTGTAACGCCAGCTGCACTAGTCACCATTTGCCTCAGACAGAGTCAAAAACCCTATAAAAGTGACCTAAAATTGCTTTTCTAGACACATTAAAAAGTCAGCCTTCCTCTGCAGCATGGGGCCTGGGTTTATACGAGTGTAAATGGTGAATTCTCTGTAACTTGAAGTCTTTAAATCATGATTTGAGGACATCAGTAACTCAGCCAGAGGTTTGAGGTCTATTTCAGAAGTGGGTGGGTGAGGTTCTGTGGCCTGCAATGTGCAGGAGGTCAGACTAGATGATCACAAAAGTCCCTTCTGACTTTAGAGTCTATGAGTGTTAAGGCCCAATGTTGCTGAATCTTTCAAAGCTAGAAGCAAGTGTTGGGCTCTGCTGGAAATTTGGGACTCTCCCCAATAAAATAAAACCCTGAAGGGTCAAGGTTACCCTTAATCCCTCCATTGGTGCAGACCTAAATATTCCCCACCCTGGGTCATGAGCTGGTATAATTTGGGGGGAAATTCCACATTGTAGTGAAAGAAGCAAATGTTTCTCTGGCAGGTTGGTTTTCTGTTTGAAGTCATGCCTGTTTGTAGCTGCTCAAAAGTTTGGAATATTAGACAGTCCCAGGTAGATGGACTAGAGGGCAGAGTTCAGATGAAGCAGTCAAGATACATGATAAATACAATTTGTTACATGGTAGTGTATATTAAAGCTATACATATGTTATAAGGATATATATGTGATACACTGAAGAACCATATAATTAATTCTCCCCCCGCATCCTTCCCACCCCCAAAGAATTGAGCAATTTTTCTGCCACCCCAAATGACTCTAGTCTGAGGCCCTATATAGGACTCACTAGATTCAGTCTTGAACCAAATTCAATGTCTCATGAGTCATTTGGGCTAGAAATGGAAGAATATTGACTTTCTTGTGGGACATAAAACATATGCTACTAGCACTGGAAGGCTCCAAGATATCAGTCCTTGAAGCCACAATATTATTAGAGGGAGAAAATATTGTAGAAGAAACTTTACAAATTACATTCTATTTCTCTCCCTTTGTCATGTACAGTTAAGGTCACGGTAACTAAGGTACGTGGCTTTGTGGGCAGAAGGATACACCTGATAATGTTTCAAACTCTCACACATTTCTAAAATATACATTTTGCATGTTGGTTGTATGCTGCATAAAGGTTGTATTAGTATTTGTTTTGACTGAGCAGTTTGATTACTCATGAATAATGGAGTCATCCCAAACTCATGCCCATAAAATCTTCATGAGACAATTTGTTGTGTCACTGTTTCACAGCTAAAGATTTTGTAATATGGAATTTTTTTTAAAAGTAGCAGAACATAAATACTATTTAGTCTCTATTTTAATAGAAGAGAAAAGAGGCAGTACAATACAGTACCAGGGTGAGATGACTCCAAGGGTGAATGGCACTGTCCATTCACCTCGAGAGAGGAATTTGAGTTCTGGCTGTGCCAGAAATCAGGGCCTGCAGAAGAGCTAGTCTCCAGGCAACCTAACAAGTGCAGCTGGCGTGTAGTGGCTACACTTCCTGTCTGGTGGGAAGTCAGCAGACAAGCTCTTAAGTCCAGCAGCAGTTCAATGGCTGCTCAAAGCATTTGCCCATGGCTGTGACAGCTCCTGCCTGCTTCTGCCTTGCCCCCTGAATCACTCCAGGTAACTCAGCTCTGACCCTTGGCTCCAATTCCTGACTTCAGCTCTGATCCTTGGCTCTGGCATCTGGCCCTGACTTTGGTTCTGACCCTCTGCTCCAATTCCTGACCTCTGACTCCAGCTCTGACCTTCGGCTCTAGCAGCTGATTCCTGCTCCAACCACTAAGCACAATTGCCCACATCCTGGTCTCTGACAGGCTAAGGGTTCTAGTGTGAGTGTAGACTTTTCCCCATTTGTGAATGTAACAAAACCAATGAAGCATATGTTATAGTAATTGTCAATCCCTGTTCAAGAATATCCCATACTACACAAAGTGCTATCATTTATCAAGGTAGAGAAACATTACTGCACATTTTGGGTATCTGAACTTCTGTTACAACTAATTACAGTGAATGAATTATTTTTCCTACCCCATGAGTACTCTTACCTAGCAAAACCTATAACCATCTCACTTACGCTGCTTCTCTCCACCATTTTGGTAGCCGAGACATAAGTCTTTATACAAGAAAAAACTCCCTCTATTTTTAGTGGGAATTTTGCCTGTTTGTGGACAGCAACTTTAGGCCCCCAATGTCAATCTCTTTCTAATCAATTTCGGTTATTGCTGTAGTATTTACAAGATGTTTCGTGATACATCACAAGACAAATATAGATATGTCACACCCAATGACTCAGACACACCTACGGTGTTCTATACTTTATTCTCAATTATACTGATGTAACTGAGAGCGGAACTGGTCTCTGTATTTCAGGTATTTGCAGTGGACATAATGGGTGATACTTTGTTATATTGTGACACATTATGTAGGAATTCACAAGTTAACATGTGCCTCACTCTATTTCTCTTATCCCACAATGTCATGTTCTACAGAATAGGAAGCAAAGCATCATATAGTAGAAAAGAGTCTTACATTGTGTAATATCTATGGCATTTTACTGAAATGATAATATAAACACTTTGATATGGCAGAAGATCAATGGAGTGAGAGAGACAAAGATACACAAAAGCACATTACAAATAAGAACTATGATAAGGGATACAGTCATGGCCAAGGATAACAGTAAGAGAGGGAACAGTATTTCCCACTGCACCATCTGAACCTCTCTCTACACAGGGATAAAATACAACACAACTGGCACAGGTCAGCTGACTTGGGCTTGGGCTTCCATGCTGAAAAATCACCATGTTGCTGCTCGGGCTGGAGCCCGAGCTCTGGGATCTGATTTTTAGCCCCGCAGGCTGCGAGCCTGAGTCATCTGACTCTGGCCAGCCATGGCCATGCTGTGGATCTTTTATCCCTCTGTGTACATATCCTATGTCACATCACTCTCTCTCTTGCTCCCATGGGGCCTGGTAAACAATTAACCTTCTTTAGAGGCAGTGTTGGTGCCTGGAGGCATTATGTCTTTGAAATGCACAACATCCCTAAGTCCTGAGGGGCAGGAGTGTTGAGAGATGTGTAATATGTGCAGCCAGAGCTCTGCCCAGAGCTGATAGTAAGCGTGGGGCAGGGCTATGATCCTGCTGCTGTCTAAATAACCCTCCTGACCACTTTCTGGTGTCCCTTATGCTGTTGGCAGTAGCAGCCAGTCACACCCCTCCCTTACACACCCCAGGCCAGCAGCTGAATGACAGCTGAATCCTGTAACCTCGCTCCATCTAATTTATTAATGCTGAAGCTACCATAATTTGGCCCTAAACTTTTTTTTAAATTAAAAGTACTAAAGATTATAAAGGAGACCAGGAGAGGTAGGTTGAGATAAATATAAAGGACTAACATGTATGACATGGCATTTTCCTCCCCAGCAATTCTTTGTCATAGAAATCCTTTAACTCCTAAATATCTATGCATTACCAAGTTTCTCATATCATACAGCACAGACTAGAGAACAAACAGAAAAGGATACCTTAGAGTCGTACAGTATTTTGTTTGGTTATGTCTGCCAATACTTCTTCCAGTGATAGTGTGTTTTAGCCACAATATGATTTGTTACATAATGCCATAACCTTTTTATTTTAAACTGTGCCCCAAGACAGAATAGATTTTTGTTTGGACTAAGCTATCATATTTATGGGCACTCACTTGTTGTTTTAATAGTATAGTCCCCAGCTTTATTGGAAAACCAAGATGAGTTAGAACTTCAATTTGGCTAGGAAACTGCATACAGGGAGAGCATTCTATACTAACATGGACATGTTTGAACTATTTGAGTTATGTAGGTTTTTATTACTGAAATATTTTATTGACATTTTCAAGTATAAACACAACTATTTGCAGTGGAAAGTAGCTTAGATTTTTAGATTAATATGGGATTTTTCAGTAAAAAGAGAGTGTAAAGTAACACACAAACATTAAATTCAATTAAAAAAATTAAAGGTGATGGACGAACAGCTCTAGAGATTAAAGTTCCACCACCCAGTTTCTGTGTTTAAAAGAAAAAACAAGAGAAGGTCAATAATTTATATCGTCCCGGAAGGGATCAGTTCTTGGTCTGGTTCTCTTCAATATCTTCGTCAATGATTTAGATAATGGCATAGAGAGTACACTTATAAAGTTGGCAGACAATACTAAGATGGGAGGGGTTCCAAGTGCTTTGGAGGATCAGATTAAAATTCAAAATGATCTGATCTGGGCAAACTGGAGAAATGGGCTGAAGTAGATAGGATGAAATTCAATAAGGGCAAATGTAAAGTATTCCTTTTAGGAAGGGACAATCAGTTGCACACATACAAAATGGGAAATAACTGTCAATGAAGGAGCAAGGGATCTGGGGACCATAGCGGATCACAAGCTAAATATGAGTCAACAGTGTAACACTTACAAAAAAAGCAAACGTCATGCTGGGATGTATTAGCAGGAGTGTTGTGAGCAAGACACAAGAAGTAATTCTGCTCTACTCCATGCTGATTAGACCTCAACTGTATCGTGTCCAGTACTGGGCACCACATTTCAGGAAAGATGTGGACAAATTGGAGAAAGTCCAGAGAAGAGCAACAAAAAGGATTAAAGATCTAGAAAACATGACCTATGAGGGAAGATTTAAAAAAATGGGGTTTGTTTAGTGTGGAGAAGAGAAGACTGAGAGGGGACATGATAACAGTTTTCAAGTACATAAAAGGTGGTTATGAGGAGGAAGGAGAAAAATTGTTCTCCTTAAACTCTGAGGATAGGATAAGAAGCAATGGACTTAAATTGCAGCAAGGGCAGTTTAGGTTGGACATTAGGAAAAATTTCCTAACTGTCAGGATGGTTAAGCATTGGAATAAATTGCCTAGGGAAGTTGTGGAATCTCCATCATTGGAGATTTTTAAGAGCAGGTTAGGCAAATACCTGTCAGGGATGGTCAATACTTAGTCCTGCCATGAGTGCCGGGGACTGCACTAGATGACCTCTCGAGGTCCCTTTCAGTCCTATGATTCTATGAAAATAATTGACTGTTTTTGATTCAAATAAAGCTTGCAGATCAAGGCCAAGTTTTTCAAACTGGGTGCCTAAAGTAAGGCTTCTAAGTCCATACTTAGGCACCTGTATAAATGCTCTGGTTTTTATAAAACCTGAACACCCAGAAGTTCCCACTGACTTCTGAAAACCAGACCACTCATTTAGGTGCTTAAATATAGACCCAGAACCTTACTTTGCCACCCAGCTTTGAAAATCTTGGTCTATATCCTTGACACCTGTCCCTGAAACAAAGACGAACAAGTACAAACATGTATTAAACACGTCTTACCATAATGTAGTTGTCTCTGTCTTTTCTTGCACCTCACCCTTTTGTATTTCTTTTAATCTTTTCTGTATCTCAATTTTCATTCTTTTCTTGTCTGTGTTCAAATTTCCTTTTCCCTCATTTCCATCAATTTGCTTGTTCCCTCTCTTCCTTTGCCCCCTCTTATTTATTTCTCCAGGACCCACATACTCTATTTTCTTCCCACTTTCCTCAGCCCATTTCTCTCAAATTCCTACTCAGGAATCCCTTGTGCTGGCTGCAATTACTTTCTGAAAGGGGGAGCACTCAAACTACCCGAACACAAGCTACACAGGAAAAATCACACATCCGAGAACAAAGATTTGTTGTTTTGGAAATGCAGTGTCTAGCGTGCAATTCTATGCTGAGAATTGACTCTGTAAAAGTGGCATTGTGGGGTCCATGTTTATTGTCCCGATTTCCAACCAAATGTGTTTTGTTTACAAGTAAAAAACAAACATTTACCATTGATTCCAATGGGACCTGAGAGCTAGGAATATATTGGAAGCTTTTGAAAATCCCATCCTCAGTTTCTAACTGCCAGCCCTACAATCTGCCCTGGGGATCTGAGGCTTAAGTGGGTTCTTTCCTTCTTGAACGTCAGCACTAATAAGGATTCTACAAGCTACACTAGACCCTCAGTGACAATTAGTACCCAATTGTCCTCAAATTATGTCCCCCAGAATTACCTGTGTAATCCCATTATCTTCAGTGGGTTCTCATGATTTTAACTAATTGGAATTTAGTAAACTACTGTGCGGATGATGCACAAGAAGGAAGAGAACCCAGCTTACTCTCTTAGCAGATTTCACTGGGACTACTCATGCAATTCCTTGCCAGTCAATGGGAGCAAGAGGTTCACATAGTCTGACTGTACCTATCACCAACACAAGCTTAACCTCTAATCTTATCATAAGTATCAAAAGAAGCGAGTTTGGTGGTTTCAACTAAATTCTCACAGAACTACAGCATATCATCCAGAACTGGAGAAGCAGGGATATTGTAAGTCAGGGCTGAGGTGTCCAGGCAGAGCTATATCGGGAAGCTTGCACAGTTTCACACCATTACAAATATTTTTTTCCTTTTTTTAGTAAACAATGTTTGATTTCTCTTGTGATGGTCCAAGTAAATAATTACTATTCCTGTCTTTGTAGCCATTTTCTGTTAGTTCCATTGAGTTGGATCTCGGAAAAACAAGTCTGTATTTGTGGCACATTCAGTTTGTCTTGCTACCTCAGTTAACAGAGATGATTGTATAGAATATTGACATTGTATTCTATGCACCCTCAGACTCACGTGGGTTTCAGGTACAGATTAACAAGTTTGGTTTGGTTGATACTTTAGACTAATTATGTAAATTATTCTTTATAATATAACTTTAATGGGCAATTAATGATACGAGTAACACAGACTTAAGAACTGTACATGGAAAGGTAGAAGTATTGCAAAATTAATGAATGTCTTAAACCTTTTGAATATGGCAATTGGTAAAATACCAATTTAACACAGTGCAGGAATCAGAAACAGCATCCTGAAATACATTACAGTAAATGATGAAAGAAGTTCAGAATAAAATATTAAAACAAAATACTCTGATATGCTCTGCTACTTTTAAATGCTCTATAAAACTTTAATGGAACATAAGAATGCTAATAAAATGACAGACTGGAATAACGTAAGTCTGATTCTAAAGCTATTTTCCGTCATTTTACCTCTTACTATTTATAGCTGATTTACAGTGTAAATTAAACCAGATTACTTTTGTTGATTCTTTATTGGTAATAACGCATTATATTCTTCTAATTTAGTGAGTGACTTTTAGTGCTTATGAAAATAAGGAGCTCATATACCAGATATAGTGGGAGAAGATGCTGTGAACACATTCCCATGAAACTCTGCCAATGCCCATACATCAAAGCATGCCCAGAAGCTCTTCTACTATTCTAGGTGTGGGCCTGTTCTAAACTAAAACTTTGTGCTTTTTGCCATGTGAGTAATCTAAGAACTCAAGCAAAGACCATTACATGCATTTCATCAGTGAAATGAATTAATATTTGAACCCAGAGGCAGTGCCTTAAACCCTTAGCCACAACTATGTCACTTGTTGCAAATATAGGCCTTGTTCCTGCAAAGATTTAAGTAGTCCCATTGAAGTCAGTGGGATGACTCACAGTGTGTAAAGTTAAGCACAAGCCTAAGTCTTTGAGAATCAGGGTCACAGAGTCTGAACCTTCCTAGGAAACACTGTTCAAAAAGGGCTCAGTTGTGCCTGGTCTTGCAGCAAGGTCTAAGGAGAAGAGGGCAAAAGGAGCCTACCTTTCTTCCCTATGTCTCTGTCTATGAGCACCATCGCAATTCCTACAGCCAGAGTGGCTACAGTTAATTTAGAATCCATACATCTGTATAGAGTAAATCCAATCAGTCTCTCCTGCAGTAGATAGCTGTGTGGGTGTAATTCACCTCTCCATCAGCTATGTGGCCATGCCTCAGTTTCCTTGAGTAAGCCTGTCTTTTCCTAGCTGGTGGGGTGACTTGGCCCTCTGGCCAGATCAAATCTCCTCCTCTTCTGGGGTAAATAAAAAGCCAAACAACAAAATAACAGTCCATCATTCCTTGGTTGGTGCAGGGGCTCCACCAACAGAACCTCACCTTCCCTGGGCAAAGCATTGCTCCCTTCTCTGGGTCCACATAACCTTCCTGTCTTGTTTAGTCTAGGGGTAGCTATAATCCTTTTTTGCTTTACCAGGGCTCAAATATCTTCACCCTCTCACCACAGGGTTTCAACAGCACCTCTAGTATCAGAGGGGTAGCCGTGTTAGTCTGGATCCGTAAAAGGCAACAAACAGTCCTGTGGCACCTTATAGACTAACAGAAGTATTGGAGCATAAGCTTTTGTGGGTGAATACCCACTTCATCAAACGAATGCATCTGACGAAGTGGGTATTCACCCATGAAAGCTTATGCTCCAGTACTTCTGTTAGTCTAACAGCACCTCTAGTTATCAGAGTTGGCTCATGCCCCTCACTTTACTAGGAATCTGGCTCTGGGACCCTAAACCATGGAGCAGTTCTTTGCCCTAATCCCCAAACTACACTGTTTCATTGCTTCCCATGGCCACATCTTAGGAGGCAGTCTCCTTCAAGCCCTTCCTCAGGCCTCATCAGCCGATCTCTGTTCCCAGCTCCCTCTCCACAGAGAACTACGTCAGCCCTAGAAGGGCTTTTCCAACCCACCATTCGTCAGGGCTCTGTCCCCACACTCCTGGCAATAGGAAGCTTCTCTCCCTTACCAGCAGGTCTTGCTCTGTCTCAGCAACTTGATCTCTGGGCTATAAATATGCAAGGAAAATTAGGCACAGGTGAGGCCTTGATTTCAACTCCTTTGAAACACGTAACTGTTACAACTCCTGTAACACGAGCATTTTCCAACACTGAGTTTCATGTATCACTGTGCAGCCTATTCACCTAACTTGGTTAAGATTCTTTCAAGTTCCTATGATGTTTGCAAATTTTGCCACCTTACTGTTCATCCTCTTTTCCAAATTATTAATGAAGATATTAAACACTGATTCTGATACAGAATCTTGAGGCATCCCTTTATTAATCGTCTGTCATGTTAAAAACTGACCACTTATTCTCTCTTTGTTTTCTGCCTCTTAGTTAGCTTCTAACTAGGGCTGTCAAGCAATTAAAAAAATTAATTGCAATGAATCACGCTGTTAAGCAATAATAAAATACCATTTATTTTAATATCTTTGGATGTTTCTACGTTTTCAAATATATTGATTTCAATTACAACACAGAGTACAAAATGTGCAGTGCTCACTTTATATTTATTTTTGATTACAAATATTTGCACTGTAAAAAACAAAAGAAATAGTATATTTCAATTCACTTAATACAAGTACTGTAGTGAAATCTCTTTATAATGAAAGTTGAACTTACAAATGTAGAATTATGCACAAAAAATAACTGCATTGAAAAATAAAACAGTGTAAAACTTTAGAACCTACAAGTCCACTCAGTCCTACTTCAGCCAATCGCTCAGACAAACAAGTTTGGTTATAATTTGCAGGAGATAATGCTGCCCATGTCTAGTTTACAATGTCACCTGAAAGTGAGAACAGGCGTTCTCATGGCACTGTTGTAGCTGGCATCACAAGATATTTACGTGCCAGATGCACTAAAGCTTCATATGTCCCTTCATGCTTCAACCACCATTCCAGAATATATGCGTGATGACAGGTTCTGCTCGATAACGATCCAAAGCAGAGCAGACCGACGCCTGTTCATTTTCATTATCTGAGTCAGATGCCACCAGCAGAAGGTTAATTTTCTTTTTTGGTGGTTTGGGTTCTGTAGTTTCCGCATCCGAGCATTGATCTTTTAAGACTTCTGAAAGCGTGCTCCACATATCATCCTCTCAGATTTTGGAAGGCACTTCAGATTCTTAAACCTTTGGACAAGTTCTGTATCTATCCTTAGAAATCTCACATTGGTACCTTCATTGTGTTTTGTCAAATCTGCTGTGAAAATGTTCTTAAAATGTTCATGTGTTGGGTCATCATCCGAGACTGCTATAACATGAAATATATGGCAGAATGCAGGTAAAACAGAACAGGAGACATACAATTCTCCCCCAAGAAGGTCACTCACAAATTTAATTAACGCATTATTTTTTTAACGAGCATCATCAGCATGGAAGTATGTCCTCTGGAATGGTAGCCGAAGCATGAAGGGGCATATGAATGTTTAGCATATCTGGCACGTAAATACCTTGTAAGGCCGGCTACAAAAGTGCCATGCGGATGCCTGTTCTCACTTTCAGGTGATATTGTAAATAAGAAGCAGGCAGCAGTATCTCCCGTAAATATAAACAAACTTGTTTTTCTTAGCAATTGGCTGAACAAGAAGTAGGACTGAGTGGACTTGTAGGCTCTAAAGTTTTACATTGTTTTGTTTTTGTTATGTAACAAAAAAAATCTACATTTGTAAGTTACACTTTCATGATAAAGAGATTGCACTACAGTACTTGTATGAGGTGAATTGAAAAATACTATTTCTTTTGTTTATCATTTTTACAGTGCAAATATTTGTAATAAAAATAATAATATAAAGTGAGCACTGTACACTTGGTATTCTGTGTTGTAATAGAAAATCAATATATTTGAAAATGTAGAAAAACATCCAAAATATTTAATACATTTCAATTGGTATTCTATTGTTCAACAATGCGATTAATTGCAATTCATTTTTTAACCAGTTAATTTTTTTGAGTTAATCACCTGAGTTAACTGCGATTGATCAACAGCCCTACTTGTAACCAGAGACAGAGTTTTACCTCTCACCTCACAATTTAATTTCCTTAATAGCCTTTTGTGTTCAAGGTTTTTTGAAAGTCTAAATTATGTCAAATATTTTCTCTTTATCTGCTAGTTTGCTGACTTGCTCAAAGAACCCTACCAGAGTAGAGAGGAACAGTTTTCCTTTAGTCATTTCCAAAACCGGATTGCCAAATGTACTTGTTGATTATTACACTGACATTCTATGGGGAGCTGCTCCGACTAACACTGGCAATAGCCCTTCTGCTCCAGGGTAGATGGATGCTGGCTGCGGCGCTAGATGCTTGGCTTCTAGAGTGAGCAAATATGAAGCAGTGAACTTCAACAATTGTAAGAGAATGGATCATAGAGGCAAGAAGCCAGAGCTTTATTGCATCCAAAGGAGCAGGGTACCCCTGTGTGATTTCCAGAGCATTCAAAGCTCACTTGGGATCCTCCAGTTTGTGGGAAACACTATCTTACAGGCTCTATTCAGAAACTATGGAGGGTGGCTTCTGATGGGATCAAGCTATTACTTGATACTAAAAAAGTTCTTAAACTGCAGATGACCAGCAAGGTTCTTTTCAGAGTGAGCAGGCCAGCACTAATGGTGAGCAACTAAAGTTGACAGTTCTTTACTACGGAGAGAATTTCTGTTTGCAATGTTGTTGCAGCCTGTTGGTTCCTAGGATATGAGAGAGAAAAGGTGGATGCGGTAATATCTTTTATTGGACCAACTTCTGGTCCAATAAAACAAAAAAAGCTTGTTTCTTTTACCAACAGAAGTTGGTCCAAGAAGAGATATTACCTCATCCACCTTGTCCCTCTAAAAAAAATCTCTGGCATTTTCCATCTAAATCTATACAAAGTAACCCATATGATGTGGGTAAGAAGAAGTAGGGTGGAGCTGAAGAGTTTGTATTCAGGCTTCTCTATTGTTAGTTGTAGAATTCTGTTTTTTAATATTTTGTACAATTCCATGATTAACAATCACATGAAAATACACACATTTATACGGTTATAAAAGCTCTGTAGGAATACTACTATGACGTGATGGGTCTTACTGGTGTGTTTTATAAGTTAGAATACGTGTGGAATTTTCTGGAGTCTCATTTATGAATTAAACACCATTTTTTTCTTGAATATAGCAGACAGGCAGAGCTAACTGGGAAATAAAGTGGCAAATTTTGAAGGAGAGGAGAGGGGGGAGCCACTTGTTAAATTTATATTTCAGATTGTTTTGGTGATCTGATGTGGCCGATCCATCTCCTTAAGAGGTAAGCTTCTAAAAATATTTGCCAAAGCTTGTTCATTCTCTGCTCCCTTTAGCATTCTAGGGTGGAACTTTGAATCTTTTGATAATTTCAGATGTCACTCACCTCTACACTTCTTAACTTATCTGTCCCCATAACTCAATTTTTTGAAATAAGCAATTATCTTTGCTCTTCCTTTCAAGGAAGGAGGTAAAACCTTTATTTTCATTATCTTGAGCCTCTAACTCCCTGTCAGATTTTACAGAGCAACTTCCCTTAAATTGTGCTTCTGGGTATTATAAAGTTTTGTTTTGTCCATTGCTTTTTAAATCTCAGTTTCAGGTCTTCTGTTTCCTAGAGGCAGTATGGATCTGTTATTTATCCTTAATATTGTTCTGTATTTCCATATATCAATTCTTTCAAAAAGCCAGTGGCTTATTAAAACAGTGTCTCAAGGCTGGCATCACTGGCAGACAGGAGGAAACGAAGTTTGAGCCTTTAATTATACATGTGTATCTAGTGTTGTTGTAGGCATGTTGGTCCCAGGATATGAGAGAGTCAAGGTAGGTGAGGTAATATATTTTATTGGACCAACTGCTGTTGGTGAAAAGGACAAGCTTTCGAGCTTCACAGAGCTCTTCTTAAGGTCTAGAGAAGAAAACTAGTCTCTCCAAGTTAAATATAAGCTAATTACCTCGTGACATAATGACATTACCTATAGCTAAAGAAAAGCCCATTTGTGCTGAAAACGTTGCAGATGTAAGGATTGGCAGGACTTGAGTCCAGGCCTGCAGGGCTACCAGGCAACCAACATTCCCAGCTGGCAGCAGCTGTAATGTGGGCACCCCCTGCGGCCCACAATCCACAGAAATTGCATTCCACAGGAAGTTCCACCTTCACTGATCTGACAGTTACCATAGTGATCCCCAATTGGCTCCTTGATCATATATAAGCCCATGGAGTGTATCAGGAAGTTTTGAATCATAAAAGTTACATACAGCTCTTTCTCACTTTCCCTTGACAAGCACGCAGCATGGCCAAACCACTAACCATGGTGAGTTCGGCTAGGGTGGGGGGAGGTGCAAAATGGGACAAAGGATTTGGGTAGTTACAGAAGGGGATCACCTACAAGTGCCCAGGGAATGACCAAGAGGAGGCACCAGACAAGTGGTGAGTGGAGCACCCCGAGACAGCTTGACTCCCGACTCTGACTCCAGCTTTGGCCCTCATCTTGACTCTGGCACTGGCCATGACCCCTGGGCTTTGGCTCCTGTCACCCAAGCTCCTGCCACTAGTTCTGCCTACCTTTGCCCAGGATCCTCACATGCTGTATTTATGAGGCACTGCCACTGAGCAAATAATTAGTATTGTAATTATCCTAAAAAATTAGGGGGGGAGGTTGTTTGTGATCTGTCTATGAGCAACATACATTATTCTCAAATTTAAACATTATTTGAAATTATTTGCCAAATGTGTGTAACTAATTCTTGGCCAGAATATTGTTCACAAGTAGGTTATTGTGAGTATTTGATGTTAGGGACATATTCATTAGTTTTGAATTGAGACACAGGCTACATGGTATAATTTCTGTTTTTGACTAAGTAAAACTGAGAATCAGTTTTATGGTGCAAACCCTGGAAAACTGATTCTAAGTTTCTGATTTCAATGTAAAAAAATATGTAAAAAGTTGCTTTGGACATATTGACTGTCTCCCCTGCTTCTTTCCTCCCTTCTTTTGCACTTGGTTTAAGTTTTCCATTGTATGATCAAAAATCCATATTTCATAGGATCAGTGTTAAGGACGTTTGAAAGGAAATTCTTGTGCTAAATAATTTTTCTTAAACACAAATTATGTACTAACTGCAGTAAAGCACAGCAAAATCTTAGATAGTGAGTGGGAATTTAGAGGTGATAATCTGCATCACTGTCCTCTAGCGGCTCCAAATCTCTTCAACAATAGATTTTTTTTTTTTTTAACAAAAGTTGATTGTAGTCAGTTTTCTTCCATTCATTTTGCATTCCCCAAGAGTCAGCAAAATCCAGTATTTATGTGCAACTACTGTACCTTATGGAAAGTTTCTTCTGAAGCAGTTAAATCTGATTATATGATGATTACTCATCATTATTAATTATAGTTAGGAAGTAAAATGGAAGTTGTGAACTTTGAAGAATTAGTAATTAATCATTTATTTTCTGAAGCAGCAGCATTCAAGCAAGACAAGTAAATGAGTCTGGAAAGCCCTCAAAATGTGCACCTTAATTATAAATATGCTGTATTTGCTAACTCAAGACATAGCATGTTCAACTGTTCAAATCTCCTTAAAATCTGTAAATTAAGCATTATAAAGAGTTTGGAAATAGACAATGGAAAAAATTATTTTATTAAACTATAGCTAATACCATTGAGTAAAGATCTGACAATGGATTTGAGATTATCTTGTGAACTATAAATGGAATTTTATAATTGTTGAGCTGTCAAAGAAAACAAAACATTGGTTATGTAGATAGGTGATGAGTCATGTCCATGTCGACAACTTGTCTGTCAGTCAGGAATCTTATTATACAAAGGATCTAAATATCCATGAAAAAACAGATTTTTGATGGACAGCTGAGCTACAGGAATAGACTCCATAAAGTAGACAATTTTCAAACAGCCAGGATGGCCCGGCCATGGTTAGAATCAATAGGATTTTGTTTTTTAACTTAACTGGTGGGCTGTTTACAACTTTTATTCTAGATTTATTTTCTTCACGTTATAATTTAAATTCTATCCAGATTAAATGCTCTTTAAAGCATTGCCAACATAAAAATGCCAGCCTGGTTGTGGGTATGTAATAGAATTTAATTATCAATGGAATAACAGCTTGTTGTACATGGCTGTCTATTATTCTATTTATACTCATACAGCAATGATCCCACAATTACCCCTAGACTGTAAGCACTTTGAGGCACAGTGCCTAGCCCAATAGGGTACTGATCAATGAGTAGGGCTGGTAGGTGCTATAGTAATAAATGAATTAATTAATAATAAAGTAATGTAACTTGAAGATGGCAATACAGCACAATCATGATCAAATATTTAGCACCTATACAGATCACACCCTATTAGCAAACCAGTGGATGCCCTGAATGAGAACTTCACACACTTTCTACTGCCTCAAGGTAGAATATTTCTGCTGAGCAAATGGTATTGGGTGGGAATCATTCTACCATTTTAAAAGCACTGTTTTTGGTAAACGAATCTTAGTACGTACAATATATCAAAGCTTTTGTGAACATCGCAGTTATAAAAAGCAGATCTCTTGGCATTGGTCATACCATCTCAGGCTGTGAGCCTGACCAATCAGAAGTTAAACAGGATCCAGTCTGATCAATACTTAGGAAACTTCCAATGAAAAGTCAAGCGCTGTAGAAAGAGGTGGTGTCAATTCAATACCTATAACTTCTAGGTCAGTACCAAGTCAACATCAAAACAGGATTTACTTTTAGGGAACAGTGACATAAGCTGGTGCTTGGGTGATAAGTAAAACCAAGTAATGTATTGGCCATTAATGATCCAATAGCATCTTTTGTAAGAACAAGGGCACTAGCCTTAGTGTCCTGGCCAAATTCCTTCTGTAGTTTCAATTGGACATGGTGGTATCTCCAATTTCAGACAAATAATTGTGTGTAGTGTTGCTGTACACTGTTAAATAGTTTTACCCCAAAGCTGGCTGTACTTTATTGATGGCTAAAATAATTACTGCATAAACAGCATTCAGGGCCTAATCATTCATGAGCAACCCGAGGTGCACATTAGGTTAGAAATGGAGCATTTCCACAGCTTTTCACTGTGTTGATGGTCAATGCAACAGAGATCTCTACAAAACAAAAACAAAACCATTTGTTCCCCCTCAACAACTATTTCTCTTCAAGATTCCAATTTAAAAAACAACAAAACTCACAGATCTTCTTAGCTACATGCTAAATTCCTTATTTAATCACACTGCTTTCACTGCTTCCCACTACCATTCAGATTATAAACTCTTTTGGTCAGAACCATGTCTTCACATCTGTATGTAGTGTCCAGCACAGTGGTCCCCAAACTGGGGGGCGTGCCCCCTTAGGGGGGCATGGAGGAACGCTTGGGAGGGTGTGGCTGGGGCCTGTTCTGGCCCCAGCTCCGCTCCCAGCCTCACCCCCAGCTGTGGTCCCAGCATTGGCCCCTGACTCCTGGCCCGGCCCGGCCGCAGCTCCACACCTGGCTATGGCCTCAGCTGGTGGCCCCGACCTGGCTGTGGCTCCACTCCCAGCCACAGCCCTGCCCCTAGCCCCAACCCGGCCACGGCTTCGCTCCCATCCCAGACCCACCTCTAGCCTTGGCCCCTGGATCCCGCCTGTGGCTCCGGCCCCTGACCATGGCCCCGCTCCCAGCCACAGCTCTGGCCTTTACCGTGGCCCCATTCCCAGCCCCAGCTCCTGTGGGGGGCAGGGGGCATGGACAGAGGTAAGGGGGGAGTGTAATGTAAAAAGTTTGGGGCCCATTGGTCTCGCACATTGTTGGTATGTATCAATTGAATAATTTTGCCCAAAAATTGGGGTTGGTAGGAGACAAATAGATTCCTTTGCAGCCCTGCAAGAAAAGTCTTCCTCAGTGCCAGAATGAGAAATGTCTTAGCTGATTTTTTCCCTCATTCATAATTAATGGCTCTCCTGTGGAATGTGGAGATGGTCAATATTATTGCTGGAGGCTCTGGACTAAACCCCGTCCTTCAATCAAGGCCACCAGACAAGTTCTTCCAAAACTGTAGAAACACTCCAGCAAACAACTGTTAGCATTAAGATAAAAATTTGAAGTTATATTGACAAAACTTAAGGCAATTATATGTTCAAGGTTCCCTTTAGAGAAAAAATTCCAATTGTTATAAATTGTATTCTGGGTCATTACCAGACTATCAGTGGGTTGAAGGAGGAAAGAAACTGCCAGAAGAAAGTAAATTATCAACAGGTAAGAAATTTCTCATTCTGCTGCACAGCATCTCTCCTCACTCATCACAAATAGGAAGTAGTGAGAAGTGATTCCCCCAAGTAGGGACGGAGAAGGATAAAGCAGAATTTTAATGATAATAGTAGAATAATAGGAGCAAGATGAAATTCCCCCCGTATAAAGCAAAAGCTTAGTAATTGAAAAAATTATTTGCGAAATAAGCCAGTAACATCTAGCACGTTTGGTCCCCCTCCTGGCCTTCCTCGAGGGCATCCACATAAAGGTTTCAGGCTTCCTAGCTGTCAGCTCACTCAAGTGGAGACCCATGTCTCTCTCTCCCCAGACTGGAGGTTTAGGCTTGCAATTCCTCTGCACTTCACTGTGACTTCCCCAGGAGGCCCGACTAGGGTCTAGTGCCTGTGGTTAAACTTTCTCCAGAGGCTACAACAGTGTATACCAGTTACCAACCTGCCTTCAGAAAGCAAAACACATTTATTCTTAGGGTAAAAGCATTACAGAGAAAACATATAAAAAGAATAAAAGTTTCTAAGCACATGCTAAAAGCTTACCAGCGGTCTCCCATCGGTTTTATGGGGTCCAGTAAGGCAACATCCTTTCACAAGGGTTGCAGCCCTCCCTTGGGCAGAGGGTCCTGTCCATTTGCTGAATCAAAAGGCCTTTGTTAGTCTAAACTCAGCCATTTTATACCAAAAGCCTTTTCTTTATCTGTTGGTCTCTGGAAAATCCAGTTTGAACCAGTACATGCAAACCTCCCCAAGGGGTTGTACATCTCGGGGGGGAGGGGGGTTACAGCCTGAGTGAGTCACTTTAATCATCTCCCACTGTTTTTAGTCCTTGGAGGAGCTGTAGAAACCCCCTGCCCCCAGAGTTGCATACAATCCCTGGCTTACAGTGATATATAAACCATATATATATAAACTTAATACAATGTGGTCCCCAAAGTAAGATACTGTGTATAATTGCACCTTCCTACCAAAGGATGCCGCTGCAGGGGAACAGAAACTTACTTTGCAAATCTTTCTCAGATGAGGCAGAGACAGTCTCTTCACAGAACATAATTAGGGACTGTGGAGAGGGATCATTGATTCCCATCTGTGAATGGCTTCCCAGATGCCTAAAATGCCAGCGAGTACAAGACTTTAACATCTTGCCTGTAGCAACTTTGAAGCTTTATGGTCTTAGCAATTTGGATGGGAGTGAGATGAGCATGTTAGGTTTGGCACATCTACTTCACATATTTTTATGGCTCTAGGACAGGGGTGAGCAAACTACAGCCCGTGGGCCGGATCCAGCCTGTGGGATTGCCAGCCCCATGGCGCAGCGGGGCTAAGGCAGGCTCCCTGCCTGCCCTGGCCCTGTGCCGCTCCCAGAAGCAGCTGGCACCACGTCCATGCTGCCCCTGGGGGGGTAGAGGACTCCATGCGCTGCCCTCACCTGCAGGCACCGCCCCCCGCAGCTCCCATTGGCTGGGAACGGGGAACCGTGGCCAATGGGAGCTTTGGGGGAGGTACCGCAGGGGCTGCAGGGACATGGTGCCAGCTGCTTCCGGGAGCGGCATGGGGCCAGGGCAGGCAGGGAGCCTGCCTTAGCCCCGCTGCCACCCCAGAGCCACTACAGGTGAGCGGCACCAGGCTGGAGCCCGCACCATGAACCCCTCCTGCACCCCACACCCAAACCCCCTGCCCTGAGCCCCCTGCCACACCCCGCATTCCCTCCCACACCCCAACCCCCTGCCCCAGCCCTACATTCATGGCCCTGCATGCAATTTCCCCACCCAGATGTGGCCCTCGAGCCAAAACATTTGCCCATCCCTGCTCTATGAATACCCAACCTTTCCAGAAAAGCACTAAGGATTGGAACAAAGTGATCGCAGAGCTATTTCCCAAGAAATGTGGAATCTGAGCTCCTTTCCCTGGCAGAGCGAAGATAGGTGGGCTAAAAACCAGACAGGTACAATCCTCATTTGGATGACTGAGACAGAGCTTCACAGAAATATCAGAGTACAGAGAGAGGCTAAGGCTATGTCTATGCTACAGCGGCGCAGCTGCACCAGTAGCGCTTCTGGTGAAATGCTCTAAGCCAACCGGAGAGAGCTCTCCCATCAGCTTAATAACTCTTGCCTCCGCAAGAGGTGGCAACTATGTCACCAGGAGAAGTTCTCCCACCGGCAGAGTGCTATCCTCACCGGTGCATAGGTTGGTATAACTTACATTGCTCAGGGGTGGGGATTATTCATACCCCTGACCAATGTAAGTTAGCTGGAGTAATTTGTAGTGTAGACATAGCCGAAGTGTGGGAGAAAAGCTCCAACAAACACTCCTTTAGGGTGGGAAGGCAAAAGAGAAAGGTTTTAAATCCTCGTTTTTACATCACTTGCTCATTTACAAAACTAATTGCTGCCTTATGAAAGGTTGTCTTTTGGAGACCAGACATTTCCGGAGTTCACACAATTTCCCCGAGCAGACTGTGAGAGGTTCGCATCCTTGGGAATCATCATGCTCCTAGTTGAGCCTTTTCACAGTGGCTTTGTGTGGGAGGGGAGGCCCCATTTACTGGTCCAATTCAAAGCCCCATGACCTGGCAGAGTGAGGGCTGCCTGACGGCAGCAATAGCAGGGCATAGCTCGCCCTGTCACAGTCCAATAGCTCTGTTAGACTATTAGATACAGTAGTGCCAACCTCAAGAGATCAAAAATCAGATTAGAACCCCAAAATCGTATTTTTTTTAAAAAAGACTATACGTTTTTATCGGTCTTTTGATCTTCGAACCTCCCTGCCCATCCCCACTCTGTGCATGAGACAATTGGTGTTGCCCACTGTCCCAAATTTATTGAGCAAAGTGATTATGGCCCTCACTGCAAAAGCTCTCACCTCCCCACCCCTACACCTCTCCTCTGCCCTGTTATTAATTTTGCACCACCCCCATTAGTTTAGCCCACCCTCAGTTCAGCCCATCCAGCCCCCACAACAGTTTGCCCCCCCCAGCCCTTATCAGTTCATTAATTCCATCAGTTCAGCCCCCCAGCCTCATGGATGCTCCTCCTGAGGTTCTTCACTCCCCTCCACAGGACTGGAGGGGGCTGTAGTAGGTCCCTGGTCCCTCTTCCATCCTGGGGGGCAGCTCCAGGGGCTCTTCATACCCCTCTGCCTTTCTCAGGCTGGGGGCTGAAGGCAGGGAGAGAGGAGGGGGAGTAGAGGTGACGTCCTGTCCATTTGGTCACAGAAGGAGAGGAGGAAGGAAGATGCGGAGTTGCCCTGACCTGCAGGGCTCTTTAGGTCCCTCCTCCCCCATTCTCTCTTATAATAATAGCTTCCTGTTCCTACAGAGAGAAAGAGCAAGAGAGAGAGAGAGAGAGCATGCAAGCACTGCCAGCAGCAGCTCTGATCGGTTATTTTTGCCCCAGGACAAATGGGCAGACAACCAGAGGGCTCAAATTCGCTAGAGGGCTAGATCTTCTGGCATCATCCCAAGACTGGCTCGACCCCAGCTAAAATCATGTCAGGGACGGGGGGAATTGCAAGAGCTGACAAAGCTATAGATGCTTGCAAGACTTTCCTACTGTTGTTGAAGGGGGAGAGGGAGCTTGTTGGAGTGGTGCTGAACAAGAGGGTTAGAGCCTCAGTGCTCCCGCCGGTGATTCCTCAGTTGAGGACAAGGAGAGAGGAGCTAGGAGCTTAAATGAAGTCGCTAATGCACAAAGATGAATAAAAATGAAAGTTATAAAACTTGTTACACTGCCAGAGGCAGAATTTCTGTGTGGACTAAATTGAAGGGCACAGCTTAGTTCTGGAGCTTCCAGTAACAATATTAAACCACCTCCAGATTTCCCAAGTGGAGGGGCTGGGGTGTTCCGCATTTGTTATGAACCAGAAGAGAAATTGTGCAGCAGAAATATGTTCTAACACAAGCTACTTTCTCCCCCTTCAATAAATACATATAAACAAGTCTCTATCACTTACTTTGGCCTCTGCCCATCTCTCCTATGGTACCTTCCTGGACAGGCTCCCATCCAGCGCTGCAGCAGCCTTCAGACAGCGTGCCATATTTCCACTCCCTCCAAAATTCCCCCGTAGGCGTCTCTCCATGTGAAAGCTCACTTGGTTCATCTACTTTTCACAAGCGCTTCCAATACGTTCTCCCTCTCCCCTCCCCACAAACATCAGTCTCTCCTCTACCAGCCCCAATTATTCTCTTTTCCTTGCATGCTCTCTCTCTCTTTCCCCAAACTCCTCATTCTCTCCTCAGCGTACTTCATTCTGTCCTCCCACAGTCTCTCGTCTGGACAGTTTCTTTCCCCTCTCCACAATCCCTCCAACCTCTATTCCCATTCCTCAGGATTTCCTTCCTCTTCCCCCAAACCAACCTCACTCTCTCCATTGCTCCTCCACTTGTGACTGTCTCCCCCTCCCCCCAGCTAATCCCTCTCCTCCATGCCTGTCCTTTAAGGGGAAGGAAGGAAGAAGAAACTGCACTTCCTCTAGGACCTGCCTGTTGTTCAGGCACTGAACCTGCAGGGCAGGGGCCCAGGCAAGGCTCTGAGCCAGGGCAGGCAGAAGTGAAAGCTGCAGTCTCCTGCTTGCCTTGCTGAATGTGGAGCAGGGAAGGGGGTTGAAAGAGACAGAGACCCTTTCCCACCTTTCAGAGTCTGAGCCCCTTTTCACGGCACAGCACGGTTTATGGCTGATGCTCAGAGGCCACAATTCCCATTCTGCTGCTGCCTCAAATCTGAGCCACTTTCCTGGCAGAGCGAGGGTCCTTGGGCTGAAAGCCAGGCAGCCACAATTCCCATGAGGCTGCAGTCTGAGGCAGGGCTACTACACAGGAGGGACAAAGAAGCCTCTCTGCCTGCCTAGACATGCTGCAGGGTGGGGGAGGGGTGGTGAGCATGCTACAGAGCACAGCGAGAGACTCTGTGTGCAGGAGAAAAGTCCCAGCAAACACTCCCTCAGGAGAAGGGGTTTAACCCCTGATTTTGACCCCACGCCACATTAACAATAGTACTCGCTGCATTGCAAAGGACACTCTTGCTTTTGCTTTTTTGGGACCGGGGTATGCAGCACTTACTCTGGAGTATCATGAGAATCTGCTGATTCATAGTAGAAGGAAGGGGAGCTGTGTAAAAGCCCTGCTTCTTTCCTGAAGGAGCTGAGGACCCACTTCAGTATTGCGGGATGGGGAACTGTGGATTCTTTCAGGGTGGTTTTCCCTCTCCAGCCCAGGTTCGTTGTGGGATTTACCTCCCTGATCTGGCTGGATAGCTTTCTCCTTGTCCTCAAGACTTTCTCCCTGAACGTTCAGAAGCTTCTGATTGGGCTTTTCTGTGTTGGAGTCAGAGCTCCTTGGAGCAGGCTGGGGACCAACTCTGAGACCTGTACGTGACAGTGCAAGTAGGGTGACCAGATAGCAAGTGTGACAAAATCGGACAGGGGGTGGGGGGTAATAGGTGCCTATTTAAGAAAAAGCTCCAAAAATCGGGACTGTCCCTATAAAATCGGGACATCTGGTCACCCTAAGTGCAAGGGTTGGGTGGCTGGGAACAGGCAGAGTATAATTCACGCTCTGTAGAGCCTGTGAAAGCTGCCTCACATAGGGAACACTGCTTAAATTTCAGCCACGTGTTTGCAGAGAGCTCTGCCATGCCTCAGTTGGGGCAAAGGAGTCCAGCAAGGAGGCATTGCAGCAGCAGATCCAGTTAACTGAACCCACCATGCTGTTTTGTGGCCAATCCGTGAGGGGAGAGAAGGAGGAAGATTATAAATCAGGGGTCGGCAACTTTGAGAAGTGGTGTGCCGAGTCTTCTTTATTCACTCTAATTTAAGGTTTCGCGTGCCAGTAATACATTTTAATGTTTTTAGAAGGTCTCTTTCTATAAGTCTATAATATATAACTAAACTATTGTTGTATGTAAAGTAAATAAGGTTTTTAAAATGTTTAAGAAGCTTCATTTAAAATTAAACTAAAATGCAGAGCCCCCCGGACTGGTGGCCAGGACCCAGGCAGTGTGAGCGCCACGGAAAATCAACTTGTGTGCTGCCTTTGGCACGCGTGCCATAGGTTGCCTACCCCTGTTATAAGTCATAACTGCACGAAAACGAAAAAAATTAAAGGTTTTATAACAAATAATCAGGAGAAACTGAACTCCCAACTTCCTCTACCACCAGAGGCAGAAAATCTGGTGGCCTGAACTGAAAGGAAGAGAGCTTTGTCCTGAAGCCACTAGAAACAACAAATTCCCGTGGCAGGCGAGAGGCATTAACCCACTAGCAGGTGCAGATTAGCCTCTGAGCCAATGGGGCCCATGCCTGGGGCCCTAAGAAAAATGGGCGCCCCCGTACTCCGACCTGCCCCGCTCTGCCCAGCCGGTGCTCCTGCTGGGGAGCGGGGTTGGAGTGTGGGGGCTTGCCCTGCTCCACCGGCCTGGCACTCCTGCGGGGAACAGGAGAAGCCCCCATGTCCAACCCCGCTCCCCAGCAGGAGGTCTGGGAGGGGCAGGTGGGGGACTGCAGGCAGGGTGGGGAGGGTCCCCCTCTTGCTCTGGCCCAGGGCCCCACAAAACCATAATCCGCCTCTGTCCACTAGTAATGAATGAGAATCTGCAACATAAAGGTACCTAGTGAAATTTTCAAAAGCACCTAGGTGCCTATCTGCATCTTCAGTCACCTAAATACCTTTGAAAACCTGGCCCTAAGGGTTAAACTTACACTCATTGAAGTAAATGGCAAAGCTTCCATTGGCTTTAATGGTTCAGGGCTAAAATATGAAATCCTCCAAAGTGAAGAAAAATCTTTTTTTTATTATTATTATTTAGAGTCATTGATTAACAATAACAGTGTTATGAAACCCTATTAAAATTTTAATCGCAACAGTCATTTAACATTAACAAGTAGTCTGTTAATTAGCCAAGGGTGGATCAAGTCTCTAATATGAAAAACAATGACATGCACAAAACAGACATGTTCCCTGTCATTCCTGCATTTGTCTAGGTAATTAATAAATAATAATAATGAATTAATGCTATTTCAAGCTGTCTTTGTGTCTAAGGTTTACAGTTAATTATTTGAATTGTTTTTATCTCAGCTGGGCTTTTCAATGGCAATTATGAGGAAGACAAAGACTAGTTACATTTTGAATGAATGGGCAAGATCCTGGAGCTGTCCTCTGATGAATAACCAATGACCTGAGGTACTGGATTACAGCATTTTATGAAATCAGACATAAGAGACTGTTAATTTAAATTAATTACTCAACATAGAGAAAAAGAGATACCATAGATTTAACCAAGGGAGAGAAAAACAAAAACTAAACACAAGAACATTTTCCCGATTATAGTAAGAATTTTGCTAATAGGGTTAGGATTTTTGATCTCTAAGAAATCACTCTCAGCTCTGTAAACATAGTTCAAGAAGTACCAAAATCCTGTAAGAAAGAGTATGTTCCATTTCTTTCCAGTCCAGTGGAAATCAGGGTTAGCATAGCTCTATTAAGAAAATGAAAGTTACTTACCTGTAACTGGAATTTTTTGAGACGAGTGTCTGCATATTCACACTGGTGGGATCAAGGCACCCATGCCATCGGCTTCCAGAACCTTCTGGAATGCTGTGTCCATTGGGACCATTTGCCCCTCCCATCATGGAGGGTTGAAAGGATACAAAACGGGGAATGGCCCCAACCACCCTTGAGTTCCTGTTCCTTTCTAATCCATAGCAATCAAATCTCACAATTTTCTAGAATTTGCCTTTCACACATTTCTTTTGAGGGGTGATTGGGGATGGGTATGTTCCATATGCAGAACAAGAGTTAATGGACATACAATAACAAAACTACCAAAAAAGCAGTGTTAAGCATATATTGCTGGAATCAATTACAGACTAGTACACACTCCCTCAAGACATCTCTGTCATACAGCTCCAGAACTATCCATTTATAACATAGCATTGTATAACATGCAAAAAAGCGTTGTTTCAAAGGTCATTCTCCTGGAGAGTGGGCATGTTAGGAATCAGTGAGGTATTGTTTTGACATTAAAGACAACATATTTTTCAAAATAACTTTTTGTTAATTTTGTGATTGCATTTAAAATACTCTTAGAACTTAGGGAATTTTTGTCACTTTGAACTAAAAGCTATATTTTTATCTAGGGATTTAAATAAAGTAATAGTTAAAATAGCTAATTTAGTAAATCTGCTGTATCAATACCTAAGCTGAAAACCCATCAGGAGGTGGAAAGATGTGCATTCTGTGAGAATTTCTATCCTCAAAAGTATTTATGCCTTAGTATTTATCATCACATTAACAGACATAGGCATTCTACAGAGTATGTCAAAAAAGCCTATTTAATATGTTCTATTTAAATGTATTTTAGAATGTGGAATGGAAATATATTAATAGTATGGGGGGGGGGGTGTGTAAATCATGCTAAGTAGCTTTTAGCCTGAATCATCAAGCACAAAAGTTAAATCTGTAGTGAAGAATTCAGAACAATATTGCCATTTACAATTCACAGCACTTTTATACCTTATAAGTACAAGACTCTTGAAGGAGGCATGAATCTCTAAACTATTGAGAGTGTTTTGTATACTTAAGAATAAAAGCATACAGATTAAGACAGTCAGAGGTGAGGTATCTTTGGAAAGTTTAATTGAAACTTTACTGTTTTATTTTTGGAAGCATCAACATTTCTAGCACATTTTTGGTTCTATAAGATTACCAAGGGGCAGTAGGTTCTCCAGTTACATACTGTACCCAGGTTTCTATAGAAAATTCATACTGTACATTTTGCTACCATGTTTTCAACAGTTTCCTTTAAAACAAAACAAAACTAGAATAATCCACAACTAAAAAGGGTTTTGACAATAGAGGGCAGATAGGAAAAGTAAAGCACCCCCTGAACCCTCGAAAAACCAAACAACCCAAAAACAAAACAAAACAAAAGACACGTTTTTTTCTCTCCTGGGGATGAGGGCTGGACAGAAACTTTCCTGTGTGTCACTGACAGAGCCCCGAACATTCCTTCCTCCATCTTTCTTACTTTACCATTCTCATCACCATTCACAGTGTCTGATCCAAGGTTAAAGCTCACTGAAGTCAAAGGGCTCTGGATCAGGTCCTTAATCTTCTGAAGAGGGCACTATTCAGCAACACAGAGCATACCTTCCACCTCAACTTCTCGCAAGGCTGGTGGTATATATCCACAATACACTCAGCTCCCACCAGCCTGAGAGAAAGAGACTAGGATCAGAAAGTGAACTCGGGTCTCTGCTACAGGACAGAAGTGCATTACCACAATGTATTGGGGTTCTTACACTACATATTTAAGTAGAAAACATGTCTGCAGAAAATAAAATGAGACAATTTCCCTTTTCTAACAATTTTACCCATACATGCATCAGTATCATGAAAATAAAACATTTTACTGGTAAATTTGTTTTCTTTTCAAACTGTTTATCACCCCAAGCATGAAAATCTTAGGAATATGTACGTATGTGGATGTATGTAATATATAATATTAAAATCCAATTAAAGACTTAATGTCTTATAGTCTCCTGCTGCAATAACTGTTTAAATGGCTGTGCAGAATTGTTTTTTTTTTTTTATTATGGTGTCATAAACAATTAAAAATGTAAGGCAGCCAAATTGAGCTGTTATTGTTACACAAAAAATATCTCCCACATTAGCCCTCACTTTTCCTCAAAGTGTTAAACACACATGATTATAAGAGAATCAAAACATTTCTTTTTCTATTAACAGTAAATTAAGCAGTTGTTTTCACTGTACACGTTACCTCATGCAGCCCCCCATTCCTCATATATATAAAATTACACTCTCTTGTGAAACAGGTTTGTAAACTCTAGTTAGGAGCCAATTTACATTTATTCTGTCAATCCTACAGAAAGAAAAATAAATCAGTTTCACGGTCTCTGCTTCTTTATTTTTTACACAAGTTACTTTTAGCTTTTAAGCAGGTTTTTGCATATAAGATGGAAGGCTAGGTGTTTTTTCATATTTTTGAACTGGAAAGTTAGACATAGAAAATCTTGTTTCTGGCTCTTTAGAAGCCTTGCAAGAATTCTTGTAGTTGTGTGACTATTTCTGTATCCACTGTTTCCATAAGTGCCTGAAAGGCTTGTTCTCCCAGTAATTCTTGCTGTGCCTTTAGCTTCTCATAGACGAATTGCTGCAGCGACACAGTGTGTACAGGGTCCTTCAGTGCAAGCTGTGGAAAACCGATAAGAGCAAAAATATAGCAATGCAGGCAAGAGGCAGTCCCAACACCCCAGTGACTCATACATCAATTTTATAATCTGAGCTGAAGTAATAGAAAGCTTTTGCTTTCTTTTGTACTTGTGCTGAGAAATGGTCTCATTGAGTCAAATTCTTCCAAGGAGAACTCAGTTACCTCCACAATGAAAATTAAACTGTAGTTTCAAACTAATTAAATAACAGTTCTCAAATCATGGACTCAAACTGCTAAAATACTTTGCACTTCTATAACTTCTTCCATCAGAAGATCTCACAATACTTTATTAACTACCATTAAGTACACTCCTCATCATCCACGTGAGGTATGGTAGATATTACTGTGATGGCCACATTAGAGATGCCAATCACCCAGATTTTACAGATGGGGAATCAGAGACATACATAGGTTATGTAACTTGATCTAAGTTCACACAGCAAATGAGTGATACAGCTGAGAATAAAACCCATTCTGTAGACTTCCACATCTAATCTCTAACCACTAGATAATAATCTGCATCCACCCTTGACTTGTGAGGTTTACAGTGAATCAAACTAATTTGTATATAAAGCTGCCTATAGTTATTCCCTTCCCTTAACCTCAAGAATTGTGAGTAGGAAGGTTATATTACCTCTGAATTTATTACTATAATGACCACTACTAGAATACTGTGTCCAGCTCCAGCACACACAATTCAAGAAGGATGTTGATAAACTGAAGAGGGTTCAAAGAAGAGCCACAGAATGCGTGAAGGATTGGAAAGCATGCCTTATAGTGAGAAAGTGAAGGAGCTTAATCTATTTAGTTAACAGGGACTGGATCACAATCTATCAGTACCTACATGGAGAACAAATATTTGATAATGGGCTGTTTTATCTAGCAGACAAAGATATAACAAGATCCAATGGCTGGAAGTTGAAGCTAAACAAATTCAGACTGGAAAAAAGTGTAGATTTTTAACAGTGAGGGTAATTAACTATTGAGACAATTCATTGTGGTGGATTCTCCATCACTGGCAATTTTTAAATCAAGATTGGATGTTTTTCTAAAAGAAATGCTCTTAGTTCAAACAGGAATTTATTCAGGCAAATTCTATGGCCTGTATTGTGCAGGAGGTCAGATTAGGTTATCACAGTGGACCCTTCTGGCCTCAGAATCTAAAGTCCATCTATCTGTCTGTGTATTCTTAAGAGTATGAGCTCTTCAGAGCAGGTACCATACTTCTAGAATGTTTGAAAGCACCTAATGAATGTTACTATACATAAATAATAAATAAAAATAAGGATTATCTTTATTTGTAATTAATCCTCTTTTTAAAAAAAAAGCAAATAATCTAGGTCTTAGTATCTGCTATGTATACAGTCAACATAGAATCTGTGTTTTTTTCTCAGTACTAGCTTAAATAATTAATTAAATAATGCATAGTACTTACATCGCACTTTATATCTTCAAACTGGTGTGCGTGTATTAATGACTAAATCTTTACATCACACTTATGAAATGGGTAAGTATTGACCCCATTTTACAGAATAGGACATTTAGACAGAGAGATTATGTAATCTGGAGTGATTTAACACACAGAGTCACTTTCAAAGTCAGGATTAGACTTCAAGAGTAGATCAGATACAGAGTAGATACAAAATGGAACAGCTTCAACAGAAGAGATGTAGAGAAATTCAACCCAGACTAGCCAATGGACTGGGAGTTAGGGCACTCACATGGAATGGGTGAGACCTGGGTTCAAATTCCTGTTCTAGAGCATGAATTCAAAACTTGGTCTCCCCAATCCCAGTTGAGTGCCCTAGCCACTGGGCTAAAATTATAAAGTCACCACCCTCCCCAAGCCTGACTTTTTTTTTCTGGCTGAATCTGCATTATTCAGCAAATAAACTATTTGTTCAAAAAAATTGCCCAGTTTTACTTAAGAGTTCTTTGCTTCCCATCTAATGGTTATTCCACAAGAACATGCCTCTTTTCTTGTAAGTAACAGAATGGTGCATAAAAGATGTGTTTCAATAGGCTCCTTGTAGGTCATCCATGAAAATACTAATGAGATCCATCCCCATTAATCTTAGAATTCAGATGAAGTCATGCATGTTAGATTTGTGCAACTCTGCTCTTCAGAGGTTCTTGTTACTGCCACTTCATTTGCAACTTTGTCTCTTATAATTTTTTATCTTACACAACTACTGTATGATTGGAGTTTCTTGTACTTTTAGTCTTAATACTTTATAAACCCTTATGCAAACGACAAATAAAAAAATTAAAATGGGTTATTTTTGCAGGCAAAGGGTGTTTACCATTGGTCAGCCTGAATAAGTCTAAAGTTTTAGAAGATAATTAACTTGATGAATTAGACCAAGACTGCAAAGTCCAGGCAGTCTGTCACCCCTCTCCTATCTCTTCCTCTTATGGGAATTAACACAAAACATCACACTTTGGGGGTGTGCTTATATCAAACAGGAAAGCAACATATTGTGCGTACCTATCTAATGACCCTACTTGTGCTGACAATTTAATTTGAATGCAGTATCTTCAGAAATAAAAGCATAAGCCCCCTACTGCTTGAGCCTCCTACCTTATCTGGTGGCTGTAGGAGATAACCTCATATGTGGAGCAGCTGACACTCTCTTAGCGTGGATTACACTTACTACATAATTTTCAAATATTCATGACTGGCTATTACCAAAACAAATTTCCTCAAAGAAGGAAAAACACATTCTACATTGAGGACTACTTTCTACACCATATGTACTAAACCCTCTGAGCTACACAAAAGCACTGGAATGTGAAAAAACAACCAGCCAAAATTCCTCCCTGTATTGGGATAGCTCAAAAAAGGAACACCTGGCTTTTTTTAAATCAAGTGGGAGAAATTCCAGGCCCAAAGTATTTTTATAATATTGTAGTCGAAGAAAAATAGAGGTTTGAATCTAAGATCAAACTTAATGTTAACTATAATATTACTGACAAAGAGTCTTGTGGCATCTTATAGACTAACAGAAGTATTGGAGCTTAAGCTTTCGTGGGTGAATACCCACTTCGTCAGATGAATGTAGTGGAAATTTCCAGAGGCAGGTATAAATATGCAGGCAAGAATATACCTGCCTCTGGAAATTTCCACTACATTAATCTGACAAAGTGGGGATTCACTCACAAAAGCTTATGCTCCAATACGTCTGTTAGTCTATAAGATGCCACAGGACTCTTTGTCGCTTTTTACAGATCCAGACTAACATGGCTACCCCTCTGATATAATATTACTGTGATACTGCAATACTTGTTGCCTATTTCTCTTATTTCATGTATGATAAAGGTAAAATTGAAAAAAAACTAGAACAGAAAAAGATAGACATGAAAAATCCTTTGACGTATCACAAAAGAGCTGCTAAAACTACATTTTATATTTGTTATGAACACCCGCCATTGAGATGAAATGGTAGACTACTTTTCATTTTCATTCATAAGTGACTGCAAGGAAAGTTTTTTATTCTATTGTACTCTCTGGCATTTAATTCTTTGCAGTCTTTCACCACTCCCATATTTGTCACCTTTTTGTTGTAAATCTCTTCTAAATCAATTGTCATCTCTATATTTCCAACACTGGTTTTTTAGCCTTTGAATCACTACCATTTCTATCTTCTAATCTTTTTTACCTCTTTAACACACCTTCTGACCCTTTTCGTACCTCCTCCCAACTCATCAACTATTTTTATACTTTCAATCCCAACGTCTTCTTTTTAGTGATCCCTGTATAGCAAATGTTTCCGCACCTATGTACGTTAGTTTCCATATTGTAAAAGACTTTGCAAATTGAAACACACTAGCTATTTCTAAGGTGTAGTAATTTCACGTGTCTAGCAGATTGTGTAATTTATATGCTAAGATAACACCATCAAGTCTTATTCATTAATATACATTAATAATGTTTAGACATATACAGTAGAAACTCAAGAGTTATGCACACCTCGGGAATGGAGGTTGTTCATAACTCTGAACAAAACGTTATGGTTGTCCTTTCAAAAATTTACAACTGCACATTGACTTAATACAGCTTTTAAACTTTACTATGCAGAAGAAAAATGCTGCTTTTAAATCATCTTAATTTAAATGAAACAAGCACAGAAACAGTTTCCTTGCCTTGTCAATTTTTTTTTCAAACTTTCCCTTTATTTTTTAATGGTTTACATTTAACACAGTACTGTACTGTATTTGCTTTTTGGGGCGGGGGGTGTCTCTGCAACTGACTGATTGCATACTTCCAGTTCCAAATGAGGTGTGTGGTTGACTGTTCAGCTCGTAACTCTGGTGTTCGTAACTCTGAGGTTCTACTGTACACAAAAAAGCAAATTCTATATTACACCCATTACCATAGTCAATACTTGCCAAGGTAACTTTTGTTCTCTGAGTGTATTGCTTTTGAAGATCTATACTGGCAGAATGCATGCATTGCCACACAGTCACAGAACCCATTTCAAAGCAATTAGCCCTTTTGGATGGGAGTGCATGCCCCTATGTTCCAACATTCTGGAGTCAAGAGTATAAAACGCCCTTAACCCCAGTTGTCCCTCAATTCCTCTCTGATATGTGTGCTAGATTGGAGGATGGAGTTTTCTGTGAGTGTCAACCATATGGAAAATTTGAGGAGTTTTTGTTATTTAGATCTTTCAGGCCTTAGAAAAGGTGAGACGGCACTGAATTTCTCAAATGTCATGTTTTTAATTAATTTTAACTCATACTAATTAAAAAAATTGCTTGTAAATACTCATAAAAATCATTCTGAACTCAAATAGCAAGTGCGAAAAGCTTGGGGCAGATACATTGTATTCTTCGTATATAACAAGGAGTTCAAATCCCTGCTTTAGGTACAAAGCTCAACTGAACCTTAAATACGGAGGTGCTGGATGCACGTGTATAATAATAATAAGTATATTCTATGGAGTGACATTAGACGTTTTCAGAATCCACTGAATAATATATCTAATATTATTGATTTATACAATATTTAATGTTACCAAAGTGATTAATCAGGAAAAAAATCAAAGTGAGGAATCTCACAAACCTAAAAGTACCAGACAATCCCAAGTGACAACCTTGACTCTTAATCTACCCACTCTGCCTAGAACAGTGGTCCCCAAACTGTGGGGTGCTCCCCCGGGGGAGGAGGGGCATAGAGGAACGTTGGGGGGGGGCATGCGGTGGGGCCCAGGCCAGCTCCCATGAGTGTAGGGAGGGAGCGCCACGCTTCCAGCCCCTCTCTGCCCCCAGACCAGCTCCACCCACACCATCATTCAGGCACCAGTCCTGCTCTGCCTCCAGGCCCAGGCCAGCCCCCGTAGGGGGCAGTGAGGGAGCGCCATGCTTCCACTCCCACTCCGCCCCCAGACCAGCTCCACCCACAGTCCCACTCCACCCCCAGTCCTGCTCCGCCCCCAGCTCCACTCCACCCTGTGCTCCACCCCCAGCTCAGCTCTGCCCTCATTCCTTCTCTGCTCCCAGATGTGCTTTAACAGTGTTATGGTATTCTCCAATATACGTTAGGATTTTTTGTACCTGATATCCAGAATCAATCTGAAAATTGAATTTTTAAAGCTCTTTTCAAGAATTTCTAGACAAAAACCCATCAGCAATCATAACTAATATACAACAATTATAATGATTGCCAAAAAAAAATCACATGGGCTCCAATGCAGATCCCCACTGTAATCAATGAGATTCCACAAATTGAAACACACTAGCTATTTCTACTGTGTACATCTTGGTGGATCCTTTTTCAGGGTCTAGCCCCTTGACATTAATAGTGGGGGAGGGAGGTTAATAACTACTTCTGAGGTATTACCATTATTAATTAGAACCTGGCTTAAGGGAGAAATCTGAAATCTACTTCACACCATTCCCTTATATCTGAAGAAAATGTCCTTCCTTATGGAACTAAAGTCTTGACCCTGCTAGGTTCTGAGGGAGGGGTTTGACCAATCCACCTGACCCTCCCTGCCCGGTGCTCTCCGCCCTCTATGCCTAGCTGGGCCTCCGGGACAGACCTGCCTCTCCTGGTACCTAGTGTCGTGGCTGGGGGGGGGGGGGGGGCGGGGGGGGGGGGAGGGAAGAGGAAGGGCACACAGTGGGGAAGGGATGCCCTGGCCCATGTCTTTGTAGAGCTCATCTCTTCTTCTCCTCCTCTGCCCCCCCCCCCCATGTGGCTGGAAGCAGCTTGTCTCTTCCTGCCCGCACAGTGTCGAAAGGCAGGTAACACCCCCAGGCTGCTGCTGGCCACCGACATAACCCAGCCGCTTCCGGCTACAGTGTGTGCAGGAAGGGGTTAAACCCTAAGGATGCATTGTGCACCAGGGCCCAAGGAACCTGACTGCAGGGGCTTCAGCGAACCTGTCCAGAGATACAAACTTAGATACAAACTGAAGGCTGCAAATCAGCAAAGCACTTACGTGCATGCTTTAATTTTAAACAGTGAGGTGGCTCAGCTGGGGAGGGTGCCTAGGGGACGGAGCAGCCCCGCACTCCCTGGGGGCAGGAGCGGAAACAGGGTGGAAATCGCTTCCTCCCCCACTCCAGAGCTTAGCTGAGGGGTGGAGAGGTTTCCCCGTGCCAGCGCTGTGTGGGGCTTTGGCACATGCACGGCTCGGCTCCTCCTGGCCAGTGCCTCGGGCCAGAGGGTCTTGGGCTTTCCCGGGGTGCTGGCCCAGCCAGAGGCAGTGGGGGAAGGAAGGAGCCTGCCGGCCAGGCTGGTGGTGACCTGAGCGCTCTTACCAGGGGCTGGTTCTCCAGACTGCACTGGGAGTGGGACGTGCCCTGCCCGGGGGGATATGGAAGGGCAGTGGGACTGGGGAAGGTGAAGGGGTAAAGCAGGGAGAGACCAGTGAGAGGGAGAGCACATAAAGGGCCAATGGGTGGGCAGTAGAGGTGACACGTAACCAGTGGCTGCCTGGTGCCTGCCTGTACTCACCAGCTACCGTAGCTCGCAGTGCGCAGCCAGCGACAGCCGGAAATGGGGTGGGGCCCTGCTGGCTAGGAGCTGGCATGCAACTGAGTCTACACTGATGGACCAGCAGGAGGAGCAGACAGGCCCCCCACGCTGCTGCTTCGCCCCGCCACCAGTCTTGCACACCCACCCCCATCATTGGACTGGACCCCATCCCACTCACCACTGGTGGGCAGGGGGCTGGCAAGCAGGGATCCGGCCAGCAGCAGGACCCGCCAGTACTGATGGGGGAGGAGGGGGGAAGGAGAGACAGAAAATATGGGACAATTTGTCTGTTTTTAAGAAAAAAAGTCAGGACACCTGCAGGAGGGCTTAAATATGGGACTATCCATTTAAAAATGGGATGTCTGGTCAGCCTAGGTATCTACCTGGCATAGCTGGGCCTGTCTGAAGTATGGAAGCATGGCATGTTGTGTCTGCAGGTGAAGTTTCTTATCACCCTCTCACTCTGCATGGACATTTAGAATTAGCATCTGCATAACCTGGAGAAAATGATCCCAGAACTTGAATGTAGGAGACTGGGCATATCCTTGTGTCTGAAATTCCTCCAGCAGTGGTAGCATATGTTACAGCATCATCAAGCTCTTTAATGACTTGTTGTAAGGATTCAGTGTCTTCAGACTCAAACACCTTTTGAGTCAGCCAACACTTCCCAGACAAATGCTGGAACTACATGAGCACTTCCTCCCTGCTCACACCATTTAACAAATGAATAAAGTTTCAGAGCACTCAGGGCCTCAAATACTAGATTCAAGCTATGTAGAGAAGGCGAATCACTTACCAGCAAACATTTGATCTCGAGTACGAGCTGCATACACCTCAGATTCAATAAGAAGGACTAGCAATGTGATTTGTCTGGGTGAAAAGCACCCTGACAAATCACACTGGTACCAAGTTCATTTGGGGGAGCCCATTTCATTTGCTGAGCAAAAGCATAGAGCTGCAACAGCTGCTGCTATTTCCTTACATTTCAGCATTCTGGCATAGACTGTGGCCATGTCAGCTGGTTGGACATCCACAAAAAGTGCATATGCAACTGCTGTGTAGGTGCTATTCTTTGTTGCAAGCTTGTGCTTTAAATCAAACCAAAATGGAATCACTTGAGTGTGAACAATATCATCATCATTTGGTATTGGTAGGACATCATGAGGTAGTAGTGTTAAAAGTTACCAAGAGCGAGCTCAGATGGTGTTTATTTGTAGGTGACAGGAGTTTATTTTCTCAAGTACTTTTTCATGGTGAGTTGGTTCTGGACATGTTCTAGGTTTCTCAAATGCTGCACACTGTATAAAAGACTTTGGTTGCCCAGGAAGAGTAGGTGACTTCCTTCCCAGCTTCCATGATATTTCTTGTGATGCTGGACTATTTGCAGACTGTTCTTGAATTACCATTCTAGACAATGAATGGAAGGTGTTTATTATAATACCAGTCTCTGTAGTGATGTCTATATTATCACCTTCTTTATGGATGAGATTTCCACCAGCACAAGTGCTATAATTCAATTTGGAATTAACAAATCTCCCTTGAGTCTTTCAAGCACTAGTGATTAACCACCTCAGCTCATCATCATTGATAAAAAAAAATCCATGAAGGTGTAGTATATCTCTATTAAATTGCAAGATCCAAACTCATGGTGTAGCTGTGAGGCAAGGCTTACGTGCAGTGGTGTCATGATTTTGGAACAGTTAAATACTATGTACTCCACAATTTTAATGTCTTCTGAACGATTATACTCATTGCTAGCCAAATTATATGCCTCTTTATCTATCAACCAAAGGACAAACTCCTGCTCCAAGTGGGCACAAAAGTAGCTGACCTCTGTAAACTACAATCACCTGGCTTTGGATAATACCGAGTCTTTCCTTCTGGCTATTTCAGAGCGAAGGATTGAAGTGGAATTATATAAAACCACTTGTTCATTTGAAAGCTTCTCATCAGGCTCACTCGCCAGAAGAACATTCACAAAATGTGGGTGAATTTAAGTTCCTGTTTCAGATTACTAGCAGCTTGGATAGCATCAGTTAATGTTATTGCACTGCATAGAACAAGGGTAGACTTGCTTTGTCCATGCTGTGCATGGAATGAAATTGCAGAACATAAAGTCTTCCTAATTTTGCCTGTAATTTGCTACTGGAATAGCTTGCATTTTCTACATCTGAGGGAAGTAGGGCTTTATATCTTTGTAGCAGCTTGGACAGGAGACTAGCCTTGTTGTACATAAGACCATTGTCTAGTTCTTCCATCAGCTGATAAAATGCAATGTCATCAGGTGAATGTATTGTTGCAGTGTAACTAGATGGTTTTGCTTTACGATTTGTTTTACTGAAGTAGGAAGAAAGGCACGTTGAGTGATAAACTGCATTCTTAGCAATCAAGTCTTCCTCAGATATTCTGCACTTATGTCATCATATCTTCTTTGAAATGCTCCCTCCCTTTGATTGGTTATTCTGAACTGAATATCCTTATAAAATCAGGACCCTTTTTTGAAGCTGAATTAAATTGTTAGCAACCCCGGTATTACGTTTGCTTACCTCCATGTCAGCTTCAGGCACATTAATTGTGCTCACCTGGATGTCTGATATACCAGTGAAGCTTAATTTAAAGATTCAACTTTCTCTGGGATGTAAGGCAGCTAAGTAGGCCAATCTGTAGGAGACCCACCAATAACTCAGCTGCTAGGACTCTTTGGATGAGAAATTTAATATTACAAGAATGCTAAGATTAGTTTAACCAATCTCTCTGACAGAATAACTGATAATTTCTCATTATTGCCTAGAGAGCTTAGATACTATTAATAAGTTACCAGTTACCGTACATGGTAAAGTGTGAATGCGTTGTTCCTTACAGGTCTCTGTTCAGATGACAGTTATATGAAAGGCACTTAATATTATTTTTGTAAAGCATTTTAATATTTTGTATAGCAAACTGACAGATTTGAACAATTTGCATATTTTTAAACTGCACCGTCTTCTAAAATATTGTGATTTTGTATCAAGAATTTTTTTTTAAAGTTTGTATTGAAATTGACCTTTAGTTAGGGATCTTTGTTTAAATTTTGTGTTGTGATTTTGTTGAATTTATTGCATTATATGAATGAAAACTTTTCTACATGATCCTAAGATGATAAGCTTGGTAATGTATATACACCTGACAAGATTCTTTATCTTCCTCTGTACATGAATCAGGAAAACTCCGTATGGGAAAAATAAAATTGACAAGTAACTGGTTTCCATTTCTAGTTCTTCCACAGACCTCCTGTGTAACTCTGGGCACTTAATTTCTGTGCCTCATTTTCCACATGGGGATAAACGTGGGGAATACTACTACTTAATTCTATCTAACATGTGTTGTGTTTGGAGATCTTCATGAGGTAGGCCTTACAGAAATACATATTTATTATTATTATTATAATTGGTCTACTACATTGAATTAGCATATGCTTAATAAGGACAGCAACTTTAGTGAGACATTTTCCTGAAAATTGAACTAGTCTAATTATAGTGTATGGCTTGATTGTTGCTTAATTGGGACAGCATTAGCAAAAATTCTGCTCAATGAGGATTCAGTCAGTGTCAAGGGGTTAAGTAATATTTACATTTGAAGTGTTTAGCCTTCTAATTCAGAAATGGCCAACGAAGGATTAAAAGAAGAAATGTATTGAATATCAGTTCAGTATCAGCCTTTTTAATTCAGTTCAGTGTTCTCCTTCATTATAAAGCTTTTCAGTCTGTTTATGAAAAAAAGGTTATCAGAACAGCTGCTTAATCACGATGACAGACTCAGCAAAGGTGTCCCAATAAAGCAGATACCATTGTAGTTGGCATATGAAACACTGCTGCATAGCTTTCTAACAGGCTGGTAAATAGTACTTTGAATGTTGAAACAAGTTCTCTTTGTCTAGGTATTTATCACACTACCATCAATGTAGTATCTAAGTACCCCAAAGCAGTTACTAATTTATTATGATGCCACCACTGTGAGGTCAGAACTGACTCAGAAGTGTGCACTGGGATCAAGTCACTGATTCTGGTATAGCTCTCATTTCCCAGTTATTTATATTATGATAGCATCCAGAGGTCATGATCAGGATTGGGTGCTGCACAAATAAAATATAGAAGTATAGAATACAGAAGTCCCTGTCCCAATGAGCAGAGACAGAGGTTCTGGGCTGAGCCTCTTAGAGACCTAGCACAGAACTTGCAGCACACAGGGAGAGAGGTTAATGTGGCTTTAAGCTTGAAAAGAGATTAAATTCATGGGTTTTTTTTAGCTTAAGCAATGAGGGTTCAATGCCAGTAGAACCTTGGAGATGTAAAAGAGAAATAATCCACAGTTTTGTTGATTAACACCAAATTGTTCTCATGCTATCAACAATACTGTTGCACTGTATGGGAAACAATATTTTACTGTGTGCATTGTATTGTAAACAACCTAATAAAGAAAAAACAAATAAAGCTATTTATAATTAGTACTGTACCAATATTTTTTTCTTATTGATTTCTGTATACTTATTATAAATCTATATTTATGTGTGATGCACTATATTATGTACAAAAAAATCCCAATAAAAATCATTTTTCAGCAAGATGGCCGTAACAAGGAAGCTAGAAAATAAAAAAAAATTCTGTTGAAAAAATCTTTCATGGGTTATTTATTGTGAGAAAGGCTTTTTATTTTACAAACTTTCAGCCAACATGCCTATGCAAACTGGATTCTGTTTTCCTTTAAGTATATTTAGCTATCTACAGTCTCATCAGAAAAATGGCATTGCATGACTTCCACAGGGACAAACTTATCTCACGGGAAAGGATCAGACAGATACTTTAATTCAAGAGCAGACAGGGATGAGTAATATGCAGCCTAATCCTCAGAGTTAGATTTACAATATAATAAGAGAGAGAAATCAATAGTCTCTTTATAATCACTGTGGTTAACTTTTTTTCAATTATAAGCAGTGAAAAAGAAGTACCGTTTCTCATAGTTTATATATATAGTTATTTTCTCACCAGATTATAAGAAATATTAGGCAAGAGAATAAAAAAAAGTCCCAAATACATACCTATATGAAAGTACAGTCTAACTTCAACCAAAAAATAATTTACTTCAATATAAAGTTAAGCATGCTCAATCTCTATCTAGTATGCGGTGCACGCTGTTACGTCACTTTAAAAATGTTTCAGTTATGTTGTGATATTCATTATTAGAAGAAATCCATCTCTAAAATTATACAGCAGTGAATTAACATTTTATTCCAGGATAAAACCTCAGTGGTGTTTAAATTAAATAATCCTTAATTGACCAGAAAGTATTATTTAACCTTCACTTTACAGAGACTTTTTCCATTGTGTTCCCAACATCTCATGGGTCATGGGACTACTGTTTGATTAGAGACCATTTACTGCCAGATGGACTAAGTGCATCTGAGAGTCTGGCTCTAGATTTACAATTAATGGAGCATGATGTACTTGAGAAAAACTTAACTGCTGTACTGAAACACTCTTAAATATAGCGATAACAACACTCTAGTAACTAACTTGCTATCCTCTTCCTAAAACTACATTTACAAATAAAGTAATCTCTCCATAATGCATGAAAAAAGAATGCAGTAGATTTCTGACAGGTTGCACTGTCAATCATGCAAAAGTAAAAAACGGTTATCTACCTTTCGTAACTGTTGTTCTTCAAGATGTGTTGCTCATGTCCATTCCATTCTAGGTGTGCATGTGCCCACGTGTGCAGTCGTTGGAGATTTTTGCCTTAGCGGTATCCATAGGGCCAGCTCTGGCACCACCTTGAGTGCCACATTCATGTGTCGGTATATCAAGCGCCGCCAGCCCTACGCCCTCTAAGTTCCTTCTTGGTGATAACCCCGACAGAGGGGCAGGAGGGCAGGTAACGGAATGGACATGAGCAACATATCTTGAAGAACAGTTACGAAAAGGTAGGTAACCATTTTTTCTTCTTCGAGTGCTTGCTCATGTCGATTCCATTCTAGGTGACTCACAAGCTTGTCTCTCTCTCACCTTCTTCGTGCTGACCCGTTCACGAGGCTGCCAAGGCCTTGGTGGCAGGGGCGGCCAGAACTGCTTCCATGCAGACTAGTGGGGTATGCAAGCCCTGCGAGCGAAGGGTGGCCTGAGTGTACTTTAACCCATGCAGCCTTGCATCAGTCTGGTTCAAAAAGAAACCGTTCCCATTGAATGGGAGGTCCTGGATAGAGGTCTGCAGCTCTTGGGACAGGCTGGTGGTCTGAAGCCAGGAGCTGCGCCTCATGACCACTGCCGACGTGACCACCCTGGCCACCGAGTCCACTGCGTCCCATGTCATCTGGAGAGAGCACCTAGCTGCCGTAGTGCCCTCCTCCACCAGAGTGCCAAATTCCTGGGCTAGATCCTGAGGGAGGAACTCCTTGAACTTATAGAGGGAGTCCCATAAGTTAAAATTGTACCTGCCAAGAAGGCCTGATGGTTCGCCAGCCTGGCTGTTGAATACATTTTTCTCCCAAAAAGGTCCAGTCTTTTGACCTCTCTATTTTTGGGAGTTGAACTAGATTGCCCATGCGTATCCTTTTTGCTGGCCGCAGAGACAACCACCGAGTCTGGAGGTGGGCGGGTATAAAGGTACTCGAACCCTTTGGCAGGGACAAAGTACTTCTTTTCGGCCCTTTTGGAGGTGGGCAGGATGGATTACGGGCTTTGCCAGAGGGCTTTGGCAATTTTCAGGACCTGTCATGCACTGGTAGTGCAACATGTGCCGGGGTAGAGTCTGAGAGGACATTGAATAAGGTGTCCGCCTGCTCAGCCATCTCCTCCACCAATAGGCCCAAATTCTCGGCCACCTGTCAAAGCAGGGCCTGGTGTTCCTTAAAATTGTCCAGCAGACTGGCCCTCAAGGGTCCTGCGACCGCCTCGTCCGGGGACAAGGACAACAACTGTACCGCTGGGATAGGCTCCAGGGCATCATCCCATGTTGGAGATGGGGGGGTTTTGGGGTGGGCACTGTCTCCTCTACCCCGACCTCTGAGCAAGTTCTCATGGACCGAGCCCGGTGCTGGTGGTGCTGCCAGCTGTTGCTCTGAGGCGGCAGCAGATGAATGGTGTGAAGGGGGCAATGCATTACCAGCATGCCCCACGCACTCCTTTAAGGCCACTGGCCATGCTGCCAAGGCAGCCGTAGATGTTGAAACAGCCTCAGGTGCCCATTCACACTGGTGGGGTCTTGACGAGGGGCTGACCTGCCCTTCCGTGCTGGAGGAATCCCCTTCCAGTGACCATGGTGGGGCCGTCGACGCCTGTGTCTACCTGCTGACCGTCGCTGCCGGAAATTGGTGTTTGGAGTGAGAGAATCGGTGCTGGTATCAAGGAGACCGGGGCCAGGGGGACTGGAATTGCAACGGGGAGCGCTCCCACAGGGCAGGCGACTGACAGCTGGGCTGAGGACGACCAGCGGGAGGACGAACGGTGGCGGTGAAATGGAGATTGACGCCTTCCCCAAGGCTATCCGAGTTGAGATGGTGGGGATCGCAACTGTGGTGCCGGTGACTGAGGGCGAGCCCCAGAGGATCTGAGCTACATTGCTGGAGATCTGCAGCGCGGAAATGGAGAGCGCTGCCTTGTCTCGGGCTTCTTTATTTTCTTTCTGGGCACTGGCGACAGTGGTACGTTGTGCACTGAGGCTGAGATACTAGGCGAGTCTTGTCAGGACGGCTCGGAAGTCGGACGAAGGGCCGCCTCCATGAGGAGACCCCGCAAACCATTATCCTGATCTTTCTGAGTCCTGGGTCGAAAATGTTTACAAATACAGCACTTGTCCTTCACATGCGACTCCCCCAAGCACTTGAGGAGGCTGCTGTGGGGGTCACTTACAGGCATAGGCCTGTGACAGTTCGCGCAGGGCTTAAACACTGGAGACTGGGACATGCCCTACCTGGGGCAAAGTCCCCGCTGGGAATCTAACTTCTAACTCCTAACTACACTTAACAACTACTTAACGCTAACTACTATAAACAACTATTTACAAGGTCCTAAGGCTCAAAGTCAGGAGAGACGAAACCACCAGCCCTTGCTATGTAAAGATAAGCGCTCCGACTAACCACCACAGGCGGTAAGAAGAAATGGAGAGAGCACAGGGCTGGCGGCACCTGATATACTGACGCACAAGTGCGGCACTCGACGTGGTGCCACAGATGGCTCTACGAATACCTCTAAGGCAAAAATCTCTGACAACGGCGCACGTGGGCGCGCACACACCTAGAATGGAATTGACATGAGCAAGCACTTGAAGAACCACCATTCATTCTTAGAAGTCAGCTGATAAAACAATGCAGACAAAAGAAGAAATGCACATGCTTAATATCATGATGTCATTTTCAAAAAATGATTTTTGGCATAGCAGATTCAGTCCTTTTATCTAAATGTTCTGTTACGCAAAGAAACATTTTGTCTAATAAAACAACAAAATTACACTAGAGAGATATTACATTCCCTCTCACTGGCAAATTTGCTTTCGGTGGCTCAGTTGCAGAAGTGCAGACCCTAGATTTCTCCTTGTCACTTACTGTGACTGCTAGGATGATTACCAGTTACCACTGAGGATTTCCCTGTTATCTAGGACTCCCTCCTCTGCTTCTCCACGCTACTGCCTTCCTACCTGAAAGAAATATGTTAACCTACCCTAGCTCCCTATATAATATAGTGGGTTTCTTGTAAATGCCAGTGCTTGGAAAACCTAGTTGGTAGTGAGTCTCCATTGTCTCAAATGAGACACAGAAAATAAATTAAAAGGTGAATGGCATACAATGTCATTCTGTGGCTTGGTCTATGACAGCTCAGATGACAGGTTCTATAAATCAGTTCCCTACCAGGGGAAAAAAAACCTAGGGAGGAAGAACAAAAATTCAAGCTTGGAATAGAAGACAACGACTAAGGGGAAGGGAAGAAGTGGATTATTTTATGCAACAGCAAATATATCCTGAACTACCATTGTTGGGTCTGGGTACCTGCTGCCAAAAAAGGGAGCACTTAGCATAGAATTTTGTTGCAAACTGGTTTTCAAAATAATTTACAAGCATTGCATTCTTACTGAATTTGGCTCTATTAAAGCAACCAAACCATTATCATCATAAAAGGATAAAAAAAATCTGCTATGGATAATAGTAGGATAATATTTTTGTGGATTGTGAAACTGTTTTATCTTTTTTTTTTAATTAGTATGTTCTAATTAACTTAAAACACTACGGAAGTTTAGAATTAAAAACAAAATTAAAAACAGCTGAATGGGATTATTGTAATTAGGGATACTGCAGTCTTAATGAAAAGTGGATTTAGCTAGATTAATATGCAAAGAGTTGACCTAAAACACTAATTGGCTCTACTTAAAATTAGCATACAATTTAAGGAAATTAAGAACCACCTGAGGAAACTGCGAACCATATACCAAAAACAGGAAAGTCAAATGTTTATATAAGATGTTGGCTTCCTACCAAAGAAAGAATGAAATATGAATTAAACAAATCGTTACAGATATAAACTGTCACTTCTGTTCTACAGGATAGAAAATGTTTCAAGTTTCTAACAACTATTCTGCAAGAAAGACTAAATGTTTGGAAATCCTTAGTAATGTTCCTGTTTGAGACATAGGCAAAAACTGGAAGACATGTTGAAGGATTTTTTTCTCCCTCTCCCCCACTCCCATCACTTCTTGGCAGCATTTCTTTAAGAATATAAGAATGGCCATACTGGGTCAGACCAAAGGTCCATCTAGCCCAGGATCCTGTCTTCCGACAGTGGCCAATGCCAGGTGCCCCAGAGGGAATGAACAGAACAGGTAATCATCAAGTGATCCATCCCCTATCACCCATTCCCAGCTTCTGACAAACAGAAGCTAGGGACACCATCCCGGCCATCCTAGCTAATAGCCATTGATGAACCTATCCTCCATGAATTTATCTAGTTCTTTTTTGAACCCTGTTATAGTCTTGGCCTTCACAACATCCTCTGGCAAGGAGTTCCACAGGTTGACTGTACATTGAGTGAAAAAACACTTTCCTTTTGTTTGTTTTAAACCTGCTGCCTATCAATTTCATTTGGTGGCCCCAAGTTCTTGTGTTATGAGAAGGAGTAAATAACACTTCCTTCTTTACTTTCTCCACACCAGTCATGATTTTATAGACCTCTATCATATCCCCCCTTAGTCATCTCTTTTCCAAGCTGAAAAGTCCCAGTCTTATTAATCTCTCCTCATACGGCAGCCGTTCCATACCCCAATCTTTTTTTTTTTTTTTTTTGGTCCTTTTCTGAACCTTTTCTAATTCCAATATATCTTTTTTGAGATGGGACGACCACGTCTGCACGCAGTATTCAAGATGTGGGCTTACCATGGATTTATATAGAGGGAATATATTTTCTGTCTTATTATCTATCCCTTTCTTAATGATGCCCAACATTCTGTTTGCTTTTTTGACTGCTGCTGCACACTGAGTGGATGTTTTCAGAGAACTATCCATAATGACTCCAAGATCTCTTCCTGGCGTGGTAACAGCTAATTTAGACCCCATCATTTTATATTGGGATGGGGTCTAAAGTTGGGATGATGTTTTCCAATGTGCATTACTTTGCATTTATCAACATTGAATTTCATCTGCCATTTTGTTGCCCAATCATCCAGTTTTGAGAGATCCTTTTGTAGCAATTCGCAGTCTGCCTGGGACTTAACTATCTGGAGTAGTTTTATATCATCTGCAAATTTTGCCACCTCACTGTTTACCCCTTTTTCCAAATCATTTATGATGGTATTAAATAGGACTGGGCCCGGTACAGACCCTTGGGGGACACCACTATTTACCTCTCTCCATTCTAAAAACTGACCATTTATTCCTACCCTTTGTTTCCTATCTTTTAACCAGTTACCAATCCATGAGAGAACTTTCCCTCTTATCCCATGACTGTTTACTTTGCTTAAGAGCCCTTGGTGAAGGACCTTGTCAAAAGCTTTCTGAAAATCTAAATACATTATATGCACTCAATCCCCCTTGTCCACATGCTTTTTGACCCCTTTAAAGAATTTTAGTAGATTGGTGAGGCATAATTTCCCTTTACAAATACCGTGTTGACTATTCCCCAACAAATTACGTTCATCTATGTGTCTGACAATTTTGTTCTTTACTAGACTTTAGAGTCTGAAAAAAATGCAAAAGTATAATTGTCTATGCTATGCAGTTTGTCCTGAAGGTTCCTGACCTCTCAGTTGGCATCAGAGTTTTTAACGCTGTGACAAAGTTCCTCCTCTATCTTGGTGGGTCCTGCGCTTATTGGCGGATTTTCTTGCCTCAGAGATTCACCATGTGGGTTGGGGAACAGCCCAGAGACCTTCCCCTCTGGAAGAATCCACAGTCCAGGTCAATTGGGAGGTTTGGGGGGAACCCGGGCCCGCCCTCTACTCCGGGTTCCAGCCCAGAGCCCTGTGGACTGCAGCTGTCTATAGTGCCTCCTGTAACAGCTGCATGACAGCTACAACTCCCTGGGCTACTTCCCCATGGCCTCCTCCAAACACCTTCCTTATTCTCACCACAGGACCTTCCTCCTGGTGTCTGATAACGCTTGTGCTCCTCAGTCCTCCAGCAGCACACCCTCTCACTTTCAGCTCCTTGCACCTCTTGCTCCCAGCTCCTCACACTCGCACCACAAACTGAAGTGAGCTCCTTTTTAAAACCCAGGTGCCCTGATTAGCCTGCCTTAATTGATTCTAGCAGCTTCTTAATTGGCTTCAGGTGTCCTAATTAGCCTGCCTGCCTTAACTGGTTCTAGCAGGTTCCTGATTACTCTAGTGCAGCCCCTGCTCTGGTCACTCAGGGAACAGAAAACTACTCATCCAGTGACCAGTATATTTGCCCTCTACCAGACTCCTGTACCCCATTGGTCTGGGTCTGTCACAACGCGTACTATAAATGACAACAATGGATGAACCAAATCCAGTGGCAAAGACTTACGGTTGACTACTGTATTAAATTATAACTCTAAACATTTAACTCAAGATATCAAGAACCTACCATCTTCTTCCTTTTGTCCTGTTCTGTAGGAGGTTCCTCATCTTCTGTCACTTTGGGCTCCTCAAAATGAGACATCAACATGCAGCTAAGAACAGGAATACACATATTGTAAATTCACACTAACAATTAAAATACTCAAAAAATAAATGGCAGACTAACTAGGTATTCAAGATAATGGAAAAATATGTATAAGTTATTTAAAAACTATCATTGCTTTTTAACAGTAGCTACCTCAACAGGATATCAACAGATAACATAAAGGATCCCATGTCACTCAAGAGGTTTAGCAGTACCTATTTTATTGCAAAGGGGTCCTTCCACTGTTAGAGGCAATAGGGTCCTTTCTAAATTGCCAACCTGCTTAGACATCTTGTTTTCAGCTAGAATATATTGAGCCAGTTTTTAAAACATGTATTCCCACATCATATATAAAACCAAGTCCCTTTTCAGTTTGTATGTTTGCTACACTAAATAGACATATGGATTTAGAAGTTACTGTGGTTAGAGAGGGCTCAAATGTTTTTCTACTTAAGTCTCTGGTTTAAGTCAGGTTTTGAAGTAAAATTAAAAAAATTCAGATGCTTAGGGCTTGGTTCTGCTTTATAAGAACTGTGCATGTGCTCAGGCTGCAAAGTAAGCCTACTGTTGAAGCTGCTTGCTACTAAAGTTGTCCCCACTTTTGTGCTCAGTGGTGGTTTAACTTATTCTTTCATTAAGGTTTTTCAAGGTTCAGTTTAATAACAGTGCTATATAATCCCAGTATTTCACATGTCACAAATGTTTCATGCATTTTAAAAATGGCTCTCAGAGGTTTTTTATATTATGGTAAAAAGTGATTAGGGTCTTTACTAAAAGTGAATTGGTGAATAAGAAATTAATTTTCAAAAGGAGATGCAGATCGGTAGAAATGAAATGAAAGGCACACATATGGATGTGGGGCTGCAAATTTCCGATCCCAAAATTATGATGAGCCAATAAATAGTGTAATAAGCCCTCTGTGGTGAAGATGCTGCAGTCCAAGTGTGCCTCAATGAGCTACTGAAGAAGGTGTCAGTTCCCTTTGTTTCTAGACTGTTCTCTCTTAGGACATCGCTATACTTGGGAAATGTATCACAAGACTCGCATCAGTTCGGACACTGGTTAGTTCACAGATCCTTATGTGTGTTTGAACAGCAACCACAGAACCCAAGGGCTCCCCTTGTTTTATGTTTAAAATAAGCCATGGAGTCTGCACCATTGTGGTGTAAACCCAGGTTGCCAATGAAGGTTCCGGGCTGCATTATAAGTGAAGTCTAAGATTTTTGAGTATTTTTTCACTGGGGATAGTAAATAAACTGTCTCTGGGAGGGGGGAACAAAAACTGCCCTTGACAAAACACTAATACAACCTTATCCTTATCCCAGTTCCTTTAGTGTGTAATAAACACCGGGGAAGACAATTAGAGAGAGATTCTTATCTAGTAACAAACTACCAACCATAAAATAACAAAATCCCCGGAGCTCTTTGCAAAAGCCTATAGTAAGGAGGTAGTAGTGTTATGGACCATCTGGCAGTTAACAAAATCAGACTTTGCCACTTACAGCTGAAATAATACTTTCAGAAATTACACAAAATGAAGAGGCAGAAAATGTTAGTAAGTTCTAACCACACAACAACTCGCTCTGGTAATGACTCATGAACCAGTGGAACAGAAATTGGATTTGATTCATACCTCAGCATGGAGTTTAGGTGACTTACACAAACCAGTACAGCAAGTAAACTTGCTTCTTTACATGAACAAACAGACTTTAATTCAGGACAATGAACCTCTGAGAAGCAGAGCGGAACACAGAATATTCCTTGAAATTTAAAATAATATATTAAAATCTGATAAAGGAAATACTTTTTTTTACACAGCACATACTTAATCTGTACAACTTATTGTCACAAAGTTTACACACTTGGATGAAAAATGGGAACATCCATAGTTACATTACATTGGGTAAAAAACTAGTTCTTTTATACTAGATATAAAGACCTCCTGCTTTAGGGCATAAACCAATTAAAAACATACAAAGTGGTTAGAAAGCAATGTCCCCTATCAGGCAGTTTATCCTTATTTATCTACTACGGAGTTTATTGCAACCTTCCTCTGAAGTATCTGGTATTGGTCATTGTCAGAGACAGGATATCAGGCTACAAGACTACTGGTTTGATGTGGTATTCAGATATGCTGTGTTGCAATGGAAAACACAAAATATTCAATCAATTTATATTTTGTACATTTCTCTTCCATACTGACAGAGTTACTTAATTAACAGCCCCCTCAATGTGTTTAAATTATATCTAAGAGATGCTTGAAATTAAAGGAACGCTCCTCTCCTATAGAAAGATCTTCTTTATTCCTGCATTATAATGCTTAAGCTCCATGCGCTCTTCACTGGTACAAGAAGGATCTGTTTAAAATGGATGATCCATATTTTGAGCCAATGTCAGCTATGACATTACACTCTGCTTTCATTGTGATATCTGTTGTTGTTTTTTTTGTCAGACTGACATTGAATTTTGGAGCTGATGAGATGAAGAAATTATGTGTTATCTCTGGGTTTTAAAGTTCTGTTTTTTCTTGCAGGGATGTGTTTGATGTAGTTCAAAGGGAACACTTTTTAATTTTTTCAGCAGGGGGTTAAAATATACAGTGGAATTTAACTTCTTCCTGTTTAATATCCCTGTTAAATTAAAGCTGCCAAATTAAACAGAGGAACAGTGTATATTATGTATGAGCCTGAACAACACTGATTTTTTGCAAGATAAAGTTATAAACCGAATTCAAATTATTTTTCAGCTAAGACATCCTCTAACTTGACAGAAGATAAACATGCTGGAGAAAATTTCAATAATGACACTCTTGCTTTCTAGAATAAATTGTATTTTGATATCCTTAGTACCATAACACTGAAGAACAGATTTTTTCCCCTCATACATATTTGTGAGTGTTGTCAATAGGAAGATGTTTATATGTAAAATCCTGCTTTCTCTCTCTTGTAGCTGATATGGCCTCTGCTTGGGGAATAAAATATGATGACTGCTTATACTGATGTGCTATTGCTAGTCTTTGTTTTTTCCATTAACAAAAAGATTTACTCTTCACTATTGTTCATTTATTTATTTTATTTATTTTTGTAATTCATTGTAAATGTATAAGGAGAATTAAAGCATAAAGGAATTGGATGTGGGAAAGCAGCACCTACATTTGTATTTTTAAACTCAGAAATACCTCTGTAATTTACTTTGTTTTAATGCATTTAGGCAGAGCAGCACATTCGGAATTACAGAGGCTCTACCTGACCATAAATACATTGCGACTTAGAAGTACTTCTAAGGTTGTTAAGGAATCCTTTGTAAGTCTGAAAACACCTGAATCACAGTGCTCCGTAGAAGGAAAATTTCTTACCAATTACTAGAGTTCTCACAATATATAGCCTCTGCAGAGAGACACTGTAGGAGGCACACTTGCCTTGCAATTCCACAGCCATTCTAACATATTTTAAACATCCGGGCATGTGCGTGCCTCCATCTGCGGACCCAAGAACCAGGCCTCGTCACATAAGTATTCATTTCTCTACTTCATCTAAACTAGCTGCAGTACTCCCAAGAAGCAAGGAAGGAGGATGGATCAATGTGGATCTGTAGCAACAATATATTTTGAGAGCTCCAGTTACTGATTAGTAATGTTCCTTTCTCTCTCAAGAAACTGCTTCATCAGACATGGCTTGTAGAAGATTAGCACACAGTAATTCCCATGAAGAGGGATAAGGACCATTTAAATAAAGACTTTTACATCTAAGATGCAGATACTATTATGTAGACAAGCTGTGGAGGAAGGGTTACTCTTGTAGAATGGGCTCCCAGTCTCTCCAGTGCTGTAAACTGGGTACCAAACTTCATCCGGTCTTGATTTTCACCCCAAATACTAGAAACAGGATATTTTGCAAAAGCACATGGTTTTAAGCAATAACTCAAGGTCATTTTATGTCCATTTTATACACTTTAGTCTCAACAGGCAAGCTTTGTTGCTTTGGGAACAAGCCTGAAAAACTTATGGTTTCATTGATACCACCTTAGGAGAAACACTGAATGAAGTACATATAATTTATAAACCAAATGCTCTTTAATATATATGTAGGGGTGTAAGTGCACACATGCTCATGAAAAACCATACAATAAGAGACCAAGTTAATAGGGCTGTCAAGAGCTTAAAAAAATTAATCGCAATTAATCGCACTGTTAAATAATAGAATACCATTTATTTAAATATTGTCCTCTGGAATGGTGGGCATATGAATGTTTAGCATATCTGGTATGTAAATACTTTGCAATGCCAGCTACAAAAGTGCCATGCAAATGCCTGTTCTCACTTTTTGGTGACATTGTAAATAAGAAGAGGGCAACATTATCTCCTGTAAATGTAAACAAACTTGTTTGTCTTAGCGATTGGCTGAACAAGAAGTAGGACTGAGTGGAGTTGTAGGCTCTGAAGTTTTACATTTTTTTGTTTTTGAGTGCAATTAGGTAACAAAACAAAAAAAATCTACTTTTGTAAGTTGCACTTTCACAACAAAGAGATTGCACTACAGTACTTGTATGAGGTGAATTGAAAAATGCTATTTCTTTTATAATTTTTACAGTGCAAATATTTGTAATAAAAAATATACACTTTGATTTCAATTACAACACAGAATACAATTTATATGAAAAGGTAGAAAAATATCCAAAATATTTAATAAATTTCAATTAGTAGTGTATTGTTTAACAGTGAAATTAAAACTGTGATTAATCGCGATTAATTTTTTTGAGTTAATCGCATGAGTTAACTGCAATTAATCAACAGCCTTACAAATTAGACATTGCCTCATACATTTACCTACCACATGGTCTTACAAATCAAACACAATTTGTAAAACCATGTGGCAGATGAAGTTATTAGCCAAAGTCTAATTTAGTCTACTCCTACTTCAAGCTGGTTACAAAATTACAATACTTTCCTCATACTTCAATACTCCCATGAAACCCCATACAAAAAAATATACTATTGTGAAAACAGACTTCTTCAGAACATGCAAATGTTTCAACTCCCCAAAGCAGTTTTTCCGGAGGGAGTGGGGGGGGGGGGGGAGGAGAGAGAGTGCAAATCTTAAACTGCTAGTACTATTCAGCACACACAAGTTAATTAGATTTTCCACTTACTCTTTGTATGTTCTTGTTTCAGGATCTTCAGTCATAACATCATGCAGCCCTTCCACAGAAATGTTAATGATGCCACAGAATTTATCTTGGATAACACTGGAAAACAACAGGAAAATGTTTTAGCTGGACTAGCTAAACAGGAAATTTGCTTGATAAGCATAGGGCACACCTATATTGCAGTGTTTTCATTATTTAATGCTCAGCTGAACACATTGTCATGTAACTTTTCAAAAATTTTAAAATAAATTACACAAACAGCTAAGCAGCAACTGGCAAAACAAGTGACTAAAAGTATCAAAAGGCAAATTAACTAGAAATGTAGTTTTCTTTTTTTTTCCTTTAGAAGAATGAAACTGCACTATACGTCTACCAATAACTTATACCATACAACTTTGTAGACAATTACAAAACTGGATAAAAATTGAAATATCTTAAATAAGGGAAAAACATTTATCATTACTATATGAGTGCAATTCATCTTTAAATTTGAAGGATAGGATTAAAACTCAAAATGATGTGCACAAACTGGAGAAATGGTCTGAAGTAAATAGGATGTAATTCAATAAGAACAAATGCAAAGTACTCCACTTAGGAAGGAATAATCAGTTAGACACATACAAAATGGGAAATGACTGCCTAGGAAGGAGTACTCTGGAAAGAGAGCTGGGGATCATAGTGGATCACAAGCTAAATTCAAGTCAGATGTACATCTCTACCCCGATATAACGCTGTCCTCGGGAGCCAAAAAATCTTACCGCGTTATAGGTGAAACAGCGTTATATCGAACATGCTTTGATCCGCCGGAGTGCGCAGCCCCACCCCCCTGGAGTGCTGTTTTACCGCGTTATATCTGAATTCGTGTTATATCGGGTCACTTTATATTGGGGTAGAGGTGTATTAGCAGGAATGTTGTAAATAAGACACAAGAAGTAATTCTTCTGCTCTACTCCACACTGATTAGGCCTCAACTAGAGTATTGTGTCCAGTTCTAGGCACTACATTTCAGGAAAGATGTGGATAAATTGGAGAAAGTCCAGAGAAGAGAAACAAAAAGGATTAAAGGTTTAGAAAACATGACCTATGAGGAAGATTGAAAAAATTGGGTTTGTTTAGTCTGGAGAAGAGAAGACTGAGGGGGGACATGATAACAGTTTTCAAGTACGTAAAAGGTTGTTATAAGGAGGAGGGAGAATGTATTTTGCTCTTTTTAAAAAAGACTACGTACAGTAAACCTAAGAAATATTAAAAATATGGAAGAAAGAATGATATTGGGACTGATTCTAACAAGCACAGTTTCTAATAGCAATCATATATTTCATAGAATCGAACGCTTGGAAGGGACCTAGAGAGGTCTTTTAGTGCAGTCCACTGCACTCAAGGCAGGACTAAGTATTACCTAGACTATCCCTGACACGTGTTTGTCTAACCTGCTCTTAAAATCTTCAATGACGGAGATTCTACAACCTCCCTGGGCAATTTATTCCAGTGCTTAACCACCTTGACAGTTAGGAAATTTTTCCTAATGTGCTACCTAAACCTCCCTGGCTGCAATTTAAGCCCATTGCTTCTTATCCTAGCCTCAGAGGTTAAAGAGAACAATTTTTCTTAAACAACTTCTAAAATCTGCTATCAAAGCAGGGGCATATCAACACTGTCTTTATGGAAGATGGTTATGTACTAAAATATGGTATATAAGCTTGTGAACAAATTGTGGCTACCCCAAAAATGCTTTCCTTCTTGAGTAACAAAATTACTTACATTTAATTTTTTAATCAAACAGTCATATGAGAAATTAAATTCAAGAAAAATCTTGGATTTGAATGAATACCCTTACCAGCAATAGGCAGTTTTTACATTAAGGCCAGTAAGGACCAATATGATCTAGTTTTGACTTCCTGTGTAACACAGGCCACAGAATTTCACCTAGCACATCTTTTAGAGCATCATCCAATTCTGATTTAAAGACTTCAAGTGATAGAGAATCCACAACATCCCAGTGATTAATTATCATCACAGTTAAAAAACTGTGCCTTAAATCTAGCCTGAATTTATCTAGCTTCAGCTTCCAGTCATTGGATCTTTTTATGTCTTTGTCTGCTAGACTGAAGAGCCCTCTATTAAAAGTTTAATTTTTTAAAGTTTTAGTTTGAATGAAGCAGCTAAGGAAACAAGACCTTGTACCTAGCTTTGAAGACAGCTATAAAACAGTATTTTAGACTTCATTGTGATGGGTTGATGGTAGTGACTCTCCTGTTCTATTTTAAGGCCCATTTCATCCTGTCATGCTTGAAAATGGATTTGTTGAACTGACCTCATAACTTTCACTATTTTGGGAAAAGCGATATTGGGAGCACATAATACTTTAGGAAACATTTTTGTCTGATCCAGATAGTAGATAATGTTTTCACCCCTCTACTACAGTGCATGCTTACTCTTATGAAGGCACTAGAATGCTCCTATGGACTCTGCTGGAGCATCCAACCTCTCAACAAGCCACTTTAGCAGCACATGGCCTGCATATATACTATTCTCTTCTATACAGGTTCTTATACTGCACCTTTAACCATAATATCTGAGTACCCTCCAGCAATGCATTAAGCAATGTGACTAACATAAATTGTGTTTGTTCTTTCATCCCCTCCCCAGGGGAAGATTATGTACAGTGGAGTGTTTTACTTTGGATTTAAATAAAATATATTTACACACACACACAGCTATATGTTTATATGAGAAAAGGCAAGGCCCAAGAAATATGCCTTGCTCTTAGAGTGGAAGGTAATGAGATTTGTGATGGTTATTAGTTCCTCTGGGAGTTCATTCCAGTCTTGGACCACCCCCAAGAAAGCGCTATCCTTATTGTAGAAAGTTCCATTGTGCCAGAAGAGCAAAGTTCACAGCCTTGGACTTTATCTTCAAGCTGTGGTGGATCTTTTAGATAATCTGGGCCTCAGCCATTGAGCACCTTTAAGATAACGATGAAGACCTTGAACTTGATTCGAAATTCCATGGGAAGCCAGTGTATAGAGCAGAGGACAGGTGTGATATGTTTGCAGTAGCCTCTGTTGCTGAGGAGACTTGGCCCAGAGTTTTATATTAGCTGGAGTTTCCTAAATGCTGAAGGCTTCATGCCCAGGTATATTGCAGTGCAGTTCAGCCGTGGGGGGGGCAAAGGTCTGAATAACTGAGGCCAAAGCATCATTCACCAGGATGGGACAGAGTCTCTGAGCCAACCAGAGACGGTACAAAATATTATTTGCAAAGACTGCTATGTGAGAGCTTAGTATTAGTGAAGAATCCAGGAGCGCTCCTACCCTATCCACTGTACTGCCCAATTGTGGGCATGCACCTTCAACATTGCATCCATAGACAGAACTCTTCAAGATAGTTTTACTCTATCCACCAGCATAACCTCTGTCTTGCTCATGTTCAGCTTCAAGTGTTAACTTACTGAATTCCAAAGTTTGTAAACTAAGCCTACAGCAAAATGATGCTCAGGAATATGTGTGATTAAATTGGAGAACTGGAGATAAAGCGTAAGTGTTGCTCACAATCCAAGAACTTTGATGCAGAGCTATCCTGGATTAGGACAGTGGAATTAATCTCACCTCCAGGAGTTTGTTGGAAATAGCCATAGATCCAGTCCACTCTACAACTTTCAACCATTATTTTATAGCCAATTAGACATCACCTTAATTGGTTAAATGCAACGTGGTTCCGTTTATTTCTGACCTTACAACTCAATTTAAGGGCTCTTGTCCATACTACATTTTTGTGAAATCCCAAGAGATGTAGGGCTGTTGTAGTCTGTGAGGATCAGGTGGATGTATTCCATATAATCAATTTCGTAACTGTTTGAAGGGAGTGAGCATTGGCGTACCTCAGTCCTATCCATTATCTTCTAAATATTCTATCTTATAAAGTAAAACTGTATTTAAGTGGTGGTAAAAATAATCTATACTTGATTTTTTAAATTGAAGTTTTACTTTTTTAATTCTTGTCAGCTTCTCATTTTACTTTCATATTTAGGATAAGAATTGCTTATAAAAGATGATAAAATGCAGCTTTCAGATTACTTATAGTTATGTGAAAATGTTCTCTTTTCATCCAAAAAAAGAAAAAATATACTACATACCTAGGAAAAAGAGACACTGCATCTAGCACTGGAAAATTTCATGTCCTTGTTTCTGAAGTATTATAGGGAATACATGAAAAGTTTGGTTTAAAACCTGCTTTGATATTACTTTATTTAATCTATCATTAAATAACCATCTTGATATCAAAAGTTTTTGTCCCATCTTTCACTCAATTCTAGAAAATTTCCTTTAGGAAATGAATTTGTAATTTGGTGTTAAAACAGTTATCAAATACTTCAGTATGAAGCGTATAATAGTCTAATTGTACACAAAAGGACGCAAAAAGGGGAAACAAGCAGGACACAGTATAGCATATAAGGCACATGGCCCAAGCATGCAAAGAACATACAGGGCTGGTTTCAACAAGTTCTTGCATTTGAATAGCTCTGGGATTCTAGAGGTGTAGACTATACCCTTTGAGCATATGCCGCTCAATTAGAAGCACAAGCCATCTGGCATATATTTTCTACTGCTCTCAATATGCATGATTCTTGGACCGCTGTTGGGGTTTTGGGATCTATATCAACAAGGGCTGGTCTATGGAAAGCACAGTTCTGCAGGACAGGAAATGGCCAACTGTGATCCACCTGTTCAGGAGTCCCTTGAATGGATTATCTTAAGTGGCTAGAGTGCAAACTACACTGGGCAGCTCTCTTATTCACATTTTTGGGGGGTTTCAGTGTTTACAAATTGGTGGGAAAAGCTCATAGGAAGGCCCACCTGAACACCTAAGCTTCAAAGGATCTGTGATTCTCCAAAACATATCAGAGAAGGTTGACCATTGGGAACCTGAGATCCTGTCATCTGGTGGAAGCAAGAGGCAAGGAATGGCGTAGAGCTTTGTGGTAACATTGTTTGGTCAGGAACATTCTGAAAAGAAGCAATCTGGATTATAAATTTGTTTCATCATCATTTTCTTCCTCTTTTCTGGGGGTGGAGAAGGGATCTTTCGATTACATTTACATATAAGAGAAATTATCATTTTTATTCCTTGTGCTGCAATTGCAGGACCTGGTAAAAAGATTAAAAAATGTAGAGTATTGCAAAGTTGAGAGTCAGGCGAATGTAGAACACTTGCCAAAAGTGGGTAAAAATGATAGTGTTCAGTAAACACGTGTGTGACTTTTCAGCCATGGAACAAAAGGAACAAAGTTTCTTTTTCCAGCTATGCTAAAAGCCTTACCAAATATGAGATAATTAAACAGTGCAAAATGTTTAGAATACAAGACACATATTGAAAAAAAACAAGTCAATGCATGGTTACTATTGTTTAAAAACAAACCTACATTAAAGATCAAGGGCAATATAAAATGTATTATTGTCTTATTCTCAAGGAAACATCTTGCAAATCAATGTAACAAAATAAAGGATTTCCAAAATTAGCCAGTGTCTGTTCCTAGAAAGGTACTGGCAAATCAAAGTGGCAGGCCAATTCAAGACAGCACTAGGGACACTGTGTTTAAATGAACTTTTCTTTCAAAATTAAACAATTAATATTGTCTATAGTAGGAGTTTAATACATAAAAAAGTAAGCACCTCTTATTCCATATAGTTTGATTTCAGCCAATAAAAATATTTTTATTACTAGTTGGTGGTGCTTTCATGACAATTGCATTTTCCTCATTATTCAGAGCACAACTTTTCTCTGGGATCCTGTGAAAAAGACTTAGGATCCAACACTGCTGGTTTATATCTCCTGTAAGTAAGGGCTGTAGGACCCGGCTCCAATGCTGCAGCTGATACCATAAACACTATTTTAATTGGTGGAAGGGCCTGTCTGCACATAAAAACTTGAGCTATAATTAAAAGTACACCAGGATGTAAGTATGTATACTTGTGGCATGTTTAGTTCTACAGCTCTTGTTTTAATATATATTTACTTTCTCAGAATAAAAACGAAAGTGAGATGTAGCATCCAAATGGTGTGGGTTCCAGGGAAAATATTATAAATGTTTGCCCTTTCCCTACTCCATCAACCAAGCTATCCATTCACAATTTTTTATTATTCTAATAAGTTTGTTCAAAAATTCAGCGTCACCATTTTAACAACATACCAAACTACTGTAGACAAAATTCTACCACCATCATTTTAATAAAACACATACCCCAAAGAATCAAAATGTGGGTACTCAACCACATTGTCCCTGCCCCTAATGTGTATATCCTGTTAGTCTGTCAGAAAGGGAGTTGCGAGATCACCTCCTTCCGGGAGGGGGGGGGGGCAAGTGGGGGGGAGGAGGAGGGAGAGAGAGGAAGGAAGGGGGGAGAAGGAGAAGAGAAGTTGGATTGGGAAACTGGAAACTTTGCTTCCCTTCCTTGAAGATCTGGAGGAAAAGTACAGAGGTGAAATCTTCAGTGCTCTTCCACAAAGGCCCAGAGGATTGATGTAGGAACTGACAAGTCAACGGGGAAGAACATTCAAATCAGTTCCTTATTGGCCAAGGGTAGCAGAGGTGGCAAGGGTAGATTAAAGCGTCACTCTTTTTCTCCATGGGCTAGGATGATGAGAATAACTCCAGAAATACACCATAATGAATATAATTCTTTTCATTTACTAAAATAGCATTTGAATTCAAAAAGATATATTAAATGTGAATACTGGAAAATTAATGTATGCTTCCCTTTAATAGAAAAAAAAATATCTCCCCCACCAGCCTGATTCCAAACCTTATATCAACATCAGCAGGATTTTTGGGTGCTTAGTACTTTGAAAAATCAGACCAATGATGCTTTTCCTTCTACAATGGAATTTTTTTCTCAAAACTGCTTCCATATCAACATCATCTTTGTGGTATCTTGAAGAAAATGTAAAGAAGCATTTCACTAACTGTGGTCAGGGGAATGCTTGTGGTCCACAGAGCACTTGCTGGTCACGTAGAACTGGTTTCTCCTCATTTCCAACTAATAAATCACATAGAGAAACAGCCTAAAATTACATTAAATAATTACCTAATATCACTTGTGCATGTAAGCAATGGCTGTAGCTGACTCAGGAATGTTACACAATCAAAAATGAAAGGGCAGTCTGATTTTGAGGGGTTGCTGGATTAAAATGTAATCTATACTCTGAAACAGTGAGAATCCCTGATCTAAGGAACAAACGTATAAAAACTGAAAAGCATGGTCCATATCCTCGCTTCTGTTATGAAAGAAGCCACGTGGATTTCTCTAACCTAGGAGATTATATTGGTCCTTTATTACGAAGGACAGACATATAAAATGTCACAGACTCTTTAGGAAGACAGAAAGTTTTAAAAAAATCCACTCATTTCATATTCTGTAATTGTTACTAACCCCACAAGGAAACCTAACACCACCAGATCAGTGAATTCTATATAAGAACCAGAATGCGACAATAAGCACAATGGGGCAAGAAGAAAGATAAGATGTTGGATGGTTTTGTTTCAGCTTCCATGACCATGCTATCTAAAGCACATTTTAAATCTGAATCCAAGGCAAGAAACATTTTCCATGCTTTTCTCCTCTCTAAATACATGTGCATATTATACTTAACATCTCTATATCTGTATTATATCCTCGTAATGCCAAACAATCCAATTGGTTGAAACAAGGTCATGTGACCCATAGTAGCTGTTCCCCTAGTAGCATATCAGTGATGATTTTTAAACTTAAAATAGATGACCTAAGATAGAAAAGTCTCATTCAAGGATGCCTGATGCTGCACCACATTTAATACAAAGAAATCACGGGTCAGACACTCGGCTATTGCAAGGCGTATATAGTGCAGTGTAGGATCAGAGCACAAGTCTGAAGGTGGTGGAAAGCTTGTTTTTGCACACACCCCCGTACTGGGTTGTTGTGAACAGGAGCAGTCCTCAATAGCAGCTTAGAGTAACCTGAGAAGCTGAAACTGCAGCTGGGGATCAATCCAACATAGAGGCATCTCCGACATGTCCCTTATGCTGCCAGCAGGAAAGTGAGATGATACAGGAGCCCTTTGGTGGTTCTATGCCTTTAGAGCAGTGGCTTTCAAACTTTTTTCCTGGGGAGCCAGTTGAAGAAAATTGTTGACGCCCGCGACCCAATGGAGCTGGGGATGAGGGGTTTGGGGTGTGGGAGGGGCTCTGGGCTGGGGCAGAGAGTTGGGGTACGGGGGCGAGGGCTGCGAGGTGGGGCCGGGTATGAGGTGTTTGGGGTGCAGGAGGGGCTCCAGGGTTGGGGGTGATCTCAGGGCTGGGGCAGGGGGTTAGAGTGTGGGAGGGGGTCAGGGCTCTGAGCTGGGGGTGCAGGCTCTGGGGTGGGGCTGGGGAGCTCAGGGCTGGGGTAGGGGGGTGGCCTGCGGGAGGGGGTCAGGACATTGGGTTGGGGGTGCAGGCTCTGGGGTGGGGCTGGGGATGAGGGGTTTGGGGTGCAGGAAGGGGTTACGGGTTGGGGGGGGCTCAGGGCTGGGGCACGGGGTTACCTCTGGCGGCTCCCAGTCAGCGGCGCAGCGGCAGGCTTCCCACCTGTCTTGGCACCACGGACTGTGCTGCACCCCAGAAGCAGCCAGCAGCAGGTCCAGCTCCTAAACATAGGTGCACAAGTGGCTCTGCGCAGTTGTCGCCCGCAGGCACCATCTTTCCCCTCCCCAGCCCCCATTGGCTGGGAGTGCAGAACCAGTGCTCGGAGCAGGGGCAGTGTGCGGAGTCCTGTGGCCCTCCTGCCTAGAAACCAGACCCGTTGCTGTCCGCTTCTGGGGCACAGCACGGCGTGAGAACAGGTAGGCACTAGCCTGCCTTAGCTGAGCAGCACTGCCGACGGGACTTTTAATGTTCCGTTAGGGTCCCTGGGTGCTGAGCAAGGCGACCCAGTGCCTTACATGCCGCGACCCAGTACTGGGTCGTGACATGAACTTTGAAAAACACTACTTTAGAGGATGCCCTTTGCGCATTGTGGTGATGCTCCTATGGCAGACTGACCATAATGTACTGGCAGCATGATGAAAAAGGGATGTGCAACAGTAAAGGATCTGGCTCTATAGTTGAACAACATAAATTCATTTCATATTTGGGTACACATTTTCAAACACTGGTCTCCATTTTTACTGGTGCAAAACTGTAGGCACAAATATTGTGCTTGTAGATTTGGTTGCTTAGATACATAAATGATCTACATTTCTGGTGCACATACCTATGGATGCAAAACTGCACCTACAAAAATGGAGACCCAGTTTAGGATTGGCTGAAAATCTGATCCTAAATTAGTAGTTGTGACAAACTTCTATAGCTTTTTAATGCTATCATTCATATTGTCTGGGGAGAAAAACATCAACTAAATATAGTCCCAAAATAAAAGAAAATTAGAACAGTTTAAAACACACTCCAGGATACCAGCAGACACAATCAAACAATATTCTGAGTAAATATAAATAGCTAAAATAGATGCAAGGTACAAATTAAAAACTAATTTACATTTATTCAAGATGGATCCTGATCTTAAAAGCTAGATCTCTGGTACTGGCTGAGACAAAGTCATTTCACCTTGTGATTCAAAATACACCCCTCAGCAAAGGCTATTTAATAATACAGCATGTTTAACTTAAAAAATCTTAAGTGGGATGACGAATGATACAAAAACTGGCATTTTCAAGTTCATAGAAAAAAAACTATTAACCTTGGGATGAAAAAATTCCTCCTATTAAGGAATAATTATCTAGGCCTCTGATGCTGGATATTATGAAGTCCTTTTTTCAACGTACAGGAAAATTTATTTCTCTATATACCCTATTTTCCAGTTAGTGTGATATGCAGAGAGAAGATATATGAATACATGAACAAACAATATACAGTTCACTTCTGTTTATCCACATGGCCTGGGAGGATGGTGATTAAATAGATAGATAGATCGATCTATATTGGGAGCAGGGGGCCTGACCAAGGGCATAGCCACACATAGGCTTGTGTCCATGTGGGAGCAGAGCAAAGACTGGAAGTAGTAAGACCCTGTGTGCCAGGTCACAATGCCACTCAAATATGGCCTAGCCACTGCTCCATTATGGCAGCAGGGAAGTGGTTCTGCCATTACACTATCCAGCTCTGGCTACTGCCTCCCCATTGGCAGAAGCGTGCCTCAACCCAATCATGGCCCTGGGTGGATGGCAGATGTTGGCTACAATCAGATTAGCTGTGGGAGATGGGAGACCATGGGAAAGCAGTAACCAGAGCTAGGTGCTAAGGGGCAGAGTCCTTCTTCTGCATGAGTGCGAGAGAAGTGGTTGCACCAAGGAGTGGTCTTGAGACCTGGCAAACAGGCTCCTGCTCCCAGTCCCAGGCTTTGTTCCGCTCCCCATCAATACAGGCTCCATCCAATGCCACCCAACTCAGGTTACTTCCTTTTTTATTGATGAAGGCATGCCTGCCCTCATCCATTGCTGGGTGGGGGCCCTGGTCAAAACCTGATTGTTTGGCAGCTGAGAGCCAATCAGAGCCTGTGTTGATGGGGAAGCAGAGATGTGCAGAATGGTATGAAGTGGCAGCAGCTCTACTAAAAGACTGCCCCTTGGTAACCTGGCTCAATCTTAAAAAAATAAAATAAAAAAATCTAGGGCTGAGACACCTCCATAACCCCCCTCACTTTAAGCATTGTGGCTGGTGCTCAGATTTGGGTGGGCCTGGGTGCTAAGACCCAACCAATCCACTCGTGGCTACACCACAGAGGCAGAGATAGATTTAGGGAGGCTGAGCCCCCTCTAGTCTTAGCCACCTGCTGCCTATGCCTGGGGAACAGCCAAAACTTTTGGATAACTGGGCATTTGGATAAATGGAAATGCTATAGGAGGACATATTGTGTATTCGGATAACTATGATTTTTGGATAGAGAATTTGGATAATGAATTATATTGTATATCTTGTTTTAATATACATACTATACACACTGCAACAATTACTCCGAATATTAGCAACATATATTTTGTATTTAAATACAAATAATGTATAGTTTATTTTGCATGTTTCTCAGAAGATTTAACCTAATCCAAGTTAAATGAAAAGGAATGCACATCCCTTTTGTTTTCTGCTCCATTTCAGATGGTCATTATGAATTACTATTCACATATTAAGAGACTATCTTCCTAAGAGAACCATTTTCTCACACAACTATTTCAGCTTCATGATGCTGACAACAACAATCACCATCAGTTTTGCTTACTCATTTACAAGCTGTTTTATGTTGCTTCTATGAATAATTTAATAATAATAAATATTTGAAAAGAACAAAACCTTTAAAAAAGCATAGTTTTAGCTTCTCACACAGGGAGAACACTCGTTAGCTGCAGGAGTTATGAATGAAGAATTCCCTCAAATGGGGACAGAGTAGAATGAGATTTGTCCATGACACAGGCTTAAGATTCAAATGACAGTATAGCTATTAAAAGTTAAGAAATTCAGTGACATTTGGAGTAAGAATCATGATATCAATTCCAAATTATAACATTTTCCACAAAACCATCAACCAGTTAACCAAGTAGAGAAACTTCAACTATTTTTAAGAGAACTTAATGCACTTGATTTCTTGACATTTCAAACCACAATAGATTCAACATCAAAAGTCTAGCTGAATAAGTTACAATGCTGAATGTTCAAACAAGATGACCTGTGCCTGACTTTCAGGCATTGTTCGTTTGATAAACTTAATTTGGTCCAATTCTGAACTTCTCATTGGATTTTGAGGTAGGGACTGAACTGGGTCAGTTACATTGTATCTACCAGCCTGGTAAGAACTGTAGTACTCTATTCCCTTTTCCCCCGAGTCTCCCAGCATCTTCAGCTTCTGTCTAAACTGGACAATTTTATAGATTAGAAAAAGGATCACAGCACATGCTAAAATGAAAAAGGCTAATAAAATGTCAAATGCCTGATTCAGTTTCTCCACCTGCTGTGTACAGATTAGAGATGTTTTTAAGGATACAGATGCAGCATCTGGAGGAAATTCACTTTTCTGTTCCATGGTCAAGTTAACTGGCACAATCTGTGCAGCTGTTTGCACTGGTAATACTGATAACACTGTTGTTGCTTCTGATGGATTCCCAGCAGCATATTCTTCATAAAGAAATCGACTGGCAGATGTGGTTGGAGCTCTTCCCCAGAAAGTAACACGTTTAGTTCCAGCATTTTCCAAATGTACAAGTGTATCATATGTGGTTACCATACGCCATGCCATCACTAAAGTGGCGGTGCTATGATGGATACCTACAGATGCTACACTCCAGGCTGTTTCTGGATTAGTGGTAGTGATAGCACAGTTTGTGAATTCGGTCCATTTAACATAATGCAAAGGTCTACCGCGCATACTTGGGGGATCTTGACAATGGATTTTAACAGAGATTGAAGATAATGCTAGCCAATTACGTAGCCCAAGCAGTGTACAGCTACAGTTCCAAGGGTTGTTATTTGCCTGTAGATGAGTTAATGAAACCAAAGGCTTGAGCACTTTAGGCTGCAAATCGGTAAGGTTGTTAGATGCTAGATTTAGAATCTTTAAAAAAGATCCCATTTTTTCAAATGCATTATCACCAATGCTAACTATTTTATTCTTGTCTAGTTGCAGGTACATTAAATTATGCAACGAAGTAAAAGTGTTGGAATTTACATGTTCTAAATCATTATGGCTTAAAATTAACTTTTTAAGGTTATTTAATCCAGCAAATCCATTCATGATAATGCTTTTTATTTTTGCACTTTTTAAAGATAGATATTCAAGCCTGTCAAGTCCTTTAAATGCAAAAGGATGTATTGACCCAACAGGGTTGTGAGACAAGGAAAGTCTTTCTAGATTTTTAAGTATTCCAATGGCCTTTGATGGCACATGTGTTAAATTATTACCTTCAAGGTACAAATACACAAGGTTTCCAAGATGATGAAATGCTGTATCTGATATCCGTGAAATCTTATTGTTGGCTAGATTAAGCGTTTGAAGACTAATCATTCCCAAGAAAGTGCCACTTCCAAGGATACTGAGGCGATTTCTTTCAAGCGTTAAGTATCGAACTGAAATGAGACCACTAAATAATCCTCTAGGAACAAAAGATATTTGATTATTCTGAAGGTATAAACAATGAAGATCTGAAAGCCCTTCAAATATTCCTGGATCCAAACGTTTTATGTGATTATTATTTAGATGTAAGTAGCACAGTTTACTAAGTTCAACAAAAGCCTTTGGATGCACATATGAAATGCTGGAATTATCCAAATAGAGCACAGCAAGCTTCTGAAGGCCTGTTAATACATTTGGAATTACATGCGATATATTATTCCCACTGAGGTATACAAGTACTGTACTTTTTGGAAAGTTCTTTGGAATGCTTGAAAGACCTAAGTTACGACAGTTAACTTGTTTCCCAGTGCAGAGCTGGCAGACGGATGGACAGCCATGTACCTCTTTCTGGAGCAGCAACAAAAGAAAACAGTTAAGGATATGGAGGAATACTCCTGTGCAGCGTACAGAACTTTGAAGTCCACACACATCCCTGTCTTTGGCTTTCTCAGTCATCTCTGACTTAGCTATTAGAGATAAAAAAAATCAAATTTGTAAATATTACTCATTTAAAGTTCTAAGGTTCTATTTGTATAATTTTAAAAAACAGATGCAACTCTTTGTGATAATTTTTAATATTCTCAGCCAATATGCCATATAAATAAACAAATAGTACTTTTAAATACTGTATTCTACATCTTCTCTCTTTTGACACTAAATAGTTAAACATCATAAAGATTAAACTGCTTCTTAGCAATTGCCCTATATTAGAAGTGAACTAAAATTAGAGTAAAAGAATGGTAAAATGAATATGCTTGCCAAGCTAGTTGAAATATATTTAATCAGTTACTGTTTAAAAGCAACTAATTCTGTCATAACAATGGCTTTCAGTAAATTCAACACATTGTAAATTCTTTTCCTTATTTTTATATATTTGAAAAGTTTTAAAGCTTCACTGGCATTTATAAAGAAATACTGACTTTTTTTATACATTGAAACAAGTTTCTTTTCATCAGTAACATTTACTTCCCTTTTTGAATTTTACTTTTAAGTGAGCCCAGTTACGTTCAAAATATACCAAAAAAAAAAAAAAAAAAAAAAAAAAAAAGTCTTACCCCAAACCACAAATTCATATTATCAGCTGGCTTGTGAGGCAGTTCACTGGACTTACTTACAAGTTTACTTTTTAGACGTGCTGTAAGACTTTTCTTAGCAACATTCCGGTTTATTAGAGCGCTCACGTTTTGCCCTAGGTTTTGCAACTGTTCACTCAGGAAACATTCTTCCCATAGGCTCTTCCACAGTGAGTGGTTAAAGAGAGGTTACCATGGATACAGGAAATAGTGAGACAGGAAGTCATTTTATCTGTGCTTCTAAAGTATAGTTGGAAAGGAAATCTCAGCTATTTATTTCTAGAAAACCCAGAAATAAATTCATTTGTTGTAGTACATAGCTGTTACAGTCCATACATGCTTAATTTATAAAAACTGGTGATGCATAATAAGAGTTGCATATCAGATGGCTAGGTAGATCTAAATATTACAGAGTAAAACATATCTATTGTGATAACACACGTCGTAAACGTAAAAGCATTTATTCACACACAGAAAAAAAATCATGTAAAGCATTTACACAGTTCACTGACTACAGAGAAAAGTTGTTCCGAAAGCAAACAACATAATTAACGTAGTCTTGCCAAGTAAGAAAGTACTGAGGTCTATAAAAGGGGACTTGGGCTGTGATCTCATCAGGTCTCACAAATTAAGTAAAATCAGGTCTGGTCAGTATTTGGATGGAAGAGCAATGAAATCTTAGATGGTGTAAGAAAATGGTGTGGTGAGACACTAGAAAGCAATATTTTATCTAAGTCATTTTTTGAACTTAATCCTGCATATCATAACATGCCATTGTGTTGGAGGTGTCAGATGCAATTTTCAAAAGCATGCAAGTGACTTTCATGTGCTCCTAAATCATTTAGGTGCTTTTGAAAATACTATGCTTCATCTTTGGGAGGTATAAAAACGGAGGTTGTGAAATCTTGCGATAATTAAAAGATCTTGTGATCATTTCTGTAAGAGTGGAAATCTCTGCATCCATGTTCCAGCCAAAATTAATATGACTGCCTAAAATTCTCCCTGCAGCTTCAACTGGAGAAGTTATTATCCCTCTTAAAACATAGTTTTGTAGTTATGTATGCAGAATTCATGACATATCACACATATAACTTTTTACATTTCAGCAGTGATCCAGTCATCTCTATGATAAGCAGGCTGGTAGCACCGCCCGATATTAAGGCTGCCTGACACTTACCACCATAAGACCCTGATTCAGTTACTTATAACTTTCCCAAACTGCAAGTGTTATGGCTGAAATTTTCCATGCTAGATAACTGCCTGACGCTGAACCTTTTGGGGGGAAAAGTTCAGTTAAAACAGTTCAACCATTTCCAAGAATGAGGTTAGGGATAAACCCATTGTTTTGTCCATATTAAAACACTCTGGTAACTTTTTCTTTGAGGATATCTAATGTCCCCTTGCTTTGGAACAGGGACTTAAAATTGGCTGGGGAGGGAGAGCTGAGGAGGGCTTTGGGTTAGAGATGTGTGTGTTTTGCCATCCCTGTGAAAAATCCACTCAAATTTGGCCAAGTTATAAGCCTCTGAAAAATATCACTTCACACATGATTAGTGGAGACTTAGTACAGCTTGGCAGCTAAAATCTCTGAAGAGTCTGTCCTTACTGAGCATGCATATTACACACAAAAGCACTGTGCTAAGAACATTAAGGTCGCAAAATCAAACACTCAAAAGTCAGAAAACTGCCAGAATTAAGGTTGCCTGTTGAACCTTAATTTGGCTCCTTTGTCAATGTGCATTAAGATAATCTTTATTTACTATTTTTCCTACAGGACCTTGCCTCATTCAGTGCACAAAATGGATAATACTCTCTGAATGGGTATCTAGTCACTATTCCTTTTTATCCTCATCATTCAGTGTATGGCCCCATGTCTTATTTACTGCATAGTATTTAAAACCTGCACTGAATACAAAATTATTAAATTTCCTTATGGACTTTTCTATGACACCCAAAACCATTCACAAACATTAATGAATTTATCTTTACAACACCTTTCCAGTGTAAGATATTATTCCCACTTTGCAGATAAGAAATTGAACCATAGGGAGATTAAGAACAAATTTTTCAAGTGTCCACTAACTTTGGGAGCCCAACTTGAGAGTTCTAGGGCCCGGTTTTTCAAAGCGTGTAACCTTTTATAAGCATTTTATTCACCTAGAACCATATTGACCCAACATAAGTCCTCAGCAGAGATAGGAACTTTAGATCCACAGCACAGACCTCTACCACTTGAGCTAACAGGTAGCAGTAGTAATAGGGTTACCATACTCAAAAAATAAAAAAAGAGGACACTCCACGGGGCCCTGGCCCCACCCCTTTCCCACCCCCGACCCCGCCCCAACTCCGCCCCTTCCCCGCCCAACTCCGCTCCTTCCCCAAAGTCCCCACCCTAACTCCCTCTCCTCCCTCCCAGCCACGCGAAAAGGGCTGCCCGAGCGCTACCGGCTTCACGGTTTGCCGGGCAGCCCCCAGACCCTGCGCCCCTGGCCGGCGCTTCCCCAGCGCAGCTGGAGCCCGGTCTGGAGGCTGCCCGGCAAACCGTGAAGCCGGTAGTGCTCGGGCTTCGGGCAGCCCCCATGCCTCCGGACCCTGCGCCCCCGGCCGGGCACTTCCCCTCCCGGGCTCCGGCGGGGCAGGGCGCGGAGGCATGGGGGCTGCCCGAAGCCCGTAGCACTCGGCTCTTAAACAGAGCCGAAGAGTCAGGGGAGGAGCAGAGCCTCCGCGGCCGGAGGCTCTGCTCCTCCCCTGACTCTTCGGCTCTGTTTAAGAGCCGAGCTGCCCGAGCGCTACTGGCTTCGGGCAGCCCCCATGCCTCCGGACCCTGCGCCGCCGGAGCAGAGCAGCTGGAGCCCGGGAGGGGAAGTGCCCAGCCGGCGGCTGGGGTCCGGAGGCAAGGGGGATGCCCGAAGCCGGAGCACTCGGGCAGCTTGGCTCTTAAACAGAGCCGAAGAGTCAGGGGAGGAGCAGAGCAGCCCCGGGAGGGGAAGTGCCCGGCCGGCATTTTCCCGGACATGTTCGGCTTTTTGGTAATTCCCCCCGGACGGGGGTTTGATTACCAAAAAGCCGGACATGTCCGGGAAAAACGGGACGTATGGTAACCCTAAGTAGTAAGCTGTTATCTTCTGTGTGGCTCAGCCACCAAAGGGGGCTTTGCCAATAAGTTTTCACACTATTTGCTAGACAGCACCAGAATTAACACAAGTCAATTCCAGGTTCTGGATGGGAGCATGCTCTCGCTATTATAGATCCTTCTGCCTGTTACTGGTCTCAGACTGCTCCTATCCCTTCCCTGGCTCCAACTTCCTTCCCCATCTTGCCTCCTCACCCCTTTGCATTCTAGTCAGGCTGTTTTCTCCTTTTCCTCCTTGCTGTCATGATTCTAGGAGGGGAGAATTTATAGTGTAGAAGAGACAGTCTTCCTGCTCTCAATTCTGGTATCTGGCACCACAGCTGCTCTTGGCAGCTAGAATGAGAGTTGTGTGGCAATGGAGGATTCTCAGTGTAGATGAATCTTTGGAATATAATGCTGCCTGCCTCTAACAAACCTCTACAGCGGATGTGCAAACTGTAATTTTTCAGAGGCTTTTAACTTTACTAGATGTGGGTAGATTTTCATGGGGACAGCAAAGGGCACATGCTTGATATCATGGTGAAACCCCTAGCCAAATTTCAAGTTTCTGATCCAATACCTGGATGCACTAAAGCTTTTCAACAAAATGGTTGTTAAAAAAAAAAAAAATCAACGAGGCAAAACAACATACTTTTTCCTAACTTTGTTCTCAGAACTGTTTTTGCTAAAACTTTACAAAAAATCATCCTGAGGCACATATCTGGAAGGGAAAATTTAAGCCCTAAATTTGGCAAGGTTGTAAGGAACCGAACATAATGTCTTATAATGGAAATACCTTAACTACAGGTGTTGCTACCAGCCTTGCCTATAATAAAAGGGTATTTTTGGCATAAAAATGCTGACATGGAAATAACTTCCAGCCACTTTAAACTCTGTTCCAAACTGCATCATTCATCTCAGTAAGGTTATGCTAAGTGTACGTACAGTAAATGTATATACAAATTTAAAGGGTTGATTTATCATCTTTCCTACATGTTTGCTTCATAAAATTATGGACGCTTCTTTGTAGAAGGTAAATTGGTACCAATTCTTTTTAAAAGGCCAAATTCTTTCCATTACTTTAACAGAGTAACATCCTCAGTGAATGTGACCTGGGATTTTCAACAACCCTTCACATCTGTATGAAATTTTTGTTTCCTAAGGCTTGTCACCCTTTTATATAATCCTTAGCAACACTGCAAATGGAACAGATGAACAGCTTTCCAGCTGCACAGAATGTTGTTGATAGATCCTTAGTATGCCCAATCAATGGGAATTTTTATAGAAGCTTTTTTAGAGTACATAGTAAACACTGAATAACAATGATTTCTTGTCCCTTCAGTGAGCATATAGATTTTTTGCAGCAATTTGTAGTAGTAATGTAGTTTGTCATTTTAGTTAAAATTGTCTTTTGTGCTTAATTTCACAGCTATTGTAACGAAACAAACAGTAGTACCAAAAGTTAATTTCAAGCCATTTTTTGGTGAGGATTAAAAAAGTAACAGTCACTTTTTTTGAAACACAGCAATTCCAACATAAATGGAATGTACATGAAAAAGAAGTCAGAATGTCTTGTTAATTCATGTACAGAGCACGGCAAATGTCATGTACACACCAACTGAGGCCCTAGCCTGCAAATGATAGTGTGTGATTGCAACAGCCTGCTCATACACTGTCATTTGCAAGATCTGGGCCTAAAACAGCATTACCTATTAAAATAGCCAAAAGCCTACACTTTTCATTTTCACCTTATAAAAGCAGTAATGGTCTCGTTACAGAGTATCTCTTGGACCAAAAAAATGGCTGGAGTTAACAGGCTGAAGCAAAATGAACTATGCCCACCTGGCCTTTTATCCCAACTAAATTCACCACGGTTTGGTCATTATTGCTGACGTAATTACTCTGATTTTGCAATCTGTATTTTTGAATTTTTTTTCAGATTTATTTCTCAATTTAGAAAATATTATTTATATAGTGCCATAAATATGCATGATATTTTACTGACAAAAAGTACAATACTTGCCCTGAAAATCTTTCAATCTAGAGTGCTAGTTCTGCAAGCTGTTTTGTAATGACAGATGCTAACAGAAATTTCTAGGGAAGCAAAAATTAGAATGTCAAAATCTAATAGAATAGTGGCAAGGCCATATTCATAAAATGCATGCTGTGCTTCTTTTGTACATTAAAAGCAAACACTGTCTTGTTTTCTTTAAAAGAAAACCATAAATTACTGTCTGAAATTATCTTGTTGTACATAGGCATAATAATAATGCTATGTTAACATTACAGGTAAAACATAGTTCCTTTCCAAATTCCACTTAAGCATATTGCAGAATTCCCCATCACAGGGTATAAACAGTGGGGTAATCCCAACTGTCCCGCAGTTCCTTTGCCAATACAGAATCCAGCTGTTAAAGGACTTCATAGTAGTGGGAAAGGATGGTGGGTCATTGAATATTTATGGAAAATGCATCTTGAAAAACAGTAATTAAGATAATTAACCATTTCTTCTTCAAGTGCCTGTCCATATGTATTCCACTCTTGGTGACTCACAAGTAACAACCTAATTCTTAAGAAGAGGGTTCTCAGAATCTAGCTGAATAGTGAACAAGTGTAGGGTGTGAAAATACTGAATGGCAGGATAATTAGCTGTATTGCTGCCAGGTGGCCCTTTAAGGAGCTTATAACTAGTCTGGAATTGAATAGGTTGTCCTCAATAGCAGGTATTGGAGCCTCAGTTGAGATAACTGATGTTAGAATTACCAAATTTATAATGTCAATGAGGCCAAAAGAGCTGCTGGAGCAGCTGCATGAACCCTGATGGGATGGAAACCAATTAAGGGAAAGAGACAATGTGGAGGCAAAACCCCCCTGAAACATGTAATACATATTACACAAAGACTGTGGTTTTGAAAGCACTGGAGAGCTATTTAGCACAGACCATAACAGTAGGCAGTGCTGAAATTCAAAGAGCCTAGGATCTCAGGAGTGGGAGATTTAGAAACCAGGGGTCAATAACATCCTGCCATCCACGATTTCATGAAGTTCTGCTCCTTATCTCTTGATTTTTCTCTATAATCCAGAAGAAAAAGAAGGTTTCAGAGTAGCTGCCGTGTTAGTCTGTATCCGCAAAAAGAACAGGAGTACTTGTGGCACCTTAGAGACTAACAAATTTAAAGCTTAAATTTAAAAGCTTATGCTCAAAGAAATTTGTTAGTCTCTAAGGTGCCACAAGTACTCCTGTTCTTTCTGAAGAAAAAGAAGGTGGTTGTTATCAGTTGGACATTTGTGAATCCTCTCCAAACCATGACAGGAATTAGCTTCTATACTTCCTGAAATAGGAAGTAAGAAACAGAGATAAGTCCTGAATACTTCAAATTTTTTGGGAAATATGGGAGAGCATATTGGAACTCAGACTTATCTCTAGTAAAATGGTTTGATCAGAAATGGGGAAGTGTTAAACTTGCACATAAGAGAATTAGAATTAGTTTCCTCCTATTTTCTACTGGAAATGCCATATTCCAATATGGTATTTGGATTACCCTGTTTTTCCTGTTTATGGATTGGTGTAGAAGAGACAAAAAATTATGCTTAATAAATTGATATTACTGATTCTTAATACAAAATATCCATGGGTATAACTGTAAATAAAGAGATCAGTGTTGCCAAAAAAGAGTCTTTAAATGTATTATTCCAAAGGAAAAGATTTAGCAACATGCAAAGAAGATTACAAAAAAAATTCAAAAATGCCTACATGACTTAGCCTCCCAAGTCCCATTTTCAAAAGCAACTTAGGGCTCGTCTACACAAACATATCGTTTGTGGCAAGCTGGGGTGTAAATCAACCCTGCACTAGCTTGCCATGCGCTAACTGTCCATGTGGACCCTGCTGATGTGCACTAACAGTTCCTTAGTATGCTTTAATCTATCCCACTTGGCAATGGGGTAGTACCCATCAGCAAGGTCTACACAGACAGTCAGTGTGCAGCAGGCTAGTGTGAGGTAGATTCCCACCCCAGCTTGGTGTGAACTAAATGTTCATATAGACAAGGCCGTAGGCATTTAGGAGTCTAAGTCTCATTAAAAGTTAGTGGAATGCCTATAAAAGCCTTCAATATCTTCAGTCTCATTTTATTTTTAAAATTTTATAACATATCTGCAGTATCACAAGAAAAAACAACAACCCTGAAATATAATAACTAAGAAGTCACTGAATTATGGTTTTGTGGTTAAGGTGCTGAACTGAGATTCTGGAGATCTGGGTTCAAATCCTGTCTCTGCCACAGGCAGCATTCATGCCACTGTGGCCCCGAATAAGCCACTTACATCACTCTGTCTCTGTTCCCCATCTGCAAAATGGGAACAATAATGCTTCCTTTCTCTCACCCTTTGTTTTGTCTTGTCTATTTACATTGTTAGATCTTTGGGACAAAGACTGTCTTTTACTTTGTACATTCAGCACTGAGCACCGTAGGCCCTTGATCTTGGTTGGGGCCTCTAGGTGCTACCACAACAGTTATTGTACTGCAATAGTATTTGATAATAATTAATTCCTTAGGAAAGAAGGTGCAAGCGGGGAGAGAGAACAAAAATATACCCACAATGAGGTTGGTACACAAGATATTAAACAACTGAAATAGCTGCTTCTCAAAATCTTAGGTCCCTCTCAAGGAGCAACATTCATAAATGGCTGAAAGCCACACTTTGATAACTAAAAAAAAAATCACAACTTTTAAAAGAATTATCCCAAATAATGTGGAGCTAAATCACTGCATTTCAACTTATTATTGATCTTGTTCTCCAGTGGTAATGGAAATGTCATGTCTTATATGCTAATAAATAACATTTATTTTGAATGCTGTGGTGACTTCCATCTAAATATGCTCACATTACAATTGGATAAAAATTACTAATGTCATTGCATTTTACATGTTAAAAATTAATGTCAGAAGGCATATACAATGCATATAAATTACTATAATACTTGTAAATATTTATACTAAGTCTCACAGACAGTAATTTATCAGATTCTAAATGAAAAGATTGGTCTACAGATGCAGACTGCGAATACACAATTGTTGCATCAACTGTAATCTTTCCAAGCCACCTGTATCTTATCTCTACCCGCCAACCTATGTTAGATTAAAGCTAATATAATTCAGGCTATGAATATTAACCAATTCAGAGCATCAATTTATGCATAGCAGGAAAATATGCAGTAAGTTCAAAACAAGAACTAAATTGATCTATCTTTATCTTTTTCAGAAAATAACAACATTAAAGATGGTATCAAAGTGGATTTTTAAAGAGAAACCCAAACCTATAATTATTACAAATTACACTAAACTGCACACAATAGATGAAAAACAATTCATATCACCACAATTATTCTTTTGAACTTGCAAATTCTGTACTGATCTTTTTCCCTTTGTAAATTTAAGTATGCTAGACAGGAAAAAACACGGTGAAGCTCCTTAACTTGGAGAGCCAACTTTGCTTATGCCAGTGTTTATTTTTCATAAAACGTAGGAAAAAAAGTATGTAACAATGTAAAAATAGTATACAATTGTGGTTTCAGCTGCAATACACTGTCAAAATCTCAGCATAAAATTTAGGGTAACATTTCAGGGTCTCTATACCATCCTCAATCTCCTGGACCTCTCTGCTGTTGCCACTATCAATCACAACCTCCCAAAAATACTGTCCTCGCTTGGCTTTTGTGACTTACATCCTCCAACTACTCTGATGATTTGTTCAATGCTTCTTTCAATATTCCCAAAATACTACACACACTCTCCAGGGGATTGCCAGAGAGATCTCATCAACTCACACAAATTCAACCACCATCCATCTATATTGTCTGGGGATTGGTCCTGCTTTGAGCAAGGGGTTGGACTAGATGACCTCCTGAGGTCCCTTCCAACCCTGATATTCTATGATTCTATATCAGGGGTGGGAAAACTTTTTGGCCTGAGGGCCACATCGGGGTATGGAAATTGTATGGCGGGCCGGAAATGCTCCTCCCTCTTTCTTGCTCATAACATCTAGGTTATCTCCAGATCGTCCATCTTTTTCCTCCATATAATTTCTAACATTTGATTTTTTCTTTTGGTTCAGACAATTAAAAATATCATACAGGTCTTCATCTCCTGCTTCAATTGCTGCAGCCTTCTCTCTGGCCTTCCTAATCACCCTCCTCTGATTTGTGAAAAACACAGCTTTGAGGGGGTCCTGGTATATGACTAGGCCTCCTAGGTATTATAATAATACAAATACAAATAATAAACAACAACAAAAGGGTAACACCCACAAAAAACCCTTCCCACACAAAATAATTCCAATAATGTATGCACTCGATCAATTGCAAGAAATTCTGATAATGAACTGAAAAAGCTAAAAGAACAGGAGTATATATATATATTTGTGGCCAATTTATTTCCAAAAATGCCTCCAAAATCTAAAGACAGCATACTCTAGTGAACAGACCACAGGACAGGGAGTCAAGAGACCTCGTTCTATTCCTGGCTCTATTGTTGACCTGCTGCACTCTTGGGGAAGCCACTTCACCACTCTGTGCCTTTGTTTCCCCTCCCTACCCTTCATTTGTCTGTTCAGATAACAAACTCTTTGAACCTGGGACTGTTGTCTACTATGCAACTGTACAGAGCACAGTCCAATTGTATCCTGATTTTGGAGCCTCTAGGTTGTAACATAAAATAAGCAGCATCTCCTGGAACATTTCCAAATCAACTTTCAATTGGCATATCAGCTACTCAAATACAAATATTTCTTCCCATAAATGAAATCACTATTTCTGTACTATATTGGAAGATTTGGATTCTTCTATAATAATGTTAATTTTTGTGAGATGGACAGTCTCACACCATCTCACTGCAAATATAGGACATCAAACAGCTGATGGATAATTATTATTGATCATTAGCAAGCAGTGATGAATCCAAATTTTCATAACAGTCCTCAGTCTTTTTAACATTTATATCAAGTTAACAACCTTTCACAAACTAAAACCACGAGTTAAAAACACAGCAACACTACTAACTGATATTTTTATCAAACACCACATAATGTATTGCAAAATTATGATGCTAACCTATTAGTTTAATAAAAAATAGTAAATTCCAATTGTAAAAGGAAACCAATAAAAGTAAAGCCGTCATTCAAACATGCTAGAAACAATCATAATCACTACTATACACTCTACATGCAGTAACTGTGGAATTAATACACATTTTTTTCCAAAGTAGCAAAATGAACAAGCGCTATCTTCACAAACCTTTTTCAAATTTAATCCTAAATCAAATGAATTCACCAAAAGCATCCAATAAAATGTAAGATTTCATCACCAGAATCATTAATTAGCAAGGCTCTAAGGTGACTTGGCAAAGTTTGCACTCCAAATTATAATAGCTGTGTACAAAACATCAATTTTTACTAGAAAGTTCCAGCAAGCAACAGCTGCCAAGCAAACTGAGCAGAATAAAACAAGCAGTTATATACAGTAAATATATAAGTTACTGCATTTAAATAAAGCACTATATATGGCATCATGAAATGCTAGTCACCAGTGACATGAGCAGCCGTGGCACACTAAAACAAGGTACTATTAAATAAAATCATCAAATTCAGTTCAAACAACAAATGGGAAAATGTAATAAATGTATCTAAACAGTAACACAAATGTCTTTTGAAAAAATTACAACATGTCTACAATACTGGAAAGGTCTTGTCATTATTACATTACCACCTAATTCTTTATAATACTATTGAACATCTGGCTTCTTTGATGCTGAGTTCCAACTGCACAATGACAAATGATAGCAAGTTAAATTCAGAATGATAGATTTAGGTATATTGAGGTTAATGTCTACCTTTAAATCATAATAATTTAACAGGTCTTGGGATTGGACTAAAAACTAAAACAATTGAACTTTCAGCTTTCAGCAACACTTCACTGCCTGATGGTTCAGGAGACAGCACTGATATGTAGAGCCCTGGGTGGATACAAAATTTGTAACCGCATCCAATCCATGCTCTGCAAACGTGGTCCACACATATCCGCGGATATAAATCGGATATCCGCAGATTTGCAAGGCTCTGGATATAAAATTTGGATCTGCATCCATCTGCAATCTGCAAACATGATTAGCGGATATCCGCGATATAAAACAGATAGCTGCAGATTTGCAGGGCTCTACTGATATGCTGTCATCACAAGTAGCTGTGAACTTCTCAAGAACCAGATAATTACACAAAACAGAGGAAGCATAAAAAGCTTAGCAGACTTCCTGAAAACTGAAGACAATACAAACTTTCCATACCTAGTAATATATTGTACAGTTTTCCTGAAAAATCAAAATGTTAACTATTTCAGTGTTACTAGATATTGGGCAGTTCCTGAATATTAACTCATGCAATAGACAATCTCTTGCAAGTCATATTCTATCTAAACACAAAAGATTCATTCATAGGACCAGACTAACCAGTATTTCAAGAAATGAGACACATCAATAAGTGTTGGTGAACCCTTGCAATTTTATTGGGAGTCTTGTGATATTTGGTGGTTTTTTTGAAGATCCAGATGCTAGAAGAAAGAAACACTCATGAAATCTCTCTCTCTCCTCCTCTCTCTCTCTCTCTTTTTTTTTTTTTTTTAGTTTCTAGTCCGTACGGTTGTGGAAATAAAGCTTGCAGATATGAAGTGAGTGCACCCTAATGGCTCACAGATGGCAAGGCAGATAAAAAAATACCCCAAATTTATTCTTTTTTAAAAATCCAATTTTTTTTACCCAATCTCTTGATTTTAAGGGACTTAACTCATGAGTTTTGAATCCTGAAGTTAGCAATAGTGCAACGGTTTCTCTGCAAACATGTCAGCAATGAGTAAATTCTGTAACGTAGAGAAGGCTTTAAGTGGCACAATTCAGCTGGCAATCCCTGTCTCAAGAAACATAAACAAGTGCAAATAGAGGGGTAGTTACATACATAGATAAAGAGCTATATAAGAAAGTTTGCATAGTGTCTGCCCATTGTATATATGTCCACAATTCAAGAAGGATATTGATATAAATTGGAGAGAGTACAGAGAAGAGCCACGAGAATGATCAAAGAACTAGAAAACGTGCCTTGTAGTGACAGAGTCAAAGAGCTCAATTTATTTACCTTGACAAAGCGAACGTTAAGGAGGGACTCAATTACAGTCCAGAAACATCTACATCGGGGTCGGCAACGTTCGGCACGCGGCTCGCCAGGGTAACCACCCTGGCGGGCCGGGCCAGTTTTATTTACCTGCTGACGCGGCAGGTTCGGCCGATCGCGGCCCCCACTGGCCGCGGTTCGCCGTCCCGGGCCAATGGGGGCGGCGAGAAGCCGCGGCCAGCACATCGCTCGCCCGCGCCGCCCCCATTGGCCCGGGACGGCGAACCGCGGCCAGTGGGGGCCGCGATCGGCTGAACCTGCCGCGTCAGCAGGTAAATAAAACTGGCCTGGCCCGCCAGGGTGCTTACCCTGGCGAGCCGCGTGCCGAACGTTGCCGACCCCTGATCTACATGGTGAACAAATATTTGATAATGGGCTCTTTAGTTTAGCAAGGAAAGATATAACATGATTCAATGGTTCGAAGTTGATGCTAAAAAAATTCAGACTGGACATTAGGCATACATTTTTAACAGTGTGGGTAATTAACCATTGGAACAATTTACCAAGGGTAGTGGTGGATTCTCTATCACTGGCAATTTTTAAATCCAGATTGGACATTTTTCTAAAATATATGCTCTGGGAATTATTTGTGGGAAATTCTATGGCCTGTGTTATACAGCAGATGATTACCACAGTCCCTTCTGGCCTTTAAATCCATGTCTCCTGCCAATGCCATTAGAGAAAACACTCACCATGCTAAAGAATCTTTGCTTACGACACTCAAGATGTTGCAGAAATAAAACACTAGACTAAAGGCTGAGGTCACAATTCTTACTGAAGTAATTCAAACTGTACCGTTATCTGGCAGTCAACATGTCCACTAGTGCACATAATTACAACGGCAAAGGGTACTCATCTTTTGCCACAGACACTACAGAGATGTGTCCCCACCTATGCCACAACTCCCCAAATGTACCAATATCAGAGGGGAATATTTCTGCTAGTAGGATGAGTGAGTGTGTGTGGGTGACAGGGGCAAGGGATGTATGCTAAAATTATTTATTCTCATGCTTGTGAAGTAACAAGCCTGTTATATAAGCACCTTGAGGGGGCATACACAATTTTATAAAGCAGTTTTTATCCCTTTCTTAAATTGTGTATAAAACCTCTTGTGGTGAAATTGTATTTTCATAATTTAAGCTGACATTAGCAAGTGGCTGAGGGAAGCAAAACTACATAATAATTAACTGTAATTACCTAATGAGGATTTATAATTATACATTATAAGTACATATACTTGCAGTGTGCCAATTATGTAATTGGCAGTACTCAAACTGTAAAACTAAAAGTATGGGGATGTTACTCTCGACTTTGGGAGCAGGCTTCTGTTTACAGCAGAAGCTGTCATGAGCAGAACAACCTAGGGACCCACTTCTCATACTGGTGGAGGGAGTTATGTGCTAAACAGCCTACATCACTTCACTTTAAATACTGAAATTGAGATGTGTAAATTATATTGCAAACAAGTCTGTCCATGCAATAATAAATAAATAAATAAATTGGAGAACCTCATACGCCTACAGACTACAATCAACAAATAATAAAGATGTGAATAAATATAGCCTGAAAATCTTCTCACTTCAAGATAATTCAGTAAGCTTATGGCTTTTAAAAAAAATATGTTTTACATAAAAAAAACCTCCTGGATTTCACCTGAAATTTTCTCATTAGGAAAAATCTGTTTTTGCAAAAACTATCTTCTTTTCTTGGTTAATAATGCATACATGTAAGTTCTCCTTCCCAACACTGTATAAATAAAATTAAAAAACTAGGCAAAAACTGTTCCAAATACAATGCCAAAGATCTTTTAATATTGATCATGTGGAGAATGACCTCATCAGGATGGGAAAAATGTTTATACGACAATAGGATCATTAAGGTGGAACTCCCTCATCTTCTTGGAGAGGAATCTTGGATGTTTCTGAAGCCCTGACATCTCCTGGTAAAATTTAGATAAGTTGGATAAAAGTTGCCAGGACTTGAAATCTGCTCACTCTGCAAGCTGTCTCCAGGAATATCATCTTTCATGTAAGGCTATTGACATAGACCCACATGACAGTCTCATAAGTAAACAAGGGAAATGTAATCTAGATGAAATTACTATTAGGTGGCTGCACAACTGTTTGAAATACCCTAACTGGGAGAGTGTATCTAGTGGAGTCCCATAGGGATCAGTCTTCAGTCTGGAAATATTCAATATTTTCATGAATTATTGGATAATGGATTGGAAAGTCTGCTTATAAAATATGCAAAAGATACTAAGCTGGGAGGGGTTGCAAGCACTTTGGGAGACAGGATTAGAATTCAAAATGACTGACAAACTGGAGAATTGGTCTGAATTCAACAGGATGAAATTCAACAAAAACAAGTGCACAGTGTTTCACTTAGGAAAAAAAAATCAAAAGCACAACTACAAGATGCAAAAGAACAGGTTAGGTGGTAGTCCTGCTGAAAAGAATCTGGGGTTATAGTAGATCATGAATTGAATATGAGTCAAGAATGTGATGCAGTTGTGAAAAAGGCTAATATCATTTTGGGGGCTAATTGCAAGAGTGTCGTATGAAAAACATGGGAGGTGATTGTCCCACTCTACTTGATGAGGCCTACTTGATGAGGCCCTGAAGTACTGTGTACAAATCTAGACGCCATACTTTAGGAAAGATGTGGGCAAACTGGAGAGAGTCCAGAGGACAGCAACAAAAATGATAAAAGATTTAGAAAAGCTGACCTATGAGGAAAGGTTAAAAACAACATGGTTAGTCTTCAGAAAAGAAGATTGGGGGGGGGGGGGGGGAAACAGACTGACTTGATAGTCTTTAAATGTGTTATGTTAAGTGCTGTTATAAGGAGGACAGTGAACAATTGTTCTCCATGCCCACTGAAGATAGGACAAGACGTAATGGGCTTCATCTGTAGTAAGGGAGATTTAGGTTGGATACTAGGAAAAACTTTCTAACTATAAGGGTAGTTATGTTCTGGAAAAGTCTTCCAAGGGAGGTTGTGAAAATCCCATTATTAGAGATTTTTAAGAACAGGTTGGACAAAGGATGGTCTAGGTTTTCTTGGTCCTGCCTCAGTATCAGGGGGTGCACTTGATGAACTCTCAACCTCTGATTCTATAAAATACTTAATTTTACAGGATCTGAGTGGTTCAAAAGAATGTTTCATCAGTTTTATAGGCCCACATTAACATCCCATGTCTCAAGGGACATTTTAGTTGAGGTTGCTAATTAATTATTGTTATTGTTGTTATAGTATTTGGGAGCCCTAGTTACCAGGATCCCATTGTGCTAGGTGTTGTACAAACACAGAACAAAAAGACAGTCTTCTGCACCAAAGAGCTTACAATCCAAGTATAAAACAATAGATGACAGATGTATAGAGAGACAGATGGGGGGGATACAAGGAAACAATGACACTATATAGGTCAACGTGATACGCAGCGGGTCTCACCACACCAGCAGCCTAGCTTTTGTCAGGATTTTTGTAGGCATCCTGGCAGAGAGTTTTATGGAGCGATCTGAAGGAGGATAATAAGGTAATTTTGCAGATTTTTACAGGAAGCTCCTCACAAGCACGAGTAGCAGCATGGGAGAAAGCATGAAGGTTCCTGGTTGAAGATTTATCAAGTGAGTGACAAATGTTGGCATCATAGGCCAACTGGAGGCAGGAGTCGACACTTCATTAAGTAGGGTGGGGATAGTCTGTGAGAGGCTTTGAAAGTGAATACAAGTAGGTTATATGAGATGTGATAGAGAGTGGAAGCCAGTGGGAGGATGCAAATAGAGGGGTGACATGGTCAAAGAGATGAGTAGAAGACTGATCTTTGCAGCAGCATTCTGAATGCATATGAGCAGGGCAAGGTTGCAATTGTCAAAGCCCTAGAGAAGGATGTTGCAGTAATCCTGATGCAAGATAAGTACCTGGAGGAGAGTTTTAGTTGTGTGGATGGATATGAAAGGTTTTATGTTAGCGATGTTATGCAGAAAGAATCTGCAAGATTTAGACACAGCCTGGATGTGAAGACCTAGACAGGGGGTTGAGTCAAAGGTCACACCCAGATTACAGGCCCTTTGTGTCAGGCAGGATGGTGGTGTTGTCCACACTGACTGAGACAGGAGGTAGCAGGAAGGGCTTAGGGGGAGTAATATTAAGAGCTCTGCTTTAGCCATGTTGGGCTTGATATGACAGCTAGACCTCCACAAGGAGATGTCAGAGAGACAGGTCAAGGTTTTAGTTTGGAGCAAAGAGGCAGACTGGTGAGTTGGCAGCACAGAGAAGGTAGTTGAATTTATGTTTGCAGATGATATTACAGAAATAAGGTGTAGAGGGAGAAGAGAAGTGGACAGAGCCCCATGGAACTCTCATGGAAAATTGAAGGGGGATGAGGAAGAACTCTAGAGGACACACTGAATGAGCAATTAGATAAGTAGGAGGAGAACCAGGAGTGGACAGAGTCATGAACACTAAAGGAGGAAATGCCAAAGCTGGCTGACAGGCCAAGGATCATGAAGGTGGTATACTAGTTCTGTGCTTTAGCAAGGAATAGGTTACTAGATATTTTGGTGAAAGCAGTTTCAATTGAGTGCACATTGTAATCAGTGTGTTCAAACAGCTTAGAGATGAAAGAGAGAAGGGGCAGTATTTGGAGAGACAGTGGGGTCAAAGGTGTTTTTTTTTAATCTGGGAAAGACTAAAGCATGCTTATGTTGTGAGGGGAAAGAGTCACAGGAAAGAAGTTCAGGCAAAGAGTTAGGGAGGGCATGACAGTGGGCACAAGGGAGATCAGGGGAAGGCATGGGGGTCACTGATGCAAGTGGAAGGATTAGAGGAGGAGACCAGATTAGAAGCTTGTGTCTTTGATGCTGGAGGAGGAGAGAGTGTAGGAAGGGAAGGGAAGACCTCGTTGTAGTTTGTCATTTTTCTTTTGGAAGAAATTGACAAGATCCTGCGCAGAGAGACAAGTGGAGGCAGAAAGAGGAGAGGGTTTGAGATGTGAGACAAAGGTGTCAAAAAGGCAGCTGGGATTGTGGGTGTGGGATTCAATTAAGCTAGAGAAGCAGAATTGCTTAGCAAGGAAGGTGGCAGAACTGAAGAAAGAGAAATTAATTTGCAATGAAGGAAGTCAGTCTGATCACAGGATTTCTGTCAGAGATGGTCTCAAATACGAGAGCAGAAACATTAGAAGTGGATGTTGGAGGTGAGCCAGGGATGGGGGCTGGCGGGGCAGACTTTGCAATGGGATAGAGGTCAAAAGAGTTAAGGATGGGAGAGAGTGACTCCTGGAGAGAATCAACAGCCACATCAAAGGCAGAAAGGGAAGAGAGGATAGGGAGGAGATGAGAAACCACTGATGGACTGGAAGTCATGAAAAGGCCAAGTCATGGGATGGGAGTTAAAGTTCAGCTCCACTTTGTACCTGCAGCAGGAATTCAGCCACTTTGATATGAAAAATAAAGTGAAGGGTTGCAGAGCATAGAGCTAGCCTGCTTCTATATATACTTCAGGGCTCATAAATCTAATATATGCATTTTCTATAGCACACTTGGTATGCATTGCTGGAGACTAGGAGTAGTGAATACCCTTAATGGCTCCTGGTCAGCTTGGACCCTTGGGTACTGGGCTTCATTTAGTGGGGTTGCAAGATCAGCAGCTTTACAACAATCTGCTGACCCTCTGATATTGATGACTTGACAAAACAGCTCTTCTCCTCCCTATCTTAAATTAGAGTATATAAAGCGTTGCTCTAATTTGCACCAAAAAACAACTGCCCTCAAGGAACCAAGATTGCCAGAGTACATCATACTCTGACCTTGACCCTTCCCACCCCATAATCCTCCCCATATTGGAGTTGTTGGGTGCTGGAATTTATTCAGTCCACTTTATGAATATATAGATAAAAACTTGAGGTGGTACCATGTTTATTGTAGGATCAATAAACTCTGGCTCAAATGTTTATCAGCCTAGGACTAGGCAGGTTATTATCAAGCTAAAAGGGAGCATCCTCATGCCTTTGAATCCTGCATCTCTTAACACACATGCTAGCTAGAAAGGATTAGCCACCACTCCCATAAGGAATTCACTTTTTAAAAAACAATTTACTAATATGCAAACAATGTGTTACATATTATTCAAAGCTGTTCTACAAAGCACATACTTTTCTACAAAGATGCTGTCTTTCACTAAAGTAGCCAATGCTTTGTCAAAGAGCCTCTTCCATATGGCCCCACTACTGTCCCCAGACTAGAAAATCCACTCCTTCCACTGTTTTAGGATAGAGGGGGCATTATTGAAGGGCTTCTGGCAATAGACAATATTATTTCCCTCTGACAGTGTTCGCAAGTAGTCCAAATGTTACATCAGAGAATAGAAGGCTATCTGTGGTACCTAAGTTTTCAATTATGATGGATATCACTAACAATTTTTGTTAATTTAAAAATTATGCATCCTTAGAGACAGACTCTAAGTCTCATTGCAAACAAATCTCTGACTCTCTACACATCACTGTTTTTAAGTTAAAGGGTCAGAAAAATTATGAGAATCAAATATCAACTTTAAGGGTCTATTTTTAATTAATTTAAAATCAAAACCATCAGAAAATGTAATCTTTACTCAGATTATATACTGTAAAATTTGGGAAAGATACACTATATTCTTCATACAAAACAGAAGTTGAATCCCCATTTTAAGTACAAAACAGAACTGAGCCTTAATGGTGATGGTCACTACTGCCCTACCATAATTTATAATTTCAGCTTTTTCTCCCCTTTTCGTCCTCCTACCCCAAAGAGTTTTTAAAAGCTAAAAGCTTGGTAGTGAGGTTTTGGATGCTCTCATCACGAAAGCTGGTGTTACTGAAACTGAAGTAGAGGGAAGAAGGGAAGCTTTTAAAGTAACTACAGGTTAGTTGAAAACTATGTGCATCACAGCAGGATGGGTGCTGGTGGGGCTTTACCCTTCTCAGGAAATAAAAAAAAGTTGGAGTGTTGAGAGAAGGGAATCATGTAGGACAACAGAGATGGGAAATGGTTGATAATCTGAAGCAATCATGTTTATCGTAAACACATGGATGTGGAATTCAGAGGGACACTAGTAGTAGGAGGGCAGGAGTTAGCATAATATCAGTGTGGCCATTCCTAAGTAACTGTGCTCTATGGAAACCCTGGAGCTCTGATTGGCTAGTAGTCCCCAGCTAATTAGAACATAGCAATTTATATAATGTTGTTATTGAGAAATAAATGTACAGTCATTATGAAATTCAGACACCCTCAGGTAGGAAACAACTATCTGAATAAATGAGAAACAGCGGAGATAATTTCACTAAATCACCTTGTGAACAAGAAGCACAATTAAATTTCCATCTAATAATCCAACAAAAAAAATTGATTTACAGTGGGACATCTTACTAAATGGCCACTTCAGACACTACTGTGGAGGAAATATAGATCACTTCACGTGAAAAAGTTCTCAAAACTGTTCTCATATCTATTCCTGGAGATCTTACTAATGTAGTTCACCAAACAATAAAAACTTAAAAGGATTATACTATAAGATCTGCATTTAACTGGTTTAAAAATACATCTCTTACATTCCACAATAGAAAACGTATAGATACCACTGAGAGTAACATGCTATGAAAGTATTCTGAGGAGCAAATCTTGTTTGTATACTGCAGCAGCAGCAGGTGAGGTGTAGGTGTGTAATCTCATCAACAATACGGATACATCTTCTGACAAGAGGTCTTTCCATTTGAGTTGACTATACCACGACAAAGGTTTTTTTTAGCCATTTCACCAAAATATCTGCATAACCTAGGAATCCCACTGTGCAAGGTTTCAATTTATAGAAGCTGTATGTTTCAACAGCAGTTTATAGACTATTTCTATCTAGATTCAACTGAATTTTAATTATTTGAACATGGAATAAAGCTGTTGTTTTCAAACTTTTCTTGTCCTTCAACTATCCTCATGAGCCAACAAAGAGCAAATTATAACAATTATCACAATGAAAATGCAAATGCACATTTCCCTTTGTTGTAAATAGACTTGCCAAAGGCTTAGCCTACTCATCATTAAAAGATTCCTTTGTAACTCAAGTCCTTCTGTTGGACAGAGAAAAATGACGAAGTCAAAGATTTACCAATGTGAAAAATTGCACCAACCTTTTGTTCAGTAAGCCTTTGTGCTACAATTATCTTACCAAAGTAACAACAAGTTCCTATTATAAAAGAAAAGAAGAGTCTGAACTACATATGTCTATTCAAAGTTCTACAATATTTTCTCATTATATTACAGCGGTGTGGCAGTGCCACTCTAATTGAGCTTGCGTCATGACATCTGTTGAAAGGTCAACATTTCTAAGTCCTCTAAATTCAACATGCTTAGTCAGATGTCTTTGGAATTTGGTAAGCCTCAGAAGGGTGCAGGTTAGAGTTAGTGACGCAAATTTACAGTTATTTGAGCCAGAGGGTTTGGAGACACAACCCCCCCCCCTCCCCCTTCCCCAATAACCATTTTCCAAAAAGTTTCTAGGTGGGCGGGGGGCAGGTTTGCCCAGCATTACAGAAAAATTATTGATATGAGGCACATCAAAATGGTCCCAATCTGTCGAGTTTTACCCAAGGCAGTGCATGGCACCCACTAAATATTTGGAGGACCCAAACTGAGAATAGCATTTACGAAAATGTTCATTTTTTACACATTCACTAATACAGAAAAGCAGTGAAAGGGTTTCTATTCCCACCATCTTTATGCTCTGAAATCCAAATGGTTAATCAAAGTACTTTGAAATTTGGTGTTACACATGGGAGTGTGAGGTAGTGTTCATGATCCACGTTTGGGGTCATTTGACCAAGGGGTTCCTGAGTTATAGCTTCCACAAAAAGTTTTCCTTCTGCTGTGTTTTACTGTTAAACAGAGGAACTAATGACTGCATGAATCACAGACCTCTTGATGGTTGTGAACTCACCCTTCAACTAACATGTGTAAAGATAAGTTAAATCACAACTCCCCACCTAAGACAAAAGGAGTTTTGGACTAAGTGGCTGGAAGTGAGTTAAGGGTGGCATTTTTATTTTGGTGGAAATGTAATCAATGTTTTGAGAGGGAGAGAATTATAGAATCATAGAAATGTAAGGCTCAAAGGGATCTTGAGAAGTCATCAAGTGCCGCCATCCTGGGTTGAGCAAGGACCAAGTAAACCTAGACCATTTCTGAAAGGTGTTTGTCCAACCTATACTTAAAAATTTTCAATGATGGGGATTCCACAACCTCCCTTGCAAGGCAATTCCAGAGGTTAACTTTCCTTCTAGTTAGAAAGTTTTTCCTAGTATCCAACCTAAACCTCCCTTACTACAGATGAAGCCCATTACGTCTTGTCCTACCTTCAGTGGACACGGAAAACAATCGATCACTGTTCTCTTCATAACAGCACTTAACATATATGAAGAGTATTATCAGGTCCCCCTCCATCTTCCTTTTTCAAGACTAATCATGCCCAGTTTTTTTAACCTTTCCTCATAGGTCAGGTTTTCGAAACCTTTTATAATTGTGTCAAGTATCAGGGGGTAGCCGTGTTAGTCTGTATCTACAAGATGTTGTTTTTATAATTGTGTTGCTCTCCTCTGGACTTTCTCCAGTTTGTCCACATCTTTCCTAAAGTGTGACATCTAGAATTGGACCCAGTACTCCATCAGAGGCCTCCCCAGAGCCTAGTGGGACAATGATCCCTTGTGTTTTACATACAACACTCCTGTTAATACACACGCAACTGCATCACATTGTTGACTCATATTCAATTTGTGATGCACTATAATTCCCAGATTCTTTTCAGCAGTACTACCACCTAGCCTGTTATTCCCCAATTTGTGGTTGTGCATTTGATTTTTCCTCCCTAAATGAAGTATTTTGCAATAGCTTTTATTGAATTTCATCTTGCTGAATTCAGACCAATTCTCCAAATTGTCAAGGTTGTTTTGAATTCTATTCCTGTCCTTTAAAGTGCTTGCAGCCCTTCCCAGCTTGGCATCATTTTCAAATTCATAAGCAGATTCTCCACTCCATTATCCAAGTCATTAATGAAAATGCTGAATATTTCCAGACCCAGGACTGACCCCAATGGGACCCCACTAGATATGCCCTCCCAGTTTGACAACAAACCATTGATAACTATTCTTTGAGTACGATCTTTCAACCAGTAGTTTCATCTAGACCACATTTCTTTAGTTTGCTTATGAAAATATGTTGTCAAAATCCTTACTTAAATCAAGATACATCAGGTCTACTGCTTCCCACCTATCCACTAGGTCAGTAACCCTGTCAAAGAAGGAAATTAGGCTGGTTTGGCATGATTTGTTCCTGACAAATCCATACAGACTATTCCTTATAACCCTGTTTTCCCTCTAGTTGCTTACAAACTGACTGTTTAATAATTTGTACTGTTCTATTTCCAGAAATTAAAGTTAAGTTGACTGGTCTATAATTCCCCAGGTGCTCTTTGTTCCCCTTTTAAAAGATAGGTGCTATGTTTGCCCTTCTCCAGTCATTGGGGACCTCACCTGTCCTCCATGAGTTCTCAGAGATAATTGCTAATGGTTCTGAGTTTGCTTAAACTAGCTCCTTCAGTACCCGAGGATGAACTTCATCAGGCCCTGATAACTTGAATACATGTAACTTATCTATATATTCTTTAACCCATTCTTTCCTTATTTTTGGCTTGCATTCCCTCCCTCTTCTTGTTATTGTGTTCAGTTATTTTTAGCAGGCTCCTAATATTTTCTTAAGCAATACAAGACAGAAAAGGAAAATGGAGATTTTAAACAATTTATATCTGAGCAAAGGCTGAACAGAATTTCATGGAATAAAATAAGGCTGAGCCTGAGGGTATTTCCCTGATGAATATCAAAGTCCTGCAGAAAACAAAGGAGGTGAGACAGCTTTCCAGATAAAAGGCCACAAGAATCTTTTATAATGGAAAGTATAAAGCAACCTAAATATAGAGGTTGTCATCAGTGAGCATGGTCTCTCTTGCTGTTGCTATATAAATAAACTATCTATATGTGAAGCACTCCCTGTATTTAGCTATACACATACACAAGTTGTTCCAGAAGTTAGGGTGCTAATCTGGGATTCAGGAGACCTGGGTTCAATTTCCTACTCTACCACAGACTTCTTTTGTGACCTTGGGTAAGTCACTTAGTTTCTCAGGGTCTCAGTTTCTCATCTGTAAAATGGGGATAACAACACTTTCCTACTCAACAGGTATTGTAAAGATAAGGACATTAAGAATTGTAAGGCATTCAGATTGATGTACATACACTATGGAAGATACTTATTTCCTTGAGTAAAGAAATTAAATAAAAGGAAGTTAATCTACAGATATTTCAGTATAATTAACTGAATGTGTCATTCAAAAGTGCCAGTGTTCTTGGATAGCTGCCATTTATTGGATTTTCAATGAGGTCTGAAGGACAAACATTTTTCAATTTTAAAATGTTATACAGCCCACAAATTGAAACATGTATAGACTTAATTGGTTTTTAAGCAACATCACTGAATGAAACAACATACCTTTCTGTACAGACAACAAGAAAAATATATAAATAAATAATTTGTTGACCCAGGGGGAGGGCGGGGGAGGAGTAGGGGGTTTCAGATTAGCAGAATTCATACAAAGTCTGCACTAAAAAATAATAAATACAAAACCAAGAAAAAATTAAGTGTTATATTATTTTAGTAAGTCTTTACAGTACCTGTAATATCATTGAAATGAGTCTTGATTTTCTATTTTAAAATAATTAATGACAGATTACTGTGTATTTTCTTTCTGATTAAACCCAGAAAATAATTACAAGCTTCTCAAATTATTAATGAAATGCTATTTTGTAACCACTATATATTGTAAGTAGCACTGATGCTGTTAATTGTTTGCTAAGTGCTAACAGTATGCTTAGCTCTGTAAAATGAACACAATTCCTGCACTCAGGGCCCTGTTGACACACCATGAGGTGGGCCTCCCTGCAGTCCTGCTCCTGCCCCCCTCCCCCAACTTGAAGTGATGGTGACACAGGACCTCCTCTCCCTCTGAGGGAGGCAAGCCAAGGAACAAGTCTCCTCTACTCCCAAGACACAGCAGTGACCTCCTCTCCACACCGGGGGTGAGGGGAATTGGCAAGGCAGGAGGTAGCCCTCCTAGTATTGACAGCCTGGCTGCTTTAGTGGATGAGCTGGACCTGATGCTCTCATCAACTACCATAAAGAATCATATTTTGAAGTGGTATGGGGAGGACCCTAAAGAGCTATGGGTCTTCGAGGTAATAGCCCATAGAGATGAATATGTTAGTTTACAGTTCTTAGAGTGACTGTTTCAGGCAGATCTCTCTGAGGGCAATACATAATCATATACAATTTGGGTGGGGGGGGGGAGGGGAGTGTGATATTACTGTGAAAAGTGACTCTAAACACGGCATTGTAGTATTCCACGTTTACTGTCTCAGTGACTTCCATGCCAAATGTGCCAGGTTTACAAGTACATGTATGTTTTATTTCACTGCCAGCCCTATGCAAGTATTTTAAATTTCTTGAGGGAGGGTGGGAGGCCTTTGTTTGATTTGGATGTAGGTCCCATTAAGTCTTACTCTACCTCAGGTGGTCTCAGTGCCATAGTTCAGATGCACCAGGGTATTCTAAGCTGGATTAGTTGCATTTAACAACTCCTGTTCCCTGAGGCTTGGTACATGACTGAGAGGGGGATCTGCACAAGCAATACTCAAGAAGGAGAATGGAACATTTCTTAAGTGAGTTCTAAGGAGGCTAGTTTTCTAGGATCAGTAACCAACTACAGAAACAGAGCTCTTCAAACCACTTTTATGAAGCCCTCAGGGGAGTGCACAAAAATATTTGTTCAAGATTCCTGAGATTATAGATCAATGCACCTTCATTCAATGATTACTGTTCCTTTGTTGGCACTGCCAGTGCTAATCATAGCACTCACAATAGCACATTTATTTCCCAAGTTAACAATAAGCAGTGAAACATCTGGTGGGAAATGTCTATTTTCTCCATAACAGTGTGCAGAGAAGAGACCTGTTGGGAACCTGGACCTGCTAATGTAAACGCTGAATTATGAGCCTAAGGTTTGCACAAGTAGCCAGTGCCGCCCTTCCTACTATAAAAGCTGGCCATCAGAATTTAAGAGAAAAAAATTAGAAGTCAAACCATTAAAATGCAAATAAATCAGAGCTAGGCTATATAGAAACATGTATTGATTTAACTAAATTGGGTTCCTAAAACCAGCTGAGTTATTTCAATACCAGTCAGGGTTTGGACACACTTTCTTACCAATTTTAGCTAAATTGACTTAAGCCAGTTTTATTCCAAAAATAAGAGTGTCCACACAAAGACTTGGACTGAAATATCTAAATCACTTTTAGTTTACACTATTTGCTATTTTGGTTTGTGTGTGTGTAGACAGGACTTCAAACTAGGTCAGACAGAGACATAATATGATATTAAACTCCTAATTAATAATATGGCATATTACAGTCCACACAGAAATGTAGTGAAATTTCTGCAATATATTTAAATTATCATGAAACAGTGAAAACGAATAAAAGCAATTGCATATTTCTTATTAAGCAATACCTTACATAATATTAAGAATTAAAAGTCAATGGCTATTCCAAATTAAGGTAAATCTCACCAGAGAGTTTAATTGAAATGTGTTTATAGACCTGTTTGTGAAAATGCTTCTGTTCAGATAGAGGACAATTTTAAAAGAGTTTATGGATTAATAAATTTTAACGCCAGAAGAGACCATAATGATAATCTAGTCTGACCTCCTGTATAACAAAGGCCAAAGAACCTCACTCAATAATTTCTGCATCAAGCTTATAACTTCTGGCTGAGCTACAGCACATCTTTTAAAACAATATCCAGTCTTAATTTCAAGACGTCAAGTGATGTAGAATTTACCACAATCCCAAAATAAATTGTCCAAAGGTTATTTCCCCTCCCTGCTAAAAATTTCCATCTTATTTCTAATCTGATTTTGTCTAACTTCAGCTTCTCACCACTGGATCTCACTATGTTGGACTAAAGAGCTGTCTACTACCAGAAGACTCTTCTCTATTTAACAACAACAAAAATACCACCTAGGTCTTATAGGTACTTGTAGACTGTGATCAAGTCACCTCTCAACCTTCTCTTGGATAAATAAATAGACTGAACTTTACAGGTTTCAGAGTAGCAGCCGTGTTAGTCTCTAAGGTGCCACAAGTACTCCTGTTATTTTTACTGAACTTTACAGTTTCTCAAAATAAGGAATGTTTTCCAGACCTCAAATGGTCTCCCTGATAGCTGGGGTGCATCTTTGATGGGGCTCGGAACAGTGAAGACTCCTTCAGGTGAGTGAGGGGTAGGGGATCTCAACCAGGAGCAATTAAGGCAGTGTTCCACATGTGCCTTTTAATTCCTTCTCACCCTCCCACTTGCCTTTAGTTTGTATGTGGAGCTGCTTCTCTTCCCCCTTTTCCTTGTGCTGCAGAATGTGGGGTAGGGTGCTGCTTGCTGCATCTGACCTGCCCATTACTGTTGCCCCTGGACAGTGCGGGTGATAATGGAGTCCATGGGAGATTGTTTGGTTTACTGCCAAGGCAAGCTGCCATTTCGGGCTCTGTTTCTGCTCCATCCTTTTCATCCTTTAATTAGTTGCTGATTACATTGGAGGTCAGGGGTCTACACTGATCACCAGTTTTGGGATCTGTAAGAGCTATTTCCCATATGGCAAAACTGCTGTATGGCTTTTCACTTTCAATCCAGCATCAAGGAGGTCTGGTTTGTGGGGTGGAGGTGTTAAATTACAACTTTGGCAGGTTCTAGTGTGGTTAGTGAGTTTAAAGAGGGTCCAGTTTGAGGTCACTGCAACCCAATGGGCATTGGTCCAGAGCACAGCAATGCACGGTGAAGGGTTATGCCTCCATGTCTTGTGCAGCATTTGTCAGCATCCTTTTTGAAGGACACAGTATTCCAGTAAGGGTCTCACTAATGCCATATATAAAAGTAATACCACCTTCCTACTCCTAATCAATATTCCTGTTTATATATCTACGGACTGTGTTTTCCTCCTTAGCTACTGAATCACACTGGAAATTAATAATCAACTAGTTATCAACCATGACCCCTAAGTCCTTTTCAGAGTCACTGCGTTCCAGGATACAGTTCCATCTTATCAGTGAGTCCTGAATTTTTGTTCCCAGATACATGACAATACATTTGTCTGTGTTAACACTTATGTTATCTAGGTCAGCCTGTATAACTAACCTGTCTCCACCATTATTTATCACTCCACCATTTTTTCTGTCATCTGCAAATTGTATCACAATTATTTTATATTTTCTTACAGAGATTATGCACCTAATTTATTTTAACCACCTACTATTGCCTTGAAGCATGCCATATGATCAATTCAGCCACTAACTGTCACTTATTTATCATGTTTTTTATTTATTCATTTAGCAAAATTTCCACTTTATTACTTTCAATATAAAGAGGACAGGTATTAGACACATGGCTCAGATGTTACTTTTTCATTAGAATAGTACAAAAATGGGCAAACACCACTAAAAGTACAATAGAAATACTAAATGAACAGCTTCGTATTTCTTTTATTTATAAGAATTAATTTTAATTAATTTTCAAATTTGATGCTTACATACTACTAAGAAGCTGTAAAATTCTACATGATTTCTGAGTATTTCTATCTCTTGACAGATTCAATTTTAACTTTTAAAATTGCCCTCAATTCTACTGTTAGAACAAACAAAAAACAATAACAACAACAACAACAACAAATCACCACGATAAGGATCAAAAGACTTCTAGAAGAACTACTTAAAGAGCTAATGGTGATGTTAATAAGAATAATGAAAGCAGAATCAGTGTGCTGTTTCCATCCCTTTGCTTTCGAATGCAGAAAGACATACTGCATGTTCAATCTTTAACAATTTGAAATAAAAAAAAAAAAAAAAGATTTTGGTGTAACTTTCCCATCTATGAAATTGCAATGATAGCTTCGAAGAAATAGAAATTGAATAAGGAATCACAATCACTAATACAAGAAACTACATTTTGCTGAAATGCAAGTCCCTTCTAAAAGATGAACTTTGTCTAAAACAATTAATACTGGGTGCTAAAGTTGAAATGTCATATTCTAGAGGTGCTTTCAGACCACAAAGCAACAGAACGAAGAATTCTAAATCTGGAGGATAGGCCTAGTTTCAAAGAGAACTTCAATCTTATGATAAAAGTGCAAGATGTCAGAAAAATTACAGCTTTGAAGACAAAGATGAATAATTTGGTTTAGAGAAATGTTTCGGAAAGAAATCCATATTTACAACTGGAACCAAAGGCATGCTTTTATGATTATTTGTCTATTTCTATGCAATTATCTTTGAAAAAAAACCTTAAAAAGATACGTAAAGAAACAAACAAGGTATAATTTCCACATAAAAGAAAATTCAACAGAAGAAAACACAATATCTTTCTGTTTATATGAATAATATCAAATTGTATTGACAAAAACTCTCACAGTTGTATCAATGCATGAGTGTATTTTTGAAACCATCTCATTAATCACTCAAACAAGCTCCAAGCCTTTGTAGCTAGAACACAAACATCAAGATGAACAGATACATAAGAGTGAAAGGAATACTTCATTCTTAATTGTAATATTTTAACCAGTAAATATAACAAATGTAGAATCATGGATCAACTTAAACATAGTGCACTAAGGGTAGGGTAGAGGTGGAAAGGGGTAGTTTTAAATGGTTGAGCACCAAATAATTTTATCCCCAAATTAGTAAAAATATCTAGTCTAGAGAAACAAACAAAAAAAAACAATTAAGAGCTGCCCTACCAGTTCTTAACGGCAACTCAACAATGTGACTCCCACTATGTTAATCACAGGGGTTTCATTGACCTATTTACCACCTCTCAGGGAGGTGGATTACCTACACTGACAGGAGAACTCCTCCTGTCGACATAGGCAGTGTCTAGCGTGAAGCACTATAGCAGTGGTTTTAACTTACCAAGAGAAAAATGCTCCAGAGGCATGTCTCTCTCAAAGGTGTAATCTCTGTTGAAAGCTCTCCACAGAGAGACATACATAAGAGACTGAACCAGAAGTAACCATTGTTTATCATTTGTGTTCTGTTTTGTGGTGTTTTATTTGTTTTCTTTTCCTTTCTTTAATAATAATATATTACATGGTTAATAATTTTGATAATTTTGCTTAGTTTTAATTGTGGTGTTCCCTAAGGTATGTCAAAGAAGTGGTCTTGCATCGACCTAGCACTGTCTACGCTGAGGATAATAGCTCACCTTAATTAATTACCCTTGTTACAGTTGGTATGGCAACACCCATTTTTTCATGTTCTCTGTCTATATACATTTTCCTACTGTATTTTCCACTGCAGGCATCCGATGAAGTGGGTTTTAGCCCACAAAAGCTTATGCTCAAATAAATTTGTTAATCTCTAAGGTGCCACAAGTACTCCTCATTCTTTTTATTGAGGATAAGGTTAGTTTAACTACGCTGCTCAGGGGTGTGGATTGTTCACATTCCAGAATGTCACAGTTAAAACTGACCTAATATTCTAGTGTAGACCTGGCCTTAAAAGAAATCACCTAAGAAGTTGTCCTAAAACAGGCCAATAAATGAATACTAATGAAATCCCATTATTTCTACGTTTACCAATATTTAGAGACAGTCTTCTTTCCAGGAATACATGGCCTATCGTTTCTTGTTACTCTGGATTCGATTTGCAGTAATTTTGGGATAAAATTACATGGCACTCAGCCATTTAAAACTTTCCACCCCACAACTACTTATCTTTAAACTTGGTTAACAGTCAGGCAACTCAGGATTACACTCAAAACTAAAATGAATTAGTAAATAATGTAAAATAGCTCCTCTCATTGGATTAATAACAAGAATTAAAAAGGTTTTAAATTGTTAACATGCTGACAAAGACACTTCAAAAACTAATGATATTTACATTTTGACATGACAAAACAGACATTAAATAAAATTCTGTCTAGCTCGGTGTAGGTATGCAGAGGGGAAGGGGCAAACTCTTAAGACACTGCCCTCAGGAAATATAAGGACTGCTGGAGGCTAGTGTCACAAAGGGAGCAAAGAGGAAGAAGAGGCATGAGTCCACAATGGCCAGAATTGGGGTGGCACAAGGCAAGTACACACTGCTTCTGATGAAAAGGTGTAACAGATGCTTCTCTGGCCCATGTTCCCTTAGCACAACACCTGTGGAAGCAACTGCTAGGACAGTGACACTCTTTCACCATCCCTACTGAGGGTTATAGGACAAGAGCCATGATTTTACTCACCTGTGGTCCCCTCACCACCCATGGCAATTGAGAAGCTGTGGGGTCCCCTTGCCGCCAGCAAAGCTGGGCTGTTGCGGGGGATGGGTGGGGCCCTCTGCCACCTGCCGTGGCTGGGCAGCTGCGGGGCCCCCTTGGTGCCCACCGCGGCAGGGCAGCTGCGGGGGAACGACCCACCGCCCACAGGGAGTGGGTGCTCTGGGATCCCCCCACCACCCACGGGGGCTGGGAACAGGGGGGTCCCCCCAGCCCCCACAGGGACTGGGAACTGTGGGGTCCTCCTGCTGCCTTGGGGCTAGGAGCTGCTGGGGGCCCACCCCCAGCAGCGGCTGAGAGCTGCGCAGCCTGTCAGCTCCAGCCCCAGGGCAGAAAATGTCACTGAGGTCTCTGGAAGTCATGGATTCCGTGACTTCCATGACATAATCATAGCCTTACTCATAACACAGACAAAAAGACTCCACAGCCTCTGAACAGCAGTAGCTGCCACCCTTTACTAACAGCAAGACAGTACAGAGCTCCTCCTGACAGAGCATCCTGCTACAAGAGGCTTTTAAAGTTGGTCTCTGATATAAAATTTGCAAAAGGAGAGGAAAAAGGCTAGAGTTTAGTTTACTAAAGTTTTGAAAGACCTCTTAGCTTAGTTCAATATATACTTTTAAATCTATTTACATTTATAGGTCTGCATTTATATTTTTATTTGCATGTTACCTATAACAAACATTTTATGATTTGCCTATATATATTTTATTTTTAAAAAGTAGGTTATAACCACAATAACCGACAGCAGAATACAGGAGATTATTTTAAAAATATTTATGTGGATTGAATGGTGTAACTAAAAGTGAGGTTTCTAAGTAGTAAGTAAGAGCACAGAATGAGGAAGAGAAATAAAATAATGTAGTATAAGTCAGTCAAATACATGAAGTCTTACATAATTTAAGAAGGCAAACACAGATAGTTGGACACTGTTCAGTTTATGAGGAAAACAAGTAAAAAGAGGAAATTGCTGCTAAATGGAAATGTTTGTAGCATAGTAACCAGGAAAGAGGTTTTTTTGTTTTTTTAAACTATGAGCTTCTAAAGACTATAGCACAATGTGCAGCTGTACTTCAGAAGATAAACAGGATGCTGGATTGAAGGACTACATGCACACAATGTTACATATAGTGCTATTATTGTTATTAAAGACACTTAGATCTTACCTACTATGCTGCATATGGCTCTGATTGACATTGCCTAGAAAGATTTTATAATACATAAACAGAGACTAAATTTAGACCAATATGAACTAAAACCATGAAGTGGTGTTAAATCTTAGCCACTCTAGAATCCTTCACTGGTGCTGACACTTTACCTACAAGCTTTCAGCAAAGGAATACTGTAATATTTTTGAGGAGGTTGAAATGTAAGAAATCTCATGGCATTGTTGTGTTAAGGCTCTCTCACCGAGTCCCTGAAACTTTTGGGTTCTGAAAACAATTTTGCTTCTTAAATCCACCATACATTTTTAAACCAAACTGTGAAGGATATTAATTTTTAAACTGAATAATGCAATCTATGTACTCTTCAGAATGGTTTGGGATCCTTCTGAATGCAATACACTGCCTAAATATTGTAGATGCTTCCTCAGCAATTACAGGAAATGAATACCAGGGGAAAATACAACAAGGAACAAAAATATTTTCCATCTGTCTGCAGCAAGCACAAGCAAAATGGTGACTTTAAATCTGCAGCTGCTAGTCTCTGTCAGATTAAAAGGTCCATAGACTAGAAAAGCATGCCAGGAAAAGCATGTACAAAAAGCCAAAGCAAAACTAAGCAGTTCAGAAGGCAGAAAGGGGAAGGAAACAAAAGTCACGCTGTTTTCTCCATTTCTCCTGTGCCATTCCTCTCCTTCAGTCCCTCCTCCTCATTCTGGATTAGTCTGGTGTTCTCCACATTAAGAAACACGAAGACAGATCAAACCCAACTTGTCACATGGCTGAGGCATCAAGTCAACTGAATGGGAAATCTTTAGGGGGAAAAACTTACTTACTCTTTCTGTGTGTGCATGTGCTTGGATAACTTAAAAGAGTTTTGTTTAAAAATTTCCAACTTAACTTGCACTTGAATGACTAATGAATTTGGAAGGCCTTTCTTTTAATGCAAGTTACAGACCTGTGTACTGAGTACATGAAGTATAAGTTCCCATAACTGCAGAAGATGTATAGGACTATAATCTTCAATAGTGGTAGGGCAGTTATTTGATCGGTGATTTTCATAGCCCAACTGACTCTCTTTGAGAGGGTATTTTGGACCAGGCAATCTTACTAGGAGTCATATAGGAAAATTGTGAAATGTTATGATGATCTGATTTTGTACCTGTGACATAAATTAAATTAATATGCCTGCCATGCATCGAGGATTCCACCCACTGACAGAACTCCCAACAACCTGAATCTGTGACAAAACCTCTTCAGCTAAATTTTGAATTTGGTTACAAATAAGTCCACCATGCGAAACTCTATTCTGTGCATATCTGCTGAAAATTTTTTAAGAGCATTTCCCAAGAAGCAATTGAGGCAGTCAACCTGCTGGTTCAGACTTATGGCTAGATGCCTTGCCCTGGTGGACTGGAGATAAGCTTCTGTTCATTATAAAAAAAAAGCAATGATCCCTCCTGAGCTGAGCTATTCACCCAAATGCTCCCCATTTGGGGAGATATGACGAGGCTTTTGTTTTCTAAAATTTCATGGATACAGAACTGACTGTAGAATTTGGTGGCATTCAAAAAAAATTATGGAGCTCATGGAAAAATTGTGAACTAAGTTTAACTCTATGCTATACTGACTTCCTGAGTCTCAAGGCAGACTGAACAGTATTTTTCAGGTAACTGTGAATGCCCTTTGTCATCTAAATATATGTGATAACTATGAATTCCAACAGTGATAATTTCAATGCCAGCTATTACACTGTTCATCATTTAAACAAACAAACAAACAAACAAACATCCAGTTTATGTACTTATCTACCACTGGTGGATGCAGTGGGGCATAATGAGGAAGGGGCAATGATGTAGCTGGTTGCTACCGTGGTCTACAGGGGGAGGAATTTATGTTTTTCCATTATTTTTGTTCATTAATAATATATTAGGTATTCAACCCTCCATCCCTCCCTAAAGATAAATCAGCTATGCCCTGCTCAACAAAGGAGCATGGAAGAGGAAGAACATTCACTCCCTAATGCCAAAAGCTTTGAACACCTAACAGATGTTCAAACCTTAAATAATCTCCCAACTCCTTCCTGATGCTGAAAGTCCAAATGCCCCCTAACCAGCTGCCAAAATCTCCAGCTTCCCACATGGCAACTTCTATACAACTACATGTTGTCAATGCAAATTCTTTGGCACCTGTAAAACTTAAAATTTGGTACAGTGTAAAACTGAAAAATCATTTCAAAATTGAGATCTATGTTCAAATTAACATATCATGGAATTCTGCACTGAGTGTATTGTTTACTTTAACACAACACAACACAACACAACACCCCACACCCCACACCCCACACCCCACAACACAACATAACACATAACATAACATAACACATAACATAACATAAAACATAACATAACATAACATAACATAACTCTCCCCCCAGCCTCCGAAGCAGCTGCAGCTCCGGGGCTGGCAGGCTGCAGCCGTGCCGCTTGGTCCCACCCCCCAGAGCAGGCTGTGGCCGCGCCGCCCAGGCGCTGGAGCACGCTGCGGCCACGTCGCCCGGCCCAGCCTGCTGGAGCAGGCTGCGGCCGCGCCGCCTGGTCTGGCCTGCCGAAGCAGGCTGTGGCCGTGCCGCCTGGCCTGGCCCGCTTATCCCCCAGATAAGGTGGGAAGGGATGGGATGGGGAGAGTGTGGGGGTCCCGGGCTAGGGGTGGGGTGATGTGGGGGGTGGTCACAGGGGTTACTCCCGACTCCCAGCTTCTCCCCACGAAAAAATTTCCCCACCAGTTGCTGTCCCGGCCCGTCAGGGTAACCAGCTGGAGTGCTGGGACACTCTGTTTACTTAGGTTTACCTCCGTGTGCCTGCGGACGCTCAAGGTAAACAAACCATCTCGGACCACCAGTGGCTTATCCTGATGGCTGGGAGCCAAAGTTTGCTGATCTCTGAATTATAGGGTTGGCTTATGAACAGGTTATAAACATTTTCCATTTTTACTTATCCATCTTGGGGTGGTCGACTTATAAACGAACCAGCTTATGATCGAGTATATATGGTAAGTACTTTTTACACAAAATATAGTCAACCGGAGGAACTCGTTGCCAGGGGATGTTGTGAAGGCCGAAAGTATGACTGAGTTCAAAAAAGAATTAGGGTGGTAATAACTACAAACCTTGGATGGAGGGGTACAGTTCTTCTCTACATACAGGAATAGCTGAATCAGATTTGGACCCATGTTCCCAAACTGAGTCCTAGGCTCAGAGTCCATGGCAGATCATGTGGTGGTGACAATTCCTCCATATGCACAGACAAAGGTTACTTAGAATGCCTTATTTCTCCATGATAGGTCCCAAGAGTAAAAGGAGCAAAATAAGCTGCACCTATTGGGTTCACATACATCTTCACATGCATTTTTTTTTCTCATTGTCATGTTGAAAAAAAAATCCTATATATGAAGTAAACCAAACAAATACTGTACTCACAAGAGAACATCAAAAGCCTAACGAGCAGATTGATCCAACTACTTAAATGTGGAGGAGAGAAGCAGCAACTCTTTAGTTTTAAACTGGGGGGAACCTGAAGTAGAATTATCTACTTCATATATTCAATATGTTCAAGTAATGCTGTCCAAGAAACAAGCAGACAAATTATACTAGCTATGCAGAACTAAAAAAGAGAAGAATTATTTCATACTATTTTATATTAAGCTTTTTCATTTCTTTGGTCACTAACAACAGATACAGCAAAATTATTTATCAGTATATTCTTTAAAATGTTTAAAAATCATCAGGCAAGATCTTTTTAATTTGTTTTAACATTAGTGACAAACAGTGATATCTATTAAATTTTGCTCACCTATTGTCTGATGGCAGAAGTGAAAGTAATGCCAAAGCTGAAAGCTTTCTTCTTTCTGGTTGGGTAATATTATCCATGCGGTCAACCCACATTTCAATCATGTTACCAAGAAGCTGGTCCAACTGCAAAAACAAATCCCCGCCACAGTATTACATATAGTCTACAAATGCAGTGTTAAACTCTTGATGTAGGCAAGTATTTCCCTTTATCTGAATACACCTCTACCCCTATATAACGCGACCCGATATAACACGAATTTGGATATAACGGGGTAAAGCAGTGTTCCGGGGGGGGGGGGGGGGGGGGGGAGGGCGGGGCTGCACACTCCGGCGGATCAAAGCAAGTTCGATATAACGCGGTTTCACCTATAACGCGTTAAGATTTTTTGGCTCCTGAGGACAGCGTTATATCGGGGTAGAGGTGTATATGTAAAAGTGAGACATGTTTCACATAAACTGAAATATACACATTCAGGTTATTAGAAATTCAATTATTTTAATTTAGCTCTTAATTTGGACCATCTAATCTGATTTCCTGTATAAAGCAGGCCATTCAATTTCTCTCACTTACCCCTGTTTTGAGCCTAATAACTTGTGGTTGGCCAAACATATCTTCCAGAAAGGCATCCAATCTTGATTCCAAGACTTCAAGAGATAGAAAAACCACCACTTTCTTTGGTAGTTTGTTCTAGTGATTAATTACCTCACTGTGAAAAATCTTTGCCTTAATTCTAATTTGAATTAGTCTTGACTTCAACTTCCAGCCATTGGTTCGGTTCTTGTTATACCTTTCTCATCTAAATTAAACGGCCCTTTAGTACCCAGTCTTTTCTCCCATTGAGGTTCTTATACACTGTAATCAAGTCACTTCTCATTTTCTTTTCTGATAAACTAAGCAGACTGAACTCTAAGTCGTTCACTGTAAGGCATATTCTTGGGCCTTGGTATCATTTTTGTGGCTCTTTTCTGCACCCTCTCCAATTTTTCAATATCCCTTTAAAAATGTGGACACCAGAATCAGACGTATTCTAGTATTGGTCTCAGCAACGCCATATACAGAAGTAAAATCACCTCCCCACTCCTACTCAGAATCTATATTCTAAAGTTTCAGATTTATCTGTGTGAATTCATACTCTTCAATTAAGAATTAACTCACTGCACAGAAGCAGCTTTTTGGATGCTAGGCAATACATTAGGCAAGTGCACTATATTTTCACCCTCTGAGCAATGGTTTCATGGTAAAGTTATACTATAATTCTACACTGTAAGCAAATCAAGAATTATTAAATTCTTAAAAAACTAGAAAAGGTATGCATTTTCAATTGTAGAGTAAACAGTTATGCTGAACACAACTGCTGGGCAGTATATTTAAAGAAGGAAAGTGCATCCTCTACTTTCATTTTGCTTTCTTACAGTTCCTTGGAATGTTAATTCCACCCAGGTGTGTGCTTGCCTTTCAAATGACTGACCTGGATGGGTGTGTGTGTGTGTGTGTGTGTATTTTCTTTTTGTTTTGTTTTAAACCCATTTCCTTAACAATCTGAGGTGATTATGTGATTCAACTTCAGAGCTAGCATGCACATTTATCTTCAAGAATCAGAGTAATTGCTGACACTATAAGGCAGATTCCTATTCCTATTGAAGTCAATGAAAAAACTCCCATTAACTTCAACAGAAGCAGGATCAGGGGACCGAGAGAGAACTAGCACAAGCTGGCAGGCCAAAAGGGGAAAAAAAGGAAGATGAGAGACAGACAAAGAGAATGGATCAATTGATGGACAAGCCCAGATGCTAATCTGAATGCAATATAAGCAAAAAAAGCCCAAGTGAAGAGTGAAGGGACATGATGACTTTAGTGGATGAAGGTCAAGAAGGTGTGGGGGGGGGGGCGGGGGGGAGGGGGGGGGGAGTTGGAAGATATTTGGCCTTGTAATACAATGGCTATGAGCTAAGACAGAGGAAGAAAATAAGCCCAAAACTCTAAGAGCACCTGGGGGAGGATGTACAGTCTGAAGTGTACTAAGATAGCCAGAGAGAATTGAAAGAAAATCATTCATATATTAAACATGATTACAATAGATCTTACACGGTCAAACTGGGTTTGGGGCTGCATCGTGCTAGGTATGGTACAAACACAAAAGATTACATGGCAGACCCACAGAGTTTACAATCTAAAATAACACATGAAGTTGTGGGGGAGAGGAACACAATCAAACATACAAAATTACTAGATACATACAAATATTACCAATTTCCCCCCCAATAGTAGTAATCATCAAGTATCACCATATGCCCATTAATCAATCCATCATTAATTAGCTTACTACTTAGAGGTATTGAGGCAGAGGAGACTGACGGAACAGAAGTTAAGGAAGAGCATTTGATAGTGTTAAGCAGCTGACAAAATTGGAGATAAAGCTGGTATGTTTGGAGGCAGAGAGGGTGAGTGCCATGCTAAGAATCAAGAACAGACAAGTAAGGAAGGGTACAGTTACCTTGAAAGTAAGAATGAGCCTAGTGCAGTTTAAAAACAGTCTTTTGATACAGAGTATGAAGAAACGTGTCCTGAAATCAGCTGAATATTGTGAATAGTGTTAGTGAGGTAGGGTATATGTTGAGACTTGCATTTTTTTGTTCTTGAATATACATGATAATGAAACTCTAAAAAAATCAGGTTCTTAATTTAGCGTATGATAGAGCTTTTTTTTTTTTTAAATTCACACTTATGGAGATGCAGGTTGAAACTCCATAATTAAATCTGCAATCTGCACCCATAATAATACTTATTTTCTCACACTAGTTAATGTTGTTAAACATAATTTGAAAGAATTAAACAAACTGAGGATAAAACAATAGCAGTGATATAACCAGGTGTTATTCTTGAAATAAATGTGAGTTTTACTTTTTTCAGATATTTCACTAGTATTTTAATTTTGAATGAGACTGCTGATAGTAATGAAAAAATCAAAACACAGGAAATTCCCTGTGGATGGGTAAATAAAGTTCAGCTTTTCTTTATGCAATAATATATTTAGTGCATGGCAACACAGAATATACTCTACTAACAGTATAGGAGCTACTGTACATAAATCTGCCAGCAAATTTTGGCAAACTGATTTCACATAGATAAACCACTTTTACACGCCTTTCAATAGACATCACATTATTTTGTGACTGTATGGAATGTCGGAGACCATACATTATAGGAGAAGGTAATTAATATAGGCAGTGATTATATGTGCTTGATTCTATCCATATTCATTTTAAACAAAGTGTTATCATCAAAGCTATAATACTTTCAGAAATTACAATATAAAACTGATGGGACAGCACAGTTAAGAAAATTCTGATTGCCTGGCAGAAAAGGAAAAGGTGCAGAGCTACCAAAGAACAGAACTCTACACATCAGATCAGATGCTTGACGGAAAACCAAAATCCCAGTTAGGGAATTACAATGTAAAGCAGTTTGAAACTAGTGAGACACAGTGTTGTCCCCATCTTAAAAAAGGCAGTATGAAATATGGAGAGCTGTCAGATTCAAACTAATTCAACTATATTGTTCAAATGAGGATTTAGTTTGTCTGGTAGAATCTCATGAACAGCACTTAATGTGATTCTAGAAGCATTTCTCAAATGCTGACACAGATTTTTTTTTTGAGGCCACAATAGCATGAGCAGAGATGGGGGGGGGGGGGGGGAAGCAGCACTCAGCTGTTGCTCCTGAATAACTGTTACTGAGGGCAAGTGAGATACGCCACCTTGGTATTTGCGCTGGCGCCACCAGCAGGAATCAGTGTCTTGCACCATGCAGCCTACTCAGGGGCTCCAGGCAGCGCCTCTGGAAACATGTGGGGCCAGTGTGTGCAGCACTGGAGGCGGCTCTTGTCAGTGGAGGTGGCTGCCGCGTTTGGTCGCTGGGGGGCTCTTCTGAGCAGCTGCCCCGCTCCCACCCAGCCAGAGCACAGGGAGCCTGGGACTCCACAGGCATCTGGTGAGTTCCTGACTCACCTTCCCCAGGGCGGGCTCTTCCTGAAGGGCCGCGAGATGCAGGGACAGAGTGATGGGTTTGTCAGAGCGGTCACCAGCAAGAGTTGCTGACTGAACTCTGAGGCCACCAAAAAAGTGGTTGTGAGGACTCCTGCTCTAGACCATGTACGTACTGGGAAAAAGAGACTAAGGACAAAAGGTGCAAGAAACAGAAGAGAAAAAGCTGAAGAAAAGAAAAAAACAGTTTGGCAAATTAGCAGGTGAGAAGCTGTCCAACAAAGGCAGCATACTCACAAATAATTACCTCTTCTGAGAGCCCTAGTGCTACAGTTAGCTGTGGGAGTGGTGAGCCCCATTTTCACCAGGCCCAATGTTCACACAGCTTCCTTAACTGTCAGAACTGTAATTCTGTACTTTTGGATAAAATGTCACAGGAAAATATTAAATAGCCTCAAATCTATCTGTAGCTATTGGGGGGGAAAGGGGAGCGAGGTAGGAGGAGAGAAGAAAAAGACAACTGATGTCACACATCAAAATACATGGACATGCCACATCCTAATCTAGGAATCATGCAATTACACTGCCACATTTGCTGTACAAAAAGACAGAATGTGTTATTTAATGCCATTTCATATTAAATGGCTACCCTAAAAACCATATAATTTATTTATTGAGCTCCAGTCACTGAAGTATCTTGATTACAAAAACTGTAAGATTTCCAAGCCCTGATTCTCAGTAACAATGTAGTGGAGAGTAAAGATTCCCTGATTCAGAGCCACTTACCCTGGTGAAAATTAGGGCTACACAAGAACAGAAAAAAGGAACCTTATACCAGTGGAGGATCAGTCATACCGGATCGCTGCTCTGCCATGGCCCCTCCAATCTTTACCCCATCCCCAATGGGCCCTCGGAAGGCACTCAAAATACCCCTTCTTTTACCTTGGATTGTGGGGTGGGGGTTGGAATAGGAGGAGCTACAGCCATCTCCACTAGCTGTATACCAGTGGAACGTTCCCCTGCACCTGGGGAATATTCTGTTGGCCATCTTTGGGGTCATTAAGGTTGCTTTGCATTGCTTATGCAGTGCAAAATGGCCACAGTGAACTGGAGAATCTGTATTAACTCTGCTGGTAGATTTTTGCTTACTAGGCACTTTTAAAAATGTTTGTTATTAATTCCTTTTTATGTTTATTACTAATCTTCATTATTAAAGGAAGCCTTTCATAAATTAGTGAGTTTTGCATCATGTTTTGAAGGCTATCAATCTTAGACCCAACCTGATCACCTGCAGGAGGGTCATTCTGCAGCTGATAGCCTTCTCTCAAAAAGGCCTTACACATCCAACTCCCAAGAGCTGTACTCTAGATTAAGCTATTCTGGGGGATTGTGAACAGATAGAAAAAGCTGGGCCCTCATCCACTGAGGGCCTTGTAGAAAAGATCAGGGCCTTATATTAGTTCCAGAAGCACAAAAGGAGCCATAAGAACATGCAGAGCATTGGTGCAATCAGTTCTCAGTATTTCTTCCTTATTTAGGAGGCATCCTGCTGCATGCTGCACAAACTGATGTTTGTGTTGATCTCACTGTCACATTCTACAAAGTGAGTTACAAGAGTTTAGGCTGGAGGAGCTTAATAGATGAAACACTATGGCTAAGTCCTCATAAAAGAAAGGAAGAGAGAGCGCGAGAGCGCCTCAGATCTCAAACCTATTCTGTTCTCAGTGCAGTATATTCACACATTAGTGTGTGATTAGTTACTATACAATGAATTCCAAAAATGGCTTCAATTGGAATTAGATATGATGATGCAGTCATAATTATTTCAGACACAGGGCAGAACAGATTGACTAAAAATCACTCAAATAGGTTTGGGTGGGAGAATGCATTTTGCTAAACTATGAGGCCACTCAAGCTTTGTGGCTTCTAAAATTAAAGCTGGACCAGAACTTTGAGGTATTAAGTTTAGTTTGTAGCTGGCAAAAGTAACTTCAGACCTTGGCTGATCAACTTCCTTCTTCTTCTGTGTGCTCTAGTCTAAGTTCACCACCAGTAGAAATATGAAAAAGCCATCTGATGGTATCTTCAGATGTTGCTGTGCAGATCTTTGTCACTGCAGGAAGGGCTTGAGAAGAGATCCTTTGTCAACATGACTTAAAAGTCATATAAGCAATTGCAAAATTCAAAAATAAACCGAAAAAGGAAAGAGAAAGAAAGCTGCATGAAAATACAAAGAAAAAAAAAAAGGGGGGGGGGGGAAATAGCAGATGGAAAGCCAAAAAATAAATGCAAAGTAAAAAAGAAAAAGAACCGAGTAAAACAGATGTCCCTCTACAGTAACTCCTCATTTAAAGTTGTCCTGGTTAACATTGTTTCATTGTTACGTTGCTGATCAATTAGGGAACATGCTCGTTTAAAGTTGCGCAATGCTCCCTTGCAACGTTGTTTGGCATCAGCCTGCTTTGTCCACTGCTTGCAGAAAGAGCATCCTGTTGGAGCTAGCTGGTGGGGGTTTGGAAACAGGGTGGACCAGCAGCCCCCCCAGCAGGCTATCAATTGTCGGGCAGTTCAGGTATCCCTTCCCCCACTGCAGTGTGGTGCTCCTGCCCTCTGCCTTGGAGCTGCTCCTGGGAGCCTCCTACTTGCTGTGCGGGGAGGGGGGTGGGGCAGAAGAGGGGTGCTAATGTCAGAGTGTCCCCCTCTCCTGCTCCTTTACCCCATTTGGCCATCTCCACAGAGCAGTGGGGGACACAACAGGGCTCAGGACAGTGGGAGCTTGCTGGCAGCAGCTGCTGTCTCAACTTGCTGATCAACTTAAAAAAACAGTGTACTTAGAGTGGGGTCAGTGTACTTAAAGGGGCAATGCAGTCGGTCACACACATACACACACACACATCTCTCTGCCAGGCTGTCTCTCTTCTCTCCATTCGTGCTGCCTTGTAGAGTGTGAGGCTACATTAACAACAATAGGTTAACCCTTGAGGGCTCAGCCGAGGGATGGTTCATCATTTAGCAGTAAGGCATTCCCTGGGAAATATCCCACCCTCTTCCACCCACTGACTCCACCACCTCAACCAAGCTACACAATCATCACTGCCGTGTACAGTATTAAATTGTTTAAAATGTATACTATATATATATATATACATATATTTATTTTGTCTGGCAAAAAAAATTTCCCTGGAACCTAACCCCCGCTATTTACCTTAATTCTTATGGGGAAATTGGATTCACTTAACATCGTTTCACTTAAAGTAGCATTTTTTCAGGAGCATAACTACAACATTAAGCGAGGAGTTACTGCACCTCATTGTTTCCTGTTACTTACTGTTTTATACTTCTGCTGCCAACATATCTATATAACACCCATTTTTACCAGCACTGTGTTCTTCTTTGTGATGTCCTAACACATACTATGTATTTGCCATGTTATTTGTTTTCCACTCTTTCAAGGACATCATGTCTATATAGGGGATTCCCCTTGAAAAAGACATTGATGTTTACTTGAGTGGTAAAATGCTTTACAAAACAAAACCTTCTCAAAGTTTTTTTAGGAAAATTCATGAAGGTTATTTGCAGGAATGTGCTTCTAAGTTAAAGACAACTGCCAACATTACAAGTTTGCTCATAAACTTTGCAAAAGAAGAAAAAAACCCATAATCAAGCAGAGACTAATTTTGGAAAAGATGAAGTTTCAGAAAACAGTTATAATTGAAAATTCCTGCAGCTTTCATTATACTGGGAGCTACTAGGCACACACTATAATCATTTCATTTTGAAACAACCAGGAAAAGAGGTACAAATAACATGGTCCTTGGAATAGTTATTTTTGTACTAATGTGAGATGAATGTATAAAATTAAATGAATGCTTTCATGTGTCACATTTGAAAGCCAAATATTTTCTTATATAAATGAAAGTGAGGTACACTTAATTGACTTGGTTTTCCTTGGTTTAAAATAATGAGATGAATGCTCAATTTCATATTGCCTTAACATGCAAACTATGGTTAAAATTGTATCTTTTTAAAAAGCTTTTTCAATCAGCAAATGTATTCAGCAAATCATGATATAAAACGTGATTCATTACCAGGTAAATTATTTCTTTCCTTATTCCTATCAGTACTATCACTGATTAATTGTTATCAAGTGTGCTGAACAGTGCTGATCATAGGCTAGGGGACCTCCAAGAAGCAGGATGGTGACTGCTGGCCAATGGCAACCGTCCTTTGTCAGGAGGGCTTCCATTGGTGAATTCCCAACATTTCAAAACAGTCAATGGATATTTGTTGATTAGCTGGCAGGGGCCACCCACAAAGGGCAGCACTGGGCTGAAGTAAACCTTTCGCTCATCTACCCTCTGTGCTTCTGTAAAATCTGCAAAGGGATCTGGTGATGCTTCTCTCTGTGGAATGCACATGTGGCAAAGAGCAAGTGGTGAAATTCTGGCTTCTTTGAAGTCAATAGGAATTTTGCCATTGACTTCAATGGAGCCAGGATTTCACCCAAGGTTGTTCTTGGGTTACTGTAACTGCATTTCCATATGTCAGCATGCCTGGATTTATGTTTAACCTCAACTCTGAATTTCCTGGGGATTTGTAATGTTTGTTTTGGGAATAAATGCAACATTCTTGTACTATTTTTAAGCTGCAAATTACTAATATCTCAATCTTAACTCCATCTTAATATAGTTTTTATTTTTGAGAAAATATTTCTGGATATTACATGAAAGTTTATTTCTCTCCATATTTATGAGATTTTACATAAATCTAGGGCAAGTGGAACAGGAATTTCTTTGTATTCCTTTTCTGCACACCAAAAAATAAAAAGCCTATTTCTATATTCTGGGCCATTTTACGGTCATGCGACTAGTGCCCTCTCCCTCCTTTCCCCCCACCCTGTTGTTACAAGCCCTCCTTTGCTAGGGGGTAAAGGCAAGAACTGTGTTAGAGAGAAGGAGAGAAAAGGGGAAGAGATTGCTTTCCCTGCACCCAATGCAGGTTTATAGTTGGGTTATCTTTCTTTCTTCCCCCAACCATTCCAGAACACCACTACTCCAACTCCTCCCTGTTTATAATCTCTGAGATTGTGTCAGGAAAATGAATCCTACAGGTGGGCTGGTTTGTACCACCCAATAGCTCATAATAATCATGTTTCAATAGATTATTCTTGGGATGGGAACCGAAAGCCCTCATCTGCCTAGCTGGTTTTGCCCAACAGGTTATGGTAATAAGGGATTTCTTAATTCATTTTAGAAGCCTTGACATGCCCAGGACCAGTTAACTGGTACGCAGCACATGGGATATATCAGAATATAACTGAATGGTAACTGGAATTGGTTCAATTCCTCTAACACAATTCAAGATGAGGTGAGTGAGGTAATATATTTTATTGGACCCATTTCTGGAAAGAGACAGCCTTTAGAGCTTACAGAGAGCTCTTCTGCAGGTCTAGGATGGCTTGTTCAGAGGGTTGCCTCCCCAGAGTCACACATCACATTAATTTGGCATCATTGCTAGAATGGCCAGTGCCTACCTACTAAGGAGGATAGCTTGGGTTCATTTTGTGTTGGTGGTTACTGAGTGACATTCTCTATCAGTGAATTACTGGGGATTTGCCAGGTGAAAAGAGGAAGTGGTATTATACATTGCCGTGACCAGATCTATTTGGGAGCTATGCACATAACTGGCATTGCTAACAAGATCACTGAATAGTTTTTGTTTCCAGTGGGAAAATGTTCCAACAGTTGCTCCAGACTGGGCAAGGACCTACAATAATGCCCTAGCAGCCACTGACCCAAGTTGCATGGGAGGTTTGGTGTCAGGGAAGCAGTCTGCTGGTGTTGAATATAAAAGGTTTTGTGCACTTTCTTCCTTTGCAAGAGCTGGCCCTGACAAGCAATTATCCATCAGGTTCACGGAGTACACCCTTGCTCATTTCTACTAGGGCCTCTGACATGGCTGCCATAACCACTGACATACAATTCACTTCATACCTCACGCCATGGAGAGTGTGATGAGGTATACAAACCTCACACTGGGACAAAAGGGGTTAAAGGACTGGGCCCAGCTAGCCCCATCCCTCCAACCCTGCAGAGCATGCTCCAACTGGAGACCGAGTTGAAAAGGGAGCAACCCAGCTAAGAAGGCTGTAGAGAAGTACAGACCTACCCTGCAGGCTCCTACCAAAAGGGACTAGAGATGCCTATGATGTAGTACTATATGCTGAGCTTGGCTGGGATGGCAATTTTGTTTCCTTTTTATCCCCACCCCACCCCCGCGTCTCTGGGACAGAAGCGGAGGGAGCACTGGTAAGAAGTGATTCAGGGAGGGTAACTCGGAGAGTCTGTCCCCCCCTCTAAGGATCAACACTGCTTACCCTCCTAGGGCCCTGGTTTGGAGCCCGGTGGAGTGGATGGGCCTGAGCTCCCCTACCACTACGCCACAACTGAGTGGACATTAACCACTAGGCCACCCAGCCCACAGAGTAGGATGGCCAGGTGCCCAGTTTTCAACCGGAAAGTTTGGTCGAAAAGGGAACCCAACAGCGTCTGGTCAGATCTACTGACCGGACACCCAAAGTCTGGCTACTGTAGGCAGGGGAGATTGGGAGGTGCCAAGTCATCACCCATGCCAGCCCCCACTCAGCCGGGGCCACCTCCTGTTTGCGCCGGGTGGTTGCAGCTCCCAGCCCTGGCTCTGCAGGTGAGTCCCTCCTGACCAGGGCAGGGGGAGCTGGAGGGGAAAAGCAGCGAGCGACAGGGGGAGGGGGTAAGAGGAGTGGATTGGGGCAGGGACTTGGGGGGAAGAGGCAGGGCAGGACCTGAGGAAGAGGCGGGGCTTTGGGGAAATAGACGTTGCAGGGGCAGGGCTTTGGGAGAAGAGGCGGGCAGGGCGTGGTTTGCGGGGAATACACTGGGCAGGCAGGGCTTTGTGGGGGAAGAGGTGGGGCAGGGGAGGTTAAGGCACTCCTGCTGGAGTATCTGGTTTTTAAATAGTAGCAAGTTGGCAATCCTACCACTGAGGACCCTACTACAGAGGATTTCAGTGGTGCATATACTGGTGATGTGGCAGCCCTAATCTTTCTTATTGTTGTGTGGGCTTTTGGTAGCACACAACAGGGTAAGAGTTGGAATACTGATTGAGATTGCCTTTTCCTCATTTTTTTTAGGCTACTCCTGCTGGGTGAATTGGCAACATGAACTTGGGGGTGGCCAGGTACAATGTTAAAAGGATAACTCACTACTAAATCTGAAAGTCTGTCCTTTTCTCTGCATTTATCTGACCTGACAGCCAGTGGACAGAACACCTAAGTTTGTAGACTGAATAGCTTAAGGGAGTGAGATTCACCATCATGTTTGACACCACCTCCTGTAAACCCAGTTTCTAATATCACAAAATTGGGCTTTAGATTTCGTGAATGGAGAGAGGGGAGGCAATCAGAGAACATAACCACCAACCAGCTATGGATCAATTTTGAAAAGCATACAGCATTGCCAACATGCTTTGACCCCCTCTCCCTAATATGTAATTTTTCTTTCCCCACGTTATATCTCCTATTTCTTCTTTTCTCTGCTTGCTTTCTGTCTAATAAGGGCCTAGCTTAGCTGGCAAAGAGACATCTACCTTTTGTAAAATTACCGAGTCTGACCAGAAAAGCAAACTAAAAGCAATGCATTAAACAGACTGACACTAATTGTTTGATAGGTCACAGAATGGCTAAGACAACCCGGAGCTATGCCATAGTTTACCAGCAGCTAAGTTGCAAGTGAAAAAGATACAGGAAGAATGGGATCTCTTATCCCAGACACAGTCCTGGTTATTGCTGATGTATGCCAGTACATTTGAAGCTAGTGGCATCTGTGGCAGTTCATCCTGGCAGCATGGGTTAGATTTTCCTCCAAAGGGTTAAATTGATGGGAAGGGTGGCTGCTGCTCTTAAACTTTCAGTGTTCAAGAGTAGGGGAAATAACCCTTTGTGACACACTGTACCTCAGAATGACACCCTGTAACACCCAGATTCATTATTCATATATGGTTGTGATATTTCATGTAAAACATGCCATGTAAGGTATCATATGAAAGTCATGATCTGCTGAAACCGGTTGTTCTCTCCAAATGTGTGTATCATTAGTGTGTATAAAGTTATGAGATTGTGCTATGGTTGTTACTGAAATATGCTGTCACTTTGCTAGTGACACACAAAGAATCCCTGCCCAGGTGGGCATTGACCACTCATTAATCAACTGTGTGACTCAACTATGCAAGCACCACACAATGGGAACTGATCATTCACAGTGACTTAGGGCTTGTCTACACTGGCACTTTACAGCGCTGCAACTTTCTCGCTCAGGGGGGGTGAACACCCCCACCCCCCCAAGCTCTACAAGTTTCAGCGCTATAGCGTGCCAGAATAGACAGTGCACCAGTGCTGGGAGCCGCGCTCCCAGCACTGGTAGCTACACCCCTTGTGGAGGTGTTTTTTTAAGAGCGGCAGCGCTTTAACATTGCCAGTGTAGACAAGCCCTCAGCAAAGCCCACCAGGACATGCCTGGGCTAGAATCTACCAGAGTGCCAGGCACACGGGACAAGGGTATAAAATGAAGGACAATTGCAGCAGGCAAGGGCCTTTCTCCTCTATCACCTACACTGGAAACCATCAGGACACCAAGAAGACAAAGATCATCTGAGGAGACTGGTCCAGACTTCAGGAGGCAAGTCTGTACATTAAGATCTGTAACAGCCAATGGGGTGAGAATATTGCTTTATTCAAATCCTGTTTAGTTTATAGAATATAGATTGGGCGCTTATTTTTATTTTCTTTGGTGACCATCTCTGTCCTTTTATGCCTACCACTTATAACCACTTAAAATCTATTTTTCTGTAGTTAATAAAACTGCTTTATAGTTTACCTAAAACAGTGTGTTTTGCTTGAAGTGTTTGGGAAACCTCAGCTCAGGAACAAAACCTGGTACATGTCTTCTCCACATTAATGGAGGGGCAGACTGGGTTATAAATTTACACTGAGGTCAGGCTTCTGATCAGGGCAGGACGGTACAGCTCTGGGGTCCTAGGCTGGGGAGCTGTGGGGAATTGGCTAGAACCTCTCTGTTGTTGGTTCATGAGAAGAATTCATGTAACTGCCTGCCAGTGGATGTCTGTGTAAGTGCTGTACCTGGAAAAGTTTGCAGCTTGTCACAACGTCACAGTGTGAGAGGGAGTCCAGGTTGGTAAGCCAAAGGGCCCAGCAGTACCCCAGTTCCAGGTTGCATCCCGGGGAACCCCTCACACCCTTCCCTGAAAATTAGACATCTGCCTGACTTCTCTTAAAAGGGATGCATCCGACGAAGTGGGTATTCACCCACGAAAGCTCATGCTCCAATACGTCTGTTAGTCTATAAGGTGCCACAGGACTCTTTGCTGCTTTTACAGATCCAGACTAACACGGCTACCCCTCTGATAAAAGGGATGAGTTCTCAGAAATGCCCAGCCTTGATGGTTGCTTTGTTTAGTGGTCTACACAGGGTTGTGGGAAGTCCCTGGAATTCACAACAGTAAAATATTTCACAGACATTTCAAAATGTTTTAAAACAAGCTTTCTTTGAGAGTTGGAGAAGATAGAAGGTGAAAATAGAATGACCTTTTATTTCTACTTGCACATTTGAGGTATGTCAACCAATAAAGCGTGAGAGTAACTTTACTCTTGTGAATAATAGCACTTGGTGTTCATAGGATCAAGCCTTTCATAAACAGTTCATTTGAAATGCCAAGACAAATCCTCTTACCTCTTGACCACACTCGCATGCCATCTGGCTCAGAAGCAGTGAAAAAAAACTTGCATTTTGTAGCAGAACTCTACCTATGACTCCCAAGTAAGTAGACATCACCACTGGATACCTCTGAAACAAAAGTAAAGAAAACAAAATATTTTTATTTTAATGTAGAAAAAATACATACCATACTGCAGAAATACCAAAACAGTATAGGGGATATAGGGAGAATGTTTGCATGCATTCCCTTTCTTGATGCCTTACCTTCTTTTACCAAATCAGGATTTATTGAAGTGTACCACAGAAGCCACCAGAGATACAGTATTGACCTACCATTACCACAAAGATTGCTCCTATTCTACCAATCTGGACAAACTATTGTAATGTTAGATTGCATACCACTGAGTAGTAAATGCTGTCAGATGCTAACTTTCAAGGTACTGTATAGTTTAGACTAATTGCATCTTACACAATGAAGCATGTATTGTACTGGTAACATGGCATTCTGTTAGCAAATGCAAATTTGGAATGTATTTTTCTAAAATTAATATTTATTAATTATATCTAGAACTGTTTAATATCTCTTAAAATATTGTTACAGTTCTCTTTGATAGCTTTTGGCAAGTCTATACAGTGGCTAATTTGCTAGTCTCCCAAAATTCAGTTTATATTTTTAAGACGTGCCTTAGCTAGTTACAATAATGGCCTTAGTATTCAGAAGCTCACAGGATTGTTGTAAGATAATATTCGTATAATCAATTAATATTGTTCAATTCAGGAGATATCAATGGTATTTCTGGTATTGACTCCTGCATCTAGCAAGTTATAAACAAATATTTTACAATATTTTGTACTTGAAAAATGAAAAAGAAGATACTCCACAATGATATCTGAGATTTTTTTAGATATGGGCAAGTGAATTTATTATAATTATGAGACAGAAAACATCTTTAATATCCACATCCAGTTTTTCTCTGTATATTTTGTTTTTTGTGTATCTTTTAGAGAATATTTTATTAAGAGCAGAGACTGTCTTTATTTTTGTGTTTTGTAAACCAACAAGCATATTACTGACTCTAAATAAATAAATAAAAAGAGGTTATTTAGCTTACAGTAATGGATGTTCTTGACATGTGTTGTCTATATGTTTTCCACTCTTGGGTGTTCACACGCCCCCAGCACCAGTGAGCGGAATTGTTTTCTCCAGCAGTGCCTGCTGGCCCATGTTGTGCCCCAGCTATCCTTGTATGCCCTCGCAAGGGGAAAGCAAAGAACAGGTGGGGCCAACTGTCTCTCAATTGTTACAGACTTCAGTGTCGTGGGAAAGGAGGGAAGGTCATGGAATATATATAGACAACACATCTTCAAGTGATTGTTTATATGGCTGTTGTCTGGCCATCAGTAAGTTTAGGCTTGAAATCAGATAAAGGTTTTTAATCAGAGGAGTGAAGTTCCGGAACAGCCTTCCAAGGGGAGTAGTGGAGGCAAAAAACCTAATTTGTTTTAAGAGTGAGCTCGATAAGTTTATGGAGAGGATGGTATGATGAGAATGTCTATAATGGCATAGGGCCCATCTGTGACTGCTATTAGCAAATATCTCCAACAGTTGGAGATGGGACATTAGATGGGGAGGGCTCTGAGTTACTACAGATAACTGTTATCTGGCTGAAGGGTCTTGAACACATGCTCAGGATCTAACTGATCGCCATATTTGGGATCAGGCAGGAATCTTCACTCAGGTCAGACTGGTAGAGACCCTGGGGTTTTTTCACCTCCTCTACAGCATGGGGCATGAGTCACTTGCTGGTTTGTACTATAATAAATGGTGGATTTTCTATAACTTTGAAGTATTTAAATCAAGATTTGAAGACTCCAGTAACTCAGCCAGAGGTTATGGGCATATAATATGGGTGGATGAGGTTTTGTAGCCTGCAACATTCAGGTCACTTTAGATGATCATTATGGTCCCTTCTGGTCTTAGAATATATGTAGACTCCCATGCAAGGATGTGGGAAATCTGAGTCTTAAGTAACTAAAGGCTGAAAAACTGCCATGCCAAAAGACGTGCCAGCTCTGGAAACCTTCCCTATTGCATAGTGCTATTGAATACTGTTTAGTAAATGTATGGATTGAACTCTATGTGGAAGCTCTACACATTTTGGCAATAGGAACATTTCTAAAGAAAGCCACTGAAACAGCCTGACCTCTAGCACAGAGAGATTTTATATGAACAGAAGGATCTTGTTTAGCCATTTAACAGAGATTGAAACCACTCAAAATCCAGTTAGACAATCTTTGGGAAGAAATTGCCTTCCATTTTACTTCTTTGGCATAGGTTACAAAACATTAAGATGTCTCTAAATGAACTGGGGTTCTAAATAAAAGATAACACCCTAGCCATGTCTAGTATGTGTAGAGTTTTTTTCTGCATCATTCATATGGGGGGTTGGAAAAAACACAGGTAAATGAATAGTTTGAATAATATTAAAATGAGAAAAAATTAGGAATGAAACTAGAATAAGGCCTAGGGCCATGTCTACCCTTACAAGCTCACAGTGGTACAGCTGTACCAATACACCCTTGAGCAACAAAAATTTTGCTGACATGAGTGCTAGTGTAGACATGGCGTAAGTGAGACCTGATCTTTATGAAAAGTCTTCCACTCTGTGTGCAGACATAATGGTACCCGAAAACTATATTTGCACAGATAGATGTTGAAAAGAAAACGTGGCTAATGGTTTGAATGGAGCTAATATAATCCAGCTAATACAATATTCAAATCTCACAAGGGAAGTGATTCTCTAACCAGAAAGGAATAGCTGCAACTAACCCCTTTCAAAATCTAGAAACGGTGGGATGTGAAAATATTTTGTAATTTTGAATTTGTGGATGGTAAGCAAATGCAGATGCTAGATGTACTTTTATCCACATTTTTTAATGAAAGCAAGTAGTCCAATATATATGGGATGTCTGTTAGGAAAGGTAAAACATGATGTCATTGTGCCCAAATGGTGACCCATTTCCATTTGGCATTATGGGTAGATTTTACAGAGTCTTTTCTACTATTCATTAGACTACTTTAGACAACCTGGGAGCAGGACCTCTCCAAGTCATTTAAGCAGCAGGGATCTGAGCTGTAAGGTGCAGAGACGGTACATCTTGATGAAGAGTTCTTCCCTCATCTTGAGAGATCAAATACAGAATTAAAGGTAGCAATATTGGAGTCTGACTTGACATTCTTAACAGGTCTGGAAAGCCTGGGCCAAACTGGTGCAACGAGAATCATCACTGCAGTATTCTGCTTGAGTTTCCTCAGAATTCACCGTATCAAAGGTATCGCCAGATAAGCATACATGAGTCCTCTTGACCACAGAATTAGAAAGGTATCTGAAAGAGACCCTGGACTCTGTCTGCCTCTCGAGCAAAAGCTGTTGACTATCAATGCCATGGCAAATAGATCTATAATTGGGTGACCCCATTTCTGGAAAAATCTGCTGAATAACAGATATTTATGGACCACTCATGGTCAGAAGAAAAGTTCATACTCAGACAATCTGCAACTGTGTTCATCAGTTCTGGGAGATGAATAACTTTGATAAAAATTCCATGTTTGATGCACCACTCACAAAGCTGGATTACTTCTTGGCATAGGGGAGATGACCTTGCTCCTCCCTGCCTGTTTACATAAAAATAGCAGTGGTGTTGTTTGTCATTTACCTGTATAGACTTTCCATGGATTAGAGACAAAATACTAGACAGGCGAGAAGAATCGTCCTGAGCTGTAAAATGTTTATATGCAGAAGGGATTCATCCTTTATAGTTTTGTGTCAGGTGTTCTGTAATTGAATTATGATTTGCATGATCTTCTTGAATCTGGACTGAGGTGGGTAAGCTGATGCCGTGGGGTCCAGAAGAGCACCTATGAATTCTATTTTTTAAATGAAATCAGTACAGACTTTTCCTTGTTTACACTTCGTCCAGAATCGCCAACAGCTGAAGAAGGCAATGAATATTTTCCAAGACCTGCTGAGGGGAGGAAACATGTATCAGCTGATCACTGAGGTAAGGATAAACTCCAATGGTCTGCTTTCATAGAAATGCTGCAATGACCACCAGGCACTTTTGTTAACACCCTAGGGGCTAAGGAATAAACAAGAGTAAAAACCCCTTCCCCTGAATCGATGAGAAACCTCACCTTTGCCCTATTTGTCTGATGAAATATTATTCCAGATTTCTCAAAAATATAATAGATGGTTTCCAAAACGGGTAAGTAAGAGAAAAAGATGCATAACAATCAATTTTGAGTTCTTGACATGACCACCAAACTTGCTGCCTGTTGATAGACGTAGCTGAAGCAAATGGACACCTCTGGTGGAAACACTGTTTCTTACTAGCAGGCCAAAAGACTTGAGTCCATTACAAACCTTGTATCACATCAGCTGAGACTGCAGGAATTTTTTTTCCCAACTGACTGTATTCTTCCAAATGACTTTAAATTTTCACCGGAGATCTTACGGAGATACGTTGGATGTCACCTGTTTTAAAGCTAAGTACCTCTCAGCTCTAAAATGGTAAATCCTCAGTAGTGCTCTCAACTTCATGTGGGATACCCAAAGACTGGAACGGAGACACTTGCCTCGTTGTTATGGCAGTCATCATGAAATACACAGCAGCATTGGATACGTCCATTGCGGCTTGTAATGAGGTATTAGAGATAGCTGTTCATTAATCAGAGATTGCAGTTCTGATCTGGACTCCTGGGTATCTTGTTAAGAAACCTGGAGATCCTATTCCGGCAGAGATACTTGCCTTTAGAAAGGAGAGCTTGATAATTTGAGATTCTCATTTGAAGACTGGCAGAGCACAAAGCTCTTCCTTCTCAGCAAGTCCAAATGATTGGGCTCTTTTTCCTTTGGCATTAGCTGTTTAGTATGCTCCTGACCTGCTACAACTACAAGAGAGCCTGGTATGGGGTCAGTACAGAATAATTCAAACCTTGATGATGGTACCTGATATCTTCTATTGATCTCTTTTGAGGAAGCAGGAATTCTGGTGGTGTTTGTCAAAAAAACTGAGCCAATTCCAGCAGGTCCTCACTAACTGGCATTGTCAGCCTTTCTAGAAGTGCAGTATGTAATACGTCTAGATGTTTGTGGGATTTTTCAGTCACCGCTTCCACCATGCTCTCTAATGTTTCAGCCAACCTCTTCAGAAGCTTCTGAAATTTATGAGTGTGCTCAGGTGGTGTTGAAGAAAATGGGATCGCAGCTTTGGCAGGCAAAGAAGATAAAAGTGCAGCTGGAGGAGATCAGTCTGATGAAACTGCTCTTCTTCAGAAGTTTGGATTTGCTGCTGACCTGGAGAAACATGAGGCTTCTGTTCCGCACAAGATGCAGATGGTCTGACTGGAGAAGGGGACTATGGTCTATAATATTTTCATGACCAGTCTTCTCAAAAATTGAGGGCCCCGAGAAGTCCAGTATAACCAGGAGTGTGAAGCTCTATAGGAGTTGAAACCAGGTCCATGGGTCCCCAGGCAACCTTCGCATGCTGGCCACCATCCATCTTGTTAGTAACTGATGGACTGAGTGGCTAATGGAAGCCTAGCCCCATCAGAGGCACTGCTCATGGGAGTCCTGATTGCAGCAGTGCCGACCCCACTGTTTGGTCCAGCTGTGCTATTTAAGCCAGAAGAAGGCACAGAAAGTTGTCCATGCAAGTGGGTGAATCCCTGATTGGCTGCTACATTGAACCCTGCTTCCCTGCCTTATCCTGGTCCCTACCTTCCTGCTCCTGATCCTTGGCTTGATTCTCGACTCCAACTCAGTTCTGACCCTTGGCTCAACTTCTGATTCTGATTCTGGCTCCGACGTCCCAAGCCCCAGTTGTGATAAGGAGTATGGAACATATGCAAATTAATAGATGAGGGAAGTGGATATCAGGATGAGAGTATCAGAGTGTATCTCTCTGTTCCCAATGGCTTCCATAACAAGCTTGACTCCATCATTAGGTGCGATGGCTGTGTCACGTGGGTGACAGTATTTGAAGCCAGGGAATTTTTGTTCAGCCATAAAGACTGAAGACCCAGTACCCGGTAGCAAAGAGCTACATATATAGAGAAAAGTTGCCCAAATGAAACTAACTTACAAAAACTATCCTAAAATAAATACTAGTAGAATACTAACTATGGTCAAAAATTACCGTAAATAAACTATGGAAATAGAATTAGCTAGTGTAAAGACACTGCTTTCACTACATTAGAAGAAACTAAGATTGGTTGACCCACCCCTTTATGTCCTTAGAATAGGAAGCATGAGGGCAGATAGTATGTGGGCCAATGGGAACTGGTGATCAAAACAATTCCAGTCTCCAATGCTCAAACACCCAAGAGGGGAATACATACATCACATCTCAAAGAAGAATAAATAATACTTAGACTTGAAAATATCTTTGCTAACAGGTTGCCAATACTGACTTCTGAAAGTATAGCTTGACTCTAAAAACTGACTGTAAAACCAGCACCGTTTTTCTCAACCTATCTGCTCCCTATGGCTATTCAGAATTATATGTGCTGACTTTAACACAATTACGTTTTTACTGCTTTTTATTCCTATTAGGATAGCAGGAGCAAACATCGCTCAAAGAGTAAGCTGTATTTTGTTCTTTCTTGTGCATCAACAGATGTTTAACATGCTACAATCAGTCACACCTTTATACCTGTATTGAAGACAAAGAGTTACAGAGGTGTCACTGAGGGTATGTCTACACTTCGAGTTGGGAGTGTGATTCCCAGCTCAAGGAGACATACCCGTGCTAGCTCTCATCAAGCTAGAGTACTAAAAACAGAGTGCAGCGGGATGGGCTAGCCACCCCTAGTATGTGCCTAGGGTCTCAGAAGAGTATGAATTTGGGCTGGCTAACTGTCCTGCTGTTGCAGCTCCATTCTGCTTTTAGTCCATTAGCTTGATGAGAGGTATCACACACATGTCTCCTTAACCTGGGAATCACACCCTCAAGCTCAAAGTGTAGACATACCGTAAGAGAAAAATGCATATGCTACGAGGTACAGAATTAAGATAGCTGTAGGAACATTCTGAATTACTGGAATTTTCTTGCTTGCTGCAGTGCAACCTTGTGCAGCGGGATAGGAAGGATACTAAGCCACCATACAAGTATTCTGTACTTCTTGCATGCCGTGTTTTGCTCTGTGGTGATTCCCTGAACTCCTCTAGCGTGTGGGAGAAGTAGGTTGGACAGCAAGGGATTCCAAAAACCACAAAGGCTACACAACAGACTCCTTCCCCAATTCCCATGAAATTCCACATTCCTTTACTTAGGTTGCACAGCTCATTTATTCAGGCTATTGACTGAATTAAAATTTGCCTCTTAACCATTATTATGTATTTAGGAATGACATTGCCCCCATTTTAAGGAATGCAGAATAGCCTCTCAAAGTTCAAGAAAATGCCTTTCAAAACTTAAAATAAAACCCTAGCTAGTTGGAAAAGCAAAGTGTTTAACCCACTCAGTGTACGTAATGTTTATACAACAGCACCACTGAAAGGGAGAACATGGAATTCGAAGCACAAAACAAAAGCAAAGTAACATACTTCTCTCTTATCTCAGTTAGCATCCTTATTCAGTGATACTTCAAGTCACTGAGCTATGCAGAACATCAGTAGCAGCTTGACTCAGTCTCCTTTTCCTTCCTTATCTAGTTCATTTGTCCCTGGCACAGGGGACTCAACAAATTCTCAGTAGTAGTTTGGTTCCTTTCCCAATTTATCAGATCTTTTGTTAGCTTTATAAAAGTGCTGTTGGTCTGACAACAGCAACTCATCACCGTAATTCTCAGTGGTGACACTTCCTCATGGTAACAGTTAAAGAATAGCAGAGTGCAAATACACAAATTGGTGAAATAACAGATGACGGAGAAAGTGCTGAAATATGTTATTTTACCACTTCATGATATCACCTACTGGTTATTTCAAGTCTTTTTATTCAATGTGAGAAAATAATAGGATTTATCAGGTATACTTAAAAACCACCGAGAAAAAGAGAAATGATGAAATGAAAACCTTAGGTCATGTAACAGAAGGGGATGAAGTAACCCCCTGAAATAAGAGAACTCTATAGTTGTTCTCAGTCTGCCAAAGTTTAAACAAAAGGAAGAAAAACTGACAAGATAAATTTCAGTGCACATGGTATTAATTTATTATGTTTTCTTTAAACGCATTCTCTTAATTCAAGATTCTAATATCTAAATTATTTATAATACATAAATATATAGATATATTTTACAGTAACAATGGAATCGAGTACAGTAAATGTAGGCTAAATGTCTGATGTTCCTTATTAAATGAATAGGGAAGTGTTATTTACTCATTCACATAACAGAAGAACAAAGGGTCACCCAATGAAATTAATAGGCAGCAGGTTTAACACAAACTAAAGGAAGTACTTTTTCCATACAATGCACAGTCAACCTGTGGAACTCGTTGCCATGGGACGTTGTGAAGGCCAAAAGTACAACTCGGTACAAAGGCCAAAAGTACAAAAAAGAATTAGATAAATTCATGGGAGATAGGTCCATCAATGACTTTCAGCCAAGATGGTCAAGGACACAACCCCATTCGCTGAGTATCCCTAAACCTCTTAATCCCAGAAGCTGGGACTGGATGATAGGGGATAGATCACTCAAAATTGCCCTGTTGTGTTCATTCCCTCCGATGCATCTAGCACTGGTCACCATCAGAGACAGGATACTGGACTAGATGGACCATTGGTCTGACCCAGTATGGTATTGTTATGTTCTTACGTTCACTAAAATTGAAAACTGAGAGGTACTTTAAAATGTTCACTTAAAACAAAGGGCTGCTCCTTAGTCAACGGCAATATTAGAACTCTTCCCAAAAAAGTTAAAGATGTTATGACTTCCTGGACTACCGCATTTTATCTATGCCATTTATTTGCTTTATTTACTTACCTATGGATCTTTTTTGAATTTGAATTAAATTAGTTGCTCACAAAAAAACTCAAAAAGCAACAGAGGGTCCTGTGGCACCTTTAAGACTAACAGAAGTATTGGGAGCATAAGCTTTCGTGGGTAAGAACCTCACTTCTTCAGATGCAAGTAATGGAAATCTCCAGAGGCAGGTATAAATCAGTATGGAGATAACGAGGTCAGTTCAATCAGGGAGGGTGAGGTGCTCTGCTAGCAGTAGAGGTGTGAACACCAAGGGAGGAGAAACTGCTTCTGTAGTTGGATAGCCATTCACAGTCTTTGTTTAATCCTGATCTGATGGTGTCAAATTTGCAAATGAATTTGCAAAACTCAAAACACTTCTAATTAGTGTGGAGAACCTTATTGTTCATAATGTGCTGTATAAACTCAATTAATACAGTATTGTATAATGGTTTACAATACACACCATGTTTTGTGTGATATTATGAGCACATATAAACTGTCATTCTTTTTATCTGTTTTCAATATCAGCCACATATTCTGAAACAAATTAATTTTGGCTGAAATTTTCCCTACTTAGTATCAGCCTAAGCTTCTTTCTTTTTTAAAGCCTGAGCAAAATCAAAGAAGTCATTTATTTTTGGTTCTGGCTTAAACAGACACACACTTTTCCACGTAGTATGATCAGAAATTAGGCACACACAACTTCAATGGTTTAGCCAATCACAAATTTGCTAAAACATTAAGTCCCAATCCTGCAATGCATTGTAAGGATCCCTGCAACTACTACTCCTGAGGGAATTCTGCGCTACTGTGCATTTGCAGAATTTATGTCCCCCTGTAGATTTCCTTTGCTTCCCTGCAGAAAAATGACTTTCTGACAGGGAAGAAAAGAGAAGCCACAAGTGTGGTCATGTGATCCTCCATAGCAGTATGTTGCAGGTGCCCAGGGCAGCCGGCAGAAAGGTAAATCACTGTGGGGTAGAGGGTGTGACTGGGGAAGACACAGCTGGTGGCTCCCACCCTGCACCGGGCTCAGCTGCTAGTCCTGGCTGGGCTGGGGAGGATGGGACTTCCTCTTCTCTTGCACGGCATCTGGGGCCATGTCAGACCCACCCCCAGATTTCTCCTCCACCTGTAGGAAGCTCTGCAAACTCCCCCTCCCCGTGCTTCCTGCACTCATTGCATCTGGCATGGAGGGGCAGGGCACTGGGGTGTTTCTGGGGTAGGCCCTGTCCTTGCGCTGTGTCAGGGTTGGGTGCAGCTTCACCGCTGAGTCTGAGTCCTGGGTGGGAGCTGCACAGTGATCTCCCACTTCTGTGCAGCCAGTGGCCTGTGCTCCCCAATGCCATGCTGGAGTCTCCACATCTATTTGACAAATAAAATTTGCAGAATTTTAAAATAATATGCGTGGAATTTTTATTTTTATTTTTGGCTCAGAAGTGAGCCAAGTTTAAATACTGTTTCACTGATTTAAAGTTTTGAGATTTAAATGTATTTATGCAACAACAGATTTTGCTATTTTTTTTTAAATGGCTGGACAGCTGGGAAAGTGCAGACTGCTGGGGGGTTGTGGTGAAAAACATTAGCTTTAAACTGATCTTAAGGCTGAGGTGGATAATGCTTAGGGCCACAATATGAGTTGGTTGGGTTCTGATGAGACTTGCCAAGAGCAGCAGGGATCATTAGACATTATAAAAAGGCTCTAGTAAATGAGAAACAAATGCCTTAAGAACTTTCCTAAAATCTGTATTTTCTATAAATCCTGCATTTTATATACAAAAGAGAGTAGAACTACTAATATCAAGGGTAAAATCAATTTAATATCTGTAATTAAATTTGATACTTCTCCTATTCTTCATTATACCTGACTCCCAGGGGGATGTACTTGATGACTTGAATTTCTTCTATGATGTTAATGTACTACACACTTCATAAAATGTAATAAAAACTACCCGAAATAGAATATTTGAATTTATAACACTGAATTCATAAGGGCAGAGGTGAAAAAGTATAGTGTTGTATATGTTCATTTGGAAAGGTAAGAAATAAGCCTGTGAAATCACATGAAATATTCCAGTCACAAGATTTCATTTTCCAGTAGTTGCTTTTCAAAATTAAATCTATTACTTACTTAATATTGGTATCTGGGTACAAACTTATGGAAAATAAGTGGAAAGCAAATACATTCGCCATGAAAAACTAGAGTAGTTTGAAGAAAATAATTCTTACCTCCCCATCTATAATCCCCCTGAATACAGATGGCAAAAGGGGTTGAAACATTTGAGGCCCCAATGATGGGTTTACTTTTAGGACAGTTTCCACAACCTAAAAAAACAAAAAACAAAAAAACCCATAACAACAAGCAAAGAATTACACTGAAAAGCTACAATGGAAGTTCTACGACTTATGCATATTAATGTCTATTAGCCTGGGTGACAGAATGTGGGCTATTTCATAAATTATACAAATTAGACATTTACAATACTCTTCAGAAATGTACAAACCTTAAAATGTTATGAACTGCATTCATAAATATCCTGCTAAACTGAACAGTACAACTAAACTAATACATACGTAAGCAGCTGATCTGTGATGTTTTGCTGTTTCGAACTGATTTGAATTTGGAACAGAGAAAAAATACCACATATAAAGTAAAAAAGTGTTTGGTGGGAGGGAGACATAGGAAAGTAAGTTCCACAGCTAAGTAAAATATTAGCTAGCAAGCAATCTGTGACAATTTATTTAGTATAACCCCCATCACATGGGATGAATTCTTTCAATAAAGCAGATCCAGTTCCCCTGTGCAAGAACAGGTGCTCCCAGTTTGGTCTATTAAGAGGGAAGGGCAGCTCCTGGGGCTATATGGGATCAGGGAGAATCTGAGAAAGGAAGAGTCAAAGGGCTTTCTACACTTACTGGGGGACAAGCAGCAATCAATGCATCGGTGGTTGATTTAGCAGGTCTAGTGAAGACCCGCTAAATCGACGGCAGGTCGTTCTCCTGTCGACTCCTGTACTCCCCCGGATCGAGAAGAATAGGGGGAGTTGACGGGAGAGCATCTCCCGTCGACATCGCGTAGTGTGGGCCCCGTGATAAGTAGATCTAAGCGACGTCGATTTGAGTTACGCTATTCATGTAACTCAAATTGCGTAGCTTAGATCGAATTTCCCCTGTAGGGTAGACAAGGCCTTAGTGAGTAAGAGTTTCCTTACAGCACAGTCTCAGTCAGTCAGGAAAAGGGCAAGTGAGAGCTGCCTGGGAGTCAAGGGCAAGTGAGAGCTGTCAGAGATCAGGGGACTGTGGAAAGTCTTAGATGGGAGCTGCAGACGGTTCCTGGGAAAAGACTGAAAGCAAGAGCACCAAAAACGATTTGCTGGTTGACTTTCTGAAGTGAGGGCTGGAGAGGGCTGAAGGTCAGAGAGCAGCAGAGAGACAAGGTGGGTGAGGTGTTACTTTTTCTGGACCAACTTCTGCTGGTGAGAGAGACAAGCTTTCGAGCCACACAGAGCTCTTCTTCAGGTCTGGGAAAGGTACTCCCAGCATCACAGCAAAACGCAACGTGAAACAGATCTGGAGCCAAAAGCAGTTGAGAAGGAACTGAAATGGTGGTGAGTTCACCTCTCCCTATATGCTCTTGCACCCGAGCATGAGGTTGTATAATGAACAGGTGTGGACCTGCAGACACTGCTAATTTAAGTCTCTGATCAAGAGCACATGGGCATGCACATATCCAATGGTAGAGCACCCATAGGAACAATAACTTGAAGAATCCACAGTTCCCGTTGAAAAATTTCAGTGAGGAATGGCCAATCCCTTTTCTTTCTTAACTAAGCCTCTTTCTACTACTCTAAGCATAACTTTTAGAGTAGCAGCTCAAAATAGTACAGCTTTGAGCAATGCCTCTTCTTTAAATATCTCGAGACAGATTCTCTGCTGTGTCTGTGATCAGCTCAGGACACAAAGGGGGTGGAGGGATGGCCATCAAAGCCAGTTACTACTCCTTCACTTTCTGATCAGCCCCAATCCAGTTTAGAGCAGTTCTAGAGGCTGCTCTAACTTGTGCCATAGGTAATGGGGCCCCCAAAGGTTCATCTAGCAGAGAGGATACCCAAAGTGCAGCACAATCCAGCCAAGACTCCCCCACACCACATGCACAGAGATTAAAGTTGCAGAGGAGCTTAATACTCCAGGTCTACGTCTGCTGGAGGCCTTCTTGTGGTGGGAGGATGATCAGTTGCACAGATTACATTCCCTTTCTACCACCATAGCAGGATAGAGTGGAGGAAAGAATCTTGCCCTTCCATCTCCAAATCTTTCATTCTTCTGAATGTCTCCAAGTGAGAATCACAAATTCTCAAGAACAGTAATCCAATACTCCATGAATTGACACCACATATGTACACGCAAACCATTTGGTCATCTTAATTCAAGATGGACATCTTGTACTTCAGTGGCTATAAACACAGAATAACTCTATTTTAGATTCGAAATGCTTAGTACACAGAGCCTTTTTTCACCCTACGCAAAAATTATAAACACCCAATGGAAACTAACTGTAGATATTAAGAAAACAAAACTTTGCCAGGAAATCTGCAGCCTATTTAAATTCAATACATTAGTTTACAAGATTATTCAAAAACGATGTATTCAAATTACTTTCTTTAAAGTGTCAATTTTCATACAATATCTAAGCCCCAAAGTTGCCTTAATATTAAAATGTTGAGAGGAAAATATGGCATGTGAATTTTTGATATGGAAGAAAACCTTAACATGTCAGTTTGCTGGTCAGTAATTTACGGGATTTAATGTAAATTAGGTTGTTGAAATATACACTGAGAAAGTCCCCTGAATTAAAAAGTAATTAAAATAAAGCATCAGAGGGTCCTGTGGCACCTTTAAGACTAACAGAAGTATTGGGAGCATAAGCTTTCGTGGGTAAGAACCTCACTTCTTCAGATGCAAACATTATGCATAATTTATAACGTTGGTAGTATAAGACATATGTTTGCATACAAAATACTGGTGCAATTTTTCAAAACAAAGTCATTTCCTCCAAGTTTATTTCAGAGATACAACCAGATGGAAGACTAAGAGGGGATACTAAAAAAAAGAATATAAATCGATACCACACTGCTAAATGTTGGAAGACTAAAGCTGTCTCTACTTGTCCACAAAAAGAAGATGAATGAATGAGGCGGTGCATGAGATGGTATCCAACCTTTTCAGCCTGAGGGCCAAACATGTTATTTCACAAAGGTCAAGAGGCTACAATCAATATTTTGGGACAGATCCTCTGGGCCACTCTGCTCCATTTGGCATTTCTCAGGGTGCAAAAAGGGAGAAGAAACCACCCACAAATCTTCTGCTGGGACTTCCCCCAGTGTGTGAGTCTCACCAGAAGGGTGCAGAGCCAGTATATTTGACTCTGATGTCTCCCTTCCCCACATTATCTATCATGGGGGAAATGTTGAGATGTGCAGAAGCATATTGAAGATGTGGAGAGGGAGTGGCTGGTGTACAATGCACTCTGGCTAGTGGCTATATTCAAGTGGCATATGATTTCTTGGGTATCATAATCAGCTGGTGCTGCAGCCATGAGTCACCTAGGAACCGTGACTGAGGTATGACTGTCAGCTTCGCCTCTTCTTCCCCTCCCCCCCCCCCCCACCGTGAGTAAGGGAAGCCATTTAAAAACCATCTGGGCTGCAATCTGTTCCTCCTGTGGCTCTCACAACCCAACAAAGATGGAGGGTGGCCAATGAACTGCCTACTGGAACTGTTCAAAGAGATATGGGATCCCATCAGAATTGTTGTTGGGGCTGCAAAAAGGCAATGAGAGGCAGGTGGGAAAACAGTGTCCACTACCTCCTCCCAGGGTACGTCTACACTGCAATTAGATACCAACAGCTGGACCATGCCAGCTGAGTCAGGTTTGCTGGGCTCAGGCTAAGGGGCTGTTTAATTGCGGTGTAAATGTTTGAGCTCAGGCTGGAGCCCAGGCTCTAGGACCCTGCGAGGTGGGAGAGTCCCAGAGCTTGGGCTGCAGCCCAAGTCCAAACATCTACCCTGCAATTAGACAACCCCTTAGCCCAAGCACTGTGAGCCTGAGTCAGCTGGCATGGGTCAGCCATGAGTTTTTAATTGCAGTGTAGACATACCCCCAATAGTGAGATGATTGATTCAAGTACTTCACTTTAAAAATCACAGGGCCTGGCTCAGGAAACACATTTTCAATTAATAATCAAATAACATTTTTCTTCTGAATAGAAGTGCCCTCAAGGGCCACAATTTAGCATCTCAAGGATCAAAAGTGACCCCCAAACCACAGGCTGCACACCCCCAGCCTAGGTACATTAAGTGACAAGTACTGTATGCAGAAAATTGTATACAGCTCAGCTTCTTCTTCCAGGCACTGCATCTCAGTATGCCTTTGTCTGCCAGATAAAAAAGGCCTCTACAATCGGAAATCTTCTCCCCATATAGATAGTTTTTTGGAGGGAGGGAGATAGGGACTGGAGTGAGAATGGAAACAAAGCTTCTGCAGTATTTTGTTACCAAAAAAGGAGCTTGTTAACTTTCAAGTTTCATGAATACTTCAAAACAGAAAATGTTTTTCTTGGATTTCCTTGAGGCAAAATACACTGCAATTTTTATCATAATTAGTATATCACAATGAGAAATCAGTTCATTGCAGACTTCTGCTATATGAATAATAATGTTGTATTAATAAAACTGAATGCAAGCCAAACTAAGACTTAAGAGACACAGTTAAAGCTCCTAGAAAAGACATCATTTTTTCAAACAGTGACAGTAATAAACCATAATTATTGTAACATCTGAATTGCACAGTATGAATCTCTATTTTCTTCTGAGTTTCCTCAAAAGGCATATTTAAAGTGTTGTATTTTTAGATCTCAGAAATGAATTTATCAAGATCTGTTTTTCACAATATCTTTGGAGTTCCCAAAAGCTTTATTAAAAAAAAAAAAAAAAAGTTAACATGAATGAACTCAAGAATGCAATTTACAAAAACAGCTACTTATATTACAGTAGCAACTAGATATCCTAACCAAGATTGTGCAAAGCACTGTACAAATGCAAAGTAGGAGATAATCCTTATCTAGAAGAGTTTACAATCTAAATAAACAAGACAAAGGGGGTGGGAGAAAGGGAGTATTATCCACTTTTGTAAAGATGGGAAACTGTGGCATTGAGAAATTAAATCAGTTGCCCAAAGCTAAATAGGAAATCTGTGGCAGCACCAGGAAGTTAACCCAGACCACCCAACTCTCAGTCCAGTGCCTAAATCACAAGACCATCCTTCCGCGTAAACAGTGCTCACTGAATGCACATCTACAATCACTGTCTGGAGTCCCTCTCCTCTAATTCTATCCTAGACTCTTGCATGCCACTGAAACTGCTCTTTCCAAGTCTTTTATGAGCTCTGCTAGCTAAAGCTCAGAAGCAGTACTCCATCCTCATCCTCCTTGACGTGCCAGTCACCTTTGACACCATCAACAATGCTCCTCTTCTCGAAATCTTGTGCTCCCTTCACTTCCATAACTCCATCCTATCTTGGTACTCCTTCTGCCTTTCTCATCACTTCTTCAGTATGTTGTTCAGAGGATCCTCCTCATCTGTCCTTCAACTTTCTGTCAGGATTCCACCGGGCTCTGTCCTTAGTCCTCTTCTCCTCTCCCTTTACACCTTATCTCTGGGAAATCTCAATTCAACTACCATTTCTATAGTGATGACTCACAGATCTATCTCTACTCCAGACCTATTTTCTTCTGTCCAAACTAAAATCTCAGCTTCTCTCTCTAACATCTCCTTGTGGATGTCTAGCTATCAGCTCAAGATCAACATGGCTAAAATGGAGTTCCTAATCATCCTCCTCAAGCCCTCCCTGCTACCTCCCTTCTTGATCAGTGTGGACAACATCACCATCAGGCCCATAACCTGGGCATCTTCTTCAACGCCAACATTTCTCTAGGTCCTCACATCTGGGCTATGTATAAATCTTGCCAAATCTTTCTCCATAACATCTCTAAGATATGGCCTTTCTTAACCATCCATCTAGCTAAAAATCTTGTTCAAACTCTCATCTCGTGCCTTGACTAATGGAACACCCTTCTCTCTGGGTTTGACAAATCCAATCTTGCCCCACTCATCTCCATTTAGAATGCTGCTGCAAAGATCATTCTCCTACCGTGTCACTTTGACCATGTCACGTCCCTCATTGCATCCCTCCACTGTCTCCCTCTTCTCTAGTACATCAAACATAAGATGAGTGTATTCACTTTCAAGGCCCTTTACAGTCAATTTCCAGCTTACCTATCATCTCTAAGCTTACTTTAAATTAGCCTATGATGACAGCCTTCTTTGCCCATTTATTAAATTTTAAAACAAGCGTGTGTGCTTTCTCCCATGCTGCCCCACACACGTGGGAAGCACCGTCTGTAAACATTTGCAAAGCCATCTCATTATTCACCTTCCAATCCCTCCTCAAATCTCTGCTTTGCCACAGTGCCTACAAAACACTTGACCGTGGTTAAGATGTTGGTGTGTTGTGACAACTGCCAATTATGATGACCAGTATTGTCTCATTGTTTTCTTATACTCCTCCAACTGTCTGTATCCATCTGTTGTCTCTTGTTTTACATTTAGGATTGTAAACTCCTTGGGGCAGAGATAATCTTTTTTCTCTGTTTTTATACAGTGCCAATGAACTATGTCTAGAACTCCTTGGTGCTAAGGTAATACAGAATCTACAAACATACATTCATGACTCCCCCTGCCCCACGCCCAAATTTTTCTGATATTTCTCACTTGGTTGTACTTCTAGTTAAAATAATTGGACTGGGTGACATTTTTGCAGGTTTACAGTATACTAAAGAGTGAAACTAAAATATACCACATTTAACATTACATTTACAGAAAGGAAGCATCCACAAGATAAAATAGTTTTCACTACCCACATGACCAAATAATTAGATGTATGGGAAGAACCTTAAGATTTCTGGAGTGTTAGACACAGTTAATTACCTTTTAATATGTCAACGAAAAACATTCATTATTTATTATGAAATAATCTAGATTAAGAAATATTTTAAGCAATTTTAGAATTAAATACAATTTCTTAATGTTGCACTTTTATCCAAATAATGAAAAGTAAAATATTCTAAAACTATAACTAAATTCAGAACCAAGTTTAAAAATGAAATAGCAGCAATTTTCTAAAATGTATTTGGAGTTGAGAATTATTTTTTTGCATTTTCTTTTTTAGTTAACAGTGATGTGTATCCTCTATATTATACTCTAGGCCACGATATACTAAATACCTACCTATTTAAACCTATGTCCACCTCACACAATATCTCTTTCCTATCTCACCTGCCATTATAATCAAATACAATTGTGATTAGCTTCCTGCAAATTCCAAGATTTCACTGCTAGCCATAAATTAAATACAATAGTGCTGACCCCAAGGTCTTTCTTTGAATGTGGAATGTTCCAGTGTGGTGAATTGTTAATGTAGACTTTTTTTTTTTTTTTTTTTTTTAAGTATAAATAGCACTACTATCTAGCTTCCATGAGTTCTCTCTCATTATACCCAAATGCAAGTAAAGGCAAGTGAAACTAGGTCCCTGAGATTTCCTGAGTACAACAGCTTTACAATACAATGGTTGGCCACTCACAAATTTGTCTCTACGGTTTAAAAGTATTGCTGCTAGGCTATGGAACAAATCAATACAATTATTTTAAGGTCACATTACACTCACTGGGCCAAGTCCTCACTAAGGGCTGGTCTACACTGGGGGGGGGGGATCGATCCAAGATACGCAACTTCAGCTACGCAAATCTTGGATCGAATTACCTGGGGTCCAGACGGCGCGGGATCGATGGCCGCGGCTCCCCCGTCGACTGCACTACCGCTGCTCGCTCTGGTGGAGTTCCGGAATCGACAGTGAGCGCGTTCGGGGATCGATATATCGCGTCTTAACGAGACGCGATATATCGATCCCGGATAAATCGATTGCTACCCGCCGATACGGCGGGTAGTGAAGACGTACCCTTAGTTCCATACTCCAAGCTGCCTGAAGAGTTAAGTGACTGGGAAAAAATCTCATGACCATTTTAATCCAGCTCTATCAGTGCAAAGGGCAGATGTGCATAAAACATCTGGGGAAAGGGATGTGAGGAGCATGACCAGAGCACTAGAGCTGGTGCCTTTAGGCTGCTCCAAGATAGGCCTAAGCAGGGGACAAGGATTGCGGAAGATAAAAAGGTAGCTTAGAGCCACCTTTGCCTCTCACCCTGAGCTGCGTTAATTGACCCAAACTTTCTTTGCAAGTTCTATGTTGCATCATGACATTCTTGCTTTTATGGGTCAGTGGCTTAATAGCATTATTTCAAGATTGCTTCTATCAACAAAAAAAGGAGTAGAAGAATAAAAATAAGTCCCATTACAGAAGTGAAGCCTTGTATATCTGAATTAAAGAGTACATGCTTATTAATGGCTAAACTGCTTTAAATGGTCCAGTGATCATACAGCTTGGTATGCTTATTACAGTGGGGATCTTCTGAAGACACTTCACAATAGAAAATTATTAATTTAAATCTTGATCTTTAGAACTACACTTGGGTTTTCTGCTGCTCTGTTTTACTTTCCCTCTCTAGGACTTCTATCCTCTAATCAATACTTTAACCAACAAGTAGCATCAGACTCACCATAAATAATAGCATACAGAAAATCAGTCAAATCCTAAGAAGGATATTTAATCATTATACCTTTACCACTATATGACTGATAATTTTCTGTTAGAGAGACAGGGTAGTTGAGGTAAAATCTTTTATTGGTCCAACTACTGTTGGTGAAAGACAGGCTTTCAAGCTACACAGAACTCTTCTTCATATTTTTCTGTTACACGTCACAGGTTTCAGAAATTCATTTACTGTTTCTTCTAAAAAGCAACAGAGGATCCTGTGGCACCTTTAAGACTAACAGAAGTATTGGAGCATAAGCTTTCGTGGGTGAATGCCCACTTCATCAGAAGCAAGATTCTTCTAAAAATCCCAAATCTTTCCTGTTCAGTTTCTATATTACAAAAGACTTCATAACTAAATTTACTAATATTATTTCATCAAGTGAGCATGTTAAAATGTCAAAAACAACAAAAACCACCCTGTGCTTTCACTAGTAATTACTACTTGAAAGAATGAGAGGTTTTCTTCTATCAGGCCCCTTGTGCATTAAGGTGATTGTAAGAGCTAAATGCTATACCTAAGCATGTTACAAAGGCCTGCTCTTTGTAATAAGTTACTGATTTTTTTACTCACTTTAAGTGGAAGACCAAAAATGACAATATACGCTACCTTCAGCACTTGAACTTGACCTTCAGTAGTTATATCCTTTAAGAGCTCACAAAACGATCGGCATAGGTCACCTGAATACACCTGAAATTAAATGAAAACCAAAATGAAACGTTATTTGCATTATATGAAGAGCAAAAACTAACCCTTAAACCTTGACATATTATGAATTCTGTAATCAATTTTATTTACAACTGCAATTCCTAGTGAAACTCAAAGAACTAATTCTGTCATAAGCTACAGCAAGATGTACATTTAAATTGCGTGACATTTAAACTTTATATTTGTAGGAAAATGGTAGTTATTAAAAAGTTATAATCTACTGTACATCCACAAAAAATCCAAAATGACCAGTTAGCATCTTAGAAATTTTTTTAAAAATTGCTGAGAATTGTGATTATTTCATCAATTTGCATCACATTTTTTGTATCTCACTCTCCCCTTACGTGCATTTCTTATTTTTTTATTGCTAGCAATATTTCCATGAGAGCAGGATCTTTGTTGTTTCTAAACTAATCCGTTGCTATTTATATGTAATCCAAAAAACTATCAAAACTTCTATAATATTACAATTAACTTCTCCAAACAGCATTATGATTTAATCACAGTTAGGCAGTGAAGAAAGGCTATACATTACTTGTGGATATTTCTTGATCTGTACAAACAGGAATACTGAAGATTAGGGAGGTAATTTTGCCTCTCTGTTTGGTATTGGTGAGATCACTACTGGAATGTTGTGCTTATTTCTGGAGTCCACACTTTAAAAAGTAAGTTGAAAATTGGAGGGACCTCTGAACAGCACCACAAGAATGATTTGTGATCTGGAAAATATTCTTTACCATGAAACTAAACAAGCTCAAACTATTTTAGTTTATTAAAGAAAAAGTTGAAAGGTGACTCAATTACAAGTACCTATACAAGGAGAAGACATCTGGTACCAGATGACTCTTTAATCTGGCAAACAGACACACACAAAAACCAGTGGCTGGAAACTGAAGTTAGAAAACTCCAAACGTCTTGCCCTTGAATCTTCAGAGGTGGAGATGCTTTGTCTAGGACAGCAGGGGAAAGAAAATCCTTGGCCCCATATAAGCATTGCCCTCCTCTGTTTTTCCTCCCCTTCTCAGCAGCACTCATCTTCCTCATGAGCTTGAGGAGGGAATGAAGGGGGCTCTTTGGCTTATTGGCTGGTGTAGCATAAGCCTCATGGTTCTCTCACATCTAAAAGCTCCTACATATCTACATCACTTTTGAAAGTGGGACTTAAATTTTTCAAAAATGCTTGTCATAGATCATAATGGTTCCTTCTGCCTTAAAGTCTGTAATGATTTCTGTAAAAAAGAGAAAAAATACCACCAAGGGCCTGGTTCTGTCACCTTTGCTCACAGAGTAGGCAGTACGTTGCTCAGACAGTTGGCCAAATCAATGGAACTACTTGGTGAATAAGGTACTACTTACTGTGCATAAGAGTGACAGAATCTGACCTCCAGATACTATAGTGAGGGGTGATTTAAAATCCATGTGATAATGACAGTAGTAAGTATCAGGAACTGATAAACCGAGAAACAAAGATTGTGTTTTCAAGCAAATATCCAGGATAACATAATAAGCCAGCAGATGGCATGTAACTGTGAGAAGCCAAGTCTACGAGGATCAATGATCTAGATGTTTTAAATAGGAGTGTAAGAGACATGCAACGAAGGGGCATTCAACCTTTGAGTTACAACCAAAATGGAACAGGAAGGGAGGCACAATAGAGAAAGAGATTGACTAGGATCATTTTATGGTTAAGTCACTGCGCTTAAAATCAGATTATCTGGGTTCGATTCCCACCTCAGCCACAGAATTCCAAGTCATTTAGGCCCAGATTTTTAAAAGTATTTAGGCACTTAGCACCCACTGATTTCAATACCTTCAAAAATCTGACCCTTAATCTCTGTGTCTCAGTTCCCCATCTATAAAATGAGAATACTACCAACTTCCTTCCTTAGTCTGTCTTGCCTAATTAAATTGTAAACTCGTTCAGAGAAGGGATTATCACTTCCTATGTAGGTATACAGCACCTAGCACAATGTGTTTCAGAACTCACTTGGTGCCTGTGGGCACTAGTATAATATAAACATTATTATTATTTTTATTAAAATTTCAAACTATTGTTCCCTAATGAGAATGTTTCAATGGATATTTTAAAATTCTAAATATGGTTAATATGATGCTGTATACATCTAGAAACCAGAATCTTCAACTACATTATTTTACTGAAAGCCCACAATGTGCAATGAATCAGTTATTACAGCAAAATAATATTTTGATATAGGAAAAAGGAGAAAAGTGTCTTTTGGCACAATACACTACTAACAATCAAAATTAAATGGTGAACACAAAGCTTCACAAAATAGTAACTTCATTTCCCCACATACCTGTAGAAATTCAGGTGATGATAAAAAAATATAAGCATTGATGATCTTAAAGCAGGTACTGAGGTTTTCTGAACTTAGCTCTGCAAAAATAAGTAAGTGTCAGGTGATTCATTGTCTTTGCCAACAAACTATTTTTACAAAGATTTAACTAAAAATTAACTTTTTAAACAATTAGTCATATTTACTTTTGTGTGATATTTATGTTTGCTTTATTTTCCTCTTATTGTTTTGTTATATCACAGAATTACTTACCTGGTGGGGCATTTTTCCCAAATAAGTCAGTAATTACAGATCTATACGCCTGGATTCATACTCCCAATACATGGCTGATACTTTCTACAACCAAAACTTTGGGAAAAGCCATCTTGACAACAAATGGTATATACCCATTAATTGAGGGGAAGTAAGTCTGGTCTCTAATATCCCATTCTATTTTTGAGTGAAATATTACTACAAGCATTATAATACATCAACTGACGGGAAAAGGCAGATGGGTGAGTAGAAATGTGTGATCAATTATTACCCTTTTAGTGTAATATTTTTTCACAAAGGAAAATAATTAAGTTTATTTACCAGTAAAATGATTGCCTTTGTGGATATGCACAACTGGAATCCGTGTGGCACTTCACTACTTAGTGTTCATTGAGGCCACATACACACACTACTCCTGGGGGAACTGTGCGCATCTGCGGACGTGCAGAATTCCTCTGCCCCGCATAATTTTGTATTTTCCCACATGAAATACATTTTGCCTAAAAAGTGCTGCAGTTGCGCCTTTTGCCCACGAGAGGCCACTGTGATGTCAGAACAGCCCCTGGTGGGCAAAAGGGGGAACTGCGGCACTTCTGGGACAGAATGTATTTTCTATGGGGAAAAAAGCTATGCCCAGTGCTGCAGAATTCCCCCAGGAGTAGAAGTTCATCACAGCACTCTGCCCGCAGAGCCAGGTTAGGACAGAGTGGGGCACATAGGGCTGCTGGGGTGTCACAGACTGGGGTTCAGAATAGCTAGTGGAGGGGACAGACTGGGGCATGGGCTCAGGAGCTGGTGGGGTGACAGCGTTGAGCCTGAGGACAGGAGAGGGGGTTGCAGAGACCCATGGGGTTGGGGGCTGCGGGGACAGGGGCAGATGTGCCTGACTAAATGGAAGAGGGTTGGAGTCAGCCAGGGTCTGCATCAGGGTAGGCTTCCCAACTACTTAGGAATTCCCCCGTACCCCCCCAAAAAACCTACCACCCACACCCAACACCCTCCAGGTTCAGTCCCAGGCTCCTTTCCTCTCCCTCAGCTCCCACGTTAACCCTGGCTCCTCCAAGCCTTTGCACTGTTTCTGACAGGTGCAGGAAATACAGTTCTCTATTGTAAGTTTAATGAATTACTCAGAGTTCTGTATTAATATGCCTAATAAGGAATCTATTTGTAAAAAAAAAAAAAAAATTAACAGAATTTTTTTTTTTGGTCTGTATTGTTAGACATAACTTGCTGACAGATATTTTGAAATAAATTACCAAAATAATTGAAACTGGCATGATTATATTGTGTTATTTTGACAAATAAAATTTTCAAATATTGTGTGCAGAATTTTTAATTTTTTGGCACAGAATTCTCCCAGGAGTAACACACGCATCGTAGCAGCACAAAAGTGAGAAACAACAGTTTCAATAGCCATTCCGTTCCTTCAACTTATTCAGGAATCCATTTAAGAATCACCAAAAAAATGAATGAAGGGGGTGGGATCTATACATGCAGTCTTCTTGAACTACAGTTACTGGTAAGTAATCTCCTTCTCTCCTTCAAAAAGTATCTATAGATTAAGAAGCAATGATAAACACCTTATACAAAGCAGATCTGAGTAGAACTAGTGAAACAAAGATTGCAGGACTGCTCTTCCAAACTGCGCTTCAGAGCTAGCTGTCAAGTCAAGAGAGAATACTGAGTAAATGTACTGAGATTCAGGTAACTGCCTTGCATATTTCAGTGATGGAGACATTCTAGAGATATTATAGAGGCTTCAGGTACTGATAGCCAATAGATTTGTATGAGACACAATTTGAAGAAAAAATGAACAAAGAGGAAAAACGAAAACAAACAAAAGGTAAAAATGTGATGAAAAGTTTCAATAAAAAGCTTCACTAAAACAGCAGCTCTATTATGCAACATCTTCAATTAAGTCATGTATAACAGACACTTATCTTTTACAGTTCAGAGTTATCACTTGGCCTTCATTTTCTCCCAATTCTTGGTTTTTTATGATCTTTAGATTACATAATCTAACCTAGAAGTGATTCATATTGATTTTCATATTGATTTTAACTAAGCTTTGGATCAGGAATAATTGCAGCTTTAAAATAAAGTGCACACATTTCAGTCTGCTATTTTATTGCATCACCAAATGATATAATTTTTACTTAGGGGCTTTTGCCTGTGTAATCCAGCCTCCTCCTGATTTCCATAGATGTCCTCAAGCAAACAAAAGGTCCTCAACCTTTTTCTGGGTCTAGTCCAGATATTAGCAGCCAACCATCTCTCTAAGAATCCACTCCTGAGACAGCAGCCCTTACCACTGTGACTCCCACTTCATACACAAGTTTGTAAAGTATAAGCCCTTTGGCCACGTAGGCCAGGCAGGTAAGGTAGCAGTTGTACACTAAATTGACAAAAGATTGGCACTGAACCTCAGGGTTCTGGGTTCAGTTTGTCTTCCCCCAAACCATAGCTTCTCCTTAATGTGTGGAGGTGTGAAACCATTAGAAATATCCTTGAGCAAAATGTACTCTCTTTGACCACGTGGGGGAGGGGGAAGCGGAGAAGGATGAGTTAGAATCATAGAATATCAGGGTTGGAAGGGACCTCAGGAGGTCATCTAGTCCAACCCCCTGCTCAAAGCAGGACCAATCCCCAACTAAATCATCCCAGCCAGGGCTTTGTCAAGCCTGACCTTAAAAATTTCTAAGGAAGGAGATTCCACCACTTCCCTAGGTAACCCATTCCAGTGCTTCACCACCCTCCTAGTGAACAAGTTTTTCCTAATATCCAACCTAAACCTCCTCCACTGCAACTTGAGACCGTTACTCCTTGTTCTGTCATCTGGTACTACTGAGAACAGTCTAGAGCCATCCTCTTTGAACCCCCTTTCAGGTAGTTGAAAGCAGCTATCAAATCCCCCCTCATTCTTCTCTTCTGCAGACTAAACAATCCCAGTTCCCTCAGCCTCTCCTCATAAGTCATGTGCTCCAGCCCCCTAATCATTTTTGGTGCCCTCCGCTGGACTCTTTCCAATTTTGATGAAGGAGGGTTTTGTGTTTTAAGTCACTGGTATTTACACATCTTTCAACAAATCAAAAATATGATGCAACTAAACAGCAATCTTACTCAAAAGGCTCTCTTGATCCAGGTGCCTATTGAGCTTTGTTCCTGCAAGTGTCTACAATGGCTACACTTGAATGACTAGCCACAGGTGGCTCCAAGGGTGTTGAAATGAAGACCAGATCTGCCTGTGCTGATTTAAGTAATCTGATCACCCCAAACACTCAGATTTTAGTGCTGAGTATGCTGAATTGTGCATCAGAGACAATATCATCATCTTTGAAACAATTTGAGATGCATATAAGGGAAGCCTATTCTTCACACCAAAGGTGTTAACAGACATGTTCTTTTGCTACATCTTCAAGATTTAAGGGCCATGCTGAATGCTTTAAAATCCAAATCTAGATTATTTAGATCTCTCCTTTCACTCACCATGCCTGAAATGATAACATCTTGACATGGAGATGAGATGTGAGAGGGAGCCAGATCAGACTTATGTTTAGAGCAGATCAGTGTAGTGTATTCAGATTGAATTCTAATTAAGTTTTAAAATGACATTTTAGATCCATATGATTTAAAAATCAAATTAAATACACACTGAATAGAACATACTTCTCCTTAGTTTTCTTTTTTCTCTTTAGGGAATCGTTAAATGTTAAAAAGGTAATAATCACTCTTAAAAGACATTCAAATAATGCAAAAATATGACTGTATGAATCACAATGTAAAGGAAATCATGAAACTAGCTGATTGCTTTTAATCATGTGTTGGTATTACTCAGTACAGTAGACCTATATATAAGCCACTTACAAAAGTCCCTATGCAACATGGGAGAGGCTAGGCAACTAAAAATGGTTATTTCTCTGGGCTGTAAAATTGCAGCTAGGAATGGAGGTCAAGTCCGCTTGCAGGAATGTTTGGTAGCTGGAAGAGCAATCAGCACTTCTTGGAAAAAATTACAAGAGGAAACAACAAATGGGTTTGGAGGTACAGGTGCTTGAAGGATTGCTGGTGGGTTAGGAATCAGAGGAAAGAAGGGCAAGTGCTTGTACATTGAACATTGTTAAGTACAAAACTTAATAGCACTGCAATGCAATTTATAGGCAACATTTTCCTACGCAGTCATTAATCAAAGCAAGCACAGAACTCTGCAGTAAATCTACTGATATCTACCAACACACTTCTTGATAACCAGATGCATATTTTGGACAAAGTATCTTTAATTCTATTTACGCCATCCTTTACGTCTTTACGCCTAATTCCTTTACATCTTTACTGAAGGAAAACATACTAGCATGGGGAAAAACATGTTTATACATATTACAGGTCACGATTTTTAAACAAAGGGTGACTAAAGTTAAACTCCTAAATCCAATGGGAGCTACTGCTCAGCACTTTGGAAACTCAAGTGACCTTTTAAGGCATCTAAATAAGGGCTTAGGAGCCTAACTTTATGCACTTGTTTCTGAAAATCTTGGTCTAAGTATTTATTGTGTAATGGATTGAGTTTTAAATTTCATCTGAGAGCCATGATGTCCCGAAGCACACACAAAAAAATGACCTGAAAATCAGAAAGGAATCCTACAAAAAGTGAAAAAATGGACACATTGCTAAAGAGGAGTACACAAGAATAGCACAAGTATGTAGGAACAAAATCAGAAAGGCTGAGAACTTGTCTATACTTAAAAGGCTGCAGCAGCATTTCAGTGAAGATGCTACCTACACCAACGGGAAAACTTCTCCCATTGGCGCAGGTAATTCACCGCTCTGAGAGGCAGTGGCTATGTCAATGGGAAAAGCCCTCCCGTTGACATAGTGCTGTCTAAATCAGGAATTAGGTCAGTGTAAGCATGTGGATTTTTCCAAACCGCTGAGCAATGTAAATTGCTAGTGTATACCAGGCCTGAGGCACAAATGGAGTTACACCTAAAAAGAGATATAAAAGACAATAAGAAGAGGTTCTTTAAACACATTAGGAGCAAGAGAAATACTAAGGAAAGTGTAGGTGCTCTACTTAGCGGGGAAGGAGGCTAATAACTGACAACATTAAGAACGCTGAGGTGTTTAATGCCTGTTTTGCTTCAGTCTTCACTAAAAAGGTTAATGGGGACCAAATATTAATATTAACAAGTAGGGGAAAGGAATGCAAGCCAAAGTAGGGGAAGAACAGTTTAAAGAATATTTAGATAAGTTAGATATATTCAAGGCAGCAGGTCCTGATGAAATTCATCCTACTGTACTTAAGGAACTAGCTGAAGCAATCTTAGAACTGTTAACAATTATCCTGGGGGGAACAAAGAGGATCTGGGGAATTATGGTCAGCCTAACTTCGACCCCTGGAAAGATACTGGAACGAATTAGTAAACAATCAATTTGTAAGCACTGGGATGATAGCCAGCATGCATTTGTCAAGAACAAATCATACCAAACCAACCTAATTTCCTTCTTTGACAGGTTTTCTGGACTACTGGATGGAGAGGAAACAGTAGATGCGATATATCTTGAGTTTAGTAAGGCTTTGAAAAGTCTCACGTGAAAATCTCAAAAGCAAACTAGGGAAATTAGGTCTAGATGAAATTACGATAAGGTAGCTCCACAACTAGTTGAGAAACTATACTCAAAGAATAGTTATCAACAGTTTGCTGTCAAACTGGGTGGGTGTATCTGTTGGGGCCCACAGTCCTGGGTCCAGTACTATTTAATATTTTCATTAATGATTTGGATAATGGAGTGGAGAATACGCTTATAAAATCTGCAGATGACATCAAGCTGGGAAGGGTTGCAAGCATCTTGAAGGACAGGATTAGAGTTCAAAATGACCATGACATATTGGAGAATTGGTCTGAATTCAACAAGATGAAATTCAATATAGACACATGCAAAGTACTTCTCTTAGGAAGGAAAAATCAAATGCACAACTATAAAATGGGAAATAACTGGCTTGGTGGTAGTACTGCAAAGAAAGATCTGAGGGTCACAGTGGATCAAAAATTGAATATTGCCTCTATATAAATCCCTGGTACGCCCTCATCTTGAATACTGTGTGCAGATGTGGTCGCCCCATCTCAAAAAAGATATATTGGAATTGGGAAAAGTTCAGAAAAGGGCAACAGAAATTATTAGAGGTATGGAACAGCTTCCGTATGAAGAGAGATTAATAAGACTGGGACTTTTCAGTTTGGAAAAGAGACGGCTAAAGGGAGATATGATTGAGGTCTATAAAATCATGACTGGTGTAGAGAAAGTAGATAAGGATGTGTTGTTTACTACTTCTCATAACACAAGGACTAGGGGTCACCAAATGAAATTAATAGGCAGCAGGCTTAAACCAAATAAAAGGAAGTATTTCTTCACACAACACACAGTCAACTTGTGGAACTCCTTGTCAAAGGATACTGTGAAGGCCAAGACCATAACAGGGTTCAAAAAAGAACTAGATAAATTCATGGAGGATAGGTCCATCAATGGCTATTAGCCAGGATGGGCAGGAATGGTGTCCCTAGCATCTGTTTGCCAGAAGCTGGGAATGAGTGACAGGGGATGGATCACTTGATGATTACCTTTTCTGTTCATTCCCACTGGGGCACCTGGCACCGGCCACTGTCAGAAGACATGATACTGCTCTAGATGGACCTTTGGTCTGACCCAATAGGGCCATTCTTATGCATCAACAAAGTGATGCAGCTGAGAAAAAGTCTAATATCATTCTAGGGTGTATTAACCAACGTTTTGCATGTAAAACACAAAGAGATAATTGCCCCAGTCTACTCAGCACTGATGAGGCCTCAGCTGCAGTACTGTGTCCAGTTCTGGGCACCACATTTTTGGAAAGATGTGGACAAACTGGAGAGTGTCCAGAGGAGAGCAACAAAAATTATAAAAGGTTTAGAAAACCTGACTTATGAGGAAAGGTTAAAAAAAGGGGCACGTTTAGTCTTGAGAAAAGACTGAAGGACGACCTGATAAAAGTTTGGACAAACACTTGTCAGGGATGGTCTAGGTTTACTTCATCCTGCACAGTGAAGGGGGCTGGACTTGATGACTTCTCAAGGTCCCTTCCAGCCGTATATTTCTGTGATCTTATGAAACAACATACATGCTGAGGCAATTGGTCAATAATAACCCAAAGAGAAGAGTACTGCCTAATGAATAACTAACACAAATTCCTAGAGGTCTCTCATCCAAGTACTGGCCAAGCCCGACTCTGACTATGGGAGATCCAGATAATTTACAACCCAGTGTTGTACAGATGTACTATGACCAACACTCTCCCAAATTTCATCCCCATCTCGGTCCTTAAGACTTCTCCCCTTGTGTTCATTTTTTGCAGCCTGATTGCAACACAGCTCACTGGAAGAGGACACATTTGCCCACTGCCTCTTGACCAAGAGAGAAAGTAGGTGAAGGTTCCATATACTCTTTACCTTGTAGCACCTCTAATTACAGGTTACACTGGTTCTCTACTCTTTATGGATGTCTGCCCTAAATTACTCATACCGTAATAATCAATAAAAAAACCAAGATTAATTAAAAACAGGAAATTGTCCAGCCCTTTGTCACAGGTACCAACTCTGACATCAATGTAGCGGTGTTGTGCTCCCACAAGACAACACATTGAGGGAACTATTAAATCTAACCATACCATTTAAGCAACAAATCCATAAAACACTTTCACAAACCCCAGCTATCAGTGGTGATGGAGTCTTGGCACCAGACCTGGTCAACCTGGACAGATCTAGGCAACTTGGTATTACTTCTGCTAGACATAAAGCCACTTTGATTGGGCCTTCAAAGTTTACACATTGCCGGATTTAGTAAACTGAACCTAAGGAGTCTCTCCCATCTTTTGAGATTTGAGGCACCCCTCTAATCTTTGTGAGGACTAATAATAATCTAGGGCTGTCAAGCGATTAAAAACATTAATCGCGATTAATTACACTGTTAAACAATAATAGAATACCATTTATTTAAATATTTTTGGATGTTTTCTACATTTTCAAATATATTGATTTTAATTATAACAGAATACAAAGTGTACAGTGTACTTTATATTTATTTTTGATTACAGATGTTTACAATGTAAAAAACAAAAGAAATTGTATTTTTCAATTCACCTAATACAAGTACTGTAGTGCAATCGCTTTATCATGAAAGTTGAACTTACAAATGTAGAATTATGTACAAAAAATAACAGCATTCAAAAATAAAACAATGTAAAACATTAGAGCCTACAATTCCACTCAGTCCTATTTCTTGTTCAGCCAATCGCTCAGACAAACAAATTTGTTCACATTTGCAGGAGATAATGCTGCCCGCTTCTTGTTCACAATGTCACCTGAAAGTAATAACAGGTGTTCGCATGGTACTGTTGTAGCTGGCATCACAAAATATTTACATGCCAGATGCGCTAAACCTTCATATGTCCCTTCATGCTTCAACCACCATTCCAGAGGGGACACATCCATGCTGATGACAGGTTCTGCTTGATAACAATCCAAAGCTGTGTGGACCGATGCATGTTCATTTTCATTATCTGAGTCAGATGCCACCAGCAGAAGGTTGATTTTCTTTTATGGTGGTTCGGGTTCTGTAGTTTCTGCATCAGAGTGTTGTGCTTTTAAGACTTCTGAAAGCATGCTCCACACCTCGTTCTGCTCAGATATTGGAAGGCACTTCAGATTCTTAAACCCTGGGTCGAGTGCTGTAGCTATCTTTAGAAATCTCACATTGGTACCTTCTTTGTGTTTTGTCAAATCTGCAGCAAAAGTGTTCTTAAAATGAACATGTGCTGAGCCATCGTCTGAGACTGCTATAACATGAAATATATGGTGGGTAAAATAGAGCCATAGACATACAATTCTCCCCCAAGGAATTCAGTCACAAATTTAATTAACGCATTATTTTTTTAACGAGCATCATCAGCATGGAAGCATGTCCTCTGCAACAGTGGCTGAAGCATGAAGGGGCATACGAATGTTTAGCATATTTGGCACACAAATACCTTGCAATGCTGGCTACAAAAGTCCCATGTGAACGCCTGTTCTCACTTTCTGGTGACATTGTAAATAAGAAGCAAGCAGAATTATCTCCCGTAAATGTAAACAAACTTGTTTGTCTTAGCGATTGGCTCAATGAGAAGTAGGACTGAGTGGACTTGTAGGCTCTAAAGCTTTATATTGTTTTGTTTTTGAGTGCAGTTATGTAACAAAAAAAAATCTACAATTGTAAACTGTACTTTCATGATAAATATTGCACTACAGTACTTATATGAGGTGAACTGAAAAATACTGTTTCTTTTATTATTTTTACAGTGCAAATATTTGTAATAAAAAATAATATAAAGTTAACAGTGAACACTTTAGATTCTGTGTTGTAATTGAAAACAATATATTTGAAAATGTAGAAAAACATTCAAAAATATTTAATAAATTTCAATTGGTATTCTATTGTTTAATAATGCGATTAAAACTGTGATTAATCACAAATAATTTTTAATTAACGATTAATTTTTTTTGAGTTAATCAGATGAGTTAACTGCGATTAATCAACAGCCCTATAATAATCGTGCCATAAGGGCACCCTTGCTCCCCTTTTTTAAATTAAGAAAAGCTGATTAATCTAGTTTACAATAAACAAAAATAAGCCGCAAAATGCAGGGGGGAAAAAGGCAACAAGGAAAGCACCAAGGCCATTTAGTGTACTAAGAGTTTGCTATATCTTCAGTCATGAGAAAATTGAGTAGAGGTTGGAACCTATTTCCTTTTATTCCCACGGAACTCTACTTGGGAGGAAAGTGGATCAGTCATAGGTTAAAATAAACCCCATAGTTTAGCTAGTTAAATTCCTTCCTTAACCTTCTTCTTTTCTAAAATTCCTTCTACTTTAACTCTATTCTATATAAACATCCCTAAGCTAGAACAAGCATTCTACATGCAACAAATAAAATGAATTTTGGTACAATATATGGTATTAAACAAGAAACCATTAAAATCTGAGCCACATATTTTCAAAAGAGGCTTTACCAAAAGCCAAACAGCATAAAGTAATGTAGGGAAATACCTGAGAGACAAACAGTGCATGAAATGAATCTTGAATTTCCAATTGGTTTAAGCAGTTCAGGAGGAACAGATTAAAGACTGCTGTCATATGGCTGCTGGCTACACCTTAAGTGTATAAACTGAACCTTAATCTTCAGGGTACAAAAATTCATCTCATGAAAAATTGTAAAGGTCACCCCTAAAACCATAAAATTAATTCTTTAAACTAACGGAAGCTAAAACAGATTAATCATATTGGGTGGAAATGTTCAGCTCATTGAACACAAGATTACAAGAAAAAAGGAATGGATTTTAAGGTAAAATGAAACCCTGCCACAGAAAAACCAGAATAAAAATTGCCAAGAATTTTACACTACATAGATTTATAAATTGTATAGTATGTTATACATGTAGTAGAGCAGGGGTAGGCAACCTATGGCACGTGTGCCGAAGGCGGCACGCAAGCTGATTTTCAGTGGCACTCACACTGCCCGGGTCCTGGCCACCGGTCCGGGGGGCGCGCTCTGCATTTTAATTTAATTTTAAATGAAGCTTCTTAAACATTTTAAAAACCTTATTTACTTTACATACACAATAGTTTAGTTATATATTATAGACTTATAGAAAGAGACCTTCTAAAAACGTTAAAATGTATTACTGGCACGCAAAACCTTAAATTAGAGTGAATAAATGAAGACTCGGCAGACCACTTCTGAAAGGTTGCCGACCCCTGTGGTAGAGTATATGCAGGCTCTAAATACTGCAGCATAGGACAGGATATGTAAAACCACATTTATTTACAGATCGCTGTAATATCTAAATGAAAAAACATAAAAGGTAAATTAGAGGTAAACCCCTATGAATTTCCTCATCTTTTTCATTTAAAGGAAAACCTAAAGATTAGTTATACACGTCTACCCCGATATAACACAAATTTGGATATAACGCAGTAAAGCAGCACTCCAGGGGGGCGGGGCTGCGCACTCCGGTGGACCAAAGCAAGTTCGATATAATGCGGTTTCACCTATAACGCGGTAAGATTTTTTGGCTCCCGAGGACAGCATTATATTGGGGTAGAGGTGTACATCTTTAACTAAATGTAATTTTCAAAGCAGTTTTTAGGGGGGGAAAAAAACTTGTGATTATTTCAATATCTTTTTTTTAAAGAAACTGTGAAAGCTACAGTTATCACTACAAAGAGTTATGTCGATGTAAGGCAGGTTACGTCAACCTAATTATGTCAGGTTGTATTGTAGACTTTCTCCCACCAATGTAAGTGTCCTACTACACTGACATAACTACTCCACCTCCACAAGAGGTGTAGGGCTTATGTCAGTGTAGTTAGAGCAATGCACTGGCTATGTGACACTGTGGGATACTTACATTGGCTGCTGGCTGTCATTGTTGTCAATTTCACAACCCAGCTCTGGCTCCGCTGCCAGCTGGGCTGCCACCCTGGCTCGCGCTGCCTCCAGGGCTTTCTGCCGGGAACCTTGCTGCCCCCCTGCGATGATCGTGGCTCCTCACTCCCAGGCAGGCTGCTTCTCATGCTCCCAGCTCCCCGCTCTGAGCCAGGGAGGTGGGGGACAGCTGAGCTCCTGGCTCAGAGTGGGGACCCAAAAGCCTGGAGGGAGCCGAGAGCCCAGGAAGCAACTGGGCTGGAGCCAAGCGCCCAGGCTCTCAGCCCCCGACACTGCCCCTCTTAAGTCAGTGGAAGCTCTTCTGGTGAGGACACATACCACCGACAGAAGGAGGGTAGTGTGGATACAAACCGCTGAATTACTGCCGTGGCTGTAAATCAACCTAATATAAGTCAACTTAAGTTTGTAGTGTAGACATGACCTCAATGAGAGCACAGTGACCATTTTATCGATACTTTCCAGCAGATATAGTCCAATCAGCAAGATTAAGGCATAAGAAATCCACTACAACCAATATATGACAAGCAGGGACCTTAGAAGTTATTCTAAGTTAAGTTCTATTATTTTTAGTAGTAAATTTAACTTTTCTGTTATCCTACATTTATAAAAGGAATGTACATTAAAACTTTTTTTTAAAATTTCTCATTCTTTGTTATGCATTCAAATGGAGACAGATGTTAAGAAAGAAGCTTTGTATTTGATAACAGGTCCACCTGTACTGGCAAAAATGACTTTACAATGGGATGACTACATTTTTGCTTGGAATTGACACAACTGTGCTGGAAGTTAAGTGAGTGCGTGCACGATTGCGAAGTATCTAAGTAGTCAGCTGCACATATAGATGTACACATGAATTTGTTTGCTCAGACTTTGGACTTCATTTTTTGTAATGAAACATGGTCCGTAAAATATTTTTTGGGGACATGAATTAGTTAGGTGCAATGAATAACTGAATTTTTATTTATTTATTTTACAGTACAGAGGTGTTTTTCCTTTAAATTTAATTATTACCTTTTCCCTGAGGACTGAATCAAAATACAGGCTCATGGCAACCAGATACTAAGGCCAGGTCTACACTACTGCGGTAGTTCGACGGCTGGCAATCGAAGTTCCGGGTTCGATTTATCGCGTCTGGTCTGGACGCGATAAATCGATCCCGGAAGCGCTCGCCGTCGACTGCGGTACTCCAGCTCGGCGAGAGGAGTACCGCGGAGTCGACGGGGAGCCTGCCTGCCGCGTGTGGACCGCGTCTGAACCGCGGTAAGTTCGAACTAAGGTATGTCGACTTCAGCTACGTTATTCACGTAGCTGAAGTTGCGTACCTTAGTTCGAATTTGGGGGTTAGTGTAGACCAGGCCTAAGTTAATTACCTAAGTGTTAAATCGATAAGATTTTTTTTTTTTTTAACCAGAGCAACAAATAACTGAATTAGGAGTTATTTACTGGAATGCCCATCTCCACTTTAAATCAGAGAATCACTGCCATGCCACTATAACATCTGCAGTATTCTGGTAGCACACATAATTTTGTCACCCAGCAAAAGAACATGGAACAGAATCGTTATTAAGCACCAATATGTTACTGTAAAAGACACAAATACAAAAAATCCTAACAGCCTCACCTTGCCTAGGAGGCAGCACAGCATCAGCCACCTGAACTGAAGGAATACCATCACAGTCCCAGCAGTATGATGCTGTCATCAGCACGATCCTTCAGTGAAAAATGTCTTTCTCAATTTGATTACATGGCTCTACTGACGGAAAGGGGAATCTCATTTGGAGTTTCAGTTGAAGAAGCTGTGACAAATGCTAAATTCTCTGACTAAAGCTGGAGATGGCTCTAATAAGGAAGGGAAAAGTGGGACTGAGATAAGGATCAATAAGAATACAGGAACGTTAACTAAAAATATAAAAAGGATTAAAATAACATAAAAATGAAAGGAAATCAGGAAAAGTTTTAAAATGAAATAAGTATGGGCCACAAATGAACTGATAAAAAGAAAATGGGCGTTCTCTAAATTGGAGAGTGTTCAGAGCTACAAGAATGTTTAGAGGCCTGGAAAACATGCCTAATTCAATAAGAGACAAAGGGAGCTCAAATTATTTATTTTATTGAAGAGAAGATTAAGAGGCAATTTGATTATGGTCTGTGTATATCATTACCTAAACAGGGAAAAGATATTTGATATTAGGGGACTCTTCTAGCAGACAAAGGCATAAGATCTAATGGCTGGAAGTTGAAATCAGCAAAGTTCAAACTGGAAATAAGATGCAATTTTTTAACAGTGTAGGTAATTAACCATTGGAACAGATTAGCAAGGGATGTGTAAATTCTTCTTCACTTGGAGTCTTTCAAAAAGATATGCTCTAGTTCAGTGACAAGTTGTTGGGCCAGACACAGTAATCGCTAGATGAAACTCTATGGCCTGTGTTTTATAGGAGGTCAGACTATACCCATCATAACAGTCCCTTCTGGACCTAAAAATCTATTAATCTAAATCTAATAAGGGCATAAATAGAACTACGATGTAGGAAATAGGAGTGAAAAAAAATCTATCTTCATTTTGATTGTAAGCTGTTAAGGATAGGTAACTGTTTTTTTATCTACCCAGACAGTATATAAATAATGACTTTTAGACCAACAATAGGAGACTCAGTAATATTAATAACTTTTCTTCATTTCAATTTATCTGAAAACAAAGAAAAGCAAGAAAGTTGGGGGAAACAGTTTCACATTCAAAACTGGCTGTTTCAAGAAAAACAGTTCATTTGCTCTACCTGTTCATTCCTTCAGTCTGAACTGCCAAATATACAGTAAGATGGTATATGCACTGTATTAGTGTGTCCTTAATCTTCTGTCAAAGCTGTTTTATTTGTTAATATATAGAAACACTTGCAGAAATCATTTCTGATTGATTCAATTTGACAACCATATAAAATCCTGTAATTGTTTTTCACGGCAATTACATGAAATGATTACTAAAAGCTATCACACACTATAGGTTATAAATACACAGACATACACACAAATGTATCATGAGTAGAAGCATTGAGATCTGAGATGTTTATAATTCTTCCTCATCCCTTCCCTGCATCTTCCTCAAGGAAAGTGGAGAATCTTAGAAACAGGTCTTTCTACAGATTTTTCAGTGGGGAAATAGTAAACTTTAATTTAAAGAAAAAAAAATAAAGGCGACCTATAGTTAAGAACTTTGTGACATCTAAATCAATGCATATTTGTTTTCTTGAGTCTGCAAGTCAAAAATAATGCAATATCTTTCCTAAATCACTATAGTAGCATTTAGAGAAGTGTGATCATCCGAACTTTAAAGTTTAATCATCAGCGACAATGACCCTCACTATTTATAGCAACAAAGAGGAGCTTCCATTAGCCCAGTGAAACCTCTCTTTCTCAACCAGTGCTTGATAGGGGGTCCAGTTTGAAACTTTATCACTTCCTCTGGATTCCCAAACTTAATCTCGTCAATAACCTCTACAATCGTTTATTTCAAGCTGTGGGACAGTGCCTTGGCACAACAACCTACATAGAATAAAATACAAGTCACCACTGTTCCACTGGAAGTGAACAGTAGTGCTACTTGTACTAAAAGTCTAATGCCACTAGCATTTCAAGGGTTAAACGTTGGAATCACTGCTAACATATTATCAATGTGGTATATGAAAATGTAGATTCACTAGAACAACTGGCACATATGCAAGGAGATATTACATCTTCTTAGTTATTCATTCTATGTCCACCTATGTCCACTTGTAATGTAGGCAAACATATTTCCCAACAGCGGTGACACGAATAAGATGACAGAAGCCACAGAGGCAAAATACAACCAAGTCTGCCCCCATCCCAAGGAATCAAAAGCTGGTGTCACTCTGTCTATAAACATGAGTCTCACAAATGTACTGCTTAACAGTAAAATCACATCAATCTCAGCTGAGACCTTTGATATGAGAAAATTACGTATCACTGATTCTATGCCGTTGTCTTCTCTTCATCTTCCTACAAATAGGAAATCATTACATCATGCTCCCCATCAGTCTTTTACCTCAACAGACTGGAAGCACGGAGAATGTGGTGCAGCTCTTTCCAGCCTTCCCCACACTGTTTCTGATTCTTCCACAAAGAACAGAAAGGACAAAGGAAAAGAAGAAAAAGACTACATGAAGGAAAAAAGATAAGGAAAGGAGACAAGGGGCTGGTCTACACTGGGGGGGGGGGAATCGATCTAAGATACGCAACTTCAGCTACAAGAATAGCATAGCTGAAGTCGACGTATCTTAGATAGACTTATCTCCCGTCCTCACGGCGCGGGATCAATGGCTGCGGCTCCCCCGTCGACTCCGCTTCCGCCTCTCGCTCTGGTGGAGTTCCGGAGTCGACGGGGAGCGCGTTCGGGGATCGATTTATCGTGTCTAGACGAGATGTGATAAATCGATCCCCGATAGATTAATTGCTACCCGCCAATCCGGGTAGTAAAGACGTACCCAAGGAGTCACCACCCTGTTACACCAAGAGAAATGACAGAGAACTCAGGGACATTAGTCTCAATCAGAAGATTGGCCCTCCAACTTAACTGCCCAATACACGTATTCTCCCAACAAAGAGCAACACAACTCTCCATGTGCCTGCTGTGGACATGTCCACTGCCCCTGTGTTCAGAGACCAAAAAGGGAGGCTTTTCTAGATCATTGAAATCCCTGAATTTTTAGGTACCCAGTCTCTCTGCCCCTGCCAAGTCCCTTATTCTGCTGGGTTCCATGACCTCACTGAATACACAGGTACGTCTGTTAACCAAGGATTGTTTTTACCTTGGAGGTCTTCAACTTCTTTTACTTTCAGATGATAAATGCTATATAAAACCCTATATTTTAACTGAATACCTCAAAGCATTTCTTACAGAAGAGATCACAACCATCTAAAGATACTCTCCCCATGTCCTGCCACCTATGCTTCCTACTATCATCATTCTCCCACCCTAACCAAAGTGTATAAAGATCAATGCTACCACACTACTAAAATTGGTCCCACAAACTGTGAATCACCTTTAGGGTCAGAGAAATTATGATAAGATATCAGCGGAAGCTCTAGAAGAGTAGGAGGATAACAATCATCAGAATAGGCTCTGAGAATATCATTGTCAGACCTATTACCTCTTCTGGTTTGGAAGCCAAAAGTGCATTTGAGAGGCAGACTCCTGATCAATCCACAGTGACATTCTACCTGCTTGATGATATTCTGGGATTAAACCAGGATATTTTCTGTCTCTAAAGACTTGGAGAATAAGTACTGCATAATCCTAGGAGCCAGACGCAGCCACTCCCACCTCAGATTCTCATTGGCTTGTCCTCTATGAACAAGCTTCTAATGATCAATACTGTATCTCTCTACTCCATAACTGTAACAGTGTGACGGGATCCCCGGGGTGCAATCTAGGACTGTGGGATTGCTGTGCCCCCTTAACTCACTAATCTGGGATGTCTCTCACAATGCCTTACTGGTGATAGGCAGCAAACCCCTCCAGGTGCTGTTACCATTCAGTACAACTGCATGTGGAAACCCGCACCCAGCTAGATTGCATGAATGCTCCCAGCACCACTTACAAATCACACAGAGAAAGGCACCAGCTAAATCTCCCCAGCTCCCAGCACTGTACTACAGGAATACACCATTTTACACTGCTAAAACCCTTTCTTGAGCAAGGTAAGTTTATTAATTGGTTCACCACTTCATCAATGGAAAGTAAACATACACCAGCCTTTGTAACCTGAGCAAATTTACCAAGCACTTCAGTCAAACTCACTGGTAAGGATAAACATCAGAGTAAGTTTATTGATTACAAAAGTTTTTAAAGAGGTAGCCATGTTAGTCTGTATCAGCAAAAAGAACGAGGAGTACTTGTGGCACCTTAGAGACTAAAAACTATTTATTTCCCCCCCCTACTGTTACTCACATCTTCTTGTCAACTGTTGGAAATGGGCCATCCCAATTATCACTACAAACATTTTTTTTCTCCTGCTGATAGTAGCCCACCTTAACTGATTACTCTCGTTAGAGTTAGTATGGCAACACCCATTTTTTCATGTCCTCTGTGTATATATATCTTCCTACTGTATTTTCCACTGCATGCATCCAATGAAGTGGGTTTTAGCCCACAAAAGCTTATGCTCAAATAAATTTTTTACTCTCTAAGGTGCCACAAGTACTCCTCGTTCTTTTTTTTTTTTTTTTTTTTTTAAGATTTTAAGTGATTATAAGTGATAGGCAAAAGTCAGAGTAGTTACCAAAGGAAAATAAAAGATAAGCACACCGTCTAAATTCTCAACCTTATTAGACTAGGCAATATCTAGACTAAGCAGTTTTTCTCACCCCACTCGATACTGCAGGTTGGTTACAGTCTTTCGTATGCAGCCTCTCCCTGTTAGCCTGAATTTAAGATACGTGGAAGGGCAACGCAGCATAACTATGAAAACCATGACCACTTGGACAATACTATGTTAGTAAATTTATACCCAAAAAGAGATGTTCAAAAGGTATAGAAGGAAGATTAACAGGAAGTGTCTAGCAATTGCAAAGATGGACATGTAAATCTAAAGTTAAATACTGAACCATCTACAAAAACTTGGCTCTTTGTAATTGCAGTACTTTTCCTTGAAGCACAATTTTGGTCATTAGTATTAAGATACATGGGAAGATCATAGGAGAGGGACTAAGTTAACCCTGCCTACTATGAGGAACACTTCTCATTAACCTTCATAATAAAATATGAAGTACTGAAATTAATCTTAGAAAATATGATAAATGTTCGTGACCAATTCAGAAATGTTAACTTCTACATTTTCTGTTATGATTTAAAATTTTTCCTCTGAAAAATCCATTTGCTATAGCAATTAGTTCATCAATCTCCAAAGCACAAAAAAGTGCAGAAAATAATTAAAGGAAAGCAAAGAAATATTTGCATAACAAAAATTACTGTGTACAGTGTTGTAACACACGCAAAACTACCTCCACCAAACAAGGACATTCCACCAGAGAAGTAGATCATATCATGGAATGGGCCACCCAAATACTCCAAGAGAACCTGCTTCAGTACAGAAATAAAACCCCCTCGGACCACATACCCCTAGTTGTCACCTACCACCCCACGGTGGAACCCATATGGGGTATCAAACAACTACAACCCATACTCGATGGGGACCTCATCCTGAAAGAAATCTTTCTTAAACCCCCTCTTCTGGCCTTCAACAACCCCTAAACCTCTCCAAGCTCATCATCAGAAGCAAGCTCCAACCAGACCAGGACACACCAACTCAAAGCAGCACCAGATCCTGATAGAACAACAGATGCAAAATCTGCAGACACATTTCCATTGCTACAATTATCAACATTCCCCACAACACACCTTTCAAGATTCATGGATCCAACACATGCCTATCACAACATGTGGTGTACCTCAGCCAGTGTATTAAATGCCCCAATAGCAACATGGGTGAAACCAGACAAACACTATGCTCTCAAATGAACTCAAACAAGAAAATGATAAAAGACAAAAACACCACATCACCTGTGGGTGAACACTTTTCACAAAGCGATCACTCTGTATCTGACCTATCAGTCCTCATCCTCAAAGGAAATCTGCACATTATTTTCAAAAGACAAACCTGGGGGCTTAAATTCATAACTGTGCTAGACACTAAAAATCATGGATTGAATAGAGACACTGGATTTATGGCTTATTACTACAACCTATAACTAGGGCCCTACCAAATTCATGGCTGTGAAAAATGCATCACGGACCGTGAAATCTGGTCTTTTGTGTACTTTCACCCTATACTATACAGATTTCGGGGGGGAAGGAAGGGAGGGGACCAGCATTTCTCAAACAGGGGGTCCCGACCCGAAAGAGGGTCATGGGGGGGGGGGGTCGCAAGGTTATTGTAGGGGGGTTGCAGTATTGTCACCCTTACTCCTATGCTGCTTTTAGAGCTGGGTGGTCAGACAGCGGCGGCTGCTGGCCAGACAACCAGCTCTGAAGGCAGCACCCGCTAGCAGCAGTGCAGAAGTAAGCATGGCAATATCATATCATGCCACCCTTACTTCTGCGCTGCTGCCTTCAGAGTTGGGTCAGGACCCTTACAGTTACACCACCATGAAATTTTAGATTTAAATATCTGAACTCATGAAATTTACGATTTTAAAAATCCTATGACTGTGAAATTGACCAAAATGAACCATGAATTTGGTAGGCCCTATGTATAACCCACTAACAACTCCCCTTCCAGCTGTTTACCCTCCTCCTTCCTTTTCAATTATATATATATGTAATTTGAAAATTTACTACTTGAATATTAATGATTTGGAATGGAGCCATTAATTCTTTATGTTCTTCAGAGTAGCAAGTAGGATTATTATCTGATTAAGCAAGTAGAATAGTCAGCTATTCTCTACACACAAACGCAATGTTATTATTTGATTTCGTGTTAAGCTTTGGGGGGCTTTTATAAAATCAGTGACTGTGCAGTCTTGATGGAACACTATGAAGTCCAACTCAGTTGATTTTTTTTGCAATAAGTAAGCAAATAAACTATATATAGCTGAATTACATTTCAAAAATTAATTGTCAAATAGCACTCAGCTGCTAAGCAACTTCAGTTAGTTCTACATTTTAATAGCACTTACACTGCATGTATGAATATACATCATATAGTCTCCAAACATAAGACCCACGGAATCTTTTGTGAAACATATGCCTCCAAGAACATGCAGCCTCATAAATAAAAATTACACCATAGAGAATAAACAGATATTTGTGCAGAGATACCTATCAAAATTAGCCTACCAACCAGCAAATATTTTGGATGACATTCTGGACTCATTAAAGTCAATGGCAAATCTCCAATTGACTTCAACTGGTCCGGAATGTCACCCTTTGTCTTTAACTAAGAAACAGTCCATTAATAAAAAGCATCATCTCCAGTTTGTTTCTTTGCCTTTTTAAGTACAAAGCACTTTAAATGTTGATTTATTTAAACACAATCGGGGTGCAAGAAAATGGGAAATTCTTTAAGTTAGTCAAAGCTCGTTCAAGCATTTTTAATAGTAAGAATTTTGATCTCAACTTCTTACTGCCTTAGTTATTTTATTACTAGAACATGAACAACGTTGTTAGTATAGAAAACAGAATCCTTATTATTAAGACTCACCAAGAAGGGCAGACATATTCTGAAAGATTCGCAGCAGCTCAGGAGTAAGACATGGGCTATTCTCCAATGTCACTAACCTAAGAGTAGATTAATTACAACATTGTTTACATTTAGTTCCCTGTTTTGCACAATAAACATGGTAAGAGGAACAATTTTGACAAGTGTAAAAATATTGTAATATTCTAGTATCAATATAAAATCTCTCAAAATGAAGAATGCCACAATTATTTGAAATTATTATCTTTCAAAATGGTATTTCCCACACTGCTGGTCTGTGGAATACTTGCTGGTCCTGTCATCTCAAAAGAATGTGGGAAAGAAGCAAACATTTTTATGCCTCTCTATTTTTGTTTTTAAATGACGGCTGTTTGAAGCTGCTCAGAGGTTTGGAATGTTCAAAGTATCCACACGGGAGGTGGATTAATGGGCAGAGTGCAGGTAAGGTGGATAAAGTTGCATGCTAGATGCATCAAGACAACATACTAGCATTCTAGACCTCTAAGAAATTTCAAAGAGTCACCAGTTAAAGAAACCTATGCTACAGAAATATCTCCCTTTTCCCTCAAAATATTGTTCTGAGGTGTAATATCCTGCATTGGTGACAATCAGGTGAGAGCAGACTACATTCATCATTCTATGTTCCAATTTATAATTCCTGTGGGTGGATAATCAATGAAATTTCGCATTATGTTTATAAGCAAAGCACATGATTAAAAAAACACTACATGCTCAGACAGTCAAACCTCCACTGGTCAAAGCAGCAACAGCCCATAATTTGCTTGATCCCAAATCTGAGCTTGCCACATGGTCAGTTTAATGTACATATTACATATATGTTTCTAAGCAAGTCACATTTTTTGTAGTAGTGATAAAAATATTAATGTGCACTTATCTGCTGAGCAAAATTCTTCCACTTACCATAATTCCAAGCCATCTTCCAGAAGATAAACATGTGGAGGCTGGGAAACATCTGTACTTAGCTGAATAATTGGAAGTAGGAAAGGGTAGAGGTTCTTGCTGTCTGCTCCTAATCCCTGCAGAAGGAATAAACAAAACAACATAAAACAATTTTTTAAAAAATCTGATCTGAAACAGAAAATTTAAGGTATTTTCTTTTTAGGCCACACCTATTTTCTACCATTACTCATTACACCAATGAAGTCAGCTGGATTTCATTTTTACAATTAGTAATGGAACACAACAAATTATAGCATACTGGCACTAAAAATAAAACCATAAGCCTAGCACACACAGTCACTACATTTTTATGCCACATATTACACTAGAGCACATATATATAAAACCATACACTTTAAAATGACTTGGGCAATAGGCATATCAGCAAACCAATTTAGACTTTCATTACTTAGGGAAAACTGATTGAGATTTGTCTTTAGACCCATTCAGGTTTATCTTTAAACCCACTGGGAGAGTAGAAGCAGCAGCATTTGGGGATGGACTGTTCTCTTCTCTTTGAGGTGAACGTACGAGAAAATAAAAACTAATGGATTGGTGAGGAAGAGAGGCTGGGGTTTCACAGCACCTCCCATCTAAGTCCTACCACCCATATATCCCTCTGCAGTTAATCATGTGAGTCAGGATAGGGCCTAAGACAGACTCTGGGGCTTGCTAGAGCAACATCAGCAGAAGGATTTCAAACCAGACTTTGGAACTATATGACTAATGATATACACACTAAAATATATCAATTGTATACAGCAAGTAAATATAATTATATCATATCACTCCTGATCCTCTTCAAATATTTTGAGGACAGTAAAACGTTGAAAAATTTGCAAAACTGATTATAAACAGTATATACATTTTCAAATCATTTCAATGTCAATCATGCTTTCTCTAGAAAAACTTTAGAGTAGCACAGATGGAGCCTATAAATACTTAATGGAAACCAGGGGATAAAACATTTTAAAGGAGGGAAAGGTGTCAAAATTTACTTTGTGGATTTTATCACACCCTAAAGCTTTTGAAATGTTCTTGGAACAGGAAGAATATAAATTCTTCTAACAAGGATTCATATTTATAGTGACATTGATTTTTTTTAAATAACTAATATAAAGAATGACCTCTACATGTGGCTATAAGGCACAGAAAACACACCACACAACCTAACACATCTTTAAATCAATTTAATCTAATCTGGTACTAAGATGCCTTAATTTTAAACATGGTTATTATACGTTTTCACTACAGAGCAGAATTAAGAATGTTTGATATAGTAACTCTGCATTTCCATAAGCTAATGTTTGGATTTATTTTATATTTTAATTTTAATCTCAGAAATTCTTGTTTTTGTAATAATTATACCTTGCCTGTAACATATTTTACCCTAAATTACTGCATTGTACTCTCAACCTTAACTCTATCTCAACTGTTCCTTTCTTTGACTATAAGGAGATATGGAGAGATACCTACTCTGGACTTCCTCTTTTCTGATAATAGAGATGAGGTACTATCAGAGATTGAGGTGTCAGAAGACAAGGTGCTTGGAGAAACCAATATTTTGGAAAGTAATAAGTCACCAGGCCAGATGGTATACATCCAAGAGTTTGAAGGAGCTTAAGTATATAGTGGCTGAACTTCCAACAAATATATGCAATCTCTCATTAAAAACACCTACTGCACCACTGTAGCAAATGCTGTACTTATATTTAAATAAGAATCTAGGGGTGAACTGGGAAACTACAGTCCAGTAAATCTTAAATCTGTACCTGATAAACTGGTTGAAACAATAATTAAAATTCAAATAATAGAAAACCTCAATCTCTGATAGTACCTCATCTCTATTATCAAGTTACTCCACTCAAGCTAGCCTAGCTCTAGAGAGACCAAACTCTATAGAGACCAACCACACAGCAAAACAACACTGGAGCCAGGGCCGGATTATGACATTCTGAGGCCCTAAACTATGTCAAGTGTAAGAGGCCCCATAACATTAAAAAAATAATTTATTATTTTCACAGAAAGGACATTTAATATATAAACATGAAAGCTTTATATTTGCATATATACAAAGGCAAAGTTGTAAAAATAGAATAATAATCTAACTAAAACATGTGTCTTGCAATATGCCTGTTTACATTATAAAATAATTTCAAATTAACATATTTTGTCTAGGATTTCTTAATTAGTAGATATGAAAACTTATATCTACAGCAACACAAAAGCAGTTACAGTTACAGAGACCAGCTTACTTAATGGAAGTAGTACAACCTACAGTATGTCTGTTTGCACATCACATTAATTTTAACACTGAAATTTAAAACATTTTCTTTCATGATTTTTGGAGAGCAAAGTCATTGATGACGTCCTCAAATGATAAGCTACGGAGTTTGTCACTTCTGATGCACAGAATGCTTAGGGCAGATGTCTGCCTAGAAAATGCTGCAAGAAAAGCTCTCTCTCCACGTTCGCTTCTCTACCCTCTGTCTCCCCCAGAACCACTAATTAATCTCAAGTAAACACCTCGGGGCCACAGAGTCGCGCATAAAGCTTGTTGTCAAAGAGAAAGAATTCACCAGAAAAAAAAAAAGACTGGTAATCTCTAGACAGGCATTGAGAAAATGAGGAAAAACTAGCCTATATTCAAGCAAAGATAATGAATATTATAGGCCTTAATAGCTTATAAATCATATATGCAGATAGTTTGAAATAACTAGCTCACCAAGTATTCAGAATATTTTGATACATAAGTATATCTTCCTTCCATTCTCTCAAAACCCTTTATTTATCCTTTCATCAGCACTCTCTGATATTTACTGTGAAGGTTCCCAAAACTGACGGAGGGAAGCCAACACAAATTTATCCTCCTCAAGATCCACTTGACCCAAGTCCATAAGACGATCACCTGCAAACTCAATCATGTGAAGCATGGATAGCGCATGAAGCAGAAAGCGGTATGCACACTAAAATACACAATTGTATCTACGTACATATCAAAAGAAGAAAGAACACACTAACACTTAAGAAAACGAAGAAAAACAGGAGTGAAGGCACTATATGACTAAGCGTGCTGGACCATAAATGAAAGATGGTGGCCTTCCGGCTGTTACCAGCCAAGGGGGACGCTATACATAACATCACTACTAGGACGAGTCCCATACGAGTATGAGCTTGGCAGGATTGTCTCACGATACTGCCGTCTCCGACCTCACAATTTTCCCGATTTTATCAGCAGTGAGATTATTTATTTATTTAAATAAGTTATGAAGGCACAGTCAGAATTTTACCAGTAGCAGCTGGCCAACAAAATGCTGTCTTAGGAGACTGATAGCAGACTTACTCATAGAAATACTAATTTTACAAGTGCAATTATCATTTTTTTCTCAGCCCTGGCCTCCCGCCTGTCAATAATGAACAATTAGTGAAGGGTAAGTGAGGTTAAGGGTATTTGTGTAGGCAGATGTGTATATTTTTGTCATATTTGAATGCAAATGTCTATATTTAGAAAGAATCTTCTTTTTCAATATCTCATTTATCAACCAATTTTGCTAAAATTTGAAATGGAGTCAGTTTTTTATTTTTTATAGGCCCCCTCATGTTGAGAGGCCCTAAATTGTAGCGTAGTTAACTTATGCCTTAATCTGGCCCTGACTAGAGCTACATAGAGGAATTTAATAAGCAGCAAAGAGTGATTGGATTAGCAGCTGCTGAGCTGCTATAACTTGAGCTACATTACTAGCTTGACAATCAGCAGCATTTGAGTTTCAACCCATCCCCCTAACAGGCCAACTTAAAGCACCATTTAACTCAATTTAGAGATTTTTGTTTGTAGATGGGAGTTAGACTAAGGGCAAACCTCAAATTAAAGCTCAAGCTAACTGTAGCCAATTAGTTCATTTTATCCATTTATCATTATGTTATTTAGTATTATGATCAACTCATATGCTATTTCATATATAATCAATGTTTGCTAAATAGATTTAAATTGCAATCTTATGTATAAGATTGACAAGCATTTAGGAATGATCAGTGTGTATTAGGTACATAAGTAAAACATGGCTGGAATGCAAAGCCAATAGGTTGAGGCATGTAAGATTTTAGCTTGGCCATACTGGGGCGTAGGCTTAAGAATGTTTGACATGAATATGTGACCTAGGAATAACCCTATGCTAGTAGGGTTACAAGGTTACTGTAAAACAGTGGCTCTCAAACTTTCCAGACTACTGTACCCCTTTCAGAAGTCTGATTGTCTTGCATACCACCAAGTTTCACCTTACTTAAAAACTACTTGCTTACTAAATAAGACATAAAAATACAAAAGTGTCACAGCACACTGTTACTGACAAATTGCTTACTTCTCATTTTTACCATATAATTATAAAATAAATTGGAATATAAATACTGTACTTACATTTCAGTGTATAGTACGTAGAGCAATATAAACAAGTAATTGTATGAAATTTTAGTCTGTACTGACTTCACTAGTACTTTTTCTGTAGCCTGTTGTAAAACTAGACAAATATCTAGATGAGCTGATGTACCCCCAGGGGGTACACATACCCTGGTTGAGAATCACTGCTGTAAAAGATGTGCCAATATGTGATGTTACAGAAAAATAGACCGCAATGTACTGCCCAAGACCACAAGACACCTGATTGTAAGATCACAGGACATCCTGGTCTGACTGCAGGTTACCATGGACACACATGGTGCATAGATGCTAAAGAGAATAAGGGGAACTAAGGCCAGGTCTACACTACCGCGGTAGTTCGACGGCTGGCAATCGAAGTTCCGGGTTCGATTTATCGCGTCTGGTCTGGACGCGATATATCGATCCCGGAAGCGCTCGCCGTTGACTGCGGTACTCCAGCTCGGCGAGAGGAGTACCGCGGAGTCGACGGGGAGCCTGCCTGCCGCATGTGGACCGCGTCTGAACCGCGGTAAGTTCGAACTAAGGTATGTCGACTTCAGCTACGTTATTCACGTAGCTGAAGTTGCGTACCTTAGTTCGAATTTGGGGGTTAGTGTAGACCAGGCCTAAGAGAACAACCTATGAAAAATGGGGCACCCCAATAGTCCTGGGGTGTGAAAGTACAGATAAGGAAAAGAGGGTTGAAGCCCTCATGCATATGCATAAGGTGTTAAGCAGGGTCAGAACAACAATATAAAAGAGGTTCCCTGATTGGGTAAAAGTGGGAAATCCCCACAGGAAGCACCCCTCTATAGATGATCATCTGTTGAGAAATCCATCAGAGCCTTGAATACCTTTGGGGATGCGAGTATGACTACATTCTTAGTCATTGCCTGGGTTTTTGTAAGATTTATATATGCATGGGTAACATTAACTTTACTTAATGCTTTAACAAAACTTGTAGTAGAGATAAGACTTTGTACTAGTGATTGTGGTCGCTATCCTTGGTCTTCCTGGAATCGCCAAATTTGAGAAAAGCACCAGTGGTGATTTTCACTCTGTTGAGCTTGAAACTGTAGCAACAGGAACTGAACCCGTTGTAGGTTAATATAAAATCACAAAATTCAATTTAAATAAAAAAAGGCTACATAAGAATGCAGTGAAGACAAGCCTACAATGCCATGCCAAGACAGTTATTTGACCCATACTGGTTACATTTCTAAAATTATGTTACATACCGTTACATCTAGATTGTGTTCGCTTTCCATTTCATGATATATGAAATCATGTATAATGAAACTATTAATATCCCAAACTGCAAAACCTAGTAGCTGCCTTAGAAATTTAAGCAAGGCAAAGAATATGACATAACTAACATGTATTTTAAGCAAGATGGGCCTTGTAAGGTATCATTGGAAAGGTTATGATTTACTGAATATGATTATCCTATTTGTATGCACATATCATTTTTGTATCTGAAATTAGGAATATTGACTATGTATCTATATTTCAACTATGTTACTTTGGGTGACGCCCCCGCTAACACTTCAGGTACAACAATGAAAAATCCCGACAGTGCTGATGACCCATCAGCAAGAGACAATTGACTGCAAAAGAGGTTAGTCTTCCTGTGAATGTGTGGGTCAGCCTGTGAAGAATGGCTACAGAGGCCCTACAGATGCATGTGACCATGTCACCGGATACTGGAACCCATCTTGAATTCTGTACTTTTCCACACAAAGCTGGGCAGTGTGTGGGGGGGTGGTCAAACTAGGGGAAAAAAGGACTCCCACCTTATGCAAATCTTATTTAAGGGTGGGAAGTGAGGTAATCCAGGTCGTCAGTTCTCCCCTGCTACCCCACCCAAGATGACTGCTGGAAACAACTAAGTTGGAACTGGGGGAAAGAACTGGACCCTGGCTGGAAGGGAGTCCGGCCTGTGAAGATGATGATTAGAACCACGTTTAGGGTGAGAACTTACATGTAACCAGTTTCTTGCTCTGTTTTATTTTCTTAATAATCTGCCTTGTTCGGTCTTCTATCTCCTTAACTACTTAAAATACATCTGTTATAGTGAATACATTTATTTCTGGCTTACAATATAACCCAGTTTAACTGGGGGGGGGGGGCGAGAAGTTGTGCATACCCTCCTCCACATTGAGGGACGAGGTGAATTTCATATAATTTTGCCACGGTCTCAAGCCTACTTCTGGTCCTTATTCCTGCATCACTGAGAATTACCCTTTTAGACCATACTCTCCATCAACACCACAGACTTTGGTGCCCATTATTTGCTGCACTCTGGACTTCATGCCTGATTTTGAATTATTTTGAGGATATCATTTGGATAACCCTTTTTAGACCTCAGGCCCCAGTTTGGTTTTGAATTATGTTGTATTTTCTCTTTCGATCCTGTATTTAGTTTTGTCCTCTGTCCATATATTGTTAACTAGTTTGTTTTTTAAGAGTTTATATATGGAAGAAAAGAACACAAAGTTTGCCAACTTTCATAACTTGCTGCCTTTATTTTTCCTTTTTCAAGAGTGTTAACTGCTTTGACTTCATGGGGATACATACAGAGCTATATTTATTAGGACATCTGGTAAGCAGTAGTCTCTTGGAAAGTCTCAGTGAATTCCTCTGAGCAAATTCCCGATGAGGTAGAAAACTGCTAAAGCATGTATTTCTAGAGCAGATGCTTTCTCCTTTGTCTTTCCACAGAATGAACACAGGGAGAAGTGCCAAATCTGAAGTATCTTTGGATGTCAGGAAAGAACAAAAATGAGGTCTTTAGAAGAAAGAAGTGTTTCATATAGCAGGCAGCATCTCAATATAAAAATAACAGATGCCTCTGCAAAAGGGAGGAAGGACTTCTCTATTTAAAGATTCTAAACAAAGAAAACAAATAAAAGCTGCTACACAAAAATAATAAATCTATTCAGAAAGCACAGTCCTAGTATACAAATGAAAATATATTTCATAGGAGCATAGGACTTGCCAGAATGGACCAGGCCTGTGGTCCCTCTAGTCCTCTATTCTGTCTCCAAAAGTAACCAGCACCATAATCTTTAGAGGAAGATGCAAGAAACGCCCAGAAGGCAGATGTGAGATAATCTGCACTCTAGGGGAATCTCCTTCTAATATCATATAATCAGAGATCGACATAAGCCCTCAAAAATGAGGTTTTATTATATACCTTGCCCAACTCTACTTTTCAATGTTTACTATCAAAACTCTGGATAGATCCTCCATTGTTGACTGCACTTTTCTTGGGATTCTGAAACTTTGGAGCCAAGAAGATTGCCCCATTACTACAGATATTGCCATAGATCGCAAGGCACCATCTGCTGCTTCCAGTGCTTCTTGCAAACTAACTGTCCTTCATTTATTAGGAATTTGAAGTCCTTCCTATGTTTCTATAGCAACTTATCAACAAAATCTGTGAACTTAATTATAATTAAGAAAATAGCAGGCAAGCAGGGCCTGACAATTTAAAATTCTAAATTGTAAGCTTGCCGATGAATAACACCTATGACCAAACAGATCTAGTTATTTCAACTCTTCCTCAAATGGAGTAACCTTGGGTTGGAGCGGTCTAATCTTCTCGTCTGCAGCCACAAATAAAGAGCCTGTACCAGGTTTGAATAAAGATATTCTGAACAAATGGCATTTAGTATCTTTTGTCTGCCTTTTTTTTTTTTTCCCAGTTTGAGGTGACAGTTGCTGGTGTTTGCCAAATATTTTTAGCAAGTTCCAATAAACCCTCATTAATGGGAAGAGCTACTCTTCTTGGCATTAAAGTATACAGGATGTGCAACAACTTGTGAGGGGTCTCCTGCACCTCCTCAAATGGAATAGTTCTCTGAAAACATTCGCTCCATGTGCAGTAAAAGTCAAAAAAAGCTAACAGGATGTTAGGAACCATTAGGAATGAGATAGAAAATACCTAAATCCATGATATGCCCACTACTTGAATACTGAATACCGTTCTGATCGCCGCATCTCAAAAAAGATATAGCAGAATTGGAAAAAGGTGCAGAGAAGGGCAACAAAAATAATTAATGGGATGGAACAGCTTCCATATGAGGAGAGATTAAAAAGACTGGAACTGTTCAGCTTAGAAAAGAGACGACTAAGGGGGAAAATGGGAGACGTCTATAAAATCATAATGATATGGAGAAATTTAATAGGAAAGTGTTATTTACCCTGTAGGGAGCTGGGGTGGCCTCCCTCCGAACCAGAGGGTAAAGAACCACTCTCTCAGCCTGAGTGGGAGGAGCCAGGCCAAGCTTACTCCACCCCCAGAAGGGGAGGGTGGAACAGGAAGTACAAAAGGGGGGGCCCTTAGCCCAGTCAGGGCAGCACCAGGGAGGGAGACAGACCCAGACTGCTGGCTATTCCCTATAGACCCTGCTGCCGAACCAGGGGATGCCCTGGACCAGGGGAAACCTGACCTTGAGGAAGGACTCGGGCTACCAGGACTGCCGGCCACAGAGTACCCTGAGGAAGTGGAGGAGTCGGGCAGCGACCCGAGCCGAATGAGCCTGATGCTGAGGGTGAGATGGAGCTATCGAGGCTACCGGCGGTGGAATATCCCAACAAACTGGAGGAACCCGAGGGACCCACTTGAGAAGTAGGAAGTGGCCCAGGGGTAGAACTGGACAGTGTGGTGAATCAGTATTTGATCAGTGTGTTGCGGATGGATCCCCACTGACCCAGTGGCGGGACCCTCTCCTCCCACCACTGTCAGGGCCCTGGGATGGAACACAGTGGAGTCGGTTGGGCCTGCATTCCCCTACCCCGGCCACCCCGCCTCGGGGTGGCAGAACCCCAATAAAGAACTAAGGACTCTAGCCAGTGCTGCCCTGCCTGAGGGGCGCACCACGGATTCTTGCCAGTGCTCCCCTGCCTGAGGGGCACACCACGGACTCTTGCCGGCACTCCCTGGCCTGAGGGGTATGTCACTGACTCTTCCTCGTGCTCCCCGGCCTGAGGGGTGTGCCATGGTCGCTGGCCAGTACTCCTTTGTCGCGCCAACTGCGACGGCACATCTCCCTCCGCTAATTCCCCATCGACGAAGAGGTATGACCAAGGCCTTTTGGCAAGGCAGTAGCTCTCCACCACCCCCCAGTGGCTTGGTGGACCAACTGAGACCTTGCTACATACCCCTTTGCATAACATACTTACCAGGGGTCACCCAATGAAACTAACAGGCAGGAGGTTTAAAACAAACAAACGGAAGTACTACTTCATACAACATAGTCAACCTGTGGAACTCATTGCCATGAGTTGTTGTGAAGGCCAAAAGTATAACTGGGTTAAAAAAAGAATTAGGTAAGTTCATGAAGGATAGGTTCATCAATGGCTATTAGCCAAGATGGTTAGGGACAAAACCCCATACTCTGGATGTCCCTAAACCTCCAACTCCCAGAAGTTGGGAGAGACAACAGAGGATGGATCAAACGAAATTGTCATGTTCTGTTAATTCCCTCAGAAGTATCTGGCACTGTCAGAGGCAAGACTCTGGGCTAGATGGACCATTGGTCTCACACAGTATGGCTGTTATTAATCTCAGCAACCTTTCTCAGTAAATCCTGAAAACTTTTATAGTCATCCAGATGAGACTGTGCTAAACAGATTACCTTCTCCTTCGGACACAAAGATGAAATACCCAACTGGGGTGTAATGTCCTCATTTTGGAGCTGTTCCTCCTCCTCAAAGACTTCCTCCGCAGGCTGAGGATCATGAGGAGATTCTGATGTTGCACTGTTATCTACTTCTGAGTAGAAGTCTCATTATAAGGTGGAGCATGAGGAGGATGCTCATGATAAGGACCCCAGGGTTCCAGTATGGCCATGCAGGAACATTAAACAGGTAGAAAGCAGGGGTACAAGAGGAAGAGTACCAGGGAATATGGCTACCCTCATAATTCCTATGGAGTGTAGGTTTATAGGAAATGCTAGACTCCCTTTCCAACCCAAGAACTCAGAAGAAAAGGCCCTAAGAGAATATGTGGGAGATCCTTCCCCATTGTGCTATGAGCCAAATGAAGAACAAGAAAATTCTACTTCTAAAGATGGGCTGCTGAGGCAAGAGTATTGGGTTGTAACACAGTAGTAGCAGTTGGTGCCAGAGAGAAGCCCATTACTGATGAAACAGTGAGAATACATACAGGGGCAATGCTAAACCCAATTGAAAATAAAGACGACTCACGTTCCTCAAGAACTTGGAGTTTCTCTGGTGCCATGTAACTCCCCTGTACTGGGGTGCCGTGAATCTCTGCTCAATCTCAATATCTCTTCATGTGAGACTTTTTCCAGTCCCCTACTCATTCTTACTGATCATCTCTGAATTCCCTCTAATTCTGGAATATCCTTTTTGAGATCAATGACCAGTACTGAATGCAGTATTCCCAGTAAGGACAAAGCATTGATTTAGATAATAGCATTAGAATATTTTCTGTATTATTCTCCATGCTATTCCTTATGTATCCTATTTTATTAAATACCACAGCTGCACATAGAGCACACTTTCAACTATCATATATACAGCTCCCCCGTGCCCCCATTAGGGTTAGAATAATAGAATATCAGGGTTGGAAGGGACCTTAAGAGGTCATCTAGTCCAACCCCCTGCTCAAAGCAGGACCAATCCCCGGACAGATTTTTGCCCCAGATCCCTAAATGGACCCCTCAAAGATTGAACTCACAACCCTGGGTTTAGCAGGCCAATGCTCAAACCACTGAGCTATCCCTCCCCCGCTTTCCTTTTATAAAAGCTGGTAAAAACATATTTAAAAACAAGTACTTGGTCCTGTTTGGGCTGGTTTGGTATTGTGTAAAGATAGAGTTGTCTGAGGTGTGATTTTTCCAAAAGCTACCATCTCATTTGCTTTTTGGTTCTTGTCAAAACTAAGAATACGCTATATTAAACATCAAGGAAAAAAGAGACAATGACAGTACATTTTCATTTATTAAATAGGAAGGAAAGAGTGAGTATGTTGAGAGCTCCTGAAGAAATTGACTCCTGTTCTTTTTAAAGAAACTGGAGTCACCCTCATTATCCTTCTATAATGTTCCCTATAAAAACAGGTGTGAACAGCACTGAATATCATAGGGTGGGCAGTCCCCAAAAGCAAAAAGGTTTGTATTCAGTTTATTCACAGTGGAAGGAGACGGACGCTGAGAACTGTAGAAAATTAATGCAATTTCAAATAAGTGGATTGTGAGTTATGATTTGGCAAAAGCCAAGCAGTGCTGTCCAGAAAACTAACTGTTTAACTTGACCTGAAAATTCAACAGATAAACCCTTTACCTGGGATAGCCCTGCCTCATCAACCTGAGGTAGGATAATAAGAAAATGTGTGTGTTCTAGGACCCAGCACAGAATTTCTTAATTTTCTCAGAAGTTTTCCATTCCTATTTGAATTCAATATTGTCCTTGCCTTTAGCTTGCTTATTCTCGCTCCCTCGCCAGTGGCTATCACCTCCCTCGTGGATGCAAACATATCTCAAGGGAAAGAACTCTTCTTTCTCTGATTTGGGTCTTAGCTTTCAGAGTGAGAGGGCTTGGACAGGGTCTCAAGCCTCAGAGCTCTCCATCCTCTGAGATATAAATGAGGAGTAAATGAAGGGATTCATTCTCAATAGGCAAAGAATGTGGTGCAAAAGTGGAAGGGACGTGGCCAAACCCAAGAGCCTTGTGGACAACTCTGAACTATCTCCAGTATTTGCAAGAAGAGACATGCACCCTAAACATCTTGGATTAAGGGAAGGAGAAGAAGCCAGAAAAAGCAAATTGTTAAAACCTTTCAGGCATTCTTCATTACTTCATAAAGAAGATAAAAGGCACAATTCCAAAATTTTTCTAAATGAAGAGTTAACTTGATTAACTTAACAACAACAAAACTCAATAAAGCAACTTTTAATGGCCAAAACTATGTAAACAAAACTGTTGCGTGTATAATACTTTCTATGCTTGCCTACACAATTATAGCACAATGTTTCTAATATACTATTATAAAGCACTTAAGGATAACTAAAATGTAAATAATACTCTATAAAGCTAAATACTACCTTCAGTTTACCAGCATAAAATATTACACAGAATATACAAATGTGAGAAAGTATCAGGAAGATTTTGATACTTTACCTGAATAAGATGAATTAGAGTGGTTAGAATGGCACATCTCAGCATATTGTGTTCCTCGCTTTGTTTCCAAAGCAGGGGTAAATACTGAACCAAACATCCTACATATGGCCGTATCTACAGTCAAGAAATCAAAATGAAAATATTTTTAACAGAGTAAAATATTTTACTTAACCATGAAACTATACAAAAGCTATTAAATCTCCAAAAATTTCACACATTATCTTTGAGCCAAAATTGCACAAGCTATGTTCAGTTGGTTTTGTCACAATATTAAATATATTTTTGTTTTGAACTTGCTTCTTTTTTTCATTAACAAAAATACCTAACATTTCTTACCAAGAGATTTAAATGGTCCATGATTATGTAACGGTTACACAGAACATGTTATTCATAGCAGACATTATGAAAATGTGAGTAAAAGCTTAGTCATGTATGAAAAGAAAAAACGGACGATGTTTTCATATTGAAATGGTTTCGTCTAAAGTATGGATTAGAACAGCCTATATAATTGAATTGTGTGGGAAGAAAGAGTCCAAGAAAACCCAAGTTCAGTAAAAGGAAAGGAGAGGTTACTCATCTTGTGCAGTACTGGACTTCTTCAAGATGTATCCACCTGTAGGTGCTCCACTTCAGGTGTGCATGTGTTCTGTGCCTTTGACTGAAGATTTTTGGTAACAATGCCCACTCGACCCGCGCATGCACCCTACATATATGCTCATGCCACATACTGAGGCTATATAAGGCTGTGTGTATGAACCACCCTCAGTTCCTTCTCTACTCCAAAGTCTCACAGAGGAAACTTCAGAAGCAGAGGAGGAGGAGGGCAGGTAGTGGAGCAACCACAGAGACACACATCTCAAAGAATTCCAGTTACTGTACAAGGTGAGTAACCTCTCCTTCTTTGAGTAGTATCCCTCTGGGTGCTCCACTTCAGGCGACTCCTTAGCAGTAATCCCCTTAAGTAAGCAGGAGTTTCGGAACAGAGTCCAGCACTGAAGAGAGAACTATGTTGCCTACAGCAGCATCCAATCTAGCAGTGTGAACTACAGCATAATGGCTGGAAAAAGCATGCACCAAAGTACATGATGCAGCTTTGCATTTTTCAGGAACTGGAACGTCCTTGAGGAGGGCTACAGACATAGATTCTGATCTAGTAGAATGTGCAGTCACTCAGAGGGGAGATGGCATATGAGCCAAATTATAACAGGTAATAATACATCCAAAGATCAATCAGAGTCTCTGCATGGAGACAGTGAATCCACTAGACCTAGCCGCAATAGAAACAAAAAGTCTAGGGGATTTCCTGAATGATCTGGTTCTGTCCAAGTAAAAGGCCGATGCCTTCTTAACACCCAGTGCATGGAATGTAGCTTCCTGCATAGACTGATGTGGCTTAGGAAAGAAAACTGAAAGGTGAATAGTATGGTTAATATGAAACACAGAAGAAACCTTAGGTAAAAGTTTTGGATGGGGTTGTAAAGATGCCGTTTTTCTTGAAGAACACAGTAAATGGAGGGTCTGTCATTAGAGCCCCAATCTCCCCAACCCTGGATGCAGAAGTGATGGCCACCAAAAAAGGCTGCCTTCAGACAACTGTAACAGAGAGCACATAGCTAGTGGCTCAAAAGGCTGTTTCATGGGATGGTTAAGAACAAGGTGAGATCCCAAAGCAGATTAGCATCTCTAATCTGTAGAAAAAGGTTCATAAAATCTTTCAGGAATCTCACTATAGTCAGCTGTGTGAAAACTGACAAACCTTCTGGCAAGTGGAAAGCTGTTATTGATGCTGAGTGAACCTTGATGGATTACCTATTGGAATTGAACCTAAGACTGGAAAGAGATGGTTGGACAGGCAAAAGATGACGGCAGTTACACCAAAGACAACATGTCTCTATTTCTGAAGGTAAGTGTGTCTTATTGTTTCCCTCCTGCTATTTAATGGCACATGTTGTACTCCCAATGAACAGGATGCTTCTATCTAGTCCCAAAAAACATTGAGGAGCCATGTTTGGAGTTACAGAACATTCAGATTGGGGTGATGTGTTCAACCCGCATCCTGAGACAACAGTTGAGAACTGATCAAAAGCTGCCATGCATGGTGAGCAGTGAGTCTGATTAGATAAGAAAACCAAAATGGTCTTGGATGAGTTGGTGCAGTCAAAATGACCCTGGCTCAGTCCTTCTCAATCTTGTTGAGACCCTTTAAGAGCACTGGAGTTGGTGGATATGCATAAAAAGACCCTTTCCCCATGTAAAGAGAAAGCTGTTTCCTAGAGTCTGGGGATCGAGTCCTCCTCTGGAACAGAATTTTCTGCATTTTGTGTTGGTTGCAGTGGCAAAAAGATTGACCTCTGGAAACCCCCAAGATAGGATTATTTTGTTTGAGGACTTGAGACTCCAACTCCCAGTTGTAATTTAGGGGGAAATGTCTGCGGAGGTTGTCTGCCATGGAATTTTGTATACCCAGGAAGTAAGAAGCCAAAATGACTATCTGGTTGGCCAGCCACCAATTCCAGAGCTTTATTATTTCAGTGCAGAGAGAGGAGGAATGTGCTCCTCCCTGATGATTGATATAATATATACAAGCTATGTTGTCCATTATGATCTTGATTGACTTGTTTTTGATTAAGGGTAAAAATAGGAGGCAGGCATTTCTGACCATCCTTAACTCCAGAAGAGTGATGTGCAAGCATTGTTTTTGTTGTGACCATTTGCCTTGGGCTGTGAGAGGACCTAAATGTGCTCCCCATTCCAGGAGGGAAGTGTCTAATGTTATCATGACCATAGAAGGAGTCTGTCTGAATGAGATTCCTGCACAAACTTTGGAAGGATCAGTCCATCAGGTGAGTGACTGTAGGACACCACTGGGTGCTGACACTTGCTTGTTCAGACCTGTTTGTTGGGTACATAAACTGCCTGGAGCTACTTCTGGAGTCATCAAAGATGGAACCTGGCATTTTGTGTTAAGAAAACATAAGGTACCACATTTCCCAGAAGTGCAGAACTTGCTGGAACTTGAGGACTGAGCTGCATTCTTTGGATAAGGTTCTTTAAAGTGAGGAACCTGTTGGGAGGGAGATACTGCCCATCATCAAACCCAGAAACACTCCTACACAATAAATACTTTTTATAGAGGTCAAGACCAATTTCTTGAGATTTATTTGTAGACCTAAACAGGGGAATACTGAAGTTGTTTAACTGCTAATAGAACCTCCTGATAAGATCAGCCCTCAAGAAGCCAGTCATCAAGGTAAGGAAAGGCTGTTATTCCTAGACGATAGAGGTCGGCACCTACAACCGCCATGTTTTTTGAGAGCAGAAGAAAGGCTGAAGGTTAGGATCCAGGACTGGTAGTGACTGTGATTGAATGTGAAATTCAGAAATCTTTTCTGTGAGGGATGAATTACTACATGGAAGTAGGCATCTTTGAGGTCAAGAATTACAAATCAGTTCCTGGAGGGAATTATAGCTGCTAGGGACACCATCTGGAATTTCAGAGCTCTGACATGCTTGTTCAGTTGTCTGAGATCTTGTATTGGCCTCCAACCCCTTTTTTCTTGAGTATCAAAAAATACCTTGAACAAAATCTTTTTCCTCTGTGTTGAAGTGGAACTGGTTTGATGGCCGTGAGACTTAGGAGCAATGTAAACTTCAGTCTCAGCAATAGATTGTGATTGGAGTCCCTGAAGAGGGATGGTGGCGGGTAGCGGGGGCAGAAGGGAGGGATGAAGGTAAAATGATTTGTGTAACCAGATGTAATGGCCTCCAAAACCCATCTGTCCAACATTATAGCCTCCCATGCCTGTTGGAATAAAGAGAGGTCCTTGTTATATGGGGTAGCTTTTAGAATATGCTGTCTCCACCTTTCATTAACTGTGTCCACAACCAAAGAACTTGTGCCAGATGTGAAAACAGAAACTCATAAACCCTGGCCAGGATGTAGCTTTTTTTTTTTTTTTTTTTTAAATCAGCATGCTTGCATTTAGGGGGTGCCTTTGCTGGAGTTTGCCAGATGGTCTTAGCTGGCTCAAGAAGAGCTTAGTTCATCAGCAATACCACCTGTGCTGAAGAAGTAGTATGCAATATGTCCAGGAGCCTGTGATGGGAACCCTGGACTTCTTCCAACAGAATCTGAAGCAGGTCTACAGCTCGCTTCATCAGGTCCTGGAACTCCCAAAAGTCATCAGCTAATGATCGCAGTGGTGGTTTTACTGCCTTATCAGGTGATGGAGAGATATTTGTAAGATGGGTTACCTCTTAGTCTGCCCTTGCCTCTTGCTCCTCAAAGGTCTCCTCTGCTGATTCAGACTGGAGGGGAGGGAGGGATGGATTGTACATGGGAATGAGATCTTCTGTGTTCCTTATGAGATTGAATGAGGGCCCCTCGAAACTGATGGCTGTAAATAGCCCATGGGTCCCAATAAGGCCAATGAGGAGGGCCATAAGGCATAGGGAGAGGGGGGAAGTATCCATCACTGATCATCCCAAGTATTAAGATGCAGATGTCTTGTATCCTTTCTTTCTTGCATCTGCAGAGGGGAATAACGACTCCTAGAGTAAACTGGAGAGCCTTGAACTGAAAGCTCTGAGTCTGAATGCTCCTCCACATATTGTACAGGAAGTGACAACCCTTCTTCCTGAATAGTGGAATAGTCTCACTACAAAATGTATGGTCTGTGACCTAACAAGATCTGACTACTGAGAGGTGCCCAGAGGTCCCAAGGAGGGGAGACTCAGGCTCATTCAGTACCATGAGGTCTTTAGGATACCACAACTCCTACACTACTGGGAGCTTGTTACCAATGTCTCTGAGGTGCTGGTGCCAGTACTGAGGGTACCACAGATTCCAATGAGGCTGCTCTCTTACTATCAGGGACCCTGACGGTGGCAGTAGTGGTCTTCAGTACCATGCCTATTAGCGCTGAGGTATGGAACTTAGATGAAGTCTTAGAGTACTTCATGTTACCCAAAGTACTCAGAGCCTCAATAGCACTCCTCTCAGGGCCTGAGGTCTCCTGTGATCAAATCTTTTTTGAGAGGGAACAATTTGTTCTGCTCCTCTTATGTCCCTCCTTAGTCTCTGAGTGGGAAGCTCTCAGTACTGGTGCCACAGTTATATTTACCTCACTCAGAGTGTGTTGTAGACCATGGTCTTGACGCTGCTTTCATCTTGGAAGCTCAATATAGATGGAGCATTAACAGAAGCAGAGGGCCCCTGTACATGGGGGTTTTCTGTATCAGGGTCCAAAGCCGGTCTTAAGGCTTGCTCTATCACTAATAGTCTATACTTAATTTCCTTGTTTTTACGGTATCTTCCCTTAAAAGAAGTGCAAATCTTGCACTTGCTGAGAATATGCAACTCTCCCAAGCAATGTATACACTGAGAATTCCCATCAATGATAGGAATGCTTCTCAACAGAAAAGGCATCTTTTAAAATCTGGGGAGCCCAGCCACCACCAACACAACTGTGAAACGAATGCAACTATAATACAACATGTTGTATTTAACACCAATTCAAATAATTGAAACATGAAATTACAGTTTTATTGCACATCCTTATTGCACATTGTAGAAGTTCTTCCTTGCATGAGTTTTATTACATCATAGTAGAATAAATCAAAAGGTGTTTTAACAAATTGAACAATAAAAACTACCAGATGTGTAATTTTTAACATCTTGTTCATGTTGTATAATTATCTTTCTTTATAAATTTCCAGATTTCCAATTCATTTTGTTAGCTACCTATATAGAGTATCATAAATTAACCACTTCTGCATATTAGTTTTTAATGCTGAAAGGATAACTTCCTATAAAGCAATCATTTCACATAACTTGTTTTTTCTTTACCATGGTATGTTCAACACAAAGTATGGACAAAAACTTCATAAATTTTGCCTGATTTATTACATATTTTGTATGCTTCTTGTCCCTATTTTAATAATCTCATACAGAATTAAATGTAAAGCTAGGATACACTAAATCATCAGCTTAATTAAGCATAGTATACTATTTCAGCCAGAAATGACAAGAAAAATATTGCCTGCCAGCAATTTCCAGTTCATGGACCCAGTCATCAATCAACACAGCTGGCTAGCGTAAATTGGGAGAGATTAAGGACTGTGCTAGGTGGTTGCATTTCCCCAAAACTAATTCCAGTGATGAAGGAGTCCAAGTGAGAGGATCTATATGTGCCTCAAACACTCACGTAATCCAGAGCAGCATCAGTATTAGAGCCAAAGTAAATCTCAGGTGAACTTCATCTCTTATCCAGACACTCTCACAATTTACATACCTTTATTATCTGCATTACAGCAGCACCCAGAATGTGCTATGTGCTTTCCACATGTAGAGTAAGATGCAAACCTCACCTTGAAGAATTCACAATCCAAGATGATGAGCAATGCACACAAAAGTGTGCCAGAGATATAAAACAATCACTTTAAAACTATTTTAAATTAAGTATCATTTATCCTCAACCGCCCCCATCTAGCCACTATCAGCCTTACTACTCCTATCACTATATCAAGACCTCCATTAATGGGTAAAGAAAAAACAGGAATCAACAGTGCTCTTTCCATGAAGAGAAAAGGAGGAGCCACTAGGACAAACTGTTGTGGAAGGAGAAGAAACAATTATGAAAGGAGTGAGGATCCACTAGCAGGCTCTCTGTTCATACAGGGGATAAACAGAAAATTTACATTTGTCTCAGAGATTCACAAAGAAAGCTGCTGCTTCGAGGACCACTTACAGGTCAGAGGAACTGCTACCTCCTCTACCTTGCCTTACCTTTCTCTACCCCACTTGAGGCGAGTACCCTAAAAAAGTTGACTGCAGACAACAATCAAATTTTATTTCCTCAGGAACATCTTGAATGTCCTAAATTTAAACTTAAAATATACTTCCATACTAAGGAAAGGAAGTAGTAAAAAGTGAGGTCAACAATTTTAACCTTATAACCTTGTAGTTGAGGATGGTGACTTTAAAACAATGCAGGAAACTGAGCTCCATGTCCTTGAACTGCTATAAACTAAACTGCCTAGACACTACAGTAATGGGCACCTCAAAAAACGTATCTTGTAATTATCAGAGGGGTAGCTGTGTTAGTCTGGATCTGTAAAAAGCAACAAAGAGTCCTGTGGCACCTTAAAGACTAACAGATGTATTGTAGCATAAGCTTTCTTAAGGTGCCACAGGACTCTTTGTTACATCTTGTAATTAGTTACAACAAAAAATATTAAAAATCAGAAGTGAGAGAAGGTGATTAGAGCTGAAAGTCTAAGACAAAAAGGGGAATTATAAAAATTAAATTAAATTTTGCACATGTAGGGAACAGCAAAAAAATACAGAAAGTTGAGTGGGAGGAGACCAGGCAGAGCAAGTATGTTGGGCAAAAAAATGTGAACAGGGGAAGTAGAAGCAGAGCTGTGTAGATTACTGAAATAAAACAAACACTGCAGGGTAATTACTTCCATCATTTTGATATAATGTAATAGCAATAAATAGAAAAAAAATCTTCTTTGCTCTCATCAATGGACAAGTATACTAGGCTTCAAATTTAATATTATAGTCTGTAACAGTTACCTGTATATTGACTCTTTCAATCACACAAGAAAGAACATGAAGAACATGCATCTTTGTGTCACATTCTGTGACTTCTTGAAGTAGCTGAAAGAGTAGAGTGAACATGGATTCCAGATACTACAATAAAAAGAAATTAGTAAACTATGGATTAGTTAGATTATCAAGAATACAAATAGAAATCTAAAACAGCAATTTTCTTATCTGCCTACAGCACTGGGCTGAAATTTCTCATGAACTTTTAGTGTGTTGGAAGTTCTGCAACATGTTGGTCTTGCATTTCGAAAAATAGTCTAATACATTTTGACCACTCATAATCCAAAATTGAATTTTACAAAGTTTCAGTACCTAACATGTACTAGCCTTGCATAAGAATTCAAGCATGGGACCAGTTTCAATAAGCTTTGATCTCAGGTTTAAATGTATTAAAATTACTTCAAAGTTTAAATTCCTAGAAGTTGGAAGCTATCAGCACCTCTGGAGAGAATGATATTCAGAGGCCACTCTAGCTATAAGAAAACGAGGCAACTGCTAGGGCAACAGGGGCCAAACCTGAGCAGCACTGTAACCCTGTGCACCAGATCACAACGCCACTCTCAGATTTGGCCTGGCTGCCCCTCTGTCATGACAAAGGGGCAGCTGGGCCAAACCTTAGTGAGTGGTGCTGCAAGTCCCCCTCTCCGGTTATGCTACCATAACCACCAAAAGACCAGAAGGCTCACTACAATCCCCCCTCCCAGAAAGTCCTACGTGTGCCCTCCCCCCCAAATTAGAGCATCTATTCTAGTGGGTGGCAGGGATGGGTGGCACACAGAAGTTTTGCATAGGGCAGCAAATTCTCTTAAGCAGTCTCTGATAATTTGCTAGAGGTCTGGAAAAATTGTAAACTTTGACAACAATTTTGTTTCCTAAAGTTATTAATAATGACATTTTTAATACTTATCACAACAATTTCAAACAGCTAAAGCAAAAATACCAAATGCATAATGCATGTGGACACAAGTGCTCAACAGTATAAATTACAAGATGATACTTTTTATAGTTCATCAAATATATCACAGCAAAATAATCTTAACTGAAACAGACCACAATCTATTGTACAGTGATTACCATCTCATTATTTACTTACTGCCAACACTGTGCTCACAAAGATAAACATTGGGGAAATTCTGCTACATTTCTAATACATTGCATTACACCTAACAACCACAACTAATATTTCTGGCAAAGGGTAGTTTAGGAAGCAGTGTGTGCAGAAAGGAGCTCGGAGGGAAAATCGGGTATATGTGGAAGAGGTAGTTTAGTAAAGACTGGCACCCATACTGGAAATAATGTTTAGTCTGTGATGTGTGGTAGCTGTGGTAATGACAAGGTGTGTATCTGTGGGTGGAAGAGTGGAGAATATATGTATTGTCAGGAGGCTTTTCCTTGTTTCTGTGTCAGGTAAGATATGTGTGTGCCAACCTTAACTGTTGCACAATAAAGTCTCTGTGCAACAACAGAATAGTTTTTTTCTTGTTATTGAAGTTAAATAAATACAGCAACTATTGAACAGTTTCTTTTGAAATGGAACTGGAATTGTTGCTTTCCCTCCCTTCCTCTACCCACATAAGCACTCACACTCACATAAATGCCCTTACCGGTAAAAACTGGTCAGTTCTAAACTCAAAGTCATCTACAGGTGAACAAAAGTTAAAGAAAAACTGAAGATTGAAAAACATTATTACAATATCTTTGACTCAATCTGAATTACTATTAAAATGTGAATTATTAATGATCAAAAATCATTAATTTCCAGTAGCTTTGAAGAAATAATAAAATAGAAAATTGTAGTTAATAAAAAGGATATTTAACTTCAGTGTTGTAGCTGTCTCAATGCGGACCTGAAAGACAAAAATCAGGAAATATCATGCTATTACCCTTATTAAATATTACTTTGATTATCTCACAGAAATTAGTGTAATATTTTCAGATCTGAAATTGTTAAGCTTTCACATATACTTTACATGTTTCCAGGGATAAAATTAAATTAATTTAACACTGGCATATTTCTGTATTTTCCCAGGGTTTTTAGCTTTATATTGTTTATAAGGAGCAGTTTTTGCATAAATTAGAATTTTTCAGGATTTAAAAAACTACTACAAATTGCCAACAATCACACCACCTGCAGGACCTACTCAGCAGTCCCTACTCAGGCAAAACGCTCAGTTAAGTCTAATAAAGACTGCAGAAGTGGGCCATATGGCTGTGATGAGAATTCTTGAGACAGAGGGGATCACCTGTTTCTGGGACGGTTCTCATGAGCTACCACCAACAAACCAACTACAGGCCCACGAACACCCTATTTCCAAGAATTCAGACAATTATGAGAAGTAGCAATCAAGGAAGCATTAACTGCAACCAAGGCCACAACCAGTGACACTTAGCCCTGCCCCATCTAGATGGCAAGAGAGAACACTGGGACCCCTTCTAACAGAGAAAATTTAAGGATTCTATTTTCTCACATTAAACCATGCAGTAGGCCACCGAGCACTACAAAAATCATTGCTCAATGCTACAGACTTCAACCTAATAACCAGTATCTAACTAACGAAGGCTATTTTTTTTTTGGCTAGCTTCCAAAATGTCAACTGTCAGCTACTGGTATCCTGCTCTGGTCCTGATCACAGACACGGAAAGAAAACACATATTTATTCCGTGGGACCTCGCTGCAGCGTATGATATTGTTGATCACCAAACAAACCTGACCCATCCACAGGAAGCTGCAGAGGTGAACAGAAATGCCCTGATATGGCTCAAGACCTTCCACTCAGACTAAATCTAGATAGCTATTATTGGCATCTGTTCTTCCACCTCAAAAACAGTAATGTAGAATCTCCTATGATTTATTCCTCTCCCCCATATTACTCAAGATCTATATGAAGCCATTAGGAGAGCTGGTAAAACAATATAAACTGAACGGCCTGCATCATAGAGATGACACCTAATTCAACATCTTTTACATTAAACAAATAGCACCATTTCTCAGAAAGCGCTTGGGGGCCCTTTGGGACTCAGTGCTACTGAATGCCAAAAGAACCATGGAAAGTAGGATTTAGTAGGCATCCTTCAGTCTCGAGAGACCATGGGTATGCGCCCCAGAGAGGTAAAGAATTTACTCAGTTGGTTTTATGGCAGCCGCAAACGTGACTGAAGAGATCCACTCGAGAGAGACAATCTCTGCTGCATCTGTCACATTTAAAGGTGATGTTTCGATCCTTTGGGGTCTGTCTTCTGCGAGCTCTTCTCCTCTGCTAAGCTGGACTGCTTCCTCTCATAACTCCGGAGACCTTTGTTGAGCAAAGGCTGTGGTCCTGAGTGTGATCTTCCCATTTGTCCACATCCATGTCCATTTCTTTGAGGTCTCACTTGCACACATCCTTGAAACACAATTTGGGGCATCCTTTGTGTCTTTTTCCAGAGGCCAATTTGCCGTGGAGGATGTCCTTTGGGATGTATCCATCATTCATTCGGCACACATGCCCAAGCCAGCGGAAGCGTCTCTGTTTGAGGAGTGTTTGCATGCTGGGTAAGCTGGCCTGTTTGAGCACCTCAGTGCTGGTGACTCTGTCCTTCCAGGAGATTCCAAAGATTCAACGAAGGCAACGCATATGAAAGCTGTTGAGCCTCTTTTCCTGATGAGAGTATAGGATCCATGTCTTGCTCCCATACAAAAGTGTGCTGATAACACATGCACGATACACACAGATCTTTGTGTGTTCTGTCAGTTTGTTGTTTAGCCATACCCTCTCGTTCAGTTTAGACGTTATTGTGGTGGCTTTTCGAATGCAGATGTTGAGTTCTGTTTCAAGGCTGACTGTGATAGTGGAGCCCAGGTATGTGAACTTGTTCACCACTTAAAGTTCATAGTTGTTGATCTTGACGGAGGGTCCTTCCTCAACTCCTTGGCACATTATGTTAGTCTTTTTTAGGCTTATAGTAAGCCCGAAGTCTTGTTGGCTTTGGAAAAACTGTCCATTAGGCTTTGAAGATGAGCTTCGGTGTGGGTTGTCACTGCTGCATCATCAGCAAAGATAAGGTGATGGATAAGGGCCTCCCGATTCTTGGTTTTAGATCTGAGTCTTGCAAGACTGAAAGCTTTCCATCAGATCTTGTGTGTAAGTAGATTCCCTCAGTTGAGGAACCAAAAACTTGTTTCAGTAGCAGGGAGAAGAAGATCCTAAACAGAGTTGGGGCAAGTACACAACCTTGCTTAACTCCACTACAAATCTGGAAAGCCTCAGACACTGAGCCATCACATTGGATTGTGCCGTACATGTTTTCATGGAAGGATCGAATCATGCTTAAGAGCTTGAGGGCACATCTAATCTTTTCTAGAAGCATGAATAGTCCACTTCTACTGACAAAGTCAAAAGCCTTTGTGAGATTGCTGAAGGCTATGTAGAGGGGCATTTTGTTCTCTGCATTTCTCTTGTAGTTGTCTCAAGAGAAGATCATGTTGATAGTAGACCTTTCAGCTCTGAAGCCGCACTGTCATTCAGGATAGATTCTGTCTGAAAGGGTCTGAAGTCTGTTCAGGACAACTCAGGCAAAGGCTTTTCCCAAAATACTAAGAAGGGAAATAGTTGTTACAGTCGCTCCTGTCACACTTATTTACTGCAACTCATATCTGGAATGAAGCCACACATCTTTAAAAATGCCAAATAGTGTAAAATGTACCAGCCATCTGCTTAGCTTAAATTGAAGCAAGGGAGATTTAGGTTAGACAAGGATTCCAAGAAATGGAACCTCTTTAGCCAAAAGGCTAATAGGCATGCTACTATTCAGCATTGCAAACTGCCAGACCCTATTCTCAAAGTACAGTTTTTTATGTGGGAAAGGGTGAAACCCTTCCTGTATTGGCTCCCGCTGGAATGCAGGGAGGAACTGAGAGACACCCTCAAGGAAGGGCAGGTGCTAGCCAAAACAGCAGTAGTCTATCACTGGATTGCCCCACTGGTAGAATATTGACTTGGTGATCGATTTCAGCAGTGACCACTTGTGTCTACTGAGAAAGTCCACCAAGTTGTTGCTAGTGCCTCAGAAGTTCAAGATTAGCGTTACGCCATGGAGAGAACACTAGCTTCATAGCTTGAATGCGTCCTTGCAAAGGGGGGGAAGAACAGGCACCGCCTTGTTTATGTAGTACATCAACCGATTTATTGTCTAACAATATCTGCACTACCAAGTGCTATAGGACCAGGAGGAATACATATGACCTAATAGTGTGAGGTAAATCCACACGGTCTTAGCCAGGTGTGATAGCATGGTTTCATTAACGACTGAAGTGAGAGGAATCTTCCATATGGTAAGTATGGGTTTGCTATCATGGAATCTATCCTGACCTCTATGCACTCCATTGTCTGTGATAGAAAAAGACAATTTCTCATAGTTCACCAGGAGGCCCCACCATGTGAACAGAGAGAGGACATAGTTGAGGGTTATCTAGAGTTTCCCAATGTGTTCTGCCTTTGATCAGTCTGTCTATATACTGGCAGATGTGGACGTTTCCTTAGGTATGCCAGCACTACCATGGCAAGGCATTTTGTAAAGATACTCAGTACCTGCAGAATTCAAAGGGCAGTGCCATGTGCTGGTAATGACTGGCCCCACAGTAAATCTCAGGTGATTTCTATGGGCCAGGTGGATGCCAATGTGACAATACACATCCTGCATGTCAAGAGATTCAAATAAAACCTCAGCCTGAAGTGATCAGATAATGGAAGCAAGTGTGAATCTGAGGTGAGGTACATATTTGTTCAGTCTTCATGTCTAGGATAGGACACAGATCCCCTTTCTTCTTTGGAATAAGAAAATATTGGCAAAGACTTTCCCCCCTTGTACTCTTGAGAAACTTCTTCTACTGCTCCTAGTTGAAGAAACAAGGCTACCTTTTTTTGTAATAGGTTGTCATAAGAAGGATCCCCGAAGAGGGATGGGGAAAGAGGCAGGCAGGGGGCAAGGAAAAGAATTGGATGGAGTTGCCATAGACAATGATGTCCAACACCCATTTGTCGACCAAAATCTTCAATCACACCAGATGGAAATGAGTAAGGTTTCTGAAGGTCAGCTCTGAGGTAGTTGTGGCATGGCTCTTGACCATCTCATCAAACCTGCTGCCTTTGGGAGGGAGGCTGGTGCATGATGGAGAATGATCATGATAACAGGCATCTCGTAGAGAAGCATGGTCTCTTTCTGAGTGGCTATTCCAGTTAACCACCATGGGAATAAGATGGTGGTCTCAGTCTTTGAGGTGGCTGGTACCAGAAGGGTTTATGGTATGGCGTGAGAGTGTAAATTCCCAGGGATCTAAGGGTTGCCTTCGAATTAGTAAGGGAATGGAGTGCCCTCAAAGGGTAGAACCTCAACTGTCAGCTGGACCGCTTTTGGAATTCCAGACACCTGTTACAAGGAAGCCCAGATCATTTTGACTGCTGTAGTCATGGACTGAATGGCCGCATCGGACATGTCCATTACTGCCACTACTGCTGTTTTGGCTCGCACTGCCCTTCCTTGAGGGTGTCTCTCAGTTCCTCCCTGCATTTCAGCGGGAGCTAAGAGAGGAAAGATGTCATCCTTTCCCACATTAAAAAAACTGTACTTTTTGAACAGGGTCTGGCAGTTTGCAATGCTCAATTGTACGATGCTGATTAATAGGCCTTTTGGCTAAAGAGGTCCAGTTTCTTGGAATCCATGTCTTTTGGAGTCCTCTCACTGGACCTGGTCTCTTAGACTGCAGGAATGGCAAGAGACCCTGGTGTTGGATACACATAGAACTGCTCGAAGTCCATACATGGGACTTGGTAGCACTTTTCTACTCACTTTGAAGTTGGGGAAGAGAGGCCAGGGCATGGCATAGCCCCTTCCCTAGGTCCAATATATCCTCACTGATTGGAAAAATAAGGCTTGTGGGCACCAAGGAGCTGAGGTTATCAAACAGCTTGTGCATAATCTCTTGGATCACCATTGCCTCAATAGCCAAGGCTTCAGCTATTCTTTAGAGAAGTTCTTCAAGGGCATGAAAATCATTGATGGCCGGTGTCGGTGCCAATGTGACAGCTTCATCGGGGAGAAGGATTTTTTTGGCAGGCCGGAGAAGGTAGTTGAAGTGTCTCTCAAGCCACCTTTGCTTCTTCACCAGAACTCCTCCAGTTTTGGTGAAGGTGCTCCACCTACCAAAGCCAGTAAAGACTGGGACTGCCTCTTTCTTGGGACATGTGAAGAAGCTCCACTCTGGGACTTAATGCATCGGGAGCCCATGATTGAGCTCTTCTGAGATAACCATCTCTCAGGAGACGGTTCCATGCTTGAAGTGGGGAAGGAAGAACAACCTGGGGTCACAAACCAGAAGTACATCTCCAGGAACAGCAGTGCAGTTGGATGTAGTTCCGGCACTGATGTTGCTGGTGCCAGTACCTATGATACCAGTTTTGATGCCAAGAGGAGGTGTAAAAGTGGCTCCTCGAAAATGTACCTCTGTATCAGAAATGGCTTATTGGTCATTCCAGAATCAGTACCAAGGAGTATCTCAGCACTGATGTTGGTATTAGTGCCACAGGTTCTCAAGCCTTCTTCATTGATAGTGGCTTGCTACCATCTAGCTAGGCTAGGATTTAGAGGGTTTATCTCTGGCCCTCGACTCCTTGTGGAATGATCATGTTGACCTGTTCTAAACTGTGTTTTCTCGCAGTGTGGGAGCATCATTCAGCATCTGAAGAGGACAGCACTGGGGGCCTCTGCTTGGGAGATGGTGCCGAGGTTGATGTGGTCACAGCACTGGGGATCCTGGCAACAGTGCCAATGGTCTTGGGACTCTTAGTTTTCTGCTCCTCGCTGGAGACGAGGCAGGGTGCCTAGCAGCTAGGGCACTTGTCAAGGTAATCTCCTTGGCCCCAGTTTGAAGGACCACTCCTCTCCAGAATCAGATGTGATCTCCAGGGATTGCGCCAAGAGGTTTAATTTGACTCTTGTATCTCAAAATTTCTGGGTTCAGAATGAGGAGGATCAGCAGATGGAACACCTATCAGGAATATATTCCTCCTTGAGGCAAAAGAGGCATCTGCTGTGTCCATCGATTAAGGGCATCAGATCATCGCAGGGAGGACAGTTTAAATGCAGTGGGTTTAGAGTCTCCTATTAGGAATGGTTGGCATGAAGTGTCCACACCCACAAATGAGGGCATGCAGGGGACGGGGTGTCAGTGAATTTACCATAAATTTACAATGCCATAATTGAGCCAAATTTGGCCCTCAGTTCAAAAATATTCAACCGTGATAATTCATGATAAATATTTTAACAATTTAATAACTTCAGTTTGCATGGAGGTTTTAAAGTATTGACAAATTGCAGATGATGTGTATGCACCTTCTCTTCAAATCTGTTCTAATGAAGTCAATTAAAAATATATGCTTCATTCACTATAGCATTCATGATACATGCTGGGAGAAGTGACCTTTGGAAATGATAGTATGTGATCATGTGAAATCTTAACTATTGCATTTCCTGGCTTGAATGCTTTGCACCATTAATTTTCTATTAACAGTTTTTTGACTTATTTCCTAGTTTTTAATGAAAAAAATTACACACGTTTTATTTACCTAGAATGCCAAAACTGAAACAAGGTTTTTATTCATCTTAGCTACCAATCTCACAGTCTTGGCTACATCAGTACCCAGGAGCCAGAAGTCACCACTTTTATGTATATGATCTAAAATTCCACATACAAGTGTGGAAACAACAACACTTTTCTTTTTTTAAAACCAACCTGAGAGCCTAATTCTCTGAGTCCAGTCCACATCAGGCTGTCAGTGACATTAGCTTCCTAGTGAACTGTTAATTGCTCTTTATTATATTTAAGATACTTAAAATATTTTAGTGGTTTATTCTTGGTAGCTAGATGTAGGGATTAGAAAGAAAATTACTTATAGTAACTGTTGTTCTTCAAGAATGTTGCTTCTCTATATCCATACTCCTGAGGTTAAGGTGTCTGTACTGCAAGCCACTGGAAACTTCTGATGAGCAGAGTCTATTGGGGCATTTCCCTTCTAGTCAGCTCCCGCTCATGGAGGGCTCTGAGGGTATAAAAAATTAAGTGGTCCCTTATGCCCTTAAGTTCCTTCCACTAACTCAGGGATTCTCCTAAGGCTCTGGAGAAGTGGGGAAGGTGAGCAAAGAGTGTGAATATGCTAATTCAAGATTCTGGAAGAATAAGAGTTAATGTTACGTAACTTCTCTTTCTTTAAGTGGCCTCTACATAGTGAGGCTTGTGGGAGGTTAGCAAGCACCATGCCCAGTAAAGTGAGGCAATGCATTTTAAGCAAAGGACTGTAGAATTGCCGAAATGAGCATCAGCTCTGGATGGCAGGTCAAGAGTATTAGAAATGACTGATTTCACTCTCTCAGATCAGATCTCAGGTGAGAGATAAAATTAAAGCCCATATACAGCTTCAAAAGCAACTTTGCAAAATTCTATGACAAAGACGGTGCAAAGGCATCCCTTTAGATACTGCATCTGAACTTAATTGACTACACTTTGATATCTCCTGGCAGTTGAACACCTGGCAGTGGTGAGAATGATGAAATACAAATAGGTTAGTGGCCTGAAAGAGATGGAAATTGAACACGACACTAGACTGGAAAATGGGATGATGACATGAGTATACAGAGGCCACTCAAAGTAATTAATTATTCACAGTTGAATAATTTCTTCTTGACAGTTATCTAGAATGATTAGTAAATGAGACATAATATAAAGTGAGGCTGTTTAAGGCCACCACTATTATAAGCATCCATTCTAAAATATCTACTTGAGATGAAACCAAACCTTCCCCAAATATTTTGGCAATAAATGTAATCCACCTTCAGTAGAACAATACTTTTCTTAAGCAACTATTTTTGTCTTTCCTGAGAAGTTGTGCACAGTGGTTTCACTGCACCCTGCTCTACAAAGCAAAAAAATATTTCTCTAACCAGAGAAATTCCCATATACCCAACTAATCTACAATATGCTGATCAGATGCAATTACATAGCACGTATCAGATATGGCAAAAGGGGACACATTCATTAAAATGAAGAATTAGAGTGTTTAACAGAGGAATGTAGTGGTGAAAGCAATGGATACATATTAAATATACATAACATACAAGTGATAGACCTACTCAATTCAATTCTGTTAGTATGAATCCTGCAATTCAATCTAACCGTTTATAGATGAGACAGGAAAGCAACTTTCTAAATTCTAGCATTTGCAGTGCTTGCTGAGCCACCCAACAGCAGCTTCATCAGAACAGTGAAGGGCCCTTAGGCCACCATGAAATCTTGTCAGTTGACACTCGTCAACAACATGTGCCGTTGACTGACGGAGGCCAAAATGATAATGTGGATCATCGCACAGACCCCATGAGTAGACGTTGGATGTGCATATTCTTTGGCCAGTTCAGAATCTGTTCAGCAGTCTCCAAAGGTGACCTGGCAGGTCAAATCCAGGCAGTGAATGGTCAGATCGGCAACAAGGAAACAATTCTAAACATCTTTAGCTGACCACTCAACGCTCCATAGTGTTGCTGCTGACAGATTCCGATCTGGCAATTGAGACCACAATGGATGCCTCGATGTAAGTCGTGCTTTGGGGTAACTGAAAATGTCCTTGTACCGTGGGAGACCTGGATTGGCACGCAGCTTTTCCACCAGTCTGGCTGTAGACTCTTTGCATTTCCCTGAGTTAGTCAAAGGAACTTAAGGGCATTTGGGGCCACTTGCTCTTTTATACCCTTAGGCCCCTCCACGAGTGGGAGAGGACTAGAAAAGAAATGGTCCCAATAAAGTCTGCTCATCAAAATAAAAGGAATTCAAAGATAAAGAAGGCATTTAAGACAATAATCTAATCTACTGCCAACTAATCTGTGTGGGGAACTGTGACCGAAAGCACCCCTGTAATTTACACCCTACACACTATTGTAATAATCTTTGTACAAAATATGCCTTATGAGGTATCATTTGAAAACTAATAACTGACTGTTGAAGAATATCACAGTGAAACATATATAGTAACATTATATGTAAAGTTATGAATTCCCCCCGTATGATGTTATTAGCACATGTTCAAAACCATACAGCCCTGACTAGATAAAAGTTGTTAAACAAGCCTATCCTAAATAAAGGAAGGTGTGTTTACCTCAGTTTAACTAGAAGTAGTAAACATGGTCCTCGAGACAGAGGGGGAGGAGATGGCAGGAAACAGAACAATTTGGATTTCAGAAAACACGCATGGTAAAAGAAAGAGCATGGAGACTCCTATACCACCAGACTCCATGTAGCCTTCTATACTGCTTGGATAAAACTTTACTTTGAAGGGTAACCCTCAGAAGAATCCACTTAAAAGATTCACTGGACTATAATAGAAAGGGGAAGAGAACCTCAAGTTCTCTCTCTTTCACCTAAGAAGACAAAGGCATGAGCACTTTTGGGCCTCTGGCAAAGATCCCGATTAACGAAAGGGTAAGTCACTATCTCGCTGGAAGATTGGGGGTGGGAAAGCCATCTTAAACAAAGCCTTGAACCAAAACTTGCCAGATGAAATTTTAGACTTATAGATGTGTTTTCACTTTTATTTGCTTGTTATCACTTCTAACTTAATCTCATACTTGAAGTCATTTAAAATCCTATTTTTTTTTGTTAATAAACTTGTTTTATCTTTAACACAATCCAGTGCTATGCTTAAATTGAACTGTTTGGTAACTCCAGTTAAAGTAGCAAACCGTTGAATATTGTCTCCTTACAGGAGCAACAGATCATATCTGAACTGTTGATGAAAGGGCTGGACAGTGCAGAACACATGTTTTTGGAAAGTTTGGGACTGAGAGTGTGTTGAGGTCATCCTGAAAGCAGTAACCAAGGCTGGTGGAAGCCAGTGTAACTGGTGTGTTGCTGATTGTCTGGTGGGCCAGGACTGGAAATATACACAGACACTCAGGATCTGACCTGCATGCTTTTTGGTTGTTTGTGAGCAGCCCAGGTTGGGACTACAACAGCAAAGCATTGTGAGGCACCCAAAGTTGTGAAGCACGTGGTGACAACCCCTTACTGATCTGGATTGCACCCCAGAATGTGACAGGAATATCTCCCTTAAATAGAAACTTGGAAATCTAGTGTGAAGGGCACTGCTGCTGAAGAAAAAAGAGCAATGAAGCTGATTCAGTGAACATCAGAATTTCATTGCAAGTAGTTTCTGTTGGTTGTGAATAATTTCTGCTGCCATAATTTATGAGTATATGTTATGTTTGTCTGATTGTTATTGTTATTTACTGTATGAGTATAAAGAATTAATTCAGACAGGAATTGGCTGCACCTATGCAGGAAGAACCACAATGGTTCCTGAAACCAGCTGCTCATAAAACACTTGAGACAATGCACAAACCACCACTTTGAAGTTCATTACCCTTGGGAGCTGGCCAAACCACTTTGACCAGGCTCAAGGGACACAGGAGAGAACAAAGAACTTGGCTGGACTTAAAGAGACACCATACCTGAAGAGAGAAGACTGGAGTATTGAGTTAAGATGAACCAGACTCCAGAGGTAAGATAAGCCTACCTAGGACTGCAGGTAAGATAGCTATGTGTGTAGACCTTTCATTGTGTTATAATCCTTTTTTATTTTCTTATGCTTTGCTGTGTTCCTACCATTAAGATTAAACAATCTTTCATTTTAAGAAAGCTGTATGGTGTTAACCACTGGTCACAGTCCCCGGATGAATTGCTGGGGCTGAACCCAGTCAGGCTGGCTGAGCAATCACAGTTGGTGCACAGGGGGCTGTAGCTTGGAGACCCTGTCTAAGACTAGGAGAACTGCAGAACTCCTCCCCAGAAAAGGTAAGGGCATGAGGCATAAGACCTGAGGGGGTGCACTCAGACAGTCAAAGAAGGGGACAGAGGCACAGCTAGCCCTGTAACCATCACGTTAGAAAATGGAGAAATTGAAATTGAAATTAATGGAGATATCCCATCTCCTAGAACTGGAAGGGACCTTGAAAGGTCATCGAGTCCAGCCCCCTGCCTTCACTAGCAGGACCAAGTACTGATTTTGCCCCAGATCCCCAAGTGGCCCCCTCAAGGATTGAACTCACAACCCTGGGTTTAGCAGGCCAATGCTCAAACCACTGAGCTATCCCTCCCCCCCAAAAAACCTGCAACATTTTAACTTACAACCTTCAATTACAGCATAACATTGGGAATTGCTCCTGAAATATATACTGTTCAATTCTAAAGTGTAGGAAATTAAAACTCTTCATCTAAATTTAGGTAAAAAATAAATGAAACATAATCCAAAATATTTCTTAAAGATAAATGTAACTATGTATACATACCACTAAGTCTTGGTCTTGAAGCAAGTTACGAATTGCCTCATATAACATTGGTCTCATGTCAGATTTGAATTTTACAGAAATCCATTGTCCGATCAGCCAAATTACTCGCCGGCGTATTGGCTTATACCTTTAAAACAAAAAAGAATTATTGTACTAGTTTCTTACTATCCTTGTTTCTTAAACTTCTGTATTAAGAAAAACTGTTTTAGAAGAATACTGGAAGACAATGTCCAACAAACCCATTTTTCACATCTTTCCTTAAACATGACTGGTGAGAACTACACTTTTAAAGTTCTGAAGTCAAACTGCCTCACTAGCAGGCAGCATTTTCATTGAGAAAACTGCCCCCTCCTTATTTATCAGGCCTTGTCTTATTACATTGTTTCACTGTGCTCCTTGTTTTTCCATGCTCCCTCTGCTCTGCCAAGGACATCATCCAAAAAACCTTATTCATACTCTTCTCCCAAACCATCTGTGTTTTCTTTCAGATCATGGCCAAACATGCTAATACCCTTCTTTAACTGATATGCAAGGCCACCACTTTGCCGCATTCAAGTCCTTCCTTCACACCAACATCTCCCACAAAGCTTACAAGGAAATAGTTTAAGACTTCTATTTATTATATGTATATATTTGTAATCAACATTTACTCCATCATGCTGAGCTTTTTACCAGATTCCATTAGAGAGAGAATCTACTCTGCATACAATAAATCAATGACAATATATTTAAAAATAACACTACCCCTTTATTATCATGTTGTTTGCTAGGGTCAGCTATAACCCAGGAGTCTCTCCCTTTGTAAGCCCTCCTATTCCTCCTTCCCCCCTTCTAGAAAGAGATCAGCATCTTTATAATGCCCGCCAGGGTAACCAGAGGGTCCACTTGATCTGACTGATTCAGTCAGAGCCAAAGGTATAACTCATTTCGAGAGCTCATTGGCACTAGATAAGAAGTTAGGATGAAGCACCTGAAGGCCTGATTAGAGGATTCCAGGGCCTTCTGCCTTATGAAAAGCCCTCGACAGAGGTCACAGCTTTGAGATGCTTGCCTCAGAACCTGCTGCTTGCAGCAACATTGAGACATGGATCCCACTGCCTGCACTTATGGTCTACTGTCAGGGCTGGTCTACACTGAAAAGTTAATTAAGCATAGCTACGTGCCGCAGGGGTGTGAAAAAATCTGGTGTAGACAGCACTAGATGGACAGAAGACATGGATTACTTCCCGTCGCTATAGTAGGTCTCTACACTGAAATGCTACAGTGGCATAGCTGCAGCTGTGCCACTGTAGCGTTTTAAGTACAGACATAGCCTATGACAACTAAGGCAGTGAGCAAAAGGAAAGCCTAAGGAATACCTTGTTAGAAGCTTTTGACCTGCTAACGAGGAAAGAAAATTACTTTACCGCAGCACTACAGGTATGGGAAACTCTTCTACAATCAGCATTAATTATACTTACATGCACTAGGGGCTATACTTTTTAAACAAGGGTTGGCACAGTCATTTGATGCTACCAATTATCTCTTGTAAGACCAGGTCTCCACTCTGTACATAGGACTGTGCAGAAGGCACAGTGTGTGACTACCAACTCTCAGGTTTGAAGAAGAAAGTGCTGAAACGCTGGGATCCCTACTCATGCAGAGTTAGGAGGATATACTGTTAGAAGCATTAACTTTTATTTTCCTTGCTTTTTAGGTTTTGTTAGGTATGCTATAAAGAAATCTTAACTGACAAACAATGTAGCATTTTTGTGCTGTGAGCATAACAGGTGCAGTTATATGGAACACCACTAGATGGATCAAAGAACACTATCTCCTCTGCCTCAAGTTTTATCAGTCTTGTCTCGGGGGGGGCGGGGGGGGAGGGAGAGGGGGGAAGAAGGCGGGGGGGGGGGGGACACGACATTCCACAGGGATTTCCAATTATATATATGCTAAACTAAGTAACTAAGGAAAATTAACAGACCATAATTCAGGTAAACAAATGAAATTAAGGAAGTGGGTATTATCAAACCAAATTAATCTAATTAACAGGTTGATTAAACCATATCAGCATACACTAACAATTCTTTATAAGCTTTATTTAATAATTTGAGAAGACAGCAGTCTTTTTCAGCATGAGCGCTAAAAGTAATAAGGCATTATCAATCTCAGTGTCAAGTGATACATTTATAATCCAGTGGAATGGGTGATTTGGTGTGCGGGGGGGAGGCGGGGGAGTTTGGGTTATGGTGTTCAAATCACTCCCAAATAGAAGCTAGTTTTGAAACTACATTTCTTGTGCCAATTAAGGCAGGCTACCCAAATTATAGGCAGCTAGGGGATAATCTCCTCCCATCTCATCCCATCTCTAGCATAGGGCTATATGGTACATAAAGGATCTTATCTTTTACTTAGAAGTTACAAGGTAATGATATCAGGAAATAGCTTCCATTTGAATCATGCACTCTTGCATTAAAATCTAACAAAGGCCTGACTTTAAGCCAAGTGACTTTCAGTTGAATCCTGAGCTGCTTTAAATGGTTTTATGATCCTTTTCCTGTATCTTGAGCTAACAGATCTTTTAAGTACATAAATGTTAACTTGTTATGTACTTAAAGGATCTGATTTTGGCCTGCCAGACACAGGAGGAGGTGCGGGGTTCCGGATACAGGTGGCACTCATCTCGGGCAGCTCCATGTCCTGCTGCTCCTAGGAGGAGGCACAGATAGGCGGCTCTGCACGCTGTTCCCGCCCCAGCGCTGGCTCCGCAGCTCCCATTGGCCAGAGCTGCGGGGGTAGCACCTGAGGGCGGAGGCAGTGCCTCCTAGCTGCCTAGCCACCTAGCCGCACCTCCACCCACAGGTGGGTGGGTAATGGAATACAGATGGGGACCATACATTTCAAAGAGCTCCAATTACGAAGCATAAGTAACTTCCTTTTCTTCTTCAAAGTCTGGTCCTTACGTATATTCCACTGTGGGTGACTGACCAGCAGTACTCACATAAGAGGAGCGTGTAAGGATGCAGTTGATATGGCTATCTGTAATAACTGAGGTCTCAACAAATGCATCAGGACAGCAGGCTTGGACCAAGGTATCATGTCTTGTGAATGTGTGGATGGAACTCCTCGTTGCTGCCTTGCAAATATCTACTATTAGTAAGTATACCTTAAACAGTTTCAGAACAGGAAGGTTATAGGTCCGACATCCATCCAAATACCAAACTGTGAAGAGCTTCCGGGACAGGATGTCTGACATTGCCATTCTCTTGAGTCAGGAGGTGTGGAAAGGGATGAATGATGATGAGTAGCCAAACTGACTTATGCGGACCTGGGAATCAGATATGCCTGGGCCATTTGGACATGATGAGAATAACTTGTTCTCTGTCCTGTCAAATCTTCCACGGTACTTGAGGAAGCAGTGGGATAAAAGGAAAGAGAAAGTTCAAGTGTTCTGTCGAAGGGAGCAGGAGAGCATCACCCCAGAAGAATTGGCCCCGAGCTTTCCTGGAACAGTACAAAATGCACTTCCTGTTTGTCTAGAAGAAGAACAGATCCCGGGTAGGTGTTCCACACTGAGTGAAGATGCTGTTCACCACTGGGCTGTGTAACTCCCACTCATGGTCAGTGGCAAAATGCCTGCTGAAGCTGTCTGCCAGCAAATTCTGGGTTCTTATAACAGTGGCTCTCAACCTTTCCAGACTACTGTGCCCCTTTCAGGATTCTGATTTGTCTGTGTACCCCAAGTTTTACCTCACTTAAAAACTACTTGCTTACAAAATCAGACATAAAAATTAAAAAGTGTCACAGCACACTATTACTGACAAATTGCTTACTTTCTCATTTTTACCATATAATTATTAAATAAATCAATTGGAATATAAATATTGTATTTACATTTCAGTGTACCGTATATATAACAGTATAAACAAGTCATTGTCTGTATGAAATTTTAGTTTTTACTGACTTTGCTATTGCTTTTTCTGTAGCCTGTTGTAAAACTAGGTAAACATCTAGATGAGTTGCTGTACCCCATGGAAGACCTCTGCATACTCCCAGGGGTACGTGAACCTCTGGTTGAGAACCACTGCCTTATATCTTTGGCATGAAGCACAAGTAGAGAAAGGGCTCAGGCACGGACAAACAAATACTAGTTACTAGAATTCTCAGTGTTCAGTGATTTTGCTTTTCCAGGAGAGTATCTTTTAACTAAAAATCCTTTATGAACAAGAACCTGGGTTTTAGACCCTTCAAGGACTAAAGTCTCAAATATAAGTAGCCTTAGGAACGAAAGTGCTTTCCTGAAGATCACAGATATCAAGAAGAAATCATCACCACACCAGAACAACAAAAGGAAAAATGAGATAAATCCCACTTGGCTCTAATGTATAGGAAGATTGAAAAGTCAGAATTTGGCCTTGGAGAATGAAAATATTGCCTTTCTAGAATCCTGAACCTTGTAGTTCAGATTCTTGTTCCAGAAATCCAGACCATTGTTCTGGGTCCTTGAATTGAAATTCCAGATTAATAAAATTCTCTTCCATAGATACTATCGAGAAATTAGAATTCCACATAATTACCAAAAAAGATTATACTAGCAATAGTAAAGGAATAGAGCCTTAAAGTAGGCTTAAGATTTGAAATAGTCTCCTATGAATCACAATTGGACTGATTTACAGGATTTAAACCTAATGCCTTGTAACTAAGTACTTGTGCCTAAATTCAATTGTCTGTTTTTCATCCAGAGCACATAGTAATTGTGAGGAAATAAAATTTGAATTTTTATATGTTAAGGCTGATCTAACATTACTAGCTTACCAAAGCTATTTTGCTGTTGCTTAAAGAACTGACCTTGAGCTCGTAACTGTCTTGTTATGTATGTTCAAGAATCTGGAACTGTACTATACACTGTTAGAGCTCTGTGAAAATTCATTGTTTGATGTTTAATTTTTGTTTTGTTTAACTTTAAGTACTACTGAGAACTAGTAACTTTGTTAATCTATGTTCTGGTCTGCCCTGTATTTTTCATACACTCACTCTCCCCGCACTCCTGCTGTGCTGTCTTTCCATGTATGAGTGAGAATTACCCTGCTGGTGAGAGAAGCATCTGGTGAGAGTGAGAAAATCTCAAATCACACTTTACCCCTGGGGGAATTCTGCATCACTGCGCACATGCAGAATTCATGTCTGACACAGAATTCATCTCCTCCCTGCAGAAAATACATTCTGCCCAAAAAGTGCTGCAATTCCACCTTTCACCCACCAAAGGCCGCTGTGGTGCCAGAACAGCCAGCTGTAGTTTAAATGAATTACTCAAAGTTCTGTATTAATATACCTAGTAAGGAATCTGTCAAAAAAACTTTTCCTGAATCTTTTAATTTTTTTTTCTGTATTGTAAAGACATACTTGCTGACAGGTATTGTGAAATAAATTACCAAAATACTTGAAACTGGCATGATTATATTGTTTTATTTTGACAAATAAAATATGCAGAATTTTGCAGAATTTTGAAATATTGTGCACAGAATTTTTTGGTTTTTGGCACAGAATTCCCCTAGAAGTAACACTTCTATCTTTATTTGTGTGTGTTATAAGTTTTGGAATACTTTTATGCTGACTTTAATTGTGTGTTTCTAACTACAAAGTTATAAAATGTATTAATACCTTAAACTCCAAACTAGCGTCATTATCATTTCTGTGTGACCCCGTGAAGCATGTTCCCGGGGGAGGACCATCATGGTAGGGAGGTGATCACTGGTTCGGGCACAGTGAGGACTTTGTCCATCCTGTCTCTGGCCTGAGAGAACGCAGAGGCCAACCGGAGCTGGAGGGGCCTCATCCTGAGTCTGGCATGGCGGACCACATATGTGCACGCCGACATGTAACCCAAGAGCTGGAGGCACGCTCTGGCGTGACCGTGTCGATGAGCCTGTAGCGGGACGGTTACCCCGCTCCGGCCCTGAAGGGGTTAAAACAGCCCTGGGAAAGGGCTGCCCCTGGGAGCCAATAGGCTAGGCTGTTTGGGGAAGCAGCCACAGCTGGGGCCATGCCCCAATCAGGCCACAGCTGGCCCTATAAAAGGCCAGTGAGCCAGGAGCTGGAAGAGTCTCTCTCTAGCTGTGGAGAGAGACGGGCCTGGCTGTCTGGGAGACTGAGCAGGGTATCTAGAGAGGAGCAGAGCTGGGGGAAGGCCAGAGGAGCTAGGGAGCTCCAGCCTGGAAAACCCCAGGCTGCAGGCCTTGCTAAAGGCCGGGAAAGGTACTGGGGTTGCAGAGATGCAGCCCAGGGCAGACAAAGGCAGCAGGTCTAAATCCCCCTTGCCAGTGATGAGTGGTTTACAGATTGCAGTTCCGCCCCAGTGAGCGGGGGCTAGATGGTGACTGGCAACAGCCACTGAGGTGAGGTGTGGATGGGGGTTAGGGGTTCCCCAGGGAGAGGAGACCCAAAGTGTGGGGACACTGCCAGGGGGCAGCACCCAAGGCAAAGAGGCACCGGGGTCCAGGAGGGACACGGGGCCAGCAGCAGGCAAGACATCAGCTGACCTGCAGAGGGCGCTCCGGAGGCTGGAAAGCTAATTCCCAGGATGACCAGCAGGAGGTGCTGCACAGGTGAGTCGTCGCCTCGCTACAGAGCCCTTTCAGTGTCTCGAACCTGTCCCATGGAGGGAGGCGCTGGCCGACGTGGCATCCAGGACCGCCCTGCCTGATAAACTCTATGCGTTGTACCGGGACTAACGTGGACTTGGTGTCATTTACCAACAGGCCCAAAGTGGTGCACGTGGGCAGAAGGAACGCCATGTGATCCCGCACTTGTGACCGGGAGCTGCCCTTGACCAGCCAGTCATCCAGATAGGGGAAGATCTGGACCCCACAGCGCCTGAGGTAGGCCGCCACCACTGACATACAATTTGTAAATACCCTGGGGGCAGTGGACAGGCCAAACGGGAGGACCGCAAATTGGTAGTGCTCCTGCCCAAACGTGAAACGGAGGAAGCGCCTGTGCCCCTCGAATATATGGACGTGGAAGTACGTGTCCTGTAGATCGAGGGTGGCGTATCAGTCCCCGGGATCCAGGGAGGGAATGATGGAGGCCAGGGAGACCATGCGGAACTTGAGCTTCACCATCAACTGGTTCAGGCCTCGCAGGTCCAGGATGGGCCTGAGCCCCCCTTTGGCCTTTGGGATAAGGAAATAGGAGGAGTAGTACCCCCCTTATGTTTGAACTCCACTGGCACCACTTCCACCGCTCCTAAGCCAAGGAGCTGCCCCACCTCCTGCTTGAGCAGAGCTTTGTGAGGGGGTCCCCCAGGAGGGACGGGGGCAGAGGTGGTTGGGCAGGTTGGAGGTAAACCGGGAGGGTGTAGCCCCGGGGGATGGTGCTGAGGAACCATCGGTCCGAGGTCAGCCACAACCACTCTGGGAGGAAAGCACACAACCGGTTAGAGAAGGGAAGCTTTACTGTGGGTGGATCCCTGATGAGAGCTGGCAGGTGCCCCAAGGTGTCCCGTCAAAACCACCGTTTCCCTGCCTGTTTGCCTTAGGAGGACCCAGGCTGGGGGGCAGGCAGAGACTGCCTCTGCAGGCATTTCTTATAGTTCTGCGGCTTTTTATAAGCGGGCTCGTATTTAGAGAGGGCGGCCTGGGCGGGAGCCTGCTGAGGCTTAAACTTAGGTTAAGCTGGAGTCGGAACATAGAGGCCCAGAGTCTGAAGCATCGTGCGGGAGTCTTTCAGGCCATGCAGTTTTATATCAATTTGTTCTGCAAACAGAGCTTTGCCGTCAAATGGGAGGTCTTGCAAGGTGGTCTGCGCCTCACTGGACAGCCCAGAGAGCAGGAGCCACAACTCCCTTCTCATGGACACCGCAGAGGCCATGGACCGCTCGGCCATGTCCATCGCATCTGACACTGCCTGCAGGGTTGCCCTGGCAGCCGCTGAACCCTCCTCCACCACCGCTTTGATTTCCTTCCTGTCACGCTCCTGGAGGGAGTCCTCGAACTTAGGCAAAGAGCCCCAGAGGTTGAACTCATACCAGCCCAGAAGAGATTGATGGTTTGCTACCCGTAACTGGAAGCTCAAGGACCAATAAATTTTCCTTCAAAATGAGTTTGGCCCTGCCGCTCCCTGTGGTTAACCGACGCAACCACCAGGGAGTTAGGGGCAGGGTGGGTGTATAGGTATTCATGCCCCTTGGCGGGCACAAAATACTTGCGTTCCGCTCTCTTAGAGATGAGGCCAACGAGGCCGGGGTTTGCCACAGGGCATTTGAAATTGTTGCCACCCCTTCGTGGAGAGGCAAGGCCACCCTGCCCGTTACCGAGGTGGATAGTACGTTAAACAGGGAGTCCAAGAGCTCCTCCACCTCCTCTGCCTGGAGGTTGAGGCTTGATGACACCCTTTTTAATAGTTCTTGGTTGGCCCTAGAGTCCTCCTGCAGGACGGAGGGGCCATAATCGCCTCATCAGGGGAGGGCAAGGAGGCCGGCACCGTACTTTGCGTATCCACCGGCACCAGAGGATCCACCACCTGGTTAGTGGTGTAGCTAGGGGGGGAGCAGGGGGAGCAGCCGCTCCCCCTGAGCACCCGCTCCCCCTGAGCACATTCCCCCAAAGTGGCACCTTTTTAACTCACTCACAAAAAAACGCGCCACCCGTTGTGTCGCGGTCTTCGGCGGCGGGACCCTCACTCGCTCCGCGGGGCTTCGGCAGCATTTTGGCAGCTGGTCCTTCAGTGCCGCCGAAGACACCCGGAGCTACTGAAGGGCCCGCCGCTGAAGACCCGGAGTGCCGCCCCGTCAGTAAAAGCACCGCCGGGGTGAGTAAAAGCGCCGCAGCGGGTGGCACTTTTTTGTGAGTGAGTTAAAAAGGCGCCACCCAGGGAGCAGCTCCAAGGCAGAGGGCAGGAGCAGCACATGGCAGTGGGGGGAAGGATAGCTGAACTGCTGGCAACTGATAGCCTGCTGGGCAGCTGCTGCACAGGGAACTTAGGGGAGCAGGGAGCTGATAGGGGGAACTGAATGGGGGCTGCCAGTCCACCCTGGTTCCAAGCCCCCACCAGCTAGCTGCAACAGGCTACTCTTCCTGCAAGCAGTGGACAAAGCAGGTGGCTGCCAAACGAGGTTAGAAGGGAGCATGCAATGTAACAACGAAACAACGTTAACCGAGACGACTTTAAGTGAGGAGTTACTGTACTGTCCACACTCACAGGATGATAACCGCATGGGGGAGAGAGCATGGGGGCAACATAGCAAGGTCACAGCTGCTTCTATGAACTATGAGCTGAAGTAGCCATGGCTAGCCTCTGCAGGTGCAGCACGCCTTGCCTCTGAGTTGTCAGGTAAATAAATATTCAACCCCCCTGCTCTCTCCAAAAACACTTAGGCCTGGCCTACACTATGAGTTTAGGTCGAATTTAGCAGCGTTAGATCGATTTAACCCTGCACCCATCCACACGACAAAGCCATTTTTGTCGACTTAAAGGGCTCTTAAAATCGATTTCTGTACTCCTCCCCGATGAGGGGATTAGCACTGAAATCGACCCTGCTGGGTTGACTTTGGGGTAGCGTGGACGCAATTCAACGGTATTGGCCTCCGGGAGCTATCCCAGAGTGCTCCATTGTGACCGCTTTGGACAGCACTCTCAACTCAGATGCACTGGCCAGGTAGACAGGAAAAGCCCTGCGAACTTTTGAATTTCATTTAGTTTGGCCAGTGTGGCGAGCTGATCAGCACAGGTGACCATGCAGAGCTCATCAGCATAGGTGACCATGGAGTCCCAGAATCGCAAAAGAGCTCCAGCATGGACCGAACGGGAGGTACTGCATCTGATCGCTGTATGGGGAGACGAATCCGTGCTATCCGAACTCCATTCCAAAAGACGAAATGCCGGAATATTTGAAAAAATCTCCAAGGGCATGAAGGACAGAGGTTACAACAGGGACCCGCAGCTGTGCTGCGTGAAGCCTACCAAAGAACCAGAGAGGCAAACGGCCGCTCGAGTCAGAGCCCCAGACATGCCGCTTCTATGATGAGCTGCATGCCATTGTAGGGGGTGCCCCTACAACTACCCCACCCCTGTGCTTCCCTCCTCCTCCACCCCTCCCGGGCTACTTTGGCAGTTATGGCCCCATTTGTGTGACGAATTAATAAAGAATGCATGAATCTGAAACAACAATGACTTTATTGCCTCTGCAAGTGGAGATCAAAGGGGGGAGGGGAGGGCGGTTGGCTTACAGGGAAGTAGAGTGAACCAAGGGGGCGGGTTTTCATCAAGGAGAAACAAACAGAACTTTCACACCGTAGCCTGGCCAGTCATGAAACTGGTTTTCAAAGCTTCTCTGATGCACAGCGTGCCCTGCTATGCTCTTCTAAACGCCCTGGTGTCTGGCTGTGCGTAATCAGTGGCCAGGTGATTTGCCTCAACCTCCCACCCCGCCATAAACGTCTCCCCCTTACACTCACAGATATTGTGCAGCACACAGCAAGCAGTAATAACAATGGGAATATTGGTTTTGCTGAGGTCTAACCGAGTCAGTAAACTGCACCAGCGAGCTTTAAAACGTCCAAAGGCACATTCTACCACCATTATGCACTTGTTCAGCCTATAGTTGAACTGCTCCTTACTACTGTACAGGCTTCATGAGCCATAGGAGTAAGGGGTAGGCTGGGGTAGGTGCGACCGCGCGGTGCTGCTGACGGAGAGCAGCCTGAGGCAGAAGCCTCCAGCTGGCATGATATTCCAGGCAGGACTGAATCTCCATTAGACGAAACTTAAAGAAGAGAATGACCTGGAGTCATTCGCATTTTTGTCCAGGTGCCCCCGACCGACCTCACCGAGGCCGGCCAGGAGCACCCATGTCTGCCCAGGCGCCCCCGACCAACCTAACCGAGGTCGGCCAGGAGCACCCATGGGATGACGATGACGGCTAGAAGTCGTATTGTACCATCTGCCGTCCGCAAGGCAAGGGGATGCTGCTGTGTAGCACTGCAGTACCGCGTCTGCCAGCAGCACCCAGGAGACATACGGTGACAGTGAGCTGAGCGGGCTCCATGCTTGCTGTGGTATGTCCTCTGCACGGGTAACCCAGGAAAAAAGGCAAGAAACAATTTTTTGCCGTTGCTTTCACAGAGGGAGGGAGAGAGGGGGGCCTGACAACATGTACCCAGAACCACCCGTGACAATGTTTTCGCCCCATCAGGCATTGGGAGTTCAACCCAGAATTCCAATAGGCGGCGGAGACTGCGGGAACCGTGGGATAGCTACCACAGTGCAACTCTCCAAAAATCGACGCTAGCCCTGGTACTGTGGACGCACACAGCCGACTTAATGCACTTAGTGAGGACACAATCGACTGTATCAAACTGATTTCTAAAAAATCGACTTCTATTAAATTGACCTAATTTCGTAGTGTAGACATACCCTTAGATAGCTTCCCACCCAAAACTCTTTTACACAAGCCTTGAGCAAGGGATCAGGAACTTGCTGTGGGATTTTAAACCTCAACATTGTTTATATTTCTTACTCAAAAATTAGTAAAATATAATCTTTTATATAACCCATTTCCCAAAATGCTTCACAGAAACAGCAACAAAGAAAAATTAAGAGATAAGTGCAATCATCTATACAAGTTTTACAATTGCATTTTACACAGACTACACATCCAAACTATGTATGACTTTGTGTTTCAGCTGACCTATCCTAGATACACCCCCCCTTAGGTCATCAGTTTGAAAGATTCAGTATGCTACAACTTTTGCAAGCCTACCTACAGGAATTTTAAAAAATATCAATACATATAAAGTAAGTGCTGTACAAAATAGTCTCCACTATTATATTTATTATTAGTCAGTTGACAAATGTCTGCTCTGGAAAAAATTACTTACTACATAAATGAAACATTTAATGATTTTTACATATATTTTTATACACACACACACACACACACACACACACACGCGTGCTTTAAACTGCTTCATTACTCATTAACTCTGAATATCTCCTGCTCTTCATAAGTCTGTTGCTAGCAGTATTATCAATAAACAATGAAACAGGATTATATACAATGTTAGAATACATTTAAACATCACAGTAAAAAACAAAGACTAACAAAGAGCCATACTGATGGTCTACAGGACAGTGTTTCCAAACCTGGACTGGTTGGAGATTACCATTCTAGTCCACGGTGAGGAATCCTGGGGCAGAGAGCAGACCTTAGGTACACAGACCTTACCAATCCCTGGATGCAGGGCAGGTGAAGTCTGGCATGCCTCATGATGAATGTGGTAGACCTGAGAAGACTCAGGCATTCTCACTAAGGTGCATGGTTGATTCTGCAGTTGGTTGATAAGGATGGTCATGGAATCTAATCTGTTTTAGGGCAGGTAAGCTCTGGCTGTAGTGGAGACTAACACTGCCCCTATGAATTTTATTCTCTGTGAAGATGTCATTAACAATATTTCTCTCTTCACAGTGAGGGAATGGCCAGTGCCAAGGTAGTCAGAACTGACGCAACTGGTGCTGAGAGAGATGCAAGTACCAGAGGAAGTAAGCCTTGATCCCAGATATTGCGCTGAGAGTCTGGTACTGTGTTCCATACAGATTCTAGTGGTACCCAATTCAGGCCATGAAATCCTCAGAGTAGGAGGTGATGAGATGATTTCAGCCTCTTTTTGGTCAGATCAGCAGAAGGGGACCTGTCCCTAAACTTTTCAGAGGAGCGATGCTCCTTTCTTTATCTGTGGAGACCAGGAGAAGAATGTTTCACTTCACCCTACTAGAGACTGCAGTCAGGGTGGTGTTAGAAGTAGTAGGGTCTCAGGAGCTAGTAGGTGATCTGGAGCTTACTGGGGCACTTCTGGATTCAGAGCTCACTGGTCCTGAGGGGTCTTGTTGCCCAGATCTGATGCAGGTCACACAGAGACTTGTCTAACAAATAACTTGAGGTAGCCTTCTCTTGCTTTTGGATCCTTTTCAGGAAGGACTTGGAAACAGAACATCTGTAAACCGTTTTTGTAAAAATGAGTATATAAAGTGCATCAAGAGGCAGACACAGCTGGGATGCCTTTTTGCCACCAGGAGCAGTAAGAAGTAAATGAGGGGCAGCAGGGCCTATTTCACCCTTTATGCATTTGGTACAGGGCAGAAGGACACTCAGGGTCTATGCGGTTATAATTTATATGTTAATATAATCAAATTTTCTTTTAAAAGTTACACATTCAAGTAACTAAATAATTTGTTAACAACATTTTCTATGATACAGGGCTATCGTAGATTCTAAGGCTAGAAGGGACCATTGTGATTATCTAGTCTGACCTTCTACATAAAACATCCAATCTTGAATTAAAAATTGCCACTCACAGAGAATCCACCACAACCCTTGATAAGTTGTTCCAACAGCTAATTACCCAAACTTAAAAATGTATGCCTTTTTTCCAGTCTAAATGGGTCTAGCCATCTAGCCTTTGTCTGCTAGATAGAAGAGCCCATTAATAAATATTTGCTCCCCATGTAGATACTTATAAAACAGGGGTGGGCAAACTTTTTAACCTGAGGGCCACATCGGGGTTCCGAAACTGTATGGAGGGCTGGGTAGGGAAGGCTGTGCCTCCCCAAACAGCCTAGACCCTGCCCCCTATCCGCCCCCTCCCACTTCCCGCCCTCTGACTGCCCCCCTCAGAACTCCCAACCCATCCAACCCCCCCTGCTCCTTGTCCCCGACCGCCCCCTCCCGGGACCCCCAGCCTCTAACCGCGCCCCCCCAATCTCCCTATCAAACACCCCCTGCTCCCTGTCCCCTGACTGCCCCGACCCCTATCCACACCCCCACCCTCTGACAGGCCCCCTGAGACTCCCACGCCTATCCAACTGCCCCCTGCTCCCTGTCTGCCCCCCGGGACCCCCTGTCCCTTATCCAATCCCCCCGCTCCCTTACCATGCCGCTCAGAGCACCAGGACTGGCAGCCGCGCCGCCCGGCTGGAGCCAGCCACACCACCACGCAGTCTAGAGCACCGGGGCAGGCCGCCAGCGCTCGCAGCCCCACCACCCAGAGCGCTGGCAGCACAGCAAGCTGAGGCTGCAGGGGAGATGGGATAGCAGGGGAGGGGCTGGGGGCTAGCCTCCCCGGCCGGGAGCTCAAGGGCCGGGCAGGACGGTCCCGCAGGCCGGATGTGGCCCGCGGGCCATAGTTTGCCCACCTCTGTTATAAAATGTGATGAAGTCACCCCTTAACATTCTCTTTGTTAAGCTAAATAGATTGAGCTCCTTGTGTCTATCACATACAGCATGCCTTCCAATCCTTTGTTAATTCTCTTGGCTCTTCTGTGAAACCTATCACATTGAGATACTCCAAAAAAACAACATACTCTACAGAAAAGAAAGCTACAGACATTTTACTTTGTGTAACATTAGAAGCACTTTCCACCTGGTATAAAACTGAATTATATTTGTAAATCCCCAGCAGTGAATACTAGCACAGCATGGAAGTAAGTTAACCAGTTTCAGGGTAGCCTGATCTCTGGATTCCTAAATCCAAAACAAGTAGACAAGGTGACTTGACCCTAAGCACTCTGAATTCATACCCTACAAAGTATTCTAATAATCTTTATATAAAATATGCACTGAGGTGTCATTTGAAAATAAATAACTTGTTGGCCAATAACATCATGGTAAAATGTATGAATCAATATTCTATGTAACATTATGAATTCCCCCTGTAGGATGTTACTAGCACATGTTCAAGACCAGATGGTAAAGTTGTTAAACAAATCTATCCTAAAAAAAGGAATGTGTGTTTTCCACAATTTACATATAAGCAGTAAACAGGACCATCAAGACAGCAGGGGGAGGAGATTGCAGGAAGCAGAACAATTTGCATTTTAGCAAACAACAGCAGAAGAAAAAAAAAAAACAGCATAAAGCTTCCTTCACCACCAGACTCCATGTCACCTTCCTCACAGCTTGAATAAACTTTACTCTGAGGGATAACCTTCAGAAGAATACATTTCAACTGTTCACTGAACTATAAAAGAAAGGGGAAGAAAACCCCAAGTTATCTCATTCACCTAAGAGGACAAAGGAACCCGTACATTTGGGCTTCTGGAGGAGATCCTAATCAAGGAGTGGTGGGTTCAGCCACCATCTTGCTGGAAGACTGTGGGTGAGAAAAGCCATCTTGAACAAAGCCTGTACCTTGCTAGATTAAGTTTTTAGACTTTAAGATGTGTTTTCACTTTTATTTGCTTGTAACCATTTCTAGATTTATCTTTTATACTTTTATCTTCTTTTGTTAATAAACTTGTTTTACTATTTATCTAAACCAACAGTGCTGTGTTTGAATTAAAGTGAATGCTAACTCCAGTTAATGTGGCAAGTTGTTTAGTTCAGTCTCTTTAAAGGAACAAACAGGATAACTGCTGGCAAACTGCTGGATCCAAAGCGACTGAATCACGCCTGTACAGTTTAGAGAACACAAAGTGCATGCTGGCTGCATGTGTGTCCCAGGCTGGGAGCTACAAGTAGCAGAAGCATTTTGGGGCACTCAGAGTTATAATATAAGCAGTGACACAACCTTTCACTGATCTGAGTTGCACCCCAGAATGTGACAGTGACAATTACGGCAGAAAACCACTGGCAGACACAAATAGCACAAGCAATATTATTTAAGTGACACCCTCCTATTAATCACTCCCTCTTAACTGTTTCTCCCCACTGAATCCATCTCTGTGACCATGTCTTTAGTTTATTGGGGGCAGGGTGGAGAGTTTGCATTTGAATTAAACAAAGATCAAATATAAAACAGGACAGTACACTGGTATTTGCCTTATTTGCCTTTCTCAAAGTGAGCTGAATGATTAAAGGTGTTATTTATTGTACTGAGAAAATTTAATAAAATTCAGATGTATAAAAGAAGAAAGGTATACATTAATTTTTACAAAAAAATCAAAAGTAGCCATCACATATGTATTGAAAAGCATAAGATCAAAAGTGAAGGGCTTCAGGAAGCTCACCCTTTTGTGTACACATCAGTCATCTGTAAATATTTTATACCTTTCTGCTCATTTAGCAGGTATGTTTAAACAATGAATATTCACCAGAGTTGCACTTCCTTCATACCCCATCTTAACACACTTGTATCAACAAATTACTTAAACAGCCAAGATACAAAGAAAGATTAAGGTGCTCACCTGTTATGAGAGACTTGTAGCTCTGCTAGCAGCTGATTTTTAAACCACTGATCAAAATCCACACTGTCAAATAGCTCATAAGCTGCCAGCCCAACTGCATTGTAGACTGGAGAAAAACAGAGAAACTAAGTTTTGCTCTAGTCAAACATTGTTAAAATTCTAAAAACTGAAATTGAATAAATCTTGAAAATTATGCTCAGATCACTTTTGTGCAGTAAGGAATATTATCCAACATTTATATTCTGAAAATTGAGAAATTAAAAAGGGAGTGATTTGAGTAAAACAATGACAAAACCTTACAAAACTTCCCTCAGAGTTCTCTTTAGTTACAAATAAATAAAGTTCTCATGAGAGGGGTGTCATGTAGTGTTCACAGCAGTTAAAGGAGTCAGGTGCTCCACAGTTCTAAACCAATGATTCCATCAGATGCCTTAGACAAGTCATCTGTCCAGCCCTCAATTTCCTTGCTTGTAAAATGGAAAGAATATCTCCCTCACAGAAATGCTGAGGCATTAATTTTTGCAAAAGTACTGAAAAGTACTATATTATTAAATACCTTATTCCTAAAATTCTTGCCTATAGTTTCTGCTGTTTGAACTGCTCAAACTCGGTTCTATGAGAAAATAATTTTGATATTATTTTTCAAAATGTCAAAGTTACATCTCACAAATTCTTCTCAGACATTTTATAGAAGTCAGGCACATACATAACGAGCTTTATTCCTTAAAAGGCAAAGTGAAATTTAATTTACCAGCATCTTTAATCAGTAGAGCATTAGTATCTTCCACATTCGTAGGTCCTGCAATAAAGTTAAAATAAAAGCAATTATAGAAAAAATGCATTAACTAAACAAAGACTATAAGACCCTCAGTGGTTTGAGCATTGGCCTGCTAAACCCAGGGATGAGAGTTCAATCCCTGAGGGGGCCATTTAGGGAGGGGGGGGGAAATCGGTCAGGGACAATACTTGGTCCTGCTAGTGAAGGCAAGGGACTGGACTTGATGACCTTTCAAGGTCCCTTCCAGCTCTATGAGATAGGTATATCTCCATATATTTCAGTGAAGTAGTGCATAGCAAAGAATCAAAATATATAGCCATAGCAATATAATCAAAAATATCCTCTCTATAAATACAAACCTAAAAGTAATGCATCCTGTATTTAAAAGAGTACAGCACTGTTAAAGGGAGGACCCATTCTGATTAAGAGAACATACTGCATATCAAGAATATTCCTGTGCCTTACTGAAATACTGAATTTTTGATTGAAAAGTATCTACAATATGTTCATTGAAGAAAGCAAAGGAAATTCAAATCCTTATTGTACCATACTTTGTCACTTTGGCAGTTGTACTTAATTACATTTATCATAAAATACGCAGCTACAGAGTACTCATAAAGGTAAGTAAGTAAAAAAACTCTGGAAAAAAATAGGAATTGGTAAAGAATGGCTATCAAGTAATGACTTTTTGCAGAAAAAGTGACCATCTGGTTACTTCTACACATTACATAAAACTGTTTGTTATAGAACTTTATTATATTTAATTATAACAATTTAAACATTTAATTTTGATTTTTTTATGCCATAAACAATTTCGGCAACGATAATTCCCATGCTGACAACACTTGAGACCTCACAATTTCAAGTGTATTTACAGCTAATAATGTGGAGGCCCTACCTTGGGAACTCAAAAAAAGCTTTTGGCAGAGGAGTGACGAACATTTCCAGATTTTTACCTTAAGGGAGTCTAATTCTGCCACCTCCATGCTAGAAACCTGTAATTCCTACAGAACCAAAGCATCCAAACAATCTCAGATCTTAAATATTCAAGGTCTCTAGGTACAGATTCAAAATATATCATAAAAATCCATAACATAGTTTTGGACATTGATCCAGGTTGCAAGGTGAGTCTGATGGGGAAGAAATAGAGGCAGCTCCCTTCGAATAACCTCAGAAGGTGGACATCAGAGCTATCAAGGTCATATGGTATTCTCTGGCACTCCTTTGTGAAAAACTTTGGGGATCGGAAAAAAAACAGAGAAAATGCTGAAGGACATCCCCTCACTATTAAACTCTAGTCTTTCAGGAAAGAGTCCATTGATACTCTTTCATAACTTCCTGCTTGGAAGCAGAACTAGTGACATTTGTTGTTATTTTCTATGGCAAATAAGATCAGTCTGCAGGAAATCTCACAATGGGCATTGTCGCTAGGTTTAAGAACAAAACTATGTCAGTAGAAACTGAGTTAACCTATCTTTAGTAAAGAGTGCAGCCCTTTCACAATCTTCAAAACCTATCAACCCAACATAATGAAATACCAAGCCAAGGAGAAAGAAATGTGTTAATTCCCCAGGAAGTGGGAAATGAAAAGTAATTGGGTTGTGAAAATTGATTCTAGGGTTTTATGGTACATCTCTCAAAATCTGTGCTTGGCTAGGAATGAAGCAGATAGAGCTAGCAAACAGCAGCACTAAGGCCCAACTTCTGCAATCATCCATTAAAATGTCTTGACACCTGACCACACTAAGACAACTGATTGCATGGATCTACAGGGTAGATAGGTCTACAGACTCTTAAACTGTGGTCTATGGATCACTGCTAGTCTGAGGAGAGAGCTGGTTGATCACAAAGAGGCTCCTGCTCCTCCTTTCCAACTGTTAAATGGCACTGAAAGACAGCTAACCATATACAAACATTTTTCTTTTTCTATGTGCCATAAGGAATTATTGTGAATATGACATACATGTTTTTTGACTGCAAATAAGAATGGAGATGATCCACAAGAATCTCTTCAATAAACTGTGATGCACACTATGGGGACAACAGGGTGCACGGAGTAAAAACAAAGGTTACCATCATGAAAAGTACGGTGGGGCCTGCTAACGCCTTTAGGTTGACTGTGAAACTCAGAGACTGAGCTGCATTCCTGGTTATTTTCAGCTTGGCCAAGAGAACCTCTGTCTAATTGAAAAGGATTGATCTTTTCTAACCAAAGATTCTTCACCTCACCTAGAACGTCTGGGATGACTGAAAAGCTTTGGCATCATCTCCTAAAAGTATATTCTGTGGCTTCTGCAGTGATGTCAGACACATCATAAACTCTTTCGGACAGTTTAAACAAATCAAGGACTTCTTGGTAAGCTCCTTGTAAAATGACTTATGGGACTTATGAAGGTGCTCAGCAACTCGTAGAAAATCCTATGAGTTCTAAATCCTCACTAAAGAACAGACCTTGCTCCAAATTTTGCCCCAGCTAAAGAAATCTAACCATAAACATTGAATAACCTCCTTTTCAGCCCTGAAACCCTATGTTGTCTATATAGTTATTAAAGACACCATACAGTCTAGGTCCATGAAAACAAAAATTCATAATATTTCCTTTCTGTAAATATACCCTTCATTTTCATCACAATATACTTACAAAACATCTCCAATATCATTTAGAATTATTTGAAAGATAGGGGGAAATATTTTAGGATACAAATTTAGATTTCACAAATACATAAACATTAGGATTAATATACAGTCTGCACAAAATGAAATAGCATAGTAATTCCAGTATATTAAAAACAGTTTTAAAATCTTACCTTGTAGACTGTGAACCATTTCTAAAAGCACAGGAGTAAGGGTTTGATTATATTCATGGAAAATATCAATAAAAAGAACCTCTGTGCATGGCTGAAAAAGTAAAACAAATCTGTTATAAAACCTAAATAAGACAAGTCTACCCTAGTTTTAATATACAGTAAAATAAATACATTTAAACTACTAAATACCTCATAAGGAAAACACTCCAGCACTACAACTTACTGAAAGTGATTTTGTCACAATACGGCATGTTCAATTAGAGCAAGATTTTGATACAGTAGTATCACATTCACAATATAAGGTTTACATTCTAAGTTTGCTGATCAGTTACTAAATAAATCAGAAAATAACTGAGATAAATGTAATTAGCCAATTTTTATTGCTATAGCATGCATAATAAACAAGTTACACCTTTATACTAGATTTCCAATATTTAACAAAGCTACCCAAAATGTATTCTTCAAATCTCTCTGCTCTATTTTCACTTGGCATATATTTCAGTTCTTTGCTACTAATGTCTTGCATACAGTAGAACTTTACCCAAGTGGCTCTTAAACTGTGGTCTATAGATTACTGCTAGTCTGTGGAGAGAGTTGGCTGATCACAAAGAGGCTCCTGCTCCTTCTTTCCAATTATTAAAATACATTAAAAGACAGCTAACAATATACAAACATTTTTTCTTTTCCCATGTACAAGGAATTGCTGTCAATATCACATGAATGTTATATGATTGCAAATAAGAATGGAGGTGATACACAAGAATTTCTAATACAATGTGGTGAGCACGGGGGGGGGGGGGGGGGAGAGAGAAATAGGATAATCCCAATTCTCAAAGCAATTTTAAAAAAAGACTTATTGCAATTTTAGTGTTGTGTATATATTTAAATTGAAGTAGAGGGAATCAAGGTATTAGTAAAATTTTACATACATAGAGATATAAGCTGCCTCCTTTAGTGTATTTTGGACTCCAATAAAAAACACAGAGTACATCCCTGCGTGCACAGGATTGAGTAACAAGTCCTGAATACCAGTATTAAGTGATCAATGAAAATGGAATATCTGTTCTTGAAACAACATGTTGCTCTCATTTCTACAACAAAAGTCAACTGAGGGGGAAGGAGAAGGGTAAACAAAACAATGAATTGAAGAAGAACAGGGCAGAACTGTTTAGGGAGGGACCAAAAAGAGCTCTTTGCAGCCCGCATTCTAAAAACAATCTCATTCAATTCTCTTCCTTTCTAGGAAAACAGAGTAGAGGTCCCGGAGGAAGTATTCTGAGTTATGCATGAACATCCAGGCTCCTAAGTGTAATACCCAAAACTGGAGTTCAAAGAGCAGCATGGATTGAAACTTCCCTTAATAAAGTGGGATTTCTGGGAAAGCCGTTTCCTAGCAGCCAACTGTAATCCAGGACTGCATAAGGCATGCTGGAAGACAGGTTTATATAAATCCGGCCCTCTCCCCAGAAAAAGGAGAGTGTTGGAGGAAGCCAGAGAAGCTATGGAATCTCTCTTTGAAGAAGGGCAAGTAAACCCAATATTTGTTTGGTGTGCTTGTTCCACATATTGGTCTTTTTGACCTAGGAAAGGACTGTTAAACAGGCATACTAACTCCAGAATCTGGCAAGAGTTGATGTTGAGGAGGCAGGAAAAATACCACTAAAAGCCTCCACTAAACAGTCACAAAATGTACGTAACGAATCTAAAATAATGTGTAATCTTAATAATGTAACTGTGCCCTACTCCCATTCCTTAGCCCTTTATGTTTCTAAACACCATCAGTTTTATTTCATGTTTTGATCTAGACCGTATACTTTATAGAGCAGAGCTTTCTCTATGTTTTGTAAGGAATCTGGCACATCTTTCAGCATGATATAAACATTAAATAAAGTTTTCTTAAATTCTCTGACTTGATTTGCTCAAGTGTGTTATGTATATAAACCAATAAGCTTAAGGAAAAAATATACAGAAAAACATGTGTGTGTGTGTAACATACACATATACACACACAGTTTCTGTCCTTTTTTGTTAATTAGTTTGTTTTATACAATTAGGTGTCAACGGACACAGTGTATGCTCTTTTGTCCTCCACAATAGCATATGCAACCCTTGACATATGCTCTATATTATGCCTTTTCTATCATCATGCTTTTGAACTCAAAGAATACGCCTTTGAAAGCTACGGATGCTGACCCATGGAAATGTTACATTCTGTAGGGGGGTTTGGTTTTTAAATACATGCGTCTTCTTCCTCTGATCTTGTTTGTTACAATAGTTTGGTTTTTAAAATGTAACGCTTGAAAATGTTACGCCAAAGAATCTCAGGAACCTTTATTTAATATTTATTTTACAATACTCAAGGATGTGCTAAACGTCTTACAGAGCAGAGAAAGATAGGTCTCTTACCTAGAATTTTTACATAAAACATGAAAAATATTATAAAGAAATTACCTTCACTCACTCAATATTTTTAAAGTACTGTATAGAATATGAACTCCACCTCTTTTACCATAGCACACTGCACACTTACTTTCCAGTGTATTTAAAATTAAACCTTAGTCAATATCTTAACACAAATTCAAATAGTTACTGTGAACTTCAATCTGTAGTATTATAAGTTCACATTCTTCTGCAAATGTTGGTTTATACTTTTTTAATAAATGTCACACCTTTGGGCTACAGGCCACTCAGCAAAGACGTGGAGAACCACTTTTCTTTTTAATTAATCTTGTTTCATTCAAACTGAAATACTTACCCTAAGACTGTATTTCCAAGAATCTCCTCCTGTCTCCTCTACAGCTAGAGTCCATAAAGAAAACAAGAAAACATTACATAAAAATACAGTGAATACTTTAGTTATGATTTTAAACAATATTAGTGACTTATTTAATCATATGAAAACATCCTGGATAGGTAAACATGAGTTACTGCACATCTCGGGTTATGAAGAGAATCTCGAGACTGTAATCTCTCTATACAAGACTGTACAAATAAAAATGCCAGTCACTTTCTCCTGGGGATCTTACAATGGGCATTTTTTGGATGCACTGTGAAAAGGGAACAGGTACTATTAAATATCTTAATAAAATTAGATGAAAATACAGTGTAATTTCTTACTGAAGCCTTCTGGGTCCTCTTCCCACATTGTCAATTCTTCCTCTGTTAGCAGGAAATAGTGAGAGACTAATCTCCTACATATCTCCATTAATGTTGGGTAAGTGAAGAATGATGTCTTTATCTTATGTGCTTCAAGAGTTTCAGGACTGCTATCTGTAATAGTAATACACTGTTACTAGTCCATGACTTAACGTTATACTAGAATCCTATTAATCAATAAAGAAAGAAAATGCTGGACAGAAGACTCTCATAGTGAAAGGAACAATTACATCTCCATATTGACTTTAAGACACTTTCTTATAAAGCACCTAAACTGTTTAGCAAGTAAGATTGTTCTATTAGCTGAAAAAACTGGTGAAAATGATGCCTCATAAAATAAGTCTTGACTGCTCACTTTCTGATGTTAATTAAATTATTCGGATTAATAGTCTTTTTTGTTGTTGTTCTTCATAACTGAAAGATTCTACCCTCAGGAAAGATTGTGTCATCCTATCCTGTCAGGAGCAACCATATTCCCTGAATCAGCTTGGCTCCACTCTGATTGGAAACAAACACTAGAAGATTGTGGCCGTTCTGAAAGAGGGCATTTTTGTTAGTGGGTACCCTTACAGCTACATTATCACTTAGAATAATACAAAATGACAGCTATTGTGAAAGAGGGCAGTTCATTGTGGAATTCTCAGAAGAAGAAAATTATCCTTCATCTTTGATAAAAATGAAACTTTCAGTTATGAAGAATAAACGCTAAAAATGACCATTAAGCCTAAAATAATTATTGAATTGTACCAAGTCATGAGATTTCAGTGAGTTTCAACCACATGTGATCATTCAGGACATAAAAATGGCCTGACAGGATGCTAAATTTCTTAAAGAACCAATTTTTTAAACTAATTTTAATTCAAACTAAGTAACAGCTTTACTTTCAAATTCTCAGAAAATTCATCTGGTACCAAAGAGTAAGTGCTGTAATTTTTAGCAGGATACACTGTATTCTTCATACATAAAGCATTTTGACTCCTCCTTGAATTCCAAAAAGTAAATCATAATTATTGAACTGCAAGTAGCAGTTCCATAATAATTAATTCTCTGTTCATTATAATCCAAATATGTTACAATTTGTTCATTGACATTCTAATACCTGGTACAAGAATATCAAATAACAATTGAAGATCTGCAGTTCTTCCTGCAACATATTTTTAAGTACTGGATTTGATAATCTGAATTAAAATCATCAGAATTTCTGAACCTCTTAAAAAATGACTGGATTATTTTAATTTGGAAAGGAAAATTATATACTTTTTTTTCTGAATCCAATTAGATGCTGGTGTCTCATCATACGCAAACATGAAACTAAAACTAAAATTAAGTAATCTTTATAGACAGATGTGTTTCAACACTAAGGAAAGTAATTGTAATTATCCATGTATTAGATTCAAAAAATTTTAGCTAGAGCCAGCCTCTTGTGAATCAACCATAGAGTCAGAATTGCAGAAAAATTCATTGCATTCAACAGCATGCTGAAACTTTTACTTTGATTCTGTAGCTTGAGTTTGAATAACCATAAATTAACTTGGCCCTTGAACTAAATATGGGCTCTTTATTTTATATGGTTAATGAAAGCCAAAGCAGTAAGAAATTTCTCTGTATTTCTATGTGGGAAAGTTGTTTTGTTGCATGTTTCTTATGGATTTAAGTGGTAATTATAGAACGATTTGGAGATTCTTTCCTAAAGCTTGATTTTTACAGTCAAAATATTAACAATATGCAATATTTAGTATATGATCATGTTAACTAGTACAATATTAAGAATTTTAAACACCTTTTAAAAAGCCTTTTAAAAAAATGTTTGAAGTTAGTGTTGTGTCACAGCTGGCAAGCTCCCTCCCCCCCCCTCCAAGAATGGGAAAACATGCTGAGGAAAAAGCAGCAGTACCTTCGAAACGTTTTGATGGCTTGTAAGCATAATTTTTTACAATCATCTTAATGAAATTCATGCACTGGACAATGAATCGCTCAAAAGCAACTCCTTCACCAGCCTCTGTGAAAACATAGCTTACAGCAAACTCCAATGATCTCTGAATCAGAGGGGTGAATGAAAAAGGATGTTGGTCCAGGAAGTCCAAAAGCTAAAAAGTGAGGGAAGAAAAACATATGACTTAATTCATACACATTTTATGTGCACAAAGGACTTTCATAAACCATCTTGTAAAAACAGGAGCACATTTATGTAATGTGCAAATCTAACAGTTGGCCACAAAAATTAAATTAAAACAAAATCACTTTTATGGTGCTTACTGATTCATTCATTTTATCTGTTGGTGTTCTAATTCTCATTTCCAAAGCAATGTTTTGTTAATAAGGATGACAATTTAAGGAACCATGTACTTTTTCAACTATTCAGTGCTATATTTTGCTAAGTAACAATTCACAGATGTAAGAACTGATTTTCCCTAAAACAAGAAAAAAGCTAGCCCCCAAATTAACAATATTCTTATTAGTAATCCACCATTCATACCTATTTCCAACCATATTTAAAGTACTGAACATTTACTTCCATTATAACTGAATAACTTTTTGTGTAAAAAAGGTGCGAACAAAGGGATCTTCAGTTTCTTTCCCCCACTCCAGTCCAGGCATTTGTTCCTTTAAAACTTAGCAATTAGTTATATAAACCATTTTAAACTATGTATTTTCAAAGGTGTCTCTGCAAGGTTGGGAACTTTTTAAAATGAAATCTGATTCTTCTTTGCAGGGCCAAAGGCTGGGCCTGTTAACAAAAGGCTTGCATAAGCCCTATTAGTGACTGTAATCATTCTCTACTCTGAAATGCTTTGTAAGCGGCAGCAATGGAAGTTGTCTACTTGAATAGGGAAAGTTAAAAGTCTTCCAACTCAATTTGTTCAGTGCTGTCTCTGCTACTGCACTCTAGATGTGCTTTTAACAAACTCAATCTCAGCACAAGATTAGACTTTCATTCATTTTCTATCTGTAGCAAGTTTATTCAGAGTTAAAGATCACAGGAAACCAAGAAAGATAAGCACAATAGGGGAAGAGACAAAAGAAGAAGAGAGACTAGTTTCCTATACGGATCAGGCTTTGTTCGTGTATAGTCTTCTCCCCTACAGTATATAGGTTACGATTTCTTCCATGAAGCCTTTGACTCCATAAGGATTAAAATTCTGAAGTGTTCTAAGTTACCTAGCTTCCTGGCCATTACTCTAGCATTTTCTCTTCAGTTCCTTCAAATTTCTGTAGCACTCCAAAAATGACTGAGTCATAAATGTTGTTTGCAGTTTTCTTGTAACTGTTTTGGTCCCAGGATACGAGAGCGACAAGGTGGGTGAGGCAATATCTTTTATTGGACCAACTTGTGTTGGTGAACGAGACAAGCTTTCGAGCTATACAGACAAGAGCGGCGCTAGGGTTTTTGGCGCCCTAGGCGGGGGTCCTTCCGCGCTCCCGGTCGTCGGCGGCAATTCGGCGGCGGGGAGGTCCTTCCGCGCTCCCGGTCTTCGGGGCACTTCGGCAGCGGGTCCCGGAGCGAGTGAAGGACCCGCCGCAGAATTGCCGCCGAAGACCCGGAGCGCGGAAGGACCCCCCGCCGCCGAATTGCCGCCCCCCAAATCCTGGCGCCCTAGGCAACCGCCTAGGTCGCCTAAATGGAAGCGCCGGCCCTGTATACAGAACTCTTCTGTAGTCAAGAAGAGCTCTGTATAGCTTGAAAGTTTGTCTCTTTCACTAACACAAGTTGGTCCAATAAAAGATACTGCCTCACCCCCTTGTCTCTGAGTCACATAAGGTCACCTGAGCCCAAAAGGCTTACATCCATACAATCCTCAGGGAGGCTAGTCTGAAGAGAATGAATTGCTTCTTTGCATCTACCAAGAAAATAAATTAAAGATGGATTTGGGAACAGTCCCTGTACTCTCTGGTTGTTGGGGTTTGAATGAGAAAGAAAGATATATGAATGCTTTGTTTGCAGGAGACATCAAAGAACTATGGGCCTAATTTTCAGAGGTACTGAGTGCCTGTAGCTTGACTTCAATTGGAACTGCAAGTGCTTGGCACCGCTGATAATCAGGCTCCATGTTTAAGTAAGAAGTCATATGGGCCAGAAGATGGAATCCTCAAACACTGGGAATGTTAGAGGTGTTGCATGTCTGAAAGATGATGCACCTAAATCTACTAAAACTGTCTTCTGGCATAAGCACGAACTCCTTGTGCAGACCTAAAATACTAAATTGCAGCTGAAAAGTATGGGTTGTTTTTTGTTTGTTTGTTTGTTTTTAAGTAAATTAATCAAGAACAGTCACTTACTTAATATGATCATGACTATTCTTATTTTTTACTCACAACCCACATTTTCAAGTGAGTCCAGATGTTTAATAAAGAAGACTGGAAAATTGTTTACAATCTCTTATATTAACCTCCTACACTGATCAATATCACAATAATTTTTTTTAAATATGTCTATCAAGAGCAGGCTCCGAAACAGTGGCTATAAATTTTACTTTTGAAATACACTTTATTATCTAAAATAAAATTAAATGTATGTTACAGTCTGACAGTTCATATTGGTGTCCTGAATAAAGCAGATACTCTTCTCTTTAAAGGAATACATGTTTTCAAGATTATATTTTGTGAGAGTGAAGCTATGAATTGCAATTAACTGCTTCTTCACAGTATATAAAACATATGAGTTTTAAAGAACATATATTTAACTTAATGTGGATTACTCATTCAAAAATATTGAAAACTCCATTCTAGTAATGGAATTGTGAACTTGAAACTTACCACTTTAGTGAACAGAATAATAGTCTTTTCTAGACGGTCTCTGCATACATTTTCTGTTCCTATACTTCTACCTGGTAAATCACAGATATTTAACAAACATCATTTCTTAATCGTCGCTTTATTTAATGATATCCACATTTGGAAAAATTATCTTTGGAGACTCAGCTCACTCTTGCTGTCATATCTTCCTAATTGCAGATAAAGCAAAGTGAACAAGTAGCACTATCGCAGACGAAATTCAGTGCTGACAAATGCAAGGACCCAAATATTGCGCATACAGCTAACTTCTAAATTTGCTATAAAAACCTCAGGAAAGAACATGAGCATCATTATGGACAGCTCAGTGAAAAAGCTGTCATAAAAGCAAACGACTGCTAGGAGGGACAAGAAAGGGGGTAGAAAACACTTACAAGTTGATAATGCCATTATTAAAAACCCATGGCACACCCTCGGCATGGAATACTATGTTCATTTCTGGTCGCCTTATTTCAAAAAGATATAGCCAAAACAGAATGGATTCAAAGACTGATTACAAAAACGATTACAGGCACAGAGACATTTCTGTATAAATATACAATGATAAGACTGGGACTCTTTAAGGAAGACACAGTAGAGGTATAGGTGTATATATATATATATATATATATGAGACACAATGAATCGTATAGTAAAGGTAAACTCTGTGATAATTTACCCTCTTAAGAAAAACAGCATCATCCAATGAAACTGAAAAGCAACAAATTTTAAAGCTAGTAAAAGTAAATGGATTTTTAAAAAGCACACAAGACACAATGAACCTATGGAACCCATTGCCACAAGCTATCATGTATGCCAAGGTCTTAATAGGCTACATATATAGAGATACCTACATAAGAACGTTCACTGCTAGATCAGACAGGATAAAAATCAAAAGATATATTAAACACTCATGTTTCAAAGCATAAGCCAATCATTAACCAAATGTCAGGAATAAACTTTCCCTATAGGTAGATTGTTCCCTAATTGTCCCCTACAGGGTTTCTTGTACCTTTGAGATTAAAACTACTGACTGTTTCATGATACAATTGGAGGCAGTAATCACAAATTCTCTCCCCTTTGACATTTTTCAAAACTCATCCGTGGCATCTTCGAAGGAAAAGCTTAAGATGGCTTACTTTCTTTTTACATTCCATGTACGTAACTTTTTTTTTTTTTGTATGTTTCCTCTTTGTTCTGCGGTTTATATGGGAGATATTGCCTTTTTACAAATATTACTATTAATTCTTGACTAAATCTCTTTTCTTTTCTTTTTTTGGCAAGAGGACTTTGGTTATTTGGCACCCAAAATTAAGATCTGTATTATTACTGAACATCTTTTCTGTACACTAGGATTGAGAAGTGCATTGAAATACACAGTTTTGTATTCATGAGAAAATGTCAAAATGCCTTTGACACCAACTATTTGTTTAAATATTAGAGGTAGGGGGAATCTTAATATTATTAATGTACCAGAAGAGGACAGCATGCTTGAGAAAAGTACTTACTACATTCCAGAAACTGTTTTAGTCGCTCAAATACTGCATGTAGAAATCCCTGAAAAATATCAAAGTCACATTTCTTTAAAAAATGAAGCCCATTGTGGACTGTATGCAGGGAGGAAAAGTATTATTTGCATACAAAAGATATAGGATTTCACTAAAGATCCGTCAAACTGATAAGTCAGTTCAGAAGCAATTGCAGAGTTTAAAATCATTCCCTACTTTACTTCATTACTGTTAGAAAAATTAAATACAAATATAATGAAAGTACATTTTTCTATTTGAATTATATATTTTATATGATACACAATTTTCTTTTGATTTTTACTATTTTTCATTCACAATCCAATCATTTCTCAAGGAAAATAACAAAAACGCTGCTGTAGAACTACTAATAATGACGATCTTCCCCCTTTGAACCTCTCCCTTTGTAAGCTAACACTTTATTGAAAACAAGAGGTGAGGGTTTTCTCCAGTGAATGAAATTTCAGTAAATCATACTTAATCGTGAAGCTATGGCTAAATCCTGTGGTTATTTATGAGTAAAAAATGTTGCCTTAGTGATAGAAAGAAATTAGACATTTCTTTAACATTACATCAGTCTCAGGCTAAGCACTTTAATAAACTTAAGCCATAAAGAAACATTACACTGAGATTCTAAGTGCTTAGAAGCAAAATTACTGTAGGTGTTATGACCCCTGAAAATAAAAATATGTCCTGTGACCGGGCAGAGTAGCTCACTCCATTGCCAATTTATATATAATTCATTCCACCAATAGAGTGTGTCTAATATACTCTTATGAAATCCAAAATCATAAGAAATTTCTCCATCACGAGTGGCTGCACCTTAGCATTCACAGCATTAATGAGAGATATCATACACATTGATAAATGGGTATGTCGCACTGAGCAAATGACTAGCCCAAATACTGATACTGCAAAATAAACATAAGCCAGATATAAGCTTGATAAGCACTTATAAAATGAATGGTTATTTTCACCCATTAAAGTATGAGCACCTATAAATATATTTATTAAAGTAATTGGACAGTTTCTCTAGTTGTTGCTCATAAATTACACAGTTTATAATTACACATCAACTACTTAAATAAACTGTTCTTCAGGTTTCAAAGATTCCGGAATTCTAAATCTAATAAGACAAGTGCAAAATACCACAAAAAGATGTCATTTGAAATGGGTCTTTCAGAAACAGTGAGAGGCTCTGCAGATGCAGTATAGATCAAGTAATGAATAATCCGAGGGAATTCAACTATTTGTATGAAATGTCAGCTCAATCAGGAATCCTATTTTCAATGGTTTTGATTATGCCTGCCTGCTGGCTTCTTGCCAAAAATAAATATCAGGAGGATTGATTAAAATCACTGATTTTAATCATGATTGAAATCAGCAAGCAGCTAACCTTGATTTAAATGATCAATTTACTCATGTTTTGCATTTGTACCTTTAAGTTATTTTCCTAAAGAAAGGTTGATTCTCATTGGTTGATAACCATTAAAACATGCTGATTTGCAACTAAATATCGCCTTTACACAAAATCTGGTGCTTCTTTTAGATAACCATTTATTTAATCCATATCATAGCTTAACTTACATTTATCATGTTAGAAAATGGCAAATGATGCATTTCTTGTTTATTAGATAAATTTTTTACTTGCTATTTGTGTCAAGCTCTTTTGGGATGGAAATTCAAATTCAATTTAAAATGCACAAAAACAATATCTAAAAATTGTTTTGTTATTAGTTAATAAAACTACCTAAAATGTTCTGGATACACACACACACACACACACACACAAAAGTAAATATCAAAACATGTTCTGCATTTAAAACTATCTGATTTATTAAACAAAGGAAGTAATATCTGCAGTGAATTGAAGTGATTATTCCTAGTCAGCATGTCCTTAAAGATTTTAAAACTAGTAGATCTCATCCTCTCACATCTAGTTTTTTGTCATACTTTGGAAGAGAAAAACAAGCTTTCCTGCTTTTTCAACTCCCATTTTGTTTCTTAATTTTAAATTAACTAGTGATTGAACTGAACTAATTGAATAAACTGAAATTAAGAAAATACTCTCTCTGCACCTGTGGAAGAAGCTACTGCTGTCAAAAGCTGGTTTTGCCCTTCAACAAACTCTGGTTCCATGCGCTTAACCAGGCACTCAAACCACTGAACTGGCTCAATGAGAACAGGATATCTACCAACCCGGACCACACGGACCAACAGGTTTGGGTGGCAGTGCTCTGATGGTGGATAAAGCTGGAACATGGCCACTGAAGTGTCCCTATTAAACAAATTTTGCCATCTGTGGTGATAGTGATTGATGTTTTGGGGCACAATGGCCTCCCACTGTGTCCCAAGGCATCCATGGTTCTGATTCTTTTCTCTTCCTTGGCTCAGAGAAGGAAGAACATTGCTGAGAAACAGAGTCTTCCAAGGACTCAAAGGGCGTGCCAGTGAAGCATGAGCCAATCTCCTGATTACATAATGTTGGTTTTATGGAACACGAAGGGTTCCTAAAGTGTGTGGCTTAACACGGGCCTCAGCATCAGACTCAATAGCACAAGACAATTTAATGGAATCCCTGCATACTGAGCTTTCTCTGGGCATGGAGCTTGTCTTGCTACTCATTCCAAACAAACAGAACACAATAGGGACCCAGTACCTAGTTCTCAGCCAGATAGATGTCTAAGAACAAAAACCCTGGCAGCAACTTTTATGAGGTGAAGCTTAAAGCAGCTTTGTATACAGGAACTTGCATACAGTGCTCAGGAACATGCTTCTCCCAAGTTAGAAGGCACACCAAGTTCTTTAATTACTGGCAGACAGTGCCATCACAGGATGGGCACAGCTTGAAAGTAATAATTTGCTTTTGGATATCTTAGTTAGGTCCACAATGTCACGAGTGCTCATAACCCTGTAGCTCCGAGGAGAAAGGGACCAAGTCAAAGGTTTGTGTGTTACTTATATTAGGGTATTTACTACTACTAAAAATTGTTGGGCCAGTTTGAGTTCAAATTGTATGCTGCAAACACCAGAACTTAAAATATATACCCAATTCATGTTCGCTTGTATGTACACTGTGTAAAAATAATAGAAATAGAAAACCACAACAGGTACAAATCATCTATTTCCTTTTTACAGAAGTATGCAAACACAGAATTTCTAAAAACATCTGACTATTCGTTTTTAACACAGGCATTCTACATCTCAAAAATATAATCGACAGCAAAAACAAGATGACGAGCTTTATAAAGATTAATGATTCAGTAGACAGTCTGCTATGACATTTAGAGAAGTCTCCTTGTTACAAGCACATGAGGATTCCTAGGTAGCTCTTTAGTCTGTTTTATAGTGTGTTGAGAAAAGACTGTTCTAGAATTCCTGGATTGTAGTGGAGATATATCTTCTTAATGTAGTGTTGACAATAGAGGCTCTGTACACTCTAAAAGAAAAAACATCCAACTCTGAGGCCACAACAGCAAGATCCTACCCAGTTCATGATGCTTTACCTGAGGTCCATGTCTTTAATTTCCTTTATACTGTTCTGCTCATTTAATTGCTGCTGAAAATGTGTTCTCTTGATTGTGAATGTAAATTCAACTTAAATAATTCACTCATATGACTGTATATTGTCCTTTCCTTTATTGTTCCGTCATTAGGATATTCATTATATTCTTTAATCAGAGGAGCTCAGGGTACTGTCACTCTGGGTCTCTTGGGCGGTACTTCCTGTGCCTATTCTCAACACTGCTCCCTAGATGTACCTCTATAAGGCCTCCTAGTGGCACTGGGGGAATATCAGCTGCTCCAGGCTCTGCAGACCTGGGTTCTAATCTCCAGGTCCTTACATGGACTCACTCCAATTTGTTCACATCTTTCCTAAATTGTAGTGCCTAGTATTGGACTGGGTACTCCAACTAGGGCCTCACCAGTGCCGAATAGAGCAAGACAATTACCTCCTGTGTCTTACATAAAACATTCCTGTTAATACACCCCAGAATCATATTTGCCTTTTTCGCAGCTGCATCACACTGACAACTCTCATTCAGTTTTTGGTCCACTATAACCCCCAGATCCTTTTCAACAGTACTACCACCTCTTCCCCATTTTGTAGTTGTACATTTGAATTTTCCTTTCTAAGTGAAATACTTTGCACTTGTCTTTATTTAATTTCATCTTGTTGAATTCAGACCAGTTCTCCAATTTGTCGAGGTCATTTTGAATTTTAAATCTGTCCTCCAAAATGCTTGCAACCACTCCCAGGTTGCTGTCATCTGCAGATTTTATAAACATACTTTCTACTCCATCATCCAAGTCATTAATGAAAATACTGAATAGTCCCAAACCAGGACTGATTCTGCAGGACCTCACTAGATACGCCCTCTCAATTTGACAGAGAGCTACTGATAACATGTTGACTACCAAGTTTTTTAAAAAGCCAAACCAGTGAATTGGTGGAAGTCACTGACTGAGCACCTGGAACCAGGATCCATTGAAGTGCTGAACCAGCTTTTGACAGCAGTAGGTGTAGAGAGAGTACATTATCATTTCAGTTTATTCAGCTAGTTCAGTTAAATGACTATTCATTCAAAAGTAAGAAAATGATGTGGGAGTTGAAGCAGAAAAGCTTATTTTCTTCTTCCAATCTATAAATAAAAACTAAGTGTGAGAGAACGAGATCTACTAGTCCTCAAAACCTTAAAGAATATAGTAAATGAACGCATTATTAACCATTGTCTAATATAATTTAAAAAATTAAAAATTAATAATCTGAATAAATGTAAGTCAAGCTGTAATTGCTTAAATAAATGTGTAAAAATATAGTGCATCCTCCTGGTTACCAAAAAAAAGCACCAAATTTAGTGTAAAGGCTATATGTAGTTGCAGGAATACTGTGCGGAATGAGACCCAAATACCAAATGTAAAGTCCCAAGCTATAAATATTAACATGCCCAACTAAACACAATTTCTTTTTTAAAAAATCCTATACTAGAGAAAGGGGGGGGACTTCTTCAAACTTAGAGATTTTTTTAATACATATGGACTTTAAGCTTTAAAACAGAGTACTTTTTTTGTTGTTGTTAAGGTCCTCATCCAGAATAACTCTTAACCATGTGTTAGAGTTGTTGGAACAGGGCCTTAAATGTTATTCCCTCAGAAATGTCAAACCAATCCACAAAGCAAACTCTAGGAGACCGTGTAAATACTGAGCATTCATTTCATGCTGTCATAAAAGAGTTCTTGATACTATGATGAAGAGGCTGTGATTGTAAGGACATACTGTTATATAATTGATAGCTCTGTCCATTAAATTACTGAATTATGGAAAGCAGCAGGAACACATCTTTATAATCACAAAAGAAAAATCTGTTTTTATATCCCACTGTTTATTTGGCAAGGCTTCTTCCTATTGTACTAGAAGTCTGATTACACAAGGAGCTACACACTCACTAAGTTATGTGAGTGAAATATACCTTATGGAAATGGTAAGATCCCTTGATCCTTTGTCTTAAACACTGGGGTAGGATTTAGGACAGCGTAGCCTTACAAAATTTGCTATATTTTAGCAAAAATGCATTTACTAATTATGTAATTTGGCAGCCCTTCTTTGAATAGTACTGGAGACTCCCTTATCCACTAGATCTGGTATCTCTTAATTTTGAAGTATGTATGAGACGTGTAAGGTGACTGCAGGAGGATAACATATAGAAGGGCACAATCCTACTTGCTAACAAGAAATAACATTCTGAAAGTTTGGTCAAATACTTGGTTGGTATTATATTGCTGGGGTTTACATTGCTGAATGTGTAGTAACCATGCTTCTGTGCACTAAGACAGAAAGTTAAAAAGAATAGGAAAAAAGACAACTGAAAAAAATGATGAACATATATGGTTTACTGGGAATTCCTCTTAGGGAGGAAGCTGTCTACATATATTTCAACGGCTTTGAAATCATAGAAAATACTTGAAATTTTAAAGACAATCTGTCTCTCTCTTCAGGTCTGGAAAAATGACTGCTTAGATCTGCAGGCCCTATTCTGAAAACCTTATGTAGTAAACAGAGCTACTGGTTAACACTCATTATATGCCAATGGCAATGCTATTATTTTGTGTACAATCTACTGCTGAACCAAATAGTCTATTTCTTTTTACTTACTTTATTTTATGTACAAGAAAACAACTATATGCTTCTAGAAAAATGTTTTTATTGAATTACATGTTAAAACTAAGTATTTCTTCTGTCATTTACTTTTAAGTTCATTTTTTTTTCCTGTTTCCAAATGTTCTGTGTGCAGCACATTTTTGTATTGACAATGAATAACTGCATTTCAGGAGTCAGTAGGGAGGAGGAAGCTAGAACTGATGACTGCTGGATAGGGAGCTGCTTGGACTTTTGGCATGTGGAAAGGCATGGGAATCCCAGGTGACCAGCTGAAGCTTTTGGCATCTGTCAGAGGATGCACCCTTCCCTACCTCTTGTGGGTAGATTTGACAAATATTGTAGTTAGGAGAGATGTTTGACTCCTAGTAGTCCCCCCACACCCAGACCCACACCAGCAACCTTAGATAGTAACCAATTGTACCATTACTCATTACCCAAAATCTTCCACTGCATGCAACAATGGTGGAGACACTGTCTGGATATCTATTTTCTGAATATCAGCAGTGAAATGATTAACAATACTGCCATTTAATACTATCATATTTTATGTTTCACAGTGAATGCCTCATTAAATGAATGGAAAAGTCCACTCGTGGCAGAACTATTGTTTCAAGATTTGGAAAGGAAGACAGAAATGCAGCAATTCACATTTGGTTCACAATTGGACGTTCTGAGTCAGAAACATAAGAGATATCCTCCTTTACACACATTTTTTTAGTTTTAGCAGGTCTAGCGACCAATTCTACAGCTTGTGCATCCACCTCCACAAAACCGACATAGCTTTCTAAAATATTCTAAGCTTAAGGCATCAGAGACTGCAACTCCTAAATTTGGGAATATACAGACACAGAAGACATTTGGAAATATACAGACACAGAACACAGAAGATATAATAAGGCCTTATTGACCCAAAGCTTACCACAGCTAAGGGGTGCTTAGCTAAAAGCAGTCTCAGAACCATTTAGACATGTTGCTTTATTCATTTATTAACTTGGCTATTACCAGTCTTTTTTCTTACTTTTAAGTAAAACCTTGAAGAAAATAAAGACCTGCTCATAACCAGATTATTTTTGGAACATGAGAAGGTATTATCACTAGGATTGTTTGGCTGCTTTGCAACAATGTAAAAGCTTAACTCCCCTATACAACAGAAGTCTTGAGCAACAAGTATATCAAATTAGTTATGGCAAAATTTGAATTAAGTAGTATTGCCTAGAAACATACAGAATTTAGATGGTATAAAAATGATTCGATTTCTAGTTCAAGCAAAATATCAAGATGAAAAAAGCTCAAATCATGTTGGAATTAATTAATTTAAAAGGCTAAACAGTAATCAAAATTATATGATTTTGCATTCCAGTACTTCAGCCTCAGGGCAAGAAATCAATGCTTTATTTTATAACATTCTGTAATGTGATGGGATACCATATCAGAACATAAACAATGACAGTTTTCCCAGTATATCAATGGTTAACCACTAAATATAGCGGGTCATAATTCAAACAAGTGCAATTTTCAATCTGATACTTATTGACACTTATTGGTTTCTAAAACTGGTCACTAAAATAATCTACATGTTGGAAAGGGTGTGGAGTTTTCAGCTTTGGCTAACGGCTGCTGTAAACCAGGGTTATTTCAGTTTATCTTAAATTGATTTAAGCTAAACAGAAATAGGCCTGATTTACACCAGAACAGGAGTGTATACAGAGATGTTTGAACTGGTATCTAAGCTGTTTTAAAAAAAAAAAAAAAAAAATCACACCATATATTAAATTGTAGAAACTCTCTCATTTAGAGAAGGCCGGTCACTAAATTCATACAGGCTATCTTTATCCAAATTGAACATTTCAGATTTTTTCCACTACTGCCCTTTAAATATGTAGCATCAGCATAACATATTAAGTTTATTGTTTTATATTTATCAGGCTTGTCTCTTGAGCCTTCTGTACATAATATAATTATGCATCATTTTATAAATTTCAGATCTCTCTTTGAAGTGGAGTGAAATTCTAACAATGCCTAGAATGTCATGGAAAGAATTCTGAATTATATCTAGAAACAAAGACATCTATCACTTACCATCACCTCTACATTCCGATGAGGTTCCACAAATCCATGAACTGTCAATTTACGAAGCACTGAAAAATACAGTAATATCTTGCTTGCACAGTCTCTTTTTGTAGAATGCTGTCCTGCTCCCTACCCACCCAGATATCAAGTAATTAAACATATGGCTACAATAACCATTGCTATAAAAGCCTCTAATTATTCAAATATGAAATAAATTGCATTTATTTTGCACCTTTAGACTCCTCACCCGCATTCTTGCCACTAATTTAAGTTTGGCAGTACTACTTTAAGGTAGAGCTGGGTAAATAATTGATTTTGTGATTAGCTGGCAGTTCTGAAAATTAGGAAAAAAATTTAAATTCAGAAAAATTTCAGTCAATTGAAAACGTCCGTTTCAGGTTGAACAAAACATATTGTTCGACCTGAAACATTTTGTTAGGGCTAGATTCACAAGCGGCTGGAGGGGGAGGAAGAAGTGGTGGTAGTTATGGTGCCTCCCATTCAAGCTTTAGCCCACTCATCAGGGCATTCACCCAGGATGTGGGAGACCAGGGTTCAACTCCCGCCTCTCCCACATGTGGAGATGGGACCTGAACATGGATCTCACACTGCAAGTGTGTTCCCCATCCACTGAGCTATGGGATATTCTGAGGTGAATCCCTCAGATTCTCCTGGTGAAGCTCTTCCATTGTGTCTAAATTAAATAGCCATTGGAGCAGAGACATCAAGTTGGGTGTCCCACCTCTCAGGTGAGTGCCCTAATAAGTAGACTATAAAGTCAGATTCTCTCTCTTTCTGGCCAAATGATTATTTATACAAAGTGGAACAGCTTCAGCACAAGAGACTGAAAAAGACCCACCCTGGACTACCCTAAAGCCCATGGATTAAGACAGTCTTCCACAATGTCGGAGATACAAGTTCACGTCCCTGCTCCAAAGACTTATTATTTATACACAGTGGAACAGATTCAACATGAGAGATTGAGAGAGACCCACACCATAATATCAGATAGCCCAGTGACTGGGGAACTCTCCAGCAATGTGGGAAACCCAAGTTCAAATCCCTTCTCCACATGAGGCAGAAAATTGAACCTAGGTCTCCCACATCATAGCTGAGTGCCCTAACCACTGGACTACAAGTTATAAGATGGACAGTGGCACCTCCTCCTCCTGCCATTTTGTGAACGGTGCCTTAGTGCCCCCACCCCAAAAACTGTAATTGAAACCATTCAGCAACATTCATGTCAATACCACAAATACTTTCAGCGCCCTGAAAAATTATTTTTTTGGTAAATTTACTATTTGCTAATAAATATTCACCCAGCTCTACTTTAAGGTTCCATTCATGTCAAAATAAGGCTAATGAACAACAATGAAAAAAGGTAACTCCAAAAAGGTTCTTCTTTTCCTGGTCTATCAAAAGGATCCAGTGCCCTAATTTTACCATTTCTGGAGTTCTCTCACAGGGAAGATAACGCGTCATTTCCAGAAACTCCTGAATACTACAGCCCACAAAGCCTTCCTTTTAAATCTTCTGATGTTTGAAACAGTTGTGTTTGTAGTCCATACACAGAAGGAATACAGACACTCCCCGACTTACGCAAGTGTTCCGTTCTGGAACACCTTGCGTAACTTGAATTTTGCGTAAGTCAGAAACATGTACCTGACAATTATGCAAAAGAAAAAAACTCCTATTTCTAGCTTACGGAACTTTTTCCTTAAGTGCAGATTTGCGTACATTGGGTTTGCGTAACCTGGGGGGCGTCTGTAGAGAGATTCACAAACTGCATCTCTTGAAACCCAACATAAGACTAGGGTCATCCATCTCATCAGCACAAAGTAGAAACAGCAACTCTAAAATGTGCAAGAGCTATACTAAATGGCTAACAACTATTAAAGAAGTTATCCAAAATACCCAAGTTATAACTATTTCCAATTGGTTTCTGATAAAAGCAGATCCAAGTACACAGAGCAAGGTTTTTCATTTCCTATGTAGCTCAGCCCAACTGCTAAATACTCAAGTAGAAAGGAACTGAGATTATTGGGCTCCAAGTGGGCATGGCTTTGCTAGACGATTCCAAGGTTCTCACAAGATGCCAGGGACACCATAACCCAACAACAGGAATACACAAATGTTACCTGAATAACCTTATTTCATCTTTTATAGTACATTAAGCATACATATTTAACAATCTTTTTAATTATTACCTTTTAATGACAACAGAGTTCTTTCTAATGAATTTGTAGCTGCAGCTTCATCTCCCGTAAAGATCTGTTGTAGGAATGTATCTGTGTGATGATTCCATAAGGAACAGGCAAAACTATAAATTCCAGATGCTAACTGTAAAGAAAAACCAATACACTTGAATCCCAATATTTGACACTAGTACAATAAATGTATAGATTCATAGATCTTTAAGGCCAGAATGGAATGTTAAATCTAGTCTGACCTCCACCATAACATAGGCCATCATCACTCCTATATAATAGCTTGTTTGATTAAAAAAAAAAAAAAAAATCTTCCATAAAGGCATCCAGTTTTGATTTTGAAGACAGCGAAGACACAGAGAATCCCCCACTTCCCTTGGTAGTTTGTTTCAATGATTAAAAATGTGTTCCTTTATTTCTAATTTGAATTTATCTGGCTAATCCACATGGCTACAAAAAGGGGTTTGCGACAATAATTTTTCTTGCTGGAGAACAAAATTGGAGAACTGGTTTCTTTACAAACAAGTTTCAACGTGACATACATTGTAGACTGGTGAATGTCTGTTACACTCTATTCCAATTTCTAGTCATATTTATGTTGTGTAATAAAAAATAGTAGTACTGTACAGTATGTGCACGTGTTGAACCCTATTTTGATGACAGCTGCATAGTTATGTATATTCTTTACTGATGAAGCATATTAAACTGATTTTCTTCCCCAAGTTATTTAAGTTAAGAAATTATAGTGAGGTTGAGACAGATAGTTAGTTGCAAATTTAAACGTATGGAGCAAGTCTTTATATATAAATAACTCAATTTACATTTCAAAAACCATAATCTTTATTTTTTTTAAAATCACTGTCTTTTATCCATCCTCCAACAAAGTAAAGGGGCATACTGTATTTAGAAAATATTATAAGAAATAAAGGTTACTTTCATGTAAGAAGACAGAATTATGCCCTAATTTCCCAGAATGAGTTATTCCAACCTAGAGAATGAGGATTTAGTAGTCTGCACTGAGAGTTTCCTGTTCATTTATCCCATTAGATGGAGTGTAGTGGCACTTGATTCAGCCTCACAAAACACAGGTAAGCCACTAGAGACCAAGAACATTAATGCAGAGTCCTTGTGCCTCTAACTTCCCCAGCATCTCATTTCCTCACTCTGGCTCTCTGGCAGCACAGCTCTGATGGAGCCATCCTGTGAGGGGCGTCCAACCAGCCACTGTTCCCAGAACACTTCTTGTGTATGGCACGTAACAGCTGGCCACACTGCCAACCAGGAGTCAGTGCAAGTTAACGCTAGTTCAGTCACAATAAATCTGCAGTGGGCAAACTCGTAGATTTGGAGATGAAAGGGAAATTATACTACTGAAAGCAACTGCTCCTCAAGCCCCACAATGCTTTGAATCCATGGAGTCTGAAGTCTGTAGAGAACCTGCAGAGTTTCCGTTGTTCCCTGGGAGGAGAGTGCTGCAGAGATGGCTTTCCCCCACTGAGCTTGCATTCTCCTCGTGTAAATGGAAAGGAGCATTTGAGCCTTTTAAACATTTCCAGGGGTAGTATGGGAAAAGCACAAACACGCTTGGTTGAAAATTTAACAAGTGGGCAAAGGATGCTGGCATCATGGGCCAATCGGAGGTGGAAGTCAACATTTCAATAATGAATGAGACAGGACAGGTATGATAGGGATAAGCTGTGAAGCGCCATGAAAGTGAATGCAAGTAGTAACTTATGTTTGATACAAACAGGGAAGGGGGAGCCAGTGGTGGGGTGACGTAATGGGCTAGAATAATCTTTGCAGCAGCATTTTGAATGAGAATGAAGAGAGTAAGGATGCATTTGTCAAGACCAGACAAACAGATGTTGCACTAGTTGAGACATGATAGGAGGACAGCTTGGACAAGAGTTTTAGATGTGTGGACTGGTAGAAAAGGTATAATTGACATGTTATGAAGAAAGACGAAGCAAAATTTAGACGTAGCCCAGACATGAGGACCTAGAACACAGATCCGAGTTAAAGATGATGCCCAGGTTACAAGCCTGAGTGACAGGCAGGATAGCAGTGTTGTCCACGGTGATCAAGAAAGAAGGAAAGAAAGAAGAGAGCCGGAGGCGGGGGGGAAATGGGGGATACGAGCTTTCTTTTTAGCCATGCTGAGCATGAGCTGACGGCTAGACATCCCCAGATATTAGTTTGAAAAGAAAGAGATAGGTCTGGAATAAAGAGGAGGATCTGTGAGTCATCAGCATAGAGATGGTAGTTGAATTTGTAGATGAGATTATCCAGAGATAAGGTGAAGAGAAGGACAGAGCCCGGCAGAACCCCCAAAGAAAGCTGAAGGATGGATGAAGAGGATATTCTGAAGGACACACTGAAGGAGCAATTAGAGAGGTAGGAGGAGAACCAGAGAAGGAGAGAGTCAGGAGTACAAGATTTCAAGAGGAAGAACAAGGTTGACTATGTCAAAAGAGGCTGACAAGTCAAGAAGGGTGAGGATGAGGTACTGGTTCTGAGCTTTAACTAGAAAGAAGTCATTAGAGACTTTGGCGAGTGGAATGCAAAGTGGGGAAGCTGGACTGGAGAAGGTTGAGGGTGGCACTGGAGGGGAGGAACCTCAGACAGTTATTGTAGACAGTGCCATCAATGAACTTTAACTATCCACGATGACTCCAAGATCTCTTTTGTGATTGATAACAGCTAATTTAGTCACTATCATTTTGTACGTATAGTTGGGATTATTTTTTCTAACATGAATTACACTTTGCACTTATCAACACTGAATTCATAAACCACAGTCTCACATCGTAAACTATGGTTCTCACTTGGCCAATAGCGATGTAAACCAACAGTTATGATGAAAAACCCAATTTTTTTGCTAATTAACAAAAGTACATAACCCAGGGACCTCACTATATGCTATTGTGAATTAAGCTAAACTGCATTGAGGCTATTTTCATTCAGAATGAATGTGTCCACACTGGGGTTTAAAGCAGTTTAATGAATCCACTTTAAATTTACACCTGTAGTTAATTCGGATTAGCTTTCCTGAGAGGCCCTGTGTAGACAAGCCCCTTAGTTTGTTTCACTCTCAAATCATGGGGTCAGCACTAGCATCTTCATACAGATGACACACTGACCTCAGAGAGCAGTTTAGGAATCAGAGGCAGCATGCTGTATTTTCATATGGACAGCTGAACCAGATGTTCAAAATAAGCTTACCTGGGTTAGGGGCTTTTGCTCACCCAAACTCTTGCAGGTCATCTTATGCAGGAAGCATTAGGGAGTAACTTGTACAAGAAAGTGGGTCAATCAGATCACAAAGGCATTGCAGCAACTTGATGCGCCACATTTGGCAGAATGACTGAGGAAACTTGGGTTTCAAGAAGAATGCAAACAGGTCTGTTAAGGCCACAACTGCCCCCAATCAAACACAAGAGACCAAAAGACAGAGGAAAGGAGATTATATTTCCCTAGAAGTATTACACTGTAGCTTAGAACATCTACTACATAATTATATTTTCCCTGAAGGATGACTGACCACCACAGCAAAGAGATTTTTCTGTCACTTTTTTTTCCCTCTGAATTTGGACGCCTACTAATGTGCACTCAGACAGCCCCAATTTGTTCAGTTAAATAGTACTGAGCATCCTGAATACACACCCTTGCACAACATTAACCTGAATATTAATGCACGGCCTATAATGAATTTGGAAATACCATCAGCACCTTTCCAGATAACCATCGTTTAATATAATTCTTGACAGAATGGTACCAATACAGTTCCCTGTGCCTAACTGTGCTAGAAAACAGCTTTATAAAATATACTTCATATTAGTTGACAGTGGGTTGAAGATGCACTATTCTATAACCTATAGGACAAATCTATATGCTATACTCAACAGATTTTTATAATGGAGAGAGTAGTTGCATGATTTGTCATTTTCATTCAGACCTATTAAATTAATACAAGCAGTTGAATGCTGCCTGGGATAATTGAATTTTATTTCTGCCTCTGCCACAGAGTTCCTATGTGATGTTGAGCAAGTAATTTAAACCAAACTTCTTATAGGCAGTCACTAATTGTGTTCTCATTTTCTGGGTGTTGGTCTTGAGAATCCAGAGTCTGATTTACAGAAATGCTGAGCACTCACAGCTGCAACTGAAGTCAACAGAAGTTGTGCTTTCAACATATAAAGTGCTAGATAATGTGAAGTACTCTGAAGAATCAGGCCGTAGGCCCCCAAAATTAGTGAACAATTTTGACCTTCTGCTCTCCATGTGTAAAACAGGAATAATAAAAACCCCTCACGTCACAAGGATGTTGTAAAGTTTAAATGATGACTGTGAAACACTCTGATACTAAAGTGATGAGTGTCACAGAAAAGCCCATGAATAAATTAATAATTTTGTATTCACAGCACTGTTTGAATAGTGTGCAGTAAATAAAGCTTAAGGTCACACATTACATGAGTAAATAAAATGTTGAATATCTTATTAATTGAGCCCTCTCCATCTTGTGCACTGAATGAGGCAGGGGTCCTGTGGCAAGAAATAGTTATCATGTAATTAAAGACTGTAACATAATGCAGGGGTTGAATTAAGGTTGTACAGGATACTGTAATACTGTCAATTTCCTAATTTTTGAGTGTTTCATTTTGCAACTTTAATATTTTTTTCAGTTTTATTTCTGTAATTTCCTAGGTTTTTAAAAAAGCAAACTGAAAAAACAAATTCCATCACATGGCATCATAATGACTCCCTTGTGGTTCTTCTGCAGAGTTGGAACCTTTAGGTCCACCACACACAGACCTCTGCCACTTTAGAGGATGGAATTACTGGTAGCAATAGTAGGTTGTTACCCTCTATGTAGAGCAGTACTAGAGGGAGACGACACACACACTTGGCCAGTGGGTTTCACAGATATTTACAGGAATGGCAAAACTTAGCAACCTTGGGTCCAGGCTCTGGAGAGGAGTACTCTAGAGATCACAGACCCTTCTGCTTGTCTGTCTTGTCCTCCCCACAGCTTATTCTTCTACCCCATCACTACCAACCTGTCTTCCTATCCCATTTCCAGTCTCCACTAAAGTTTCTTATCCCAGTGCCAGTCTCCTTCCCAGCCAGTTCTAGTTTCCATCCTACCAGCTTCTTGTCCAATCTGTCTCTCCTTCACTGTGCACACACAGGATTTTCATCCAATCTCAGTCTCCCTTTTCACCAACAAAACTCTTACCTGACTCCTTGTCCCAATTTCCCAGCAAGTCCCAATTCTCCCCGCTGTTCCTGGCTCATCTCTCCCTCTCTCCATTCTCCTTCTCCTCACTGGTTCTCTGTCTCTTCCTCCAGACAATCCTATCTCCTCTTTGCCTGATTCCTTCACTGGCTCCCAATCCAAGCCACCCACACACACACCCCAGCTCCCACTCCCAGCCTCCATGCCCAATCAGCCCCAACCTCCAGCTCCCACTCCCAACCTCCTTACCCAACCAGTACCAACCTCCAACCCACATCTGCCAGTGCCAGCCTCCATCCCTCATTTCTCATGGCCAGTCTCTCTGCCCAGTCAGTCCCAAAATCCCCTCTTCATGTCTCATTCCCAGATGCCTTGCCCACTAGTCTCTGTCATCCCCCAATGATTACAAGTCCTAGTTTCTGCCTTCTCCCCCAGTTCCAGTCTCACCAGATTCCTAGTCCCAAACTATTCCTTTCCCATCTCCCCAGTCCAGCCCTTGTTCCCCTCTGCATTCAAGCCAGGCGGCTTCCTCCTCCACACTTCCCATGCACCAGCAGGGGGGTCACTGACAGCACTGGAGAGGCAGACTCCTGGCTCTCAGTTCCATTGCCCGGCCTCACTTTGGCACATTCCATTCTTCTGAGCCACCAGAGCCTAGTGTGGAGCATGCCGAGTCACTCTGTAGGCATGATTCACATTCAGTCTGGCCAGCAATAGGAGTTGTTAGGGAATGGAGCATGCTCAGTGTGGACGGAATCTTCTTACACTTTAGCTGCTGAATTCTAAGAATTCTCTACTGAGCATGAGCAAACCGAGTTTTGCTTGGCCAAATTTGGGGGGAGTTTCACAGGACAAGCAAAAGACACATCCCACCTGCTAAATTTTGAATCTCTAATCCAAAGCAGGGAGGCTATGATGGGGTAGTGAATCCTAATGGTCACCCACCCCCTCACATGGCATGGCCCTTTAAGAGGCTGAAAAGATGCTGCTTAGGAAGGCCTAGAAAATCTGATTAACAGAACCCAGCTCCAGGGGTGAGAGCTGGGGAGACTCCTAGGTAAGGAGAAAGCGTAAAACTAACCAATATAGCTGGGTTCCAAAGAGGAGGGCTGGGGATTCTTGTGTAAGGAAGCACTGAAAAGGGGTAATCCCAAGAAGGAACTGGGAAGATTTCCAGACCAGAGGCTGTTTACTGACATAGTAAAGAGTCTCCTGAAGGAAGGAGCCAGAGACAGCTAGTTAGCAAGCCCGAGGTGATGAATGTCCCTGGATGTGTCTGAGTGAGCTTCTGTTTGTGCTTATGGCTGTCAGTAATAAATGATAAATAATAAATAATAAACCCTTACAAGGAGGTTGCTTTTTGATTAAAAAAGTTGTCTTGACTTGTTTATAACCCGGCTTAAGGGAAGTGAGGAAGGGTTCTCCTGTAATGCCATATCTAACCGAAAGGGGCACACACTGGGGTAACCTCCACACCAACACAGAGCCACTAAAGCTTCTCAGAGAATAGGTCACCAGAATTTTATTTTTTTTAAAAACAGCAGAACAAGGTATTTTTCCCTAGCCTCATACTTGTAAATGGCTGAATCATTTTGGTTGAAATTTAAACAAAAAATCAGCCTGAGGAAGACACCCGGCATGGAAAATTTCAGCCCAATGGTTAAAAGTTTGAGAGAGTTATGAGCAATTGAAAACAGGATCTTATCATGGAAAGCATCAGGCAACCTAACAGGTAGTGCTACCAGCTCACCTTAGCCTACCTTTTTTTTTTTAAAATACATCACATATTATGACTTGTCATGTATAGAGAATAAATACCATTTATGACACCCTTTCACATGTGCACCTCCCATGTACCCACTTCCACAGCCCATCACAAACATTTATAAACAAATATGTAAAATAGCATTTCTACTCTTCTCTCAAGCCCAGAATATTACATGTTGCATTATTAATAGCGTTACTTACGTCATAAAAAAGTTTCCTATCTGCAGCAAGTCGTTTAGATGCCAGCGTCTTAGTAACATGATAAAAAGTAAGTAATGCTCTGTGTTGGCGGAGATCATCTTGGACTTTCACTGATTCTAGAAGAGTAGGAATAAGCTCTGGCCACTGTCTAGGGCAATCCAGCCTAGCAACTTTAGCAATCAACACAGAGATCTGAGTGGCTATCTGCAGAAAAAAGAGTTACCAGAAAGACACACATAAGGCCAAGGTAGATTTAATAAAATTTACATTCCAGAAACTTAATTTCTGTTACATTTAATAAACCTGCTAATAAAATTTTAAGCTACTTGTTTAGTTGAGGCTTCAGTCAACATTTTACTGTATTACTGTATTTTAAAGGGCAGCTAGAGTCACTGTATGCATTTTAGCAGCCTATTGTAGTTAGGATTCAATAATTTAGAGACCATTCTTGGCCCAGTGAAAAGTTTTTAATCTGACCTCACTTCTCTTCCTGTTTAATTCTATATTTTTTTTCTATACAGAGAGAGAGAAAAAGAGAGAGAGGATAAACACACACACACACACATTATATATAGATAGATAGATAGATAGATAGATAGAGAGAGAGAGAGAGAGAGAGAGAGAGAGAGACAGAGACAGCTAGGTAATGTTAACGATACATATGGCCCTCATCAACATAGTATATGAGCACCACTTCCTGTTTCAAAACATGGCCTTTTTGCCTTCTCTATTTGTATAATGGTAAGAAAAGTGTAGGCAGAACATAATGCTAAAAACAGGCTGCAGCCTCAAACAGCCACAAACTAAGTGCTTGGAGCCGCTAAGCATTTAAGCACATGCTTAAAGTTATGCACTCAAGGCACTCTACTGGATCAAGGACTTAACTTGCTAGTCTGCTTCAAGCAGCAATAACTTGTCCTATTTCCCCCTGAGATTTGCCATGGATGACTATGTTTTGGGGGGCATTATGGGTTGGATTCATGAGCAGGACTCATCACCCTTTTCCAGCAGCAGCCAGTCTGTACCAACAGTACTTGGCAATTGGCTATTCTGAACTGAAGGCTAGTAGAAGTGAAGACCTTCCTTCCCAATAAATCAAGGCATATACCCTCCTTATTGACCAGAGTAGATCTAGAGTGTTGCTGTATAGATGTTTCTGTGGCAGCCTGGACAACCAAAGAGTTAGAAGCAGAATGAGAAAAGAGAAATTCTGTCCCTCTGGATGGGACAAAATAGTGGTTTTCTTTCCTCTTAGGGGTATGGATGCAAGTGGCTGGGATATGTCAGACTGTTCTAGTTGGTTCCAAAATGGGTACATTAACAAGAAACGCAATTTGGCTGGATCTGGAGGATTGGAGGATCTGTAGCTCCTCTGCAATCCTAAGTAACAGTTCTCTCTCCCTGGGGCACAAAGGGTCCTGGCCTGCCCAGAATGACAGAGCTAGCGCAGTTACAGTTTGTGCCACAGTTAGGTAAGGCAGAGCCAATGCTGCTGGTGGTTGAGGCGCCCTATGTTTGGCTTTTGTCAGTGCTATTGTTTATCAGGGTTTAGGCTTAAGTTGGTACCGGAGGCACCATTGCCACTGGAGCATGGTCTAGTAGCAAAAGAGCCCTGTATTTGGAGGCTCTCTTGTCATGATCCTGAGACTTAGGATGTTCTAAGACCTCATGGGATGAGTGGGAAGACTTACTTGACTTACGCAGGGTTATATCCAACTTCGTTGAAGAGATTTTTGGAAAAGAATTTGCTCTTGTTTTTATGAGAATGCTCCCGCCCTCCCGACAAGACCCCAGTGGGGGATCTGTGGGAGTAGATTCCCTGGCTCCTAAGTCAGACCTCACGACAGGATGTATACTCATTGCTGAGTCAGGCTGATGTACTGGAGGGGGATCCTCCAATCTGAGTCCGACTGCTTTCTCCATTAAGCGGTTCTTAAGACAAAATTCCTGCCCCCCCTCCGAGGCTGTACAGGCAGCATTGATGGTCATAACTGATTGAGAAGAAGTGTTGGCAAGAAGCACAGATTTTGAGGCCCAGAGTCCTGGGCATAGTTCAGTACCCGCAATGAGGTACTGGTGGAAGGGATGGTGAATGTAACTATGAAACATAACTAAAAACTATCAAGTAAAATTCTCAACTATTTACAAAATATATACATATGTATTTACAGATTGAAGAATAAAGGAAGATGAAGCTCTGGATGCTGGAGTTTCCAACCCAGGCCGTGCAGTAGTATGAAGGAACTGGAGAGGCAGACAGTCTGCTCCGCTCTTTATCGCCATGATTAGAGGTACAAGGAGAGAGAGGGCACATGTACAGACCAACAGAAACTGCCTTCCAAAATTCTCTGACTTTGGGCACATGAAGCACATGTGTATTCACAGTGGAATAAACATAGGAACCAGAACTCAAAGAATGAGTCTTTAGTCTACCTCAGACAAACTCAGAAGTACAAAAATTAGTTATTTTAAACACAAAGAGATACAAATTTAATTCTGAAATATAGGAGGGCATAAATATGATAATCCAGTCAAATGAAGAAAAACTTGATACTTAAGAAAAACTTAATTCTGTGATAAAATCTCACATCCCACATCAACATGAAATACTATTTGAAAGGAAACATGAAAACTGGAAATTCTGTCACATCTCAATTTAAACTTTCATTTAAAAAAAAAGTTACATCCTTGAGCACTTGTTAAGAGAATAACTAATCATCATTAATTTCATTACTAACCTGATTCACTGGTTCGTTGAAGTTGGTGATGAGCCCAGCACGCAATGTAGATTTCTCCTCTTCCGAAAGAGCACTGTTATAATAAGATGTTTAATTAACATGTTATATTTTCAAACTATAAATCCCCCCCAACTTTTATGCATATTTATAGAGAGTTATTTTTATAGGTAGTATCAGTAAAAAATTTAAAGACCCAGGCTGGATAAAAATCAATAATTTTTTTTTAAATCAAAATATTAGATTTGTTCATTTAAATGGAATATTTTTAATTTAAATTGTTTTTACTTACATTAGATACAAGTTTATTTTTAAAAAATAACCTATTTGAAATTGACAACCTATTGTGAGGCATATACTTATCTATTAAAACATTTTTAAATTAAACAAAATATAGTATTAAGCACTATACGTATGCTGCCAAGTTTTAAAGAAAGTCAGATCACTGAACAGCTGGAAGTCACTGGTTAAGGACCTGGAACCATAACATGATGAACGTGCTAAACCAGCTTTTGACAGCAGTAGCCTCTTCTGCAGGTACAGTGAGAATATTTTTTTCATTTCAGTTTATTCAACTAGTTCAGCTCAATGACTAGTTTATTCAAAGTTAAGAAACCAATTAGGAACTGGAAAAGCACGAAATCTTGTTTCTTCTTCCAATCTGAATCAAAACTAGGTGTGAAAACATGAGATCTACTAGTTCTAAAATCTTCCAGGACACGGTGACCTGAAACAACCACTTCAGTTCACTAACTAAGGATAATACTTCCTTTGATTAATAAATTAATCTTAAATGGAAAACATGTTCTTTTCTTATGTATCTACCACATTTAAGGAAATTTTATTTAATTAATTAAAAAAATAAAATGCTGGTTTGTGCATGTTTAATTGAATTCCAGTTTCCATCCAAATAGAGCTTAACACAAATCACAAGTAAAAAGTTAATCATTTATTAAAAAGACATGCATCATTCAACATTTTCTAACATAATACAAATGTAAAAATTAATAATCTAAATATATGTAAATTAAGCTATATAACTGCTTAATTAGTGTAGACAGAGCATATCCTCTTGCTTATAAGAAAGGAGCGCCAAATTTAGTATAAAGGCTGTATTTAGTTGCAAATTAACGTTTTAATGGTTACCAAAAAAAAAAAAAAAAAAAAAACCTTTCTATGAGAAAATAACTAAAAAAAAGTACAAATGCAAAATATGATTAAAATCAATTATTGAAATCAAGGTTTCCTGCTTGCTGATTTAAATCAAGATTAAAATCAGTGATTTAAATTGCTCTGATTTAAATCAATCCACCCTGAAAAGACTATTTCCATTTGAGTTTAATACATCTGACTGGATGATGAATATTTTCATGCATATAGTTTTCTTGCTACTAACAAACTTCAGCCTGGTGAAGTATAAAAAGATCATTATTCTGGTCACTGACATTTGAGAAAGTGGAGAGACAGTAGGAGGACACAAAGATGGACAAATACATGCACTTATGAGACCTTTTGTGATCAACTTTTTATTGACTTCCAGCAGTGTATATAAATCACGTTGCAGGCGGTTGTGTGTAGCTAGGTAATACGCACAGACTTATGACAGATTTATCTTGGTTGCAGTCCATTATTAACAGACTCAAACCCAACACATATACTCACAGATAACTTGCAAAAGGATAGAAGACAAATATAGAAAACAGGATCAAACTGATACTGTGTATGAAATATTATGTACAGAACTGTAAGCTGATGTATAACAAGGAAGGATAAGCAGTGAGGGACTTAACACAAGTAAATAATACTTTTTTTACTTTATCCTTATACAGCACTGTACTTTTCACCAAAGTATGCATTTTAAAGTACGTTACAAACAATTAAGCCTCAAAACACATATGAGGTTATTAGATATTATATTTTCACCTAAGGTTCAATTAAGCTGCAGAAAGATTAAGTGACATTGACACAATGCAAAAAAACATGATAATAATTAAGTCATTCTACTGATTTTTAAACATGCATTTTCCTATCGTCACTACAGGGCAGCATTAAAGTTGTTTGGATTACATAACAGTAAATGTTTATAACTTAACATGTTTGAATTTCTTAAAAATTAAACCTTAACTCTGAATTTCCCTAGCTTAATACTTGATTTTGGGATAACTACAATATCCCTGTAATGTGTATTTTTATCCTAAATTATTGAGATGCACTATCAATTTTAATTCCATCTTAGCATTGCTTTGTCTGGGAATTTCCTTGCTTTTATGTAATTAAAAGATTCGTACATGAACACTAAAGCAAGAATCTCCAAGAGAATGTTATAATGTGATAGTTCTAATTATATGACAATATGAAGTATCAACATTAAATCATTTTATTTTAACTTGTTTGACCAGATTCACAATAATTTACCCAACTCTAGAGTTGTGCAAAACACAATTAAACCGAGTTCAGAGCTGCTTTGTTTTGCCACAGCAATGCAAAACAGTGTAAATCCCAGTTTTCCCTGTCCCTGTTTTTGTACCTCCCTATATTCACTTGTGCACACAGAGGCCTGGTCTACACTACGTGTTTAGGTCGACTTTAGCAGCATTAAATCGAATTAAGCCTGGACGCGTTCACACGACGAAGCCCTTTCTTTCGACTTAAAGGGCCCTTTAAACCGGTTTCTTTACTCCACCTCCGACGAGGGGATTAGCGATAAAATCGGCCATAGGGGGTCGGAATTGGGGTAATGTGGACGGAATTCGACGTTATTGGCCTCCGGGAGCTATCCCACAGTGCTTCATTGTGACCGCTCTGGACAGCACTCTCAACTCAGATGCACTGGCCAGGTAGACAGGAAAAGCCCCGCGAACGTTTGAATTTCATTTCCTGTTTGCTCAGCGTGGAGAGCACAGGTGACCACGCAGAGCTCATCAGCACAGGTAACCATGATGGAGTCCCAGGATCGCAAAAGAGCTCCATCATGGACCGAACGGGAGGTATGGGATCTGCTCGCCATATGGGGAGTTGAATCAGTGCTAGCTGAACTCCGTAGCAGTAAACGAAATGGCAAAATATTAGAAAAGGTCTCCAAGGCCATGAAGGACAGATGCCATAACAGGGACGCACAGCAGTGCCGCGTGAAAATTAAGGAGCTAAGGCAAGCCTACCACAACGCCAGAGAAGCAAACGGAAGGTCCGGGGCAGAGCCGCAAACATGCCGCTTCTACGCGGAGCTGCATGCCATTCTAGGGGGTGCAGCCACCACTACCCCAACCGTGTGCTATGACTCCCTCACTGGAGAAAAACACAGGGAAGCGGGTTCGGGGTACGAGGAAGATGAGGATGGAGATAGCTCACAGCAGCAAGGAAGCGGAGAAACCGGTTTCCCCAACAGCCAGGATATGTTTATCACCCTGGACCTGGAACCAGTAACCCCCGAACTCACCCAAGGCGTGCTCCCAGACCCTGAGGGCACACAGGGGACCTCTGTTGAGTGTACCTTTGTAAATATTACTTATGGTTTAAAAGCAAGCGTGTTTAATGAGTAATGATTAATTTGCCCTGGCAATCGCGGCCAGTACAGCTACTGGAAAAGTCTGTTAACGTGTATGGGGATGGAGCGGAAATCCTCCAGGGACATCTCCAGAAAACTCTCCTGGATGTACTCCCAAAGCCTTTGCAAAAGGTTTCTGGGGAGGGCTGCCTTATCCCGTCCGCCATGGTAGGACACTTTACCACGCCAGGCCAGTAGCACGTAGTCTGGAATCATTGCATAACAAAGCATGGCAGCGTATGGTCCCGGTGTTTGCTGGCAAGCAGACAACATCCATTCCTTATCGCTCTTTGTTATCCTCAGGAGAGTGATATCATTCACGGTCACCTGGTTGAAATGGGGCGATTTTATTAAGGGGATATTCAGAGGTGCCCGTTCCTGCTCTGCTGAACAGAAATATTCCCCGCTGTTAGCCATGCGGTGGGGGGGAGGGGTGAAGTGATCATCCCAGAGAACTGGGTGTGGGGGGGAGGGGAGTTAGTTGGGTTTGTGCTGCATGTTAACCCTGAAACCGCAGCCCCTCCTTTTACATTGCAAACCCATTTTAAATGGCCAACCCAATGGGTGCTTGGTATGGGAAATGAGAGCACTACTGTTTGAAACCATTCCCACATGTTAAGAAGGTTAAAAAAGCCAAAAGACTGTGTCTTACCATGGCTGCCTGCAAGCCGAAATCTGTGGCCTGGCACTGTGTGAGTGATCTCTCACACCAAACCGGCAGGCCCTCAATATAAGAGGAAAAATGCGACCTTGTAACGAAAGCACATGTGCTGTGTAATGTGAACAGCAAAATTTAACGTGAAAGAGTGTACCCATTGTTCTCTAAAATGTGTCTTTTTTTAACCACCTCTCCCTTCTCCTCCACCAGCTGGAAATGTTTCTCCTTCACAGAGGCTAGTGAAGATTAGAAAGAGAAAACGGAGGACGCGGGATGACATGTTCACAGAGCTCCAGATGTCCTCCCACGCTGACAGAGCACAGCAGAATGCGTGGAGGCAGTCAATGACTGATTACAGAAAAGCACAATATGAATGAGAGGAGAGGTGGAGTGCTGAATCGCGGGATGAACAGAGCAAGTTGCGGGCTGAAGATGATAGGTGGCGTCAGCTTGCAGACAGAAGGCAACAGTCAATGCTCCGGCTGCTGGAGCATCAAACTGATATGCTCCAGCGTATGGTTGAGCTGCAGGAAAGGCAGCAGGAGCAGAGACCGCCGCTACAGCCCCTGTGTAACCAACAGCCCTCCTCCCCAAGTTCCATAGCCTCCTCACCCAGACGCCCAAGAACACGGTGGGGGGGCTTCCGGCCACCCAGTCACACCACCCCAGATGATTGCCCTAGCATCAGAAGGCTGGCCTTCAATAAGAGTTAAAGTTTTAAACTGCAGTGTGTCCTTTTCCTTCCCTCCTCCCCCACCCATCCCGGGCTACCTTTGCAATTATCCCCCTAGTTGTGTGATGAATTAATAAAGAATGCATGAATGTGAAGTAACAATGACTTTATTGCCTCTGCAAGCGGTGCTTGAAAGGGGGAGGGGAGGGTGGGGTGGTTGGCTTACAGGGAAGTAGAGTGAACCGGGGGGGGGGGGCGGAGGGTTCATCAAGGAGAAACAAACAGAAGTTTCACACCGTAGCCTGGCCAGTCACAAAACTCGTTTTCAAAGCTTCTCTGATGCGCACCGCGCCTTGCTGTGCTCCTCTAACCGCCCTCGTGTCTGGCTGCGCGTAATCAGCAGCCAGGCGATTTGCCTCAACCTCCCACCCCGCCATAAATGTCTCCCCCTTACTCTCACAGATATTGTGGAGCGCACAGCAAGCAGCAATAACAATGGGGATATTCTTTTCGCTAAGGTCTGAGCGAGTCAGTAAGCTGCGCCAGCGCGCTTTTAAACGTCCAAATGCACATTCCACCACCATTCGGCACTTGCTCAGCCTGTAGTTGAACAGGTCCTGACTCCTGTCCAGGCTGCCTGTGTACGGCTTCATGAGCCATGGCATTAAGGGGTAGGCTGGGTCCCCAAGGATCACGATAGGCATTTCAACATCCCCAACGGTTATTTTCTGGTCCGGGAAGAAAGTCCCTTCCTCCAGCTTTCGAAACAGAGCAGAGTGCCTGAAGACGCGATCTTCATGTACCTTTCCCGGCCATCCCACGTTGATGTTGGTGAAACGTCCCTTGTGATCCACCAGGGCTTGCAGCAACATTGAAAAGTACCCCTTGCGGTTTATGTACTCGGTGGCTTGGTGCTCCGGTGACAAGATAGGGATATGGGTTCCGTCTATGGCCCCACCACAGTTTGGGAATCCCATTGCAGCAAAGCCATCCACTATGGCCTGCACGTTTCCCAGAGTCACTACCCTTGATATCACCAGGTCTTTCATTGCCCTGGCAACTTGGATCACATCAGCCCCCACAGTAGATTTGCCCACTCCAAATTGATTCCCGACTGACCGGTAGCTGTCTGGCGTTGCAAGCTTCCACAGGGCTATCGCCACTCGCTTCTCAACTGTGAGGGCTACTCTCATCCTGGTATTCTGGCGCTTCAGGGCAGGGGAAAGCAAGTCACAAAGTTCCATGAAAGTGCCCTTACGCATGCGAAAGTTTCGCAGCCACTGGGAATCGTCCCACACCTGCATCACGATGCGGTCCCACCAGTCTGTGCTTGTTTCCCGGGCCCAGAATCGGCGTTCCACGGCATGAACCTGCCCCAGTAACACCATGATTTCCACATTGCTGGGGCCTGTGCCTTGTGAGAGGTCTATGTCCATGTCAATTTCCTCATCACTCTCGTCGCCGCGCTGCAATCGCCTCCTCGGCTGGTCCTGGTTTTGCTTTGGCATGTCCTGGCTCTGCATATACTCCAGGACAATGCGCGTGGTGTTCATAGTGCTCATAATTGCCGCGGTGATCTGAGCGGGCTCCATGATCCCAGTGCTAGCTATGGCGCCTGGTCTGAAAAAAGGCGCGAAACTAGTATCTGACGGACCAGGGGAAGGAAGGAGGGAGGGAGGGGCGAGTGACGACATGGCGTACAGGTACAGGGAATTAAAATCAACAAAGGTGGCTGTGCATCAGGGAGAAACACAAACAACTGTCACACAGAATGGCCCCCCCAAAGATTGAACTCAAAACCCTGGGTTTAGCAGGCCGTTGATTTCATGGAGGGAGGGGGAAGCTAATGAATACAGAACAAATCTATTTTTTACATCTTAAGCTGGCAGCCGACGGTGCAGCATGACTGATAACCACTGCAGTACGATGACGACGGATACCAGTCGTAATATACTATCTTCTACCAAAAGGCAAGGGGCTGCTTCTGTGTAGCAATGCAGCCCCACGTCTGCCAGCACCCAGATCGCCCTTGGCCTCTTCTGGGTGCTTAGCAGAAAATACTGGGCGCTTGGCAGAAAATAGCATACTACGACTAGTAGCCATCATCATCAAGACAGTTCAATAGGACTGAGCATGTCTGCCCAGGTGCCTCTGATCGAACCGCAATATGACGACGATGGATACCAGTCATAATATACCATCTACTGCCAAAAGGCAAAAGGCAAGGGGCTGGTGCAATGCAGCCCTACGGCTGCCAGCCCCACAGCTATCAGTCATGCTGCACCGTCTACCGCCAAAAGGCAGTTAGCTGCTGCTGCTGTGTAGCAATGCAGTCCCACGTCTGCCGGCACCCAGATGACATATGGTGACGGTGAGCTGAGCTGAGCGGGATCCATGATTGCCGTGGTATGCTGTCTGCACAGGTAACCCAGGTAAAAAGGCGCGAATCTATTGTCTGCCGTTGCTCTGATGGAGGGGGAGGGGCCTGACGACAGGTACCCAGAACCCCCCGCGACACTGTTTTGCATCTTTCAGGCATTGGGATCTCAACCCAGAATTCCAATGGGCGGCGGAGACTGCGCGAACTGTGGGATAGCTACCCATAGTGCAATGCTCCGGAAGTCGACGCTAGCCTCGGTACTGTGGACGTGGTCCGCCGACTAGAGCACTTAGAGCATTTTATGTGGGGACACACACAATCGGCTGTATACAACCGATTTCTATAAAACCGGCTTCTATAAATTCGACCTAATTTCGTAGTGTAGACATACCCAGAGAGACCTTAATTTCTCCCTGCCTCCCTCCGTGCTGCACTACCTACATACAGCTGCATGTATGTTCCCCCTCTCTCTCGCTCTCTATATTGAACAGATTCAGAGCCAACAGTAGCTTTAGAAAATAAAATTTTAGGAATAAGTCATTTTTGCCATTGATTTTCACAACTGAAAATTTATCTGTCAGCAGAGGCAGGAGCATAAAACTTCCTTCACAGAAACTCAAGAACTGTCCTCAATCAAAATGGCCTGTAATCTCCCATTGTTCTCAACGAGAATGAACCAAGTTGCCTTCTGGGAAGCTCCCCAGACCGGTGGCCAGGACCCGGGCAGTGTGCTTGCCACTGAAAATCAGCTCGCATGCCGCCTTCGGCACACGTGCCATAGGTTGCCTACCCCTGCTATAGTGGAAAACTGAGGGTCCTTTTGAAGAGGCAGCATTTGAGTGAAAATTATTGATATATGTAGCAATAACTTACTAGAAAAATAGATTAGGGACGATAAATTCCAGGCTCTATGGTCAACTTTTATGCAAATACAGTTTTAAGCCTTCCTTTCACATTTATTTTACGTAACTTCTTATACAATTTGAGACTATATACACCTCTACCCCGATATAATGCGACCCGATATAACACGAATTCGGATATAACGCGGTAAAGCAGTGCTCCGGGGGGGTGGGGCTGCGCGCTCCGGCGGATCAACGCAAGTTCAATATAACGCGGTTTCACCTATAACGCGGTAAGATTTTTTGGCTCCCGAAGAGAGTGTTATATCGGGGGAGAGGTGTATTACTATATAATTTAACCATTTCTCACTTCTGTAACATACCATATTGCACACAACTGTAGTTATATCTTTTTTAGAGAAGTCTGAATGAAAAAATAGTTAGACAATGGCATATTGTGCATTCAAAATAAGGAATTTTAAAACATTTTATCAGGATTTACAGATTATACAGGGCCTGGAAAAAAAATTCACACATTAACTGTTGGCACATGGAAAGATCTCTGGCAAAGGACCTAAATGATCATTTTCAGCAGAATGTAAGCTTTCACCTAAATTGTTTCTATCAAGCCTTTATGGCTGCAGAGAGACACTTGCAAATGTTAAATGAACCAGTGTTATCTTCCTGAGTTTGCTGACAGTTCCAGAATCTACATTCCTTTTCACAGTTTTCTCAAGCAACAGAGAGAAACGTACCAGACACTAGCCAGACTGACTCCCTTCTAGGATTCAGTTCTCCCAACAAACACTACTAAGTTCCCTATTGCTTAAAACTTGTTATCTTAAAAATACACCTTTTAGCCTAGTCTAGACAAGCCTTAGAGGTCCAAGTTAATACAATACAAAACAAAATGAGATGTGTTCTTACATCAAACATTTATAGCAATTTTCCTAGTTTTCAGCAACATTCCTCTCCAGCTACATCACACGTACTCTCCTCTCCCCTACTCCCCAGATTAATTTAGACAAATTTATAGTACATGGGTAAATTTTCAAAAGTGCTTTTAAGTCCCATTTTCAAAATGAATTTAAGCATTTAGGAGCCTAAGTCCGATAGACTTTCAATGAGACTTAGATGCCTAAGTATCTTTTTGGAAATGGGATATGGATATTTTTCAAAATTTTACCCTACTGTTTTTGAATAGCTCTATAAAAGTGGAAAATATGTTCGGGAAACAGTAATTCCAATTATTGATCTGAAGTATCCAGATGCCATTTAAAAAAACAGACACTACCATAATTTTATTTGGTTAGACCAATGGTTCTCAAACTGTGGGTCAGGACCCCAAAGTGGGTCGCAACCTCATTTTAATGAGGTTGAAAGGGCCAGCATTCGACTTGCTGGGACCTGGAGCTGAAGCTGAAGCCTGAGCTCCACCCTGTCCCGGGACGGCAGGGCTCAGTATCCGGGCTTCATTCCTCCCTTCCTCCTCACCCACCCCCACTGGGTCACGTAAGTAATTTTGTTGTCAGAAGGGGGTTCCAGTGCAATGAAGTTTGAGAACTGCTAAGTTAGACATATCAAGTATGTCTTAAAAAATAGCCAATCACAAAAGCCTACACTTCTGAGTGACATTTTCTGATATTTGTAAGCTACTGTGCTTACAATTAAGACATTTAATCTTCATTTTAAAAGTAAACAGTGACATCTGCTGGATGGTAATTGCCCAACAGGATACTCTTGGGAAAAACAGAAAGCATAAAAAAGAAATTTAACTGATAATACTTTTTCATTTATATTGTGTGTTATTTAACGGGAACTCATCTCATGTGCCATATTTTCTTTACACTCAATCCCACAATAGTCATATCTGTTAAAGATATACACCCAACTCATCCTTCATATAAATAAACACAATATGAAAGAGTCAGGATTAGGGTTCTACTACAGGATCAAGTAGGAGAAGATGGACTATTCAGGAGAAAAATCTTCACACACAAACATCTTATGATAAGGAAATATGGCAAAGTGCTAAAAAGCACTTGAAAAATTGATTTGTGCACAAGTTACGTATCTGAGGTTTATCCTGAATGTATTGATCTTTCTAAGAACTGTCAAGTGCACAACAGAAGAAAAAAAGCAAAAATATGCTCATTAATAGTTACATGTAATAAAATGTCTCAAGACACTTTAAAAACAAGAAACTCATGTTTACAGAACACTTTTTTCTCAATTGATAAGCAGCTCACGTGATGCAACAGTGACATCTGCTGGATGGAATTGCCCATCCATATTATGTTGAGCCCACTGCAAAAGACTTGCTGGAGAGTCAAAAACCAAGAGAGAGATTGTGATCTTCCCTTAATATTTTAAGTTGTTATATTACAACTAAGTTATGGACAAAAATAAGTATTTAACAGAGAAAGTGACTATAGTACCATTTGCTAAATTAACTTCACTTCAGTGCTAAAATTCATGGACTGAAAAGCTAGGGTAGGCAACACTACTAAATTGCTTCAGTTGGAAGCCAGAAAGACAGGAGTTGGCATCAGAGGTACTGAAATCATTAAGGTTTGGACAATTAAACACTTCTTTTCTTTTGGCAGGAGAGGAGGAAGAGGGGTACTTGTCTTGATGTTTTATGAAGTGTGGAAAGAGGAAAAACTGAGGCATTCACTTATTCAAATAAGTATTTTCTTTTGTCGTCCACAGAAATCCAGGATGAAAGACTACTTATCCTGAGCACTCACAAATCCAAACACAAATTTGGTGTAAGAGAGCATTATTCAAGTTGCTACCACAATAACCTAATTGAGGGGCACCAAATATACAAGAACGGAGTGAAAAGCAATCCACAACAGCAAGGAAAACAATGCAGCAAAGGACCACAAGCTCAGAAAAGAGGACAGCTTCCCAGAGAAAAAATTAGGAGCAGGAAAAGCATCAGCTTAATGAAGTGTTGAATGTGTAACAGATAGAATCCTAGAGACAACTGGCCAGATTATAGCCCCTGCCCCACTCCAGCGACAAACAGGGAGCTGTGAAGAGGCCATAGCAGGCTGGGCAATAACCTCTGCTCTATTTCAGCCCCTGGCATGGGGGGTGTATTTGTAGCAGGAGGGAGAAGTGGCCATAGCATTCAGCACTACAGACATTGATACTCCAAGGGGAATTCTGCACGACTGCATGCCTGCAGAAAACGCTCCCCCAACCCCCACAGAATTCCTGTGCTTCCCTGCAGAAAACATGGGTGCAGTTTTGGGGGGGGATTGCCCCCCCAAAACAGAGGCAAGTCATGGGTGGGCACCTCGGCAGCAGCTGGGGCTCCCCCATTAAGCAGGCCCATCGAACCCTCACCCTGACAAGCCCTATCCCTCCACACCTGGACCCCCCCCCCGACGAGTCCCACACACCAAGACCCCCACCCCACTGAGCCCCAACCAGCTGCACCTGGACCCCCACCCCATCAAGCCCCATTCCTCCAGCACCCGGACCCCACCCACACACTGAGCCCCACACACCCCCATCTCCCCACAGCCAGACCTCCCCTGCTGAGCCCCAACCACCTTCACCTGGATCCCCTGCAGAGTCCCATTGCCCCCAATGAGCCCCTCTGCATCTAGATCTCCCACTGAGCTGTCCACAGCCAGCCTGCCCCACACAGAACCCTCTCTCCCCATACCTGGATCCCCCCACACTAAGCCCCTCCACACTTGAATCCTGCTGGGCTGAGTCTGCCTACCTACACCTGGTGCACCTGGCAAAGAGGGGCAGGGCCCCAGGTTGTTTCTGGGGCAGGCCCGGCCCTTGCACTGTGTCAGGGTCGGATGCAGCCTCTCTGCCGAGTCCCTATACTGGGGGAGGTGGGGGCTTCAGGGTGATCTCCAACCTCAATGCATTCAGTGGCCTGTGCTCCCCACTGCCATGCTGGAGCCACATTTATTTATTGACAAATAAAATTTGCATAATTTTAAAATACTGTGCACATAATTTTTATTTTTTGGCGCAGAATTCCCTCAGGAGTAATTCTAGGCTGCTGAACAGCCCACAGGCAGCCATGAGGAGGCAGCTGTAAGCCTCCATGTCAAGTAGAAGCCAGGTGTTACCTTCTGTGTTCTTGAGAGGCCCAGATGCTATGCTGTGTCTATGTTAGGAAGAGAAGTGATGACACTGCTAGAGACACAACATTGTCAAAGTAAGAAGATGCCAGACAAAAGGAAAAGGAGAAATCACAATCTCTCCTAGAATAGGGGATATGAAGTGCTGCAAATAAGACATGTAAGTACATGCTTATCAAGCTTAAGCAGCTGGACTACTATGTTTGCAACATATCCAGGTGCTGTACAAACAATTAAATCTGCTTTAGAAGAAGTCCATTACCCAGTCTAGTAGCTAGAACTAGTATTGCTTAGATCAGCAACTAGAGGAAAAGAAGTTATAGTCAGCCCTGGTACAAACATACATTAGTTCTTGTTATGCCCGAGTCCTTTTCCCCAGACCTGGGGAAGAGTGGAGGGGCCTAACGGAGTTCAGTAAGTCACCTTCTCATTTTCCATAAAACTCTTCAACTATAAAATAGGGGCTATTGTCTTCCCTGTGGCCCCAGAAGATCTCCCATTCTCTTCACCTCTAACACTACAAGATGGTTATGGTCACTTCCTCCAAAAGACCATTATTAAAAATAATTGTGTGTACAAATATATAGAATATTGTTATTCTTAATCTACTCACAAAGCAAACATGCCTTAGTGAGTCTTACTACCTGTTACATTTTTCTTTGAGAGATTGCTGCAGAGATCTCTGGAGCTTTTTAGTCTGAGAACCCTTTAAGAAGGATACCTTTAGAAAACTGGTATTGTAGTTGTTGCTCTGCGGCAATATGTATTTTAATTGCATACCACTCAACTGCCTAACTCTGCAAAGAAATTATGGTTATGTAACTTCATATTCTTTTCCTGTTTCAGTAGTTTGTTATTGGTAAGAAAAGAACTGAAGATTATTTCCAGTGTTCCAGTTACCTCAGCAAGAAGGGGGGGGCTAGCTCTGGTAGAATCAATAGAATAGAAATTTAGATTTATGGGAGTTCCCATGAAGCCCAAGCACAGACCCAAGATTATTAATTTATTTAAATACTTTTTGGAGAGCAATAATTGACGGTTCTTATTGATTCTCCACAAATATGTAAATTAGATTGCATCCTAGATGACAGATGTGTTAATTAACATATCTTGATATTCTTTTTGCTATATAAAAGGATTTTTTTAAAGCTACTCTTGCAGACCTCTTAATGCACCTCATGGCAAGAACAATACACTTCATAAATTTAGCATAGAGCTCACAGACTTTAGAATGGTTCAAAGTCTACATCTAGGGTGACCAGATGAGAGGAAGAAAATATCGGGACACATGGGGGGGTCGCCGGTGGAGGGGGAAAAAAAAAAAGCGGAGTATTGTAAATCTGACACATACACCTTCAGTACAAGTTCTAGACTCATTCAGCATAAGAGTACCCATAAAATATCCAAAAGAGCCTTTAACGTTTTCAAATGTCTGCCATTACTAAGACTTTCAGATAACTACTGTTCAGTGCCTATCCCAAAATATAGTAAACATGACTAGATTGTGTAACACAGTCCTTAAAAGCAACGCAACACAGACCAAATTGTAAGTGCCAAAGTATGAATAAACTAGTTCATTAATGAGTTATTGGCTTTTTCACATCCCTTCTAGTGCTGAAAATTAATATAAATCTATAACTTCAAGGCACACATTTCTTCCCTCCTATCAGTTATAATTTTTTGTTTAACAGTGGTGAAACTGCAACAAAATCTACTCTAACATGTAAACAAAGGAAACATACAACTTACTGTGGTGCTACACGCCTCCAATAGCGGTCAATTCCATTTTTAAAGTACAGCACAGCTAACCACCTTACATTTACATCCAGAGTATGATTTGTAAAGATATTCTGTAAAGAAAAAAAAGTTAAAATATTATTTAGTTCTTAGTCTAGTCCACAAGTCTCTCAAAGTTAAGACTTCACCTTTCTTCCAATCATCATAATGAGTGATAAATTTTCCCTCATTTCATCTTTAATGTACATACACAGCATGTGAGACCTGTGTTTGTAAGATCTCATCCAGAAGAACCTTCAATACAGTAAATTGATTGAACTCCATTTAGTTACATCATGGGAAAATAATAGGCTATGGCTAGCTGGATTTGAATTGTTGTTATTCCTTGGAATCTAGATAGGTCAAACCTGAAGATTAGACCTCTAAGTGATGCCTCTGAGAATGCAACAACCTTCCCAGATCATCTTATCTTGCCATCCAACACTCAGAGCATGGTGAGGGAGGTGGTATAAGAACCTAGATAGATCAACTGATTTAAACAACAAAAATTGGGCATTTTTGATTCATCACCCTCTAAGTATTTTTGCTTTGACTGGAGAAATTAAACAAATGGATCCAGAAAAGTAATATGTATTGTTGGTGAGAAGAACATGGAAGGCATTTGTATAAATCTGTGAGAGTGTGTGTTTTTATATATATATATATAACTATCCGCAGGTTTAGTGGTTATTGTATTGCTGGCAAACAACTGACCATGGGTTAAATCCTGCAGGAACACAAAACAATAGTTGTAGACAGAATTCAATTGCCTGCTGTTTGGTTGCACAATACCTAGTCTCCTTGTCCAACCAATCCCAGCCCTTCCCCACCCAAGTGCCTCATCTGATCCCAGTCTCTCCCCAACAGCACTTACTGGCTCCCAGTCTCTGCATCCCAGTTTCCCTCCTCAGCTTCCAGACCCAGTCTCTCCCAACTCCCAGTCTCCCCCTCACTACTCCTCAGCCAGTCTACAGTCCCAATCTCCCTGCCCGATTCCTCCTTTCAATCTACTCCTCCACACCCACCCTTCTGCAAGTCCAGCTCTTGTCCTCTCTGAAAATCAGCTTCCTCCCACATATGCTGCCTGGGCCAAGCAAGCAGGTGGTCACTGACAACATAGAAGAGACCACAGCAGACCAGAACTGCAATTGCAAGAAAAGTTCTGCTCAGCCTGGAACATGCCCAGCCTGGTCATAATCTTTCGGAATTTAGCAGCTAAAATCAAAGAAGTCTCCAATGAGTATGTGCTAAGTGTGATATTTAAAAGGTTTAAAACATGAACAAATTTGAGTAGATTTTCATAGGGAAATCAAAAGCCATATCCCTGACAAAGCCCACCTCCCTTACCAAATTTCAAAACCCTACCCTAAAGCATGGAGGCACTAGGGCTTTTCAAATTAAGTTCTGGTAACTTCTATTATGAGCAGAACAACATATCTTTTCCTTAGCCTCGTTCTCGGAAATGCCTGCAACATTTTAGCTGAAGTTTTCCAGAAAAATTCATCCAGAAACAGAACGCAGCATGGAAAAATTCAGCCCAAATGGTAAAGTCTGGCAAAGTTATAATCAAACGAAAACAGAGTATTATAATGGAAAGTGTTGGTCAACCTTAACAAGTGATACCAGCCCCACCTATAATACATGTTCCTTTTATTTTTAATCTATACATAATTGGAACCTCTAACTTTGACTCAGACACTGGCCTTCCTCCCCTAATAAGGCAGAAAGAACCATTGCCTACTATACAGTAACTGTGGTTCTTCAAGGTGTTGTTAGTGTGGATTTCCACTCTAGGTATATATGAGCCTCATGCACGAGAGACTGGATTCTTTTAAACAGCAGTGTCCACTGAGGCCTTCTGTCCACAGTGTGCCCTGTGCCTCCTCATGCTCCCTGTGAGGACATAAAGGACAGAGTGTCTGTGATCCTTCCCTCAGTTCTCCCATAATTCGGAGTCTATAGTAGCCAAGACTCTGAAAGCAGGATAGAAGGTGGACACACTGGACAATATTTTCCATGCCATATTAAAAGAGGGCAATAAAGAGCTCATTCAAATTGAAAGGGTTCACAAACCCCTTGTCTTCAGGCCCCCAGCAGGCTCCAGATCAAGAGATGTAACTGTCTGTCTACACTATTATCAAGACAAGGATAAAATACCGAGGGAGACATCTGAACCATTGATGATTGTTAATCAGCTGATACAAATTTTCCCAGATCCCTTACAAAGTGAAGAGTGACCAGGTGACCACAATTCTTAGACAGAACTACATAAGATACAAATGGGGGTTCCCATTTAGACAGTCATTTAAATGGAAGGACAGATCCAAAAGAAGGTAAACAGGTACTTATAGTCATGGGAATAGGTGAATCAGATCAAGAATAATCTGAATGGGATCAAAGGCATTGGTCCTAGAAGTCAAAAAGAAATCACTGGGAATCAATCAGATCAAGAGTCAGGGCAGCTCAAAGATGCATCATCAATACAACAGGATAGATATGAGAGCGGAAGAAATAGTCCAGATGCAGAAAAACAAGATTAGTATATGGTCTAATCATAGAATGTAGGGCTGGGGGGACCCCAAAAAGTCATCAATGCCAGACCCCAGCGCTGAGGCAGGACCAAGTAAAAACCTACACCATCCCTGACAAGTGTTTGTCCAACCTGTTCTTAAAAATCACCAATGATGGGAATTCCACAACTTCCCTTGGAAGCCTATTCCAGAGCTTAAATACACTTTTCCTGGTATCTAACCTAAATCTCCCTTGCTGCAGATTAAACCCATTACTTCTTGTCAGACCTTAGGTGGAGAACTGATCACTGATCACTGAATTGATCACCGTACTCTTTGTAACAGCCCTTAACATATTTGAAGACACATCAGGTCCTCAAGATTAAACATGCTCAGTTTTTTAAATCTTTTCTCACAGGTCAGGTTTTTTAAAACTTTTATCATTTTTGTTGCTCTCCTTTGGACTCTCTCCAATTTTTTGGCATCTTTCCTAAAGTGTGGTACCCAGAATTAGACACAGTACTCCAGCTGAGGCCTCACCAATGCCAAACACAGCAGAACAATTACCTCCTGTATCTTATATATAACACTCTTGTTAATACACTCCAGAATATTATCCTTTTTCACAACTGAATCACATTACTGACTCATATTCAGTTTGTGATCTACTATAACCCCCAGAAAAGCAACGGAGGGTCCTGTGGCACCTTTAAGACTAACAGAAGTATTGGGAGCATAAGCTTTCGTGGGTAAGAACCTCACTTCTTCAGATGCAAGTCTTGCATCTGAAGAAGTGAGGTTCTTACCCACAAAAGCTTATGCTCCCAATACTTCTGTTAGTCTTAAAGGTGCCACAGGACCCTCTGTTGCTTTTTACAGATTCAGACTAACACGGCTACCCCTCTGATACTATAACCCCCAGATCCTTTTCAGCAGTACTACCAACTCACTTCCCCATTTTGTAGTTGTACATTTGATTTCTCCTTCCTAAGTGAAGTACTCTACACTTGCCTTTATTGAATTGCATCTTGTTGTTTTCAGACCAATTTTCCAATACAATAAATAATGAACATTATATCCATGTGGTTATGATAAAGGGATATAGCGAAATGGAAGCTGGCCTATACAGCATCCAGGATATTTTACTCTATATGGACACAGTATACCGAATGGATATAACATTATAGTTAATGTTGTGATTTATATTCTAAACAAGGTTAATAACAAAGTAGCAGAGACCCAGATCTCTCCTACTGAAATAAGTTTGACTTTAGAGTTAAACACAAACGTCCCAAAATTTATATTAATTGAAGAAGGTTTATGGTGGAAAATTTTAAGAATAAGAGAATTAAAAGATGGTGTAGTCATCTCATAATACCCAATGTTATGCATATATGTCCCCTCGCAGGTATTTTTTACACCACAGAAAATAGATTCAGCCGGAGAGGTGCTGCAGTTACACCCTTTTCCCCACCAGGGGCTGCTGTGGCACCAGAACAGAAGGTAGCCGGCTCTCGCACTGGAGCAGCCAGCCGCACAGAGGCAGGGAGCAGAGGCTGTGTTCCTCACAGTGCCCTACCGTGGGGCCAGGTGAGGAAGCACGGGATATGGGGGGGGACGGACAGAGTGGGGCACATGGGGCTGCTGGGGGTAGGGGGGTAACAGACTGGGGTTCAGAAGAGCTAGTGGGGGAGACAGGCTGGGGTGGGGGCACAGGAGCAAGTGGAGTGACAGCATTGAGCCAGAGCTGAATGGTATTGGGGGTGCAGGGACACATGGAGACAGGGGGAGGAAAGAGGCTGAGTGAGGGTCCAGGGCCACATGGGAACGGGGGAAAGGAGGGTAAAGAGACACATGGGGACGGGACTGCAGGGATGGCTTAGTGGGGGTGCAGGGACACATAGGGACAGGGGAGAAGGGGTGCAGGCTAACATGGAGACAGGAGCAGATGTTTTTGACTGAATGGGAGTGACTAGGGGGTCAGACAGGGTCTGTATGGGGGAGGCTCCCCAACTCCCTAACAATCTCCCTCCCGCCCCAGAAAAAAAGAAAAACTGTTCCATACTTCTCCCACCCATATCCAACAACCCTCCAAATTCACTCCTTCCCAGCAATTACTTCCCTCTCACTCAGCTCCTCCATTAGCCCAGACTCCCCCAAGCCTTTGCACTGCTTCTGAACTGTGCGGGAAATAGGTTTCTGTATTGTAGTTCAAATGAATTATTACTCAAAGTTTTGTATTAATATGCTAGTAAGGAATCTATTTGTCAAAAAAGATTTCCTGAATCTTTTTTGTTGTCTGTGTTGTTACAGACATATTTGTTGACAGATATTTTGAAATAAATTACCAAAATAATTGAAACTGGTGTGATTATATGGTGTTAATCAGATATGCAGAATTTTACAGAATTTTAAAATACTGTGTGCAGAATTTTTAATTTTTTTGGCACAGAATTCACTCAGGAGTAGACTGTATACATAAGACATTCGGGAGGAAGAGTCTGAAGCTACACTTCCAGGTCTCAGAATCCATTCTCACCATGAAGAGGGAAGTACGGAGGACAATACTAGGCAGCAGACATGTGGGAAAGTGTAGCAATGGAGGGAAGAGCAACCCAAATACTTAAACACATACAGTGTTTAAGATACTTTTTTGCCACAGCTATAAGTGATTTTCTAAATCGTTCTAACACCACAAAAACTTCCATTAAAATACTCCTGGGGGAATTCTGTGCTACTGCGTGTGTGCATAATTAACAAGACCTGCATATATTTATTTTTTTGCGCAGAAAAAAAAGCGTCTGCCGAAATGTTATTGCAGTTCCACCTTTTTTCCAACAGATGGCGCTGTGGCGCAAGAACAGCAGCAGCTCCCAGCAGGAAATAACTTCTGCAGTTCCGCCTTTTACCCACCAGACAGCGCTGTGGCGACAGAACAAAGCAGCAGCTCCCCACCAGCAAGGAAAGAGAAAGAGCCTGCCTTCTTGGCAGCGGGCCAGGTCAGGAGACAGGGACTATGGGGAGACAGACAATGTGGGGTGCTGGGGGGGGGTCAGACAGGAGCTCATAAGGGCTAGTGAGAGAGGACAGACTGGGGCAGAGGCTGAATGGGAGTGGAGACACAGGGCCACAGGGGATAAGGAGGTGCAGGGACACATAGGGCCAGGAGAGTGGTTGAGTGGAGGCACAGAGACACATGGGGACAGGGAACGGGGGGACAGGGACACATAGGGACAGGGGAGAGTCTGGGTGGGGGCACAGAGACACGTGGGGACAGTGGAAGGAGGTACAGGGACAGGAGAGTGGCTGACTGGGGGCACAGAGACACATGGGAAATAGGGGGAGGGGTACAGGGACACATAGGGACAGGGGAGTGGCTGGGTGGGGGCACAAGACACATGGGGATGGAGAAGGGGCTACAGAGCCACATGGGGATGGGGGGAGTGGGTGTCTGAGTGGGGGTGGAGGGACACATGTGGCCAGGGCATGCAAGGACACATGGGGGTGCAGGAAAAACACAGGGACAGGGCAGATGTGCCTGACTGAATGGGAGAGGCTAGGGGTCAGCCAGGGTCTGAATGGGGGAAGCTCTCTAACAACCCTCCCTGCCCCCCCAACAAACCTGTTCCATACTTTTCCCACCCATATCAACAACCCTCCAAGTTCACACCCAGGCTCCTTCGGAGCAATTTTCTTCCCTCTCCCTCAGCTCCTCCAAGCCTTTGCACGAATTCTGAGGGGTGGGGGAAATATGGTTCTGTATTACAGTTTATATGAATTATTACTCAGAGTTCTGTATTATACCTAGTAAGGAATCTATTTGTCAAAAAACATTTCCTGAATCTTTTTTGTTGTCTGTATTGTTACATACTTGCTGACAGGTATTTTGAAATAAATGACCAAAAATAATTGAAACTGGTGTGATTATATTGTGCTATTTTGACAAATAAAATATGCAGAATTTTGCAGAATTTTTAATTTTTTGGCACAGAATTCCCCCAGAAATAATTAAAAGATTAACTTTAAAGAGAGCGGTTGGAGAATTAAACAATATCAACTTTATGCCAGGAGACAAGAGAGATACATGGACATTTTTAAGAAGTTTCTGATTTTGCAATACACAAAAATATGTCAGATACCTAACCAAAGAAGTGCAATATGCTCTGGCTGCATTACTGTCAAATGAAACACTTATTTTATCATTACTGATCTTTTTTGCCAAAGGAAAAATAATCTGTTGAAAATGTGCTTTACCATTAATGGGTCCAATGTGTTGTGCAGAGAGATAACACCCCCTCCCTTAAGTTTATAAGCTTTATTTAATAGAAAACATTCAATGAAAACAAAATTGTAAAACAGAGATCATCATAGTTTAAAATGACTATTATTGAAACATTTTAATTAAATATTCTTGTCTTATAGGATAAAAACAGGGCTAGCTCAACTTGTTTTTCCATACACAGGGGATGAAAAACTATAGAAATGGACCAATTTCTGTCACAAGGGTGTGAGGCGTGGGGAATTGTTGAATGTAAGTATCACCTTCCTCACCCTCAATTCCAACCAGATTTCCACAAGTTTAG